>NC_092315.1:2125000-2750000 GCF_036785885.1 Coffea arabica
GTGCATGGCTAAAAAGCCTAAAATGGCACGCCCGCCTCAGTCAACAGGTCAAGTTGGTCTGACAAGATCACACGTCAGTGACAGCTTTTCCTATCCCGGCTTCTTACAGATTTTTCAAATATCTTATGCTTTTTTTTTTTTTAACGAACATCCAATCATTGATTGATGAGTAAACAATCTGGGAAGTTCCTGAGATGTCATTGTTGTCCATTTTGGCTCTTGATCTATTTTTTATCCTCGATTGACCCCTAAACAATTAAAATGTATAGTTTAAGGACTTTAGGCCATGTTAAACCTTCGGAATCCAAGGGCATTTTTATCCGACCATAATCAAAAGCATTGAGAACTTAACATTCATCAAGAGGGATATGAAAAATCTGATGAAACTTTGGCACTCGGATATGAAATCAATGAATTAAGGAATTTTATAGAGAAATTTGATGAAGAGTTTTCTTTTTTCAAAACTTCTACTCCTGCTATCGATGCTTTTGATTAAGTTTTCGATGCTTTTGATTATTATTGAGCAACATTGGCCCTTAATTTCGTCTGGATTTTTGTCTAAAATGGCAAGAATCCCTTAAACTATACATTTTGAAATGCTCAAGGGCTAGTTGGAGACAAAAAATAGATCAGAGGGGTCAAAGTGGACAACAATGATAGTTTTGGGTTACTAGATTTTTTACTCATCATTGATTCATGAGACCATCAATACCGTAATTATCTAGCCAGGAACCTCAGGCTTGCATGTTATCTAAGTACTATATAGAGGCCTCAAGAAACCTCAGTCTCATGCACCCCTTACCACTTTCTCATCTCCACATAGACTAGTTAGCTTTTCTTTCTTGAAGCTGTAGTATTAGCTGCTGCATTGAGATTTTTGTAGATATGGCTACTGATCAATTTAAGGATATTGAAAATGGTATTAGTCATAACAATATTCTGGAGGATTTGGAGAAGCCCTTTATTCAGAATGGAAAAATGGTCGTTTCTGAAGATAGTTCATCAGAGGCAGATAAAGAAAATGGTTCAATTGCCATGGTGCTGTTGAGCACATGCGCAGCTGTCTGCGGTTCCTTCGAGTTCGGATCGTGTGTAAGTATTATTTTCTAGGTGTTTTTCGTTTCTTGCTGCTGAAAACAGTTTCTTGAATCTCAAAAGGAATCCGTATTAACATGTTTCGTTTCTTCTTGTTGCGTCGTCTTGATCAGGACTACCAAAAAAATCAGTTAAAAAAAAAAGGAACAAAAATAGGTTATTTAGCTTAAGCTAATTCTTTTGCAGGTGGGATACTCAGCACCTACTCAATCTGCTATCAGGGAAGATTTAAATCTATCTCTAGCAGAGGTATGTCATTCTTTTACAGAAATTCTGTTCGATAGAGGAAAAGTGGTCTCAGTTTCAGTTGAATGGAGCTCAATTATTTGCTACTTTTGTTGCAGTTCTCTATGTTTGGTTCTATATTAACAATTGGCGCTATGATCGGAGGAATCACAAGCGGCAGAATTGCAGACTTCGTTGGCCGGAAAGGGGTATGTGCAGTTGTATGCTATTTTATTGCTTCTTTTGATAACAAATTGAAAAATTTGTAAGGGTTAATAAGTGAGATTTTGTGAATCTGGAGGAATCAGAAAAAGCAAGTTGTATTGTCCCTTTGTTCTTGCAATTTTCTTTAGCAGCCTCATAAGTATAATTTTTTCATGTGCTTGTTGATTAGGCAATGAGAATATCAGCTGTCTTCTGTGTCATTGGATGGCTTGCAGTCTATTTTTCTACGGTACGCGTCTTATTTACTCTTCTGTCTTCAATTAGAATACAGTGTTCAACTGCAAGGACCACATAGTACGGTATGGAAGAATAAGTATGTAAAATTATTCTCTGGTATGATACAGGGTGCTTTGATCCTGGATTTTGGAAGGTTCTGCACGGGATATGGGATTGGAATATTTTCTTATGCAGTAAGTGCTTATTTGATCTTGTAAATCAGCAGTGAAAAGAAATTTACTTACATATTTCATAGATAAGTTCATTAAATTCGGATCATTTTGGCGCCTGCTGTTTCTACCTTGTCTTACATATTGAATAGGTCCCCGTGTTTATAGCTGAAATAGCTCCAAAGAATCTTCGAGGAGGTCTAGCAACCATAAATCAGGTTGGAGAAGCATAAAATCTCGTTTGCTATTTCTCTTGCTGAATTATTCATGAAGAGCAGGTGTTCATTGACATAAAATCCCACCTTCCCTCGTTTGTTCTGCAGCTCATGATTGTTTCCGGTTCATCAGTTGCATACTTGCTAGGAACCGTCGTATCATGGCAAACTCTAGCCCTGACCGGTAAGTTTGAAACAATTACTATATGTTTTTGGAAGTAAATAATTAGGATTTTTCACAACGAAGTTAGATGAATCATGGAAGAAAAAATTTGATTATTGATTTTATTTACTTGAAGGTATTCTTCCATGCATTGTCCTGTTTGTGGGCCTATTCTTCACCCCTGAGTCACCTAGATGGCTGGTAAGATTCCATGAAATAAACATTTATTCTACTGCATTTTAACATCAGAAATAGGTTTATTGAATGAGATATTGCACTTGCAGGCAAATGTTGGTCGAGAGAAAGATTTTCTGGTTGCCTTGAGGAGGCTTCGTGGCAAAGATGCTGACATTACTCGCGAAGCTGCAGAAATTGAAGTATATACCTCTCTGCATATATTCACAGATTTGAATTTGTTTTTATGGTATGAGTGAGTATAAATTTAATGGTAGCCTAATAATCTTACTCTTTCACTGGCAGGCTTATAATGTTACTCTTCGAAGCCTTCCAAAATCTCGAATGCTGGATTTGTTCGACAGAAAATACATACGTTCTGTAATGGTAAGAAACTTCTTCAATCTGATTTAAGTTTTCAGTCATGCATTTTAATATCTGTCTATTTAAGCTAACTGTTCCTAAAATTTCTTTTGTTCAGATTGGTGTGGGACTAATGGTATTCCAACAGTTCATTGGAATAAATGGAATAAGTTTCTATGCTAGCGAAACCTTTGCAGAAGCTGGTAATTTAGAATTTTGAGTGTGTTATTATCTACCTAAAGTGATGATTCTGAAGTTGGTCATTAATAATCATCCATGTCCAAAACTGCAGGGCTTTCTTCGGGTAAGACAGGAACAGTGGCCTATGCCATAGTCCAGGTGTGTTGATAAATGGTGTATATCAGGAATCATTGAAAATCCAAAATGCGCGAAATCTCAGTATCTAAACTGGCTAATTTTATGTTGTAGGTACTCCTAACCGTTGTTGGAGCCTTGTTGATGGACAAATCTGGAAGAAGACCGCTTCTAATGGTGAGTGCCTGTTCTCCACTGCATCTCCTTGGTTTGGCAGCATATTTAGTACAGAAATTTAGTAACGATAGTCTTGCATTATCAGGTGTCAGCATCAGGCACATTCATTGGCTGCTTCTTGACTGGTGCTTCTTTCTATCTCAAGGTAAGTTTTAAGGGGAATGTAAGATCACTTCTAGTTTCGAGTTCATGTTTAATTCAAGATTTTTTACTGCATTCTTCCTTTACTGGATCAGGGCCAGAATTTATTGCTTGAATGGGTGCCATTGCTTGCTGTCTCTGGAGTACTGGTACATTCTCAACTATTGTAGTTGCAGGATTTTCTTGTGAACCTATCATTAATGAAGTGCCATATTTTCCTCCCATTAATCAGATTTACATAGCAGCGTTCTCAATTGGAATGGGAGCTGTCCCATGGGTGATAATGTCAGAGGTAACCCAGTTAGATTAAACTCAAAAAAATTGCATCCCAGAGTAATTCAACTCCCATCCAGAAACATGACATTTCCTCTTGCAGATTTTCCCGATAAACGTGAAGGGTGCTGCTGGAAGCCTGGTGGTGCTGGTGAACTGGATAGGTGCTTGGGCAGTTTCCTTCACTTTCAACTTTCTCATGAGCTGGAGTTCCACAGGTAGACAAAATTTTCCTGGAATGAATGCTACTTTCCAGCATATAACAGTTGGATGGATTCCCCTGTATGCATTGCTCTTTGACTGACCCTACATCTTTTTGGACGCTCATTCACAGGGACATTCTTCATCTATGCTGGATTCTGTGTTCTTACTGTACTGTTTGTGGCAAGATTAGTGCCAGAAACCAAGGGTAAAACACTGGAGGAGGTTCAGGCCTCCATTAACGGATAGAATTGGTAGATCATTGTATTACTTGATGAGGGTTCAGACATCTGAGTGAGATTTCAGCAAAATTTATCATCACATATGATCAGATTTTATAGTGAGCAAAAGTCGAAGCAAAATTTACATCATGCAACAAAGCTGGCCGAAATCTCCTTCTTGACAAATGCATATTTCAGCTCCTGGCAATAATGGTGAACAACCATGTTACTGGAATTTGCAGGAAGTGTTCCAGCATTCTGAGATTTCGACAGAACACAATAGCAGGATGGCACGGTAGGATAGATAAAGAGTTTTTCATGTAACTCGAAATGTCGTTGCAGTTATGCAGAATCGATGAATTTTTTTTTTCTTTCTCTCAAATTAGTTCCACTCACTCTTCAGCAAGGCATTAAGCCATCAACCGAACAAGGATTCATCATGCGCTACACGGGTGGTCTTTCTCATGATCTCATCATCCCATGAATAATTCAGCATGTGGGATGGAGAATCTTGAATGGGCAGCTCAGTTCTGAATTTTTCTCAGGGAGCCAGCACTAGTCCAGCCCAGTCTTGAGTTATCGACGAGTGGGCTGATTTTGAGAACAATCGAAAAATTCAAAGCACAGAAAAAGGAAAAAAAGGAAAAATGTTATATGCTCACACATTTCAGAATTCTTTTATGCTCGCTCTCTGTAGTTGACTTCAGATACAATGAAACTGGGGATGGGCAGCAATGTGCAGATATCACATAGGGGCGCGCGGATATTATTTTTTTTAAAAAATAAATAAAGATTTCCGGTCAGAATTGGGTCAGCAATTCAGAATAAGGAGCCTATGAGGGCCACGGTAACCTACACCTACCAAGTTTAATATTGTCAATAGGTTCGAGTCAGTTTAAACCCGAAAAAAGTTCACAAAATCTAATATTTAATTGAGTTAGAGTTTAAACTTGAATCTTAAATTCGAATTAAATGTGAACTAAATTTGGATTTTAGTAAATTCAGACCTGAATAAGACTAGACTCGTTTATAGACACAAAATATAGTAATATTTATAATTTATAATTATACATATTACAACATAAAATATTAATAACTTATGTATAAATTTATACTAATTCATAATTATTAATTATGTCTATAATTATGAACTTGGGTTGAGTCCAATTTGAGTTCGAAACTCATATAAAAGTGTTAATTTTCTAAACTCATATAAAAATGGTAAGTTTTCACTATATCACTCAAGTTTGGTCAAGGTGACCAAAACATCAATTGACAAATGGGCTTTACTTGGAGCATAATTTCTTATTTGGAGGTTTAATTGAAATCCACCCTTGGACATTTTGTCGAAAGTATTCTGCCTAAATAGTGAAATAGGAAACATATAATATCTTTATTGAAAATTAACATCTGTGATATTGAGGGCCTTGAAAAAATACCATACTTAAATTTTCTAACAAGAAAGTTTACTTTTTTAGGTGATTTACATGTCTCAAATGTGAAAACATAGATGACATAAACAATTTTTACATCCTTAACGTTGCCAACAATTTAAGTATTGGACAAGGGCAACTACACTCCCAAGATTTTGGAAAATATAATTTTTTTTCCTCTAGAGTATAGGTATCTTTAGTGAGGTCATTCCCAAAAAATATACATATGTACAATTGTGCAGACATGAAACTATTATGGGTCTATTTATCTATTTTGTAAATAATTGAGGCCAAATCGTAAAATAATAAACACATGGTGAGTAATGTAATTCAGACGACAGAGGGTAAAAACGTAAAATCTCGGCCTAGAAAATGGTCAAAGTTAGAAATTGGAAAAACTATTTAGCGCGAAGTTGAAAATCATTAGTAAAATGGAGGCTTCTTTTCAAGAAATTTAGCACGATGCCTCGCGACGAGAGTTGTAACCGAGTCAAGTCAAACTCGAAAAAGGATACTTGAACTAGAGCAAATAGTATTATTGAAACTCGAGGTTGAACTCAATGATTGCTCATAGAACTCGAGCCTTCTCAAGTTCGAGTCAGAAATATTTATTTTCCTTGACAATTTTTGAGCAAAAAAATATTATTGTCCTTTAAAAATTTTATACGACTTGAAACATTTCATAAATTCAACCATTTTTTTTGATATAAGAATTTCGTAGTAATAATAATATATTAAAGAATTAAAATTAAAAAACTCGATAAGATTTCGACGAGCTTTGAGCATTGTATCTGAAACTCGAATTCGACTCACATTCAATTAATTCGAATTCGACACTTTCAAGGCATTTTACAACTCAACTGCTAACTCTCGCGCGCGAGCTACACTCGACTCCCCTAACTTTTTAATTCCAGTTCCAGGTGTGAAGAAGAGTGAACTCAAACAGTCCTTTGACTATTCATGTCCGTCATCATCATCGTAATCTCCCTACATTTATTATTTATCAATCCCAAACCAAAGAAATTTGCCATTTTTGGTCTGACCCTCTTCTCTCAAGGTAATCTCACTCTCAATCTTCATCTTGATTCCACAAAGTTCATTTTTTTCCCACTTTTCTTGGATTGAAATTGGTTAATTTATCGTCATGGGATTAAAGGGATTTCTACTCTTACGTCGCTGCTTACGTACATACTATTTCGTTTGTATAAAATGATGGTTTTGGAATTTCTTACGCCAGTTTATAGTAAAGTTGCCTTTTCTTCTATTAAGTACCTAATGATAGATAGCCGCTGACATTGTTAAGCTCTTGGACTATTCAAAGTTTTGCCCTTTTAATGTTTAGTAATTTTCTACCGACTTTTGCTTACATGCTTATCACATTCTTGTTTGTATACTAAATTTTGTGCGTGTGCGTGTGCGCCTGGATTTCTGGGTGGCTTTTTGTTTTTGTTTTGTTCTTGCTTGGCAGGATTAATAAGGTGAAATTTGAAGGCCCTTTAAGGTTTATTGAGCTTAATTTTGGAAAGGAGGGTGAAATAGGTATAGGAAGCAGCTAATTGTTAGAGCCTGCATACTAAAAGAAGGGAGGCAAAGGTTGTTTAGAAAATGACTTGGACTAGAAAGCGTTTGGATGGTTGTGATAGAGGAAATGGAGCTGAGGGATCATCTGGTAGTCAGAGGATCAGTGAAGAAAATAGTTATCTTAATCATGAGATAGCGCTACTCACAAAATATACGTCAACTGCGCATGAACGTTTCAGAAAAGTGGTACCGGGTAAGGCAAGGTTGCCCGTTTCACCTGTGCAAATGTTGGTGGGAAGGGAAGGGAATTATTCTGGGAGAGGGAGATTCTCATCAGGAGACTGTTGTCATGTTTTGAGTCGGTATATGCCTATTTATGGTCCTTCAGTGGTTGATCGAATGCCAAGTGGTGCATATGTTTCACAATTTTCAGAAGATGGTTCTCTGTTTGTTGCTGCATTTCAGGTATTGATGACATTTGTTCTGTTGAAAGTTGATTGGTCGAGGAAGATTTAGAAAGGGCCTTTTCCTTATTGGTATTCATTGATTTGGCTAATGGGATTTTTTCTTTTCCTGAACAGGAAAGTCAGATTAAAATATATAATGTTGACAAGGGATGGAGACTGCAGAAGGACATTAGAGCTAGAAGCTTGCGATGGACAATCACTGATACATCCCTATCCCCAGATCGTCGTTTTCTTGTAAGTTTTCGGAATTGCATTCAGATTGAGCATGGGTAGTTCGTTGATATCAGGATTGGAAGTAAAGTACTAAAGGCTTGGAAAAGTAGGAGTGATTTTTTGTAAGGAGCACCAACGTTTTGCCACCAACTGTTAATAGGACTGTGAAAAGTTCAATGCTTTTGTCTTGACAAGTGTATATTTGCAATTATATGGGCATATTGTTAATCCCACAAAGTCATTTCCTTTATGTAATGGGAAGGGTTGCTTTATATCTCACACTGAATTTTCCTACAAATTGCGCATTTTTCTCTTGGGTGTAGTAATTTTAGTCATTTAAGTTGTTTTCAGAACACATCCATTGCTTTATATTTAGTAAGCAAAAATAGACATTTTTGAAAGATCTTATTAGTGGCTTGCAACTTATGTATCCTTTTTGTGTGTTGGTTTGGCATTTCGTTTGGTAATTAACATCATTGGTAAACTGCCACTTCAAATTCTCTTTTCTATTCTCTGATAAGGTTTTAGTTCATTTGACAGGCTTACTCAAGTATATCTCCCATAGTTCATATTGTTGATGTTGGATCTGCTGCAACAGAATCTCTTGCAAATGTTACGGTATGTTTTGAAATTCTACTATTATTAATTTCAGAAACAAACTGGAAAGAAAAAATCTTTATTTTGGAGCACGAATCTTTTAGTTGCTTATGATTTATATCTATTTGGAATATCTTTTGTCTCGTCTATAGTTGTGCATCTACCTCATACCTTATGGACTGTCCTTTGAGAGAATGGGAAGTATGGTAATTTTCAGTTTGAATTTCTTAGAAGGAAACTTTTTCAACTGGATCCAAAATTTAGAAATTAAGGTATTTAAATATTATTTGTAGTCGCATAGGTATAACTTGTCTGCATTTATTTAGTTGGAAAGTTAGATTATCAGGCTTTTCCACAAGACTAGTGAGGAGTGGAGCCAACTAAAGCTCTAATTGTTTATCAAAGCCTCTTACCTTCATACATCTGCTGGGATATTGGAGGCTTGAAGACCCTAATTAAGCGTATGGGATGCAATAGATACACTTCCTAATGAGTTCCTTCTTGCTGCTTCCTTTTTGCAGGAAATTCACGAGGGATTGGAATTTTCTTCAGATGCTTCAGACTATGATGAGTATTCTTTTGGAATTTTCTCCGTGAAATTCTCAACAGATGGCAGAGAACTTGTGGCTGCTAGTAGTAATAATTCCATTTATGTTTATGATCTCAAAGCAAAAAGGCTGAGCCTCTGCATTCCAGCTCATGAGGTATTAGACCTTGTAATTTTAGTAAGTTAATATATCTGCTTCCAGTGGTGGATTCCGCAGGATATAATTTGACAGTGGTGTTCGAGATATAGATTTTTTAATAGTATTATCTGGAAGTAAGCAGAGCTTTTTCTCATTCTGTCAACTCTTAGGGCATGAGATTCAGTGCCTTCTCTGGTCCAAGTGTTGCAAACCTGTGCCTTTTTGTTGAGTAAGGTTGATAACAAAGTGTCCTTTTTTTTCCCTTTTTTTTTTGGGGGGGGGGGGACCAATCTTGATTTTCCAAACAGTGTTTAACATTTCCTTGTCATTCTTTTTCTTTTTGTTATCTCTTCCTATTAGTTTTTCCATTGGGGTTGGGCAGGGGGAGGGGGGGTGGACACGGTTCAATTATGGACACTGGAAAAGGTAACGCCCAAGATATTTATGGATATCTGCCTTATTTCTGTCAAATGGTAGCTCAAAATTTTCCTAATCTTTTCTCTGTTGAAGAAAAGCTGCTTACACTGCTATATTGCAGTTTATGGCAGTCAAGAGGCCCTTTAGAGGTCCATATAGGAGGGATGTTCATACGTGTGAGTGTTACTTTGCGTATTTCTTGTGATAAGGTTTAGTTTGTTTGTTCCATATGCATAGATGAATTGAGCTAAGGACAGAGTAACCTTGCTCGTTTTGGCTTCTTCAATTTTCAGTCCCGTATGTATTCCCAGATTGTTCTTGTGCTTTATACGTTAGGAGTAACCAAAATGTATTTGGAGTCCTTGAATTGTATTCACTTAGCTGTTTAATACAAGGATTATCCCAAAATTGGTTTAGAGTGAAACTCCATTAGCTTATATGTATGGATTATTGTGGGCATCTGATCATACAAAGACACGAGTATATTTCTTTATTCTTGTCATTGCAGTCTGATGTGAATGCTGTGTGCTTTGCGGATGAGACTGGTCACCTGATATATTCTGGGAGTGACGATTGCCTCTGTAAGGTAACTTTCTTTCAAAGCATTTATAAGGTGTAAACATGCAAAATGCTTGCAGCTTTTCTGCCCTGCCGTTACTATTATTTGACAGGATGAGAAAGCTGAATTGTCTCATTTAACATGGGAACTGTTAGTAGATGTTGTGATTGCTACTTTTTGGGCAATGCTTTTGCATCATTAGAATAGATTTACATATTCATATTTGGAAGAGATGCACGACATACCATATTCAATGTTTCAGCTTGACTAAGCCAAAAATTTTGGCAAAATGGGAATTTTCTTTTGATATATAAAATTTTATAATGAGTTCAGGTTTGGGACCGTCGTTGCTTTGCCACAAAAGGGAAACCAGCTGGAGTCCTTATTGGACACCTGGAAGGAATTACTTTCATTGATACTCGTGGAGATGGCCGTTACTTGATCTCAAATGGCAAAGATCAGGTCATCAAGCTTTGGGATATTCGCAAGATGTCTTCAAATGCTGATTAGTATGTGCATTCTTCCACGTTCACTAATATCATAAAAAATTCGAGTCTTGTCTTTGATTTTAGTCTTTGTGTTTGGAATGGTTTTAATGGCCGTATGTTTTATCCAGTTGTTGGCTTTCTTCTCCTCTTCTCATTTATGGGTTTGTCAAATGACTATTGCATGGGCCAGAAGATATGTTCTTTTATTAAGGTCAAAATGTATAAGAGTTCAATGCTCATATGTTTCCAACTTTGATTGCAGCGTACAATGGCGTAGAGATTATGATTGGGATTACAGATGGATGGATTATCCAGAGCGTGCAAAAAATTTGAGGAATCCAAACGACCTATCATTGACTACCTATAAAGGCCATACAGTTTTGCGGACTCTCATACGCTGTTATTTCTCTCCAGCTCATAGGTAAATGGCTCATACGCTGTCTGCATCTACCTGTAAAAGGAACTTCTATGGGAAGGGCACTCCATGAGGGCGTAATTTCACTTCTGCCTAACATTTCTAAGGGAAAGAAAATTGTTGAGACAAAAACTAAATCCTTTCTTTGTCCTCTTAACTGTGTTATTAATTATCATTTTAATCTTGGCACCAGAGTTAGAATTTCTTCTATATTAGTTTTGACTAGTGCACTTTTGAGTTTTAGGCCATATACGTTTTAGCTTTTGAAACGAAGATCTTGATGTCCACCTTCCCCCGCTCTGCTTTCTCCTCCTTTTGTTTTCCCTGTTATTACTGTCAAAGTCAATTGAATCTTTTGTCACTTCAGCTTAGAAGTTTCAAACTTGTCTCATAACCAATTGTCGTTTGAGCATCAATCTCTTGCGATGTCGGAGTTGGGAGGCTCTGTTATGTCCTGGGCAATTAGAATGATCTAAGTTCCCATGCATGGGTGTGGTGTTATAATTAAATTGAGGGACAGACTGCGTGGAACTATTTTGTCAATTCTTGGTTAATGAAACTGCTGGACCTTTTTCCTAAGAACGACATACGGGATGTTCTTTTTTACATATGTGACTTCTCAGTGGCAAACTGATTGAATATCCAAAGTGAATTTTTGCAGCACGGGGCAAAAGTATATCTACACTGGATCTACAGATTCTGTCGTATATATTTATGATTTGGTACGTCTTCATTCTCATTTGATGCTGTCTTACTGGATCTTTTTGGTTCACCTTCTTTGTTTTCCTCCTATATGCATGAGCTGGGAAGATGACCGTCTTGGTCCTGTTCTGTAGGTGAGTGGAGCTCAAGTTGCAAAACTTGATTTCCATGAAGGGCCTGTAAGAGACTGCAATTGGCACCCCTATTACCCTATGATTGTCAGTTCTTCATGGGATGGAGTTCTTGCCAATTGGGAGTTCCCTGGCAATGGTGAAATTTCTGTGCCTACAAGGCGAAACAGAAGAAGACGGCGGGCTCTATACTGAACAGCATTTCCGGTCTTGGAAAATATGACTATACTTGTCAATTACTAGCATGTATCGGAAATTTTGTGCGGAAAGTTGAGTTATCAAATTAGCATACATCTCAAATTTTGATATTGATGCCGATGGCTGTATATATATATATATAGTTTCCTTGAGACGGAATTCTTTTGACATGAACAATAGGAAATACAATGGTCATAAATTGTTTTCCTTTTCTTTTCATTTTGGACAAGGCATGGCCTTGAGACGGATGGTAATTAGTACTTGCTTGTTTTGAGCAACTTACTCCATAACTTCCTAATCACAAACCATACCTATTATTAACAGCAACAAAAACAAAATCAAGAATGGTAATCTATCTATCTAATTAGCTGATATCCACCCCGGCTGTTCCTTTTAGGAATACACATCATGATTTTGAGAGAACCAAAATAAACATTAGAAATGTTAAAGCTTTTTTTAAATTTGCAAATATTTTGAATGATATTTAAGTCGAGTTGGCCTAACTTTTGTCGAGCATATTCTTCTTCGATCAAACTTTTGAGTAGCACACGAACAAGCTCTTACAAGACCAAACTCAGGTTTGACTCTTACCTCTTTGCAATATTCAAGTAAGAGAGCTTGAAGTACATTTATCAATGCGGCAGAGATGCAGTTTCATACCAAGTAAGCTAGCTCATAAATTCATTTAATATCATGGAAAATTTTGTTTTTTTTTTTTGAGAGTATTTGTTTGGATGGGCCCTTATTTGCCAAAAATGCTTTTGATTGCATTTTTAAAAAATTACCTTCTTATTTCGTGTATGTTGTGTCACAAAAAAAAAAAGTGATAGTATTATTTTTTAAAAAAAATTTTCAAATAATCTTTAATCAAAACACATTTGTGCCACATGATAAAAATGCACTTATGCAACTAATAATTTGTCTCATGTTATCGTTTGGACAAAAAAAAAACTAATAATTTGTCAAAACGAATTAGAAACTATTAAAAAATATAAATAGATCTAAAGTTCTTGATATTAAAAGTGGAAGAAAATTCATTAATAGATAACAACTAATCAAATAAATATTACCCTGTCCGGTCTTAACATAAACACATATGAAATGAAAGAATTCTCCTTCTTAAAATCCCCACTTTTCACACACTCAAACACCCTAAGAAACACGTACTGAACGCACGGAATGGCATCAGCAAGAGCAAGGCTCATTTTTCGCCTGGTGTTGGTCACACTACTTCTTCTCCTGCTCTTCTACGTGGGTCGTCCTCTTTACTGGAAAATATCTGCTACCGTTCATGATATCAGAGCTAAGAAGCAGACTGTCTCCGGAGGTTCCTTCTTTCTTTACGTTAAATCTCCCCTTTTTCCTGTAGCCATTTGATTGTCATCTGCAATTTGAGCTATTTATGCGTCTTTTTTTTTTATATATGGGTTTTATGGTTTGTTTATGTAGAATATGTTTTCATCTACTGCCTGCAATGAGTGCATTTTGAAATGGAGTTTAAGAAAATTTAGTTCTTTTTTTTGTAGTTTTCTATTGGGTCAGCAAAAATCTGTGCTTTTGATTACTGTACAATTTGGAAATCTGCAGGATTGAATTCATGTATATTTGTTTATAAAATTTGTGCATATTGAGGTAGAGTATGTCTTCATCTGCTATCTCTCATTAGTGCATTCTGGAAGGGGGTCTAAGAAATATTTATTCTTTTTTATTTGGGTGAGGTGATTTGGGCTTTTTAACATAGAGCAATCTGAGAATCTCGAGAATATTGGGGTACATGTATTTTTTACATATAATTTGTGAATTTTAATGCGATTTCGGTGAATCTCTGCCTTTTTTTTGGCCGGACAATCTAGGCATAGCCTGAATCTGTTCAATTGTTTCTATTGGTATAATGCTGAGCTATTATGCTAATGAAATTTTTATAGGTTTTGGTACATTTATGAGGCGGGATTGGGAAAATTCAGTCTTTTGTTTTCGGGTAATGTAGGAATTTCTCAATTTGTATACGAGGCACAGAGATCAGTGGGGTGGCTTCATGGTAAGTCTGACTCCGGAAGGCCTGATGGGAAATCAGCAACTGCAAGAAGGCTTCTTGATCTTTGTCAGGTTTCATGAAAGCTGCCAGCTTTTTAGTAAATCATAGTGCACTAGTCATGGTATAGACGTATGTAAAACTAGTAAATTGATGAGCATTTTGTGATGTTATATATGGCAATGCAGCAGTTGAGGTTTCTGTAGATTCAAATCTGTTGGATTTGTTATTAATAGGAATTTTGACTGTGCATCATATATCAACAATTGAGGTTCACACTGCTGAAGATGTTTGGGAGAAATGGTCATCAACTGATGATCGTGTCTAATCTCCATGTGGATACTAGTAAATTAAAGATTTCAATTAAGAAGCTTTCTCATTTATGCAGTGCTGGATGGGTTCTATTAGGTGCTTTTCTTTTCATATTTCTTCTCTTTCCTTTGTAAATTTGTTCCATTAAATGTTTGACATTTTTATGCTTGCTGAGTTGAAATTAGCGCTGTGATTGTTTCCTCATGATTTTTGGTTTACACAGAATGCTTAAAGCTTCATGCAAGGTACAGCTTACAATGCTTACTGAAGGGTATTTTTCTACCTTTAGAGTTAGTGATTGGATAAATGATCCGGATGCAACAAAAAGGGAACTAAAAACTCTGTTTTGTTTAGTGCATACATTAATGGTTCTCCAAATAACCAACAGCAGAAAGACCGGTGACATCTGATGGCCTTGTTCTCTTGTGATGGAAACTCACGTCCAACTAAATTATGACAAAACCCGATGTAGCTGGGTGATTTTTGTTTTATGTTGTTTCTCAACTGCTAGAATCTGTTTAATGGATTGTGGAAATCCGGAAGTGGTAAAAATACATTTGGGCGGCATTAGGAACAATAACTACTGATGCAAGCAGAAGACACGCTGCGTCAAATGCATATGGTTCATCAAGCCAAAAGGTCGTCTTATTGTTTGCATTCACCCTTAAATGCCTATTATTCTCAACGAGCTCTCTATAGGTTTAATCCTGATTGGGACGATCTGAAACAAATCGTGCAAAAATATCGGAAACTGAGAATTGTTTTGCAATCCCCTTAGAGCTAAACTCCTGAATCTTTCAGCATTTTTGTGTTATTATGTTTTCCTGCAATGGACTGACACTAATGCCTCTAGTTATCTCTTTTTTTTTCTGTTTTAGTCAACATAAGAAATTTTTTTCTCTCTTTCTATGTTAAGTAGTTTGCAAAAAACCATACTTTGAAGTCTAGAATACTATGTTATGATGTCTTTCTCATTTTTGGATGTTCTAGCATCTGTAAATTATGAAGTCCTCATGCTATTTATAACTGGTTGATTGGATCAAACATCTGCTTTAACCCACTTGCAAAATGCTATTTTACAAATTTAAGCAACACTAAAGTTTCTCATAAGATGTCCTGCAGCCTAGGGGCATTAAGTTTCTTATGACAACTCAAAATCAGAGTTGATACTTTGTGTAGAATTTCAATATCCATTGGCTATATATTATAGTAGTTAATAGGCACTATCAATACTCTGCTGTGTTTTAGCAATCCCTCAGTAGTAGGAGTTTGCTAGTGCCTGGCTGGCTGGATTTAGCAGGTGCATGCCCTATCAGGTACCTGCCTTTAAATTCAGTTGGATGGGCAAAGCTTTTCTGTGACCTATCAAAACCTGGCTCTTTGCAGAATATCAGCTATTGTCAGAAGTTTGGCTGTGGTGTGCATGGTAATTTGTATATTATTTTCTTTTTCCTTTTTCAGCTAAATAATCTTCAAAACCCTCGCAATTCTGTATAGCCAGTATGGAATAAAGTTTTCCAAATGGTATCAGTTCTTAATCTACTTATTCAGTAAATTCTTACAGGAGCACATGGTAGTAATTTAATGACAATTACAATGACAGCAAAGATAAGAACGAAAATAGCACACCATTTGCCGGTTTTACTTTTTTTCTTCATCTGGAGGTGAAAATACTTGTATCCTGCATGAGTTGGCCTCAGAATGTTGACTCCTGTTGCAGTTGACCACTCATATTTCAAATGACAAGACTTCAGGATGAAGAGTACTGCTCAGAGATAAATAGCTGCAACTGAGTAAACTTGGGGATACCCATTTGGATATAGCTTCATGACCTAAATACAAACTTGACCCACATATTATTTCCTGGGTCGTAACTTAGAGAAAAGTTGCTATTGTTATGGGTCGGGGGATGGTCTCTGATCTATAGATACCAAAAGAGAAGGAAGTATTTGCATTCATGACTTCTATGTGTACCTGGATAATAAGGATTCATTGTGAGGGCTTTCATTTGTACAGATTTTGTGACTGGGTAAATCATACTGACCTGCATTAAGGTTTTACCATAATTAAAAGGATCCATCTTGTTTGTCATGCGTATATTTGCTTTTATTCCCAGAACAACTGAATATGCAGTGCAAAAATGTTTTTGATTTCAAGTGACACAACTCGTGTGTCAGCAACGTACTCTGCTTGAGTGTCAAGACCAATGTTCAAAAGATTTGGTTGAATAATTTGTTGCCTTATCACCATTGACATAATGGTCAAGATATAGATATTGTAGTAATTATTTAAGATGTATTGCAGGTCTTAGCCATTGGCTTTATGGGGCTGAATTAGATTATATAACTATATTTCCTTGAGCTATGTTGGGGGATTTGGCCATTGTCCAACATTGCTCCTCGTTAGTTGCCTGTGATGTTGAAAGGCCAGATTTCTGTGGTGGGAGTGAGGCATTAGTAATGGTTAAGTCCTTGTCAGAATGGTGTTTTTTAGTTGTGCAAACCTCATTATGGCTTAGATCATTCATTTGATAGTTAGTAATGGTATGTCTATGTTACAACCCTGCAGTTACATCTTCAGTAGTTTGAAAAACTTGGGATGGGGCATGATCTTGCTCCAGAAAGAGCTTATACACGATGTTATTTCAGGAATTGAAAGCTATAATGGATGTCAATTTACCTTTCAGGTTTTCCATCCAATGGCGAGGCAACTTTTATCTCATATAAAGAGTAAGTCAAGAACAACAATGTCTTTCCTTTTCATTTGACTTGTTCTAAGCATAGCCATAGGAAATCGGACAGTTCTTGTCTAGGTCATGCCGTTAGCTTATGGGCATACAAACATGAGCTGAGTTCATACTTGTGATGTTTCAGTTATGACCATTAGCTATATTCCTAAAAGCCCTCAGAAAATCATTGTCAACCAGAAACTATGTGAGGATTGCTTATGATCAACTCATGGTCATCACTACTTCATCACACACAAAAAGAAATTAGTCAAGATATGATGGGTAGATTCGCTGACATTTCTAGTGCTTTTTAGAAGTCAGTGCTAATTTTTTATATGGAAGCACCAACTTTTCTGTCACTTTCAACCATATTTATTGTATGCATCCATTAACCCTTTTGAGCAGCCCTATATGTTGTCATATATTTATCTTGGAACCCTATCTTTCTGACAAGGGATATGCACGGCCATGAATTTTATGAACAGATTTTTGTGGTTTAAGGGTGGCAAAGACTTCAGATCCATCATTCTCCCTCCTCTTCTCACGCCGCCCTTATCTATTAGAAAAGAGTTGATTGTTTGGCTTGAATTTCATCACTATGCTTAATTATCATTGGGTATAGGAATCAGAATTTTCCATAATAGGTCAGTTTCAAATGTGCAATAGGGCGTCTTTGCATAAGAACGAGGAGAAAGTAGCAGATAGAGTTAGCATATTCGTTTGCTTTTATTATGTGTTTACATACCCAATGATGAAGGAAAGGTTGAGATTTGACTAATGTTAAGCATTTGTATTAGTGGTGGAAAGGAAGGTACCTTTCTTAGTGCCCAACAAAACTTGAGAAGACTTACCTCTACAGTGTTCTCTACATGATTCCTTGTGACAAAAAACATTCGAACCCCTTGTTCTTGAGCATGCATTTTGACTCTCCACCATTCGGGAAAGAAATGGTGCGGGCCTCAAACTCCATTTCATAAAGCTAAAAGCTTATTCAGTGGATTGGATTAAGATAATCAACATGCTTAATGAACTCTCTGCTCCCCAATATTTGTTAAGAAAATATATAATAAGTTGACCTTTTCTGCTTCTGTAAACATCTTCTCCACCCTTTTGTCAAAGCAAATCGTGGGGGAATCACACAGAAAGTCGGTACTTTTTTGAAAATTTGTGTATGATTCTTCTCGGCAAGCATCTTCTTTAGTATAATAATTTGAGGAAATGTAATGGTGTCCTGTATATTAGCTTAGTTGGTCATGCTTTTGAGCTACTATAGCTAGAGCTAGACGGGTGCAGTTTACAGCAGGAAAGATACATTTAACAAAGAACTCTGCAGTTCCTTTCTGGTAAACACCAAGATTCTGATAAACATTATTACAGATGAAAGAATAAAAAAATAATTAAGGGGGAATATTGTACTCAGGAGTCTTATATTTTAATGTGTGTACTTTCTGATCGTCATTCATAAATTAGATGGGCAGAACTCCCAATCAACTGCTGGAATTAAAGATTGCGTTCTCCTATTTAAATACAATCGAAATCCCACAAGTAGCCTACTGTTGCTGTTCTCTACTAATTTGCTGCCTAAAGCTAACAATTGCAGGATAAGGAAATGTTTGCCATCATAGTTGTTTTTAGTGAAAAAGTATTTCTCAGAATCAAAGAGACATTGGAGGCTGATTAGTGATGGCTCTGCTGAGCAATAGATGTTATATTGCTTAACACCATATGATGTGAAGACACTTCTGATACTTGGTTGTGCTTAAACTGAGTATTCATGATTCCACAGTCATTACTCTAGTCCTGAGGCGGCTCATCTCATCATATTACGCAGTAAGGAACCAAAAGGACGAGCGGTTTCTATAGGAGCTGATAATGAGATAATGGTACCTAGCTAATGATAAGGGAAGGAAAATTAAGGCAGAATCTTGTGCTTTGGGAGCCTTTAAGTTATGAATTGTGTACTTTCTAGTCATCAATCAAGAAGAGAACTCCCCATCAGCCGTGAATTTAAAGATTGCACCTCATGCTAAAAGAATTTTCCTCCCCACGCCGAATCCCACTTGCGTTGTTCTATATATTGAAGCCTAAGTCTAGCTATTGCATAATGATTGTGCCATTCCTTTAAGTTGTACCATTCCAAGCCTAAGCCTAAGAGGTTTGAACCAATGTTTTAAAAATCGGACCGTTAATTGAACCGGTGAAGTGAAAGGGTCGAGGTTCAACCGGTCGGATCGATTCAACCTCGGTTCAATGATTTTTTTAAAAAATAATTTATATAAATATATATATGTACAAAATAAGACATGTAATAGACTAATTTAATATTTTATATGATGAAAAGTTTACTATTTTTTAATAACTTGGATTTTTAAAAATAAATTTTTTAAATTATAAGTTAAAACAAATAAATTTCATCTCAATTTCAATTATATCTAAATCCAACCCCAAAATATCACAATATTTTGAAATTATACAAAATTCATGTCTCTGAGAATTTAGATATTATGAACTTAAATTTTAATTTACGTTTTGGGATTTAGATATTGCAATTTAAAAAAGAAAATTTGGAGTTCGAAGGAAGTCAAGAAAATCGAAAATAGAAATGTAAACTTGATAAGAAACAAAAAATAAGATAAAAGTGAGTGGTTGTGGCATTAAATAATTTGGGTTAAAAAAATTCTTTTTTAACTTTTTTCAATTTAATGGACAAAAACAAAATTAAAAGATGGAAGAAAACATCAATAAATTAAAAATAAAAAGGTTTGATTAAAAAGGGAGTGACAAAAGAAAAGAGGATAGAGAGAGAGAGAGAGTTGAAAATTAAAAAGAAAGAGCCATGAGGGGATGAGATTTTGTAAGAAAAATGAAAAAAAGAAATATGAGTGTTTGCTTTATATAAATAAGTTATCAAAAAAAACTAATAAGATCTGATGGTGCAACGGTTAATACATTGGTCTTTTATTACAAAGGTCTTGGTTCGATCCGGTTCGTCCTTTTGGTTAAAAGTGAGTGGTTGTGGCATTAAATAACTTTAGGTTCAAACTTTCTTGCGACTGCCCCTCTTTGTTACAAATGCTGGCGTCCTCCTTTTGTGTCGTTGGCAATTTGTAAACATCCCGTAAAGCCTTTGGCCTGTCATGATCTCTCATTATCCTAAACTTTTTCCGACCTCAAGAACTATGAATATTCAGAATTCCGCATTCATATTGTAAACTAGTCTTGAGGCGGCTCAATGCCCTTCTTATTCAAAACACTGACAGATTCTTCCCCAAGAGTTGATAATGAAATGAGGTTGTGAAAATTAATATGGTACCATACCATCAAAGTATCCTTAATATTGGGCATATGTAGGATCTACTTATTATGCCTCATTCAATCCGATGGTTGGCAGGAAACGTCTACATTATGCTGAGTTACGTAAAGAAAAAGGAAGCAGCAGTGGACCAAAGAACCAACCAATTAAAGCTAGAATGAGTTCTGGCACTTCTTACCTGTAATTTTCCACGTGTTCTTGATTAGGAAAAAGCAAAGTCAAACGAAAGAGTTGTGGGGTTTCGTTTCATGATTCCGATGTCATTTTTCTCGTACTGTTTTGCATGTTTGCTGCTGCAAGGCAAGAGCAAGACAGGAGGAGCCATTTTCATGACCTTTCTTGATTGGGTTTTCCACCTCTATTTTATTTCATCTCCTTACTCCATATCTCCATCCTTCTCATGGGATCTTTGGCGTGTCAGCAGCACTTGGAGTGGGGCATTTCATTTTCATGGCCGACCATACAACACACTGAATTTTCCTTGACGAAGGGTGCTCCAAACTGAGAAGCAAGAACTTCAGAAACGACTTGCCTTCTGAAGTTTCTTACAGCTTCACCCAACTTTTCTCTAATTTCGAATTACGCTAACCTCCCTTAAATTTGTTGTATGGGACATCAAATTCTTAAATTACTCCTCTTGTCAAACCAAAAAAAAAAAAAAAAATTGGTGCATTGCTCATGTATTATTACTCATTCCAAGAACTCGTACTATTTTTGGCACTTTAGGTTTACAAATATATCATCCTCCTCCATCACTAAATATGGATTGATGCAGCTAAGAACTCAGCAACTATTGAATCAAGTGACGAACAAAAAGTTTATGTCCCTTTTTTATCCACAATATGCATGGGCATATCTGTCGGTCAGGGACAACATTTGATGTAAATTAAAGGATGTCTTAGTAGTATCCTAATCAGATAAGAGACAAGAATTCCAGCAACGTCTAATCATTGGATTAGAAATCAGATGCCCTGATCACATCTAACCAACGAAATGAACCCTTCTTTATTCATTGATTCTAAACTCAAACAGCGTTGCAACTAACTTTGCCTTGCTTCTTTCTCCTGTTCTGATCTTAATCATGCCGAATAAAAAAAGAAAAAAAAAATCTTTCTCAGGCCCTCTTTGCCGGGTATGTTTTCTAAGCGTATTCTAATTCATTTGATTATTTATATTACGAGAAACAGCTACCATTCGAATAAAAAAAACAAGAAGAAGGGATCATTGAACTAAACTCCATACAAGTTATGCATTTGTAATATTTGCTCCTTTCTAGGTTTTGTACTTTTTTTGTCTCACCCCTCCATATCAGTTGGAAGATTTCGCACTCGTGTTGCTATATATTTCTTTAGACTATTCATATCAGTTAGGAAGATTTCGTACTTGTGGTACCGTACAATTCTTTTAAACTAAAACGTAAGATCTTTACTATGTGCACCTACAATTGATTGCAGATGCTGACAAGTCAAGCCGCTGGTGAGCAACACTCGACTTGAATTCGAGTTCCCTTAAATGCTATTCCGCGAGTCTAATTGAGTAGTTCTATTGTTTATATAATATATTTATTTTAATTATGAAATGATCATTATGAGTTTGTGTTTTATCAAAATTCGAGTTTTTGTTCGAGCACTTAAGCTCGATATAACCTGAGAACAAGATAAAGTCGAATTCGAGTTATATTTATTACTCCTCAGAGTCGACGTCGATGTTGAATTTAAGTAATCGAAAATTCATCAAATTCTAGATCGAACATAGCGCTACTCGAGCTCGACTCGACTCAACTCGCGAGCACCCTTACTCTTGATATTTCATCAATTAATTTATCAATAAAAAACAAGCCCCAAACATTGGTGGTTCGATTCTTTAGTGCCCATGCAATCGACGAAAATATTCAACCAAAAACATGATGGGTAGTCCAGTTCAGACATACACACGCATCCAAAAAAAAAAGATATTAATTGTAGATGCAGAGTCAAGTCAAAGACTTGCAACTATGTCAAAGATTTCGTATATCTGAGTTGTATCTATTATCACACACAGGAATCATAATTGTCACCTTTAAAATTCTTCTTCAACATTTATGTTTCTTGGATTTCAGTAGTTAGTACAGCTGGTGATATCGATCCCGATCGAGTTCAACATTGATCGGCAAGTTTCGATTGACTTAATTTACACGTCAAATATTGTATTAGAACCTTGCATGTATGGTGATGTTAAAACATCCAAAGATAGTGAAATATTATTGCTTTTAGAAATACTTCACTCTTGCATGTATATATAGACTGCAATTATTGGTAGTAAAAATTTTTACCTTTTTTGTGATTATATTTTTAAATTATTTTTTTATTTCATCTACATCAAATTATTATAATATATTTTTTTATTTTTACAAAAACTCCTAAAAATAGTAATATCCCTGTATTATTGCTTGTTTTAGATAAATAGTGGTCAAATTGTGGACACAAAATGGTTCTTTTGTTTTCTTCCAAGTCTAACCTCTCTAACTTACACCTACCCCAAAAAAAAAAAAAAAAAATCCTCTATTTGAGAAGAAAAAAAAATCACTTTGACCTATGCTTATTTGTAGCAAACATGTTCCGATGTTCGTGTTTTCCAAGAATTATCGAATTACAGCCTCCCCTCCTCCTCATGGCAATAAATAATAGTGTACTGATAACAATAGAGTTCTATACCGACTTTTTCTGTTTTCACTGAAAATTGCATCTTCCTTGATGAATCATGCCATACCGTTTTACCTTTTCCAACATATATAAAAGCTTTGTACTATCTCTCTGCACCATATACTGATAGACTCGATCTTTTGCTTACATACTCGAGTCTCTTCTTTGATTTTTCTTATGATGTTCGTGCTAATAATGCAATAGGAGAGCAGGAGAAGAAGTAAGTCATTGAATGCTCTGCATTTTATCCTCTACTCCCTCCCATGTTCTGGTCCCAGCCTTATAACTTCTCATTCTTCAACGTTATTTCAATACTACTACTGATCATTCATACCCACGTAAACAGTTTCTCTTCATCTTCAAAACACACAGTCACACACTGACTCTGCTGTACTGAGTCCTTCTCTCTATCAGGGTTCTGTGAGAATCCTCTGCATCGCCACATATAACTGTGTCTTAGTGTTCCATATGTACAAAAGATCTTTTCTTGAATTTTTGTGGCTTTACTCATCATGAATTTTCTTTTCCTTCAATTCCTGTTATTCTTTTGGCGGATTTTTAAGCTTACATTTTCTGCTCTCAGGGATCATGGGACTGATGCAATAGTTTCCGTGTGATCATCATTTGAAAAAAAAAAAAAAAAAGTGAAGGAGAGACTGATTCTTGAAATTCTTTTTTGGTTAACTGACGAAGACAGGAGGGAAAATGTTGATACACAGATGTGTGTTTATGGCTTTGGTGATCAGTGGAATAGCTGCAAGGGTTATATACCCTACGGAGGGGCAGCCCCATCGGATTCTTTTGGATACAGACGTTGATACGGATGATTTGTTTGCTCTATTGTATCTTTTGAAGCTTAACCGATCAGAATTTGATTTGCAGGTCAATGCTTTCTCCAAAATGTGTTACTTTGATGGTTTATCTTTTATGAGGGGAAGGAGATGTGGTTGGTTTTGTGATGTTTATCTTGAGCTTAAAGGTCTACTCACATGTTTGTTTCGTTCCGTTATTTAGCTAAGGAGTAGTTTTTGGTGAATATTAAATTTGGGTTTCCACCATGTCAGTTTCATTAGTTTGACAGTTTCCGTAGCTTTGGCTGGGCTTTACTAGGTTCCTTAAATCCAGAAGTTTGTTTCTTAATAGTTATACCAGGATTATGCAAAGGCCAACTAATAAAGATAATGATTGAAAGCAGTAATGAAATATTATTCTAGTTCTGAAAGTACATGTATTTTGACATTTTTTTTTTTTTTGGTTTTGTGAATACTGATGTAATCTAGTTGAGGCTTAGAATTTGACTGCATATAGAAACTTCAATCAATAAAAAAAAGTTTTTTTTTTTTTCATGTAGTCATCAACAAATCGTTTGATAATTCATCATGAACAAAACAGAGAGATGACTGATGAATACTGTATCAATGCAGGCAGTTACCATAAACACAAATGCATGGACTGATGCAGGACATGGTGTCAATCAAGTCTATGACCTTCTTTACATGATGGGACGTGATGACATTGCTGTTGGAGTGGGAGGTGAGGGTGGAATCCTTGAAGATGGTACCATACTTGCAAATGTAGGAGGATATCTTCCTCTAATTGAACAGGTAAGCAAGTGTTTCTTTGCTTCATGTCCAGAAGTGCTGCAACATTCAACAGTATTTCTTGCAATGGACAACAAATTCTCAGATTTTCTTCTTTTTAGCTGAATTCTGCTACTCATGTTTTATATTGCTTTAACTAGGGGATTGGTACAGCTGGATATTGTAGATACAGGCAAGCCATTCCAGTAGGTCTTGGAGGTCGATTAGACGTCGATACGAATTTTGGCTTTCGCAAAGGTTTTCTCCCGCAGGTATGAACTATTGAAGTGGATATATGAATGGCGAGTCGAAGTTGAAGACACAATTTATAAAGATTTTATTGCTGTCCAGGGAGAATTGATGTTTTATCTCAAAACTTCTTATCCGAGTTTTACATGTCTGAATATTGGTGTTGACTTTTGTATCCATTTCTGGTCTTTGGTTATACAAGCTAGTTTATGCATTGCTGACTTTGATATCACTCTGAATCCAGGGCAGAAGGAAATATTCACCTCTTCAGCAACCAACTGCTCAGCAAGTAATGATTGACAAAATTTCTGCCGGTCCAACAACTGTCTTTATAATTGGAGCCCATACAAATTTTGCTATTTTTCTTATGAATAATCCACATCTGAAGAGAAATGTCAAGCATATTTACATCATGGGTGGTGGTGTGAGATCAAAGAATCCAACCGGTTGCTGCCCAAAAAATGCCAGTTCATCTTGCCAACCTCGGCAATGTGGTGACCAGGGCAACTTGTTCACAGGCTACACTAGTAATCCTTATGCAGAGTTCAACATGTTTGGAGATCCCTTTGCAGCTTACCAGGTAATATGAATTTGCTTTACCAGCTTACTTTGCTAAATTAGGCAATGGGAACCAGAAAAGCTCAAGTCATTCCTCTCTTGCCCTTGTGACACAAGAAATGGCTGTTACGCCTTAGATCTTACTGTTATTCTGATAATAAGTTTTATGTCCTGCAAACTTGAGAATGTGTAATAACACATATAACAACTTCTTTTGCAATATAGGTGATTCACTCTGGAATTCCAGTTACTCTTGTTCCATTAGATGCCACAAACACCATACCAATAAGTCGGGAGTTTTTTGAGACATTTGAGAAGAATCAACATACTTATGAAGCACAATACTGCTTCAAGTCCTTGAAAATGGCTCGTGATACCTGGTTTGATGATCACTTTTTCACGGTAATGACCTGGTAATTTATCAAATGCAGTGCTTCTTCTTGTTTAGAGGCCGATGAGGCATGTTGTTAATGGTAATAATCCGTTAATCTCTTAATGCAGAGTGTTTTTATGTGGGACTCATTTTTATCTGGTGTAGCAACTTCAATTATGCGCAAGCCACACAACGAAAAAGGGGAGAATGAATTTGCCGAGATGGAGTACATGAACATCACTGTAGTTACTTCAAATGAGCCCTATGGGATATCTGATGGCTCCAATCCATTCTTTGATGGGCGTAAAACCCCTAAATTTAACTTGAAAAAAGATGGAGTTCATGGTGGCCATGTCCAGACTGGACTTCGTGATCCATTTTGCCTCGTGAAAAAGGGGAAGGGACGGTGCAAGGTACATCTCTTTCTGGCTTTTCATATTCTTTTGGTTAATGATGCAAGGACTACTTTTAATCGTTATGAAATAGTCATTTTGACCATCTCTGGCAGAATAATATTTCTAGTTCGTGTAGCTTGATTATGAAGAATTAACCAATAGCTTATCTATGCACCAAATTTGATGGCAACATACATAAAGTCACTCTTCCAACATAATAGCTCTCTTGCAACGAAGAGGGTTAGCTAAAGCATTTTGTAGTAGATCCTCTAGATTCATCAACAAGCATCTTTAACCCTTGTTTTTATGGTTTTCTCCGCTTGCATTGTACTTGCTGCTACAGCAGGAATTTCTTTGCTTTCATTTTCTCTTATCCTATAATGATTTTATATCTGCAATTTTTCTGATAAGCAATTCACTGCATATTAATAGGATGGCTATACAACAGAGGTAACTGGTCAAGGAGCAGTGCGTGTGCTTGTTGCTGTTAGAGCAAAACGTAATCGTGACAGAAGCAGCCCTCTAAACAGAGAGTTCTTTAGAAGCTTTCTTGATGTATGTTAATCCAGTCTGCTTCACTTCATAAACTTGAACAGCTACTCATATGGTTTCACTTTTTGTCAATATATGTAAGCAGAAGGCATCAATCATGCTAGCTTCAGTTACATGTTCCAGTTTAGTCCAGGATGCACAAAATTTACACGACTCCACAATATCTCTCATGGCTGCAGGTTCTAAACCATCCTCAACACTCAGGAAGATTCAACATTACAACACAATTTCCTCGTTACAAAGAAATTCTTTACAAACCAGATTTCAGGGGAAGGAGACTTGGCAAGAATGTTGTGTTTGACATGGACATGAGTGCTGGAGACTTTCTAGCTCTTTTTTACCTCCTTAAATTACCTGTGGAAACTATCAATCTTAAGGTACACCAGCCTTTTGCATTTACTGTTCCACTGCAAGTTATAGATTATGTTGTATACGTAGCTCAAGCGAGACTGATCCAAGAACTTTAATAATTTTCATTTATCTGTCTTCATAGTTCTCTGACACATGACTTCTTTGATATGGATCATCATTCAAGGAAAGAAAAATTCATCTCATCCTACTTTGTAATTCTATGACTATAGTTTCTCAAGATTTCTACAAGTTTGTTTGGTAATTGTGGTTTTAGTCTGTGAGAAGCAGAATTCTTAATTTTATGGATCATTTCTGTGAAAGTTAGATATTTGATGGGAACTAGTTTTCTAGCATTCATGAGAAAATGATTTTCTGATATGTATCTCGTCATTTCTGATAGGCTGTGCTGGTTACTCCAACTGGATGGGCAAATGCGGCAACGATAGATGCTGTCTATGATTTACTGCATATGATGGGTCGTGATGACATTCCTGTTGGCCTTGGGGATATGTTTGCATTGAACCAATCTGTTCCAAAGTCTGCTGTGGGTGACTGCAAGTATAACAAGGCTATTCCTCATGGTAGTGGTGGATTTCTAGACTCAGATACTCTCTATGGATTAGCTCGTGATTTGCCACGAAGCCCTCGCAGGCATGTGTTTGCCACTGTTATATTGATCTTGCACTACTTCAACTACTAAATAATGTCAACTTCATGTGATTCATACTTCTCTGTATTTTCAAATAAATGTTGCTTTGATTGGAGCCATACATTTTGTCTGATTGAATTCAGATGATAAATCCACATTAATTGCAGGTATACAGCAGAAAATTCTGTCAAATTCGGTGCTCCTCGAGACACTGGTCACCCTGAGCTCAGACAACCGCTTGCACTGGAGATATGGCAGTCACTAGTGAAAACTCTAGATCCAGGGTCTAAGGTTACCATTTTGACCAATGGACCACTGACTACTCTAGCACACATTGTTGATTTGGGCAAGAATGTAACCTCTTTTATTGAGGTGAGTGGCTCTTCCATACTGATTGTGTTATAAATAAAGAAAAGAAACTGAGGCCATAGGCATGAGAAAGGAGGTTAACATATAAATCAGTCCCTGTTTCAATATTCAATACCTAAACTCCTGTTTCTTATGTACCTCCAGCATGGTCTTTTTCATTCTCTTAGCCCTTATGACATGAAGAATCCACCCATTATTCATTCTAGCTGGCTAGTTTCTCTGCATTACATTAACATCGTTAAAATTAAAGTATCACTGAGCTTTGTTAGCATCAATCTGTAAGTATCACTGTTTTTCTGGGATTTGGTTCAAGGTAATTCTATCTCAGCAAATGACAACATTAGGGGAAACAACCCCTATGGTGTTTATAACCAAAAAGCTCTGAGATAGGAAGCAACAACCACAAAATTATTATTCTCAGTAATAGTCTATACAGAAGACTGATAAGCCATTTCTAAGCACCATATTCTGAAGATATACATGCAATTGCTCATTGAGAAAATGTCTTATGCTGCATGGAATGTGAGATTGGTCTACAGTGATTAATTTTTTATCCAAAAGCTTTGCATGTCTGATGCATGGAATAGCTTATGAAGTAAGATTGGTGGATGAATACGCAAGCCTTGATTTGTGATGCAGGATGTATACATTGTTGGAGGCCACATCAATTATGATAACTGTGAGAAAGGAAATGTCATCAATGTCCCATCCAATGAATACGCAGAACTGAATATGTATCTTGATCCATTGGCTGCAAGGAGAGTTTTTGATTCAGAACTTAATATCACCCTTATTCCACTTGGAGTTCAGCGTAGAGTCAGTACGTTCCAGAAAGTTTTGCAAAGACTCTACCTCACCAAGAAGACCCCTGAGGCATTGTTTGCGAGGAATTTACTGTCTAAGTTACATGACTTGAAACAGGCACATCCTAGATACCAGCATATGGTACATCAATCTTATTGTTTACATAAATCAACTCAATATTTTGCATCTTTATCGATAGTTGAAATTTATATGTGGTTTTAATATAAAATGTCAGTGTTACCATGTGATAGGAAAATCATCTGCACTCCAGAGTCATGCTCTTAATCAATTTTTTTTTTGCATATTTTATTTGAGAACTCAATATGTTTGTTCCTGCAGGAAACATTTCTGGGGGAAATTCTTGGTGCAGTTGTTCTTGCGGGTGATCATTCAACATTGGAATCAACATTCGAAGTGAAGACTGTCAAGGTCTCTGCAAAAGGCGTTGAATCTGAAGATGGACGAATGATAGTTAGTGAAAAACAAGGGAAATTGGTTAACGTACTAGCAGATGTGAATTCAAAGGCTTATTATAACCTTTTTGCGAATCAACTTGGTGATAAAAACCAGTCTGCTATAGTTGGAAGCTTTGATGAACAGAGAAAATTGTGGAGTAAATCACCAATATAGAAGTAGGAATGCCTTTGGATAATTAGTTGACAGCATAGAAAAGAAAGTTTTTTTCTGGTGGAAATTCTTTCTGGACACCAGATATTTCCTTTGATACCTTTGATTCTTGAAATTCCAATTACAGATGACACAAATCACATAGAAGAGAAGCTGTGTCAGTTGCTTATACCAACAAAACAAAGAAAAAGGAAGTCAAACCAAGATATTTTTCTTATAGGAGCCCATGATTTTTCATTCTTTTCATTAGGCGCAGTTCCTCGTGCAATTAAATGAAATCATGAAAACAACCAAGCCTACATAATGAATACTGTAATCTGTTTATTCTAGTTTGTAAGCTGAAAAACTGTTCAGTTTCTTTTACCCGTTTATAGTTTAGGCTGTGAAGATAAACTGCCATGTTATTTCAGATGAACTAAGCACCAAATAGGGTCAATCTTCTATTTGTCCTGAAGATAATATTCATCAAAGCCTGGCATTAGCTTTGAAATATTTGAACTTGTTATAGTTAGGTTAACTCATCCTCGAAATATTCGAACTTCTTGTAGTTAGGTTTACTGATCCTTATCACCCTGAATTTTTTAACCTCTCTCAAATGCATTCAATCATTGTGTGGGATGCCGTCATTATTCCATTCTGCTACAATCGCTCTTGCTTTCTATACATGACAATATAGCTCATGCAATCCAGCTTGTGCTGTCATACTGTGGAAGCTGAAAATGGCCTTCAAATTTCCTTTGTAAGTCTCTGCATATAGCTGAATTCCTACGTTGCCGTTTCCTACAAAATTTCCTGTTAACTTTCCAGAAATTTTCTTATCTGCTTCAACTAAAGAGGCACAGGATGCTGAAATAATAATACGGCGGTGAATCAAATGGCTCTTCTCGAAAGAGTCAATAATTAATCTAATCCGAACCTTGCTATCGGTACCCGAGCCAACTATAATCAGTGGAAAATTGAAGTGTTTAATTTTCTTTTTCGTCTCAAACAGCATCTCACTCTCGCCAACAATCGCTACAGATACTTTTTTGCAGGTGAGCCCTCTATGTACTTGTATATGTTGAAGGCGTAGAAAACTTCAGTTGAACAACAAAGCAACAAGAAGCAAGACAATATAACTATGAAGAAACGAAAAGCATGTATAGGAGGCTGTCATAATTCCTGGGAAAGCATCAATCAGTCGGTCCTCTTCTTCTTTCTTCATATGCCAATGCAATGCAGACTGCAGGGCTAGGGGCTCCATTTGAATACCTAAATTTTCCGTTGTATGCGTTATTGAAGACCTAAATGAACGTGATTCAGATATGGAAGAGCAAAGAAGTTGACTTCAGTTAAATTTGATATTTTGCTGAACTTGACATTGAAGTCGATTTCTTTACTCTGGAAAAACGAACAGGAATATCAACTACTTAGATAAATAACCGATCTCAAGAATATTGATTCTATGGCTAGGGACATGCTGGCAGACCAGAAGGTGCAGCCCGGAAAATAATATCCCAACGCAGAGGCTCCACCAAATTGGTACAACTGAAACATCAGATGTACCAAAGAACAAGAACTTAAATTGATCCAAGATGATATTTGGTAACAGCTGAACAGACTGAAACCTAGTACTAGATGAAATATAAGAAAAGCTCAAGTCATTAACTTTCTGAGTTCACCAAAGCAAAGGCACACAACACCTCTTCCAGTTCCAATCAAAAATTCCTAGATACAAAACCTCACTTCTTAGAGAACCTTATGCTTAGTGATGTAACTCACTCGAAGATCCAGATAGCTTCACAAAAAGAGAGCTTATTATGGTTTTCTCTGCACAGTTCTGATTATCAAAGGACCATCTCATTCCATCATGGGAATAGCTCCCCCTGCCGTGATAATCTGCTGCTCCAGCTGCAGACAACAGTCAGAAGGCAGAATCAGGGATAGAATATAGAATACGCAACTTTATAAGCTTCAAATTTCAGAAGAACGGATAGGCTTATAAAAGTTCATCTACTCACCGTGAATAAAGTCTCAAGCTTGCTCCTCACCAGGAGATACTCTTGCTTTACTTGATGCAAGCATCTTAAGCACCTACAAGATCCCGTCACCAAGATTTCAGTTTATGAAACTAGATATTAATTGACTGGAAAAGGAAAAAACAACTCCTGGAGCTTTCATACATTGTTTAGCGAGTAAATGACTCAAGAAACATGAGAAAAGAGGAAGAAGAAGAAAAAGCTACAATAATCAAAAGGGAGTAAACCCTTGGTTCAAGACAAGATTGCAGAGACACTTACGCTTCAACATTCTGTTCTTCACAAAAATTGCGAAAAGCAACGCAGGCATTTTTTACTCTCTGAGCACCTATGCTGTGGAAGAATAATGGAAGATTTCTTCATCAAACAGTTTTGTTGCAGTTCTTTCAAATAGATGCTAAAATTATCAGTTGTGACACAGCCGATTGTCTAAGGAAATCTTGGTATTTGTAAATGCATATATGCTCAGAAAATGGGCTATCATAGAACATTCTTCCTTTTTCAATTTCTTTGATTTTTTTTAATATCAAAATGGTCATTTGTACCTGGAGCTGCTGCCCTTAAGCTGATGAACATGGGCATCGACCTTCTTGAAATCTATATTTTGCTGATCCCTGCATAAGGGGAAGAAAACGACCACTTTAAGAGACAAATATGGTTTTCAGGCTGAGGCAGATAGCAGGGGAAGATACAGGATAGAAGTTCTTACAGAGCCCTGGTGAGATCATTGAGAAGCTTGTCAGAATCTTCAAAGAAAAGAGACACCACTTCAACAACGAAGTCCGGGTTGCTCTCATCTTGCAGTTGCTGAAGCTGACTAAACTGACCATCCAAGAAGCCCTGAAATCCACATAAACTTTAAATAACAGAACAAAACTACCATAACCACCCAAGAATCTAACAACCTAAATAAAACTAACTTCCTGATATACTAATACAACATAAGAAAAACAGATACCCCATAATTTCATGACCATAAAACTGCAGTTTATGGGTTTTTACCTCCCGAAACAAAGATGCAGTGTAATCCACAAAGCTTTTCTGCAATTGACCAACCTCCATCTTTCTACCCTTTCTTTTGTCTTACTCTCTTTTGGTCTTTAGGACGATTTGAGGTTTGCTAGTTATGACAACCAATGAAAGCTTTCTGGTTGGCGTAGGCAGATCTTGTAGAATAACTGCAAAATCACAGGATATAAAAGCTTGAAAAGGATTTGGTGAATTTAATGTGTCCAGAAAGAAAAGGCCAAAAATTTGCCTACTTTGGGGTGCTACGTGGTACTAAATGGAAACTACACCTTTCCTTTTTCTCTCCTTTCCCTTACTTATTTGGATTTGTGCTGCTCGTTTCACAGTATCACAGCCCCTTCAATCCTTCTTGCAAGTTTAAACATTATTATTTACCATCCCTTTAGCTTGAAAAGAAGTCATCTTTTCTTGTTCTCCACCCCACTTCAATACTCTTAATAGTTCTTAATTATATTTAATGGTCTTATCACTTCCCCAGCCCTCTTTTCTCTCCCTCCTAGAAAAGTAGAAAACAAGGAATTATATCGTGTCTGCCTCCAAAGCAACAGTTCTACCCTATAAAATTGCACTAATTGATTGTTGACCTCAAAAGTAACTTTAGACTAGAGATTATGCTCCCATTTGCCTTTCATTGTTCGAATTAATATTTATGGTAGGAAAACTTATTCTGCTTCTCTTCTTTCCAATTTCAATATGAAGAATCATATCATTGCAATCCAATCCTTAAGATGCCCCTCATTCCCTCAAGACTTTCCCTTTTTGGGTGAAAACTTACCTAATCTTCTACCTGAGAAGACAGGCCAAGCAAACATACACAAACATAAATAAGATAGAGAATCAGTCCTCCTCTTTCACACATCTTATTCGTGGATGTCCAGTTAATTACAAGAATAATTGATGCTCTTTTTCGTCTTTTTGAAAGTCACTATCAGAGGATTCCATTGCATTATTCCTCTTGGGAAGGAATATATAAAACAGTAACTGTATAAATTATTCTCATCTTCCAGCAAAGATATGAGGTTGTTTAAGTTTAAAAATTTCCAGTGCTTCACACCTGTCAATAAGAAAATGCTACAGCAAACATTCAAAGATTCCAAATGGTAGGAGGGGATGGAAGCTGGATGACTTCAATCTGAGTAAGCCCATTACAACATTTAGCATGCAGGAATAAAACCCTTTTCTTTTTGAGTGATACAAGTAAGAAATCTACAGGATCTGTACCACTGTTGTCGTCGCCTTTCTGACTGGTGAGGAGTCACCAATTCAGTTTTTGTTCCCAGGACAATATCTTTGGCTTGCCGATAACCAACAAAGCAAATTTACTCAAGGGATGCGCATGTGAGTTGTGAATTATGATGTGAAACAATCATAAACAATTCCAGATTTTGCAATAAATTGTCTAGTTAAAAAATGTAACACTTGCTAGGCAGTATTGAAAATTTTATAGGACTCGTATGTAATATCATTCAACCCGCATTAAGTCTGCAACTAAAAAACAAAACAGTCATGCAATCAATATGTCTGTTTTCTCATGAGATGTGCATTCTCACAATTGAGACAGATAAGTACAGCTCTGATTTAGTTTTCAACTTAGAATAAGCCGCGTGATTATAATACTGCTCAGACTAAGTATTTTTTTTTGTCAGAATGTCAATCCATCCGAGGTTATCCCTCCAAAAAAAAAATACTACTAGTCGGTAATTTGTCTATTTATATTATTAGTAGAGGGGAAAATATGAAAAGAGGCCTAAAAATCAGTACTGCACAGTGTCAGGTTTCAGAGATAATTTCCCAGCTAAAGCCGAAATCAGAGAGAATGGGAGAGAAAGAAGAAGAAGAAAGAGAAAGTGAGAAGAAAGAATATTTAGACTTTGTATGCATAGCAAATTTTTCCAAAAAAAATTTTCACTTGCATCATAAATACATTTTTCAATCCACCTTTTTATATTTCTAATCACTTTTTTATCTCACATATATTACATCACAAAAAATGTTACAATAATTATTTTAAATAATTATTTGGGATAATACTCTATCCATACTAACAATTTCTTGCATTCAATTCCTTAACTATTTTCTATTACAAGAGGACTATTTATGCAATTATTCCTAACTAGTTGCAACAAGGAAATAACCGCCATCTTAAATCTATCGACATAGTATTCATGGTAGGTAATCCTCCTGATTCAAATGCACAACTTCATGCATAAAACGACGCCCCCTTTTATTTTGAAGATCCAAACAATCCTTTCCCCTTAAACGAAGCTTGTTCTCAAGCTTGAAATTCTGGAAATTGCCTGTCAATGAAACTCCTATCCTCCCAAGATGATTCTGACTCTGGTAGATTACTCTATTTCACCAAATACTAAATGATTGATTGAGAATTTCGCATGATAACTGTGAGAACCCGAAAATTTTCACATTTTCTAGACATTATTTTATTTCTTTGCCTACATTTTAATACTTGTCTTTAAAATATTAAAGTTTCTATACATTTTTATAAGTAAGTACAGTTTTAAATCATTTTCCTGATATGAGTTAGTGTACGTTAAATTTGAAGTGCATTATAGATGTGGGACCCGCTAGAGCGATATAAATTTGGTGACTAAGTGATTTTTGTGCTAAATGTTATTATTTTACAAGGTACTAGGAGATGATTAGAAGTTAATTAGATAGATTACTATTGGGAGAAAGAAGATAAGGTTTAAACATTAAAAGAGCCAAGTGTTACCACCTCATTGGAAGTTGGACTTTGACAAGGATTATTTCACTTTCCTAAAACAAATTTTGACCCAAAATTTCGTCATTTTCTTACCTTCTTGGCCGGCTGTTTTGAGGAGAAAAACAAGAGAGACTACTTCAATTTCTTGCTTCCAAATATGCTCAAATCTTGAGTTTTAGCCAACCAAATTTGAAACTACTCCATACAAGTGCTCACTAAGGAAACTTAAAGGCTTTGGTGAAATTATTTTGGAGGAGGAAAGTCTAAACTACTATCTTTCTTGTGGTTTTAAGGTATCTTGCCAAGAAATCTCTCTTTACTTCTAATACTAGCTTATTTGTGGTTTAAGGGTGCAAGATAAGTAGCTTTATGGGAATATTTCATGGTTTGAGGTAGAGTTATGTAAAATTTCAGTTTTATGATGAATTTTCTGCTCACATGTGATGATTAATGGTTGGCCATGTTTTACTAATTTTAATATGTGAAAAATCTAGTGTTTTGGTGTTAGTTTCATTTGTCTAAAGAAATTCCAGTTTGGAATGCATCAATTTCAGTTTTAGGGTTTCTAATTGAGCATGATTAGGGTTAGTTTAGAGCTACCAATTGGTTGGATTTTAAAGGGGTTTTGCTAGCCTATGATTTGTGTGTGTGTTTATGGCTGTTTTGAATAGATGTTTGTGGTTAAGTATAGGGTGGAAAATAGAGAATTCAAGGGAAAATGCTGTCCGTTTACTTTCTTGTATTGAGTGAGTAAAAGTGAGATTAGAAATGTGATTTTGTGATGCATTGGATTTACTTTGTTTAGAAATGCTTAGGTCCACTCTAATGGTATTAGATGAGCTAAATTTCACTTGAACTTATACATTTTCGCATAGTGAATGTGACAACCGTTTTAAACATGATACTTGGTTACAAACGTCAAGTTTTGAACTTCAAATGTTTACTCAATTTCTTCCCAAAACAAAGAAGAGTTGCATAGGGTTTCTCGGCCACAAAACTTATTTTATCAAGCGAGACTTTAGGTGTGAATTTAGGGTTTGTTTATCTTTCTTTTCATATGATTTTACTCAAAACACTTGTTATATGTTAATTCTTTGCATGTGTGTTCGTTTTGAGCCAAACAAAGAATTTTACGAAAAAGGAAAAAAATGTTTCTTCAAATCCGGCCGTGTATCCGGCCAAATCTTGGCCGGATTGCTGGTCGGATTGACAGGGAAAGAAGAAAAAAATTTGGAATGCTCACTGCATTGAATCCGGCTAGATTGTGACATGGCATCCGTTTCAGTTGTTTTTCGATGAAATTTTCTAAAATCTTTTGAGTTTAATTTTGTCTTTGATTTGGGAAAGTCTTAATTACTCATGTTCTTTTATCTAAATGTACCCTTTTCACTTCAAAAATTATAGTTATACATTGTACTAGTAGGTATTCGAATTTTCTTTGATTCACCTAAAATTTTGATGGTTGAAGCATAATGTGTTCTCTTGGTTACTCTTAAGGTTCCTTGGTGATTGAGAGTGTTATCCGGAAGGATACTTTGAACGTTATTTTGCTTAAATAGGTGAGTGTTCTATATACGTTCTGTTTCCTGTGACTATGTGGATTGTTGTGACTATGTGATTATTTGTGAATGTTTGATTAAATGTTAATTGTTTTCAATGATTTTTAAAAATGAATTTTGCTAGGCGAGTGTGTACTTTATCGTACTTGACCTAAATGAATGTGAAATTTATAATGTTTAAACGATTAAATGATTAAATGCTATTTGTGCATGAATGTAAGTCTTTTGGCTGAATTGGGTCCTTGCTCTTCGTTACCAGTCGACTCGAGCCAGAAGAGAACTCGGTCGGGCGATTGGTGACCCTGGGTTAATGTTTGGTATACTCGAATATGACCACGAAATATGGTGGAGACTAGCCAATGAATTGGCTAGAAGGGAGAAAATGAAATGAATGAATTAATGGCAGGAACAATGGAGGGATTTTCACTTACAAATGAAATTATTTTAATACTGGAGGAATAAGGAAATGGTTGGTGGAATGAATGAACAAAAGGCTCCATGTGAACATATATTCTTTTAATAAATGTGTTATCATTGATTTATATTGTAAATATTTTCTAAATTATTTGTTATTACATGATTAATGTTCTTGTTTAATTACTTGTTTATGTGTATAGAATCTCGCTGGACTTTTAACTCATTTATTTAGTCTTGTTTTCCTTACAGGGGATGCGAGCAAGGACGAGAGACCTATATAGAAAAGTATAGTCTAGCTCTTTTAAAATTTTTGCTTTGTTCTCGCTCTAGTACTCAGTTAGGGCTGAATGTATTGGGAACTTAAAGTTTTTATTATATTTGGGATTGTATTTCTGCTTGAAATAGATATGAGTGTAAGTTTTCGTTTTAAGTTTGGGAATTGTTATTTCACTTATTCTCGAGATTATATCTTATTTTATTTGAATAGTTTGAGTGAGTCCTGATGAGAGTTGTCAGACGGTCTGCCGAACCCTTTGGTTCGCCTTAGGAAAAAGTGGGGCTGTCACAATAACCCGCCTTTTAAGAATCTTCTTAGGTTTTAGTAAATAGTGATCTGCTGCATTTAGTTATGATAGAGTAGATTCTATAGTTTGAGTAATTCCAATCTTCTTTTTCAACAAGTAAACGTGGAATACTGGATGGATTCTAGCTCCTTTAGCCAGTTTTAGTGTGTGGGCTACTGCCCCCACTTTTGCAATGACTTGGAAAGGTCCAAAATACTTAACAGTCAGCTACAAATTCTTGTGAATGGCAACTGTTTGCTACCTGTAAGGCTGCAACTTGAGGAACCCTAATCACCTTCTTGAAAAACTCTTTCAGTCCTATTCTTGTCAGCAAATTTTTTCGTAAGATTCTGAGCTTTGGCTAGATTCTCCTTGATGAGAGATATAACTTGAAACCTTGCATGTACCATGTCAGTTGCCGCAGGTATTATACTCTCATGGAGAGGTCCCAGGGGAGTATGACTTGGTTTATACCTATATAATGCTTCAAATGGCGTTATCTGCAGGCTTATATGAAAGTTAGTGTTGTACCAAAGTTCAGGTGTAGGTAACCAACTACTCCAGTGTGAAGGGTGTTCATGGCACATGCATCTGAGATAATTCTCCAAGCACTGGTTAACTCTTTTACTTTGGCTATTTGATTGAGGGTGGTATGAGGAACTGTAATGTAGATTTACTCCTAACAAGCTGAACAATTCCTACCAAAATCTGCTGATGAAAATCCTGTCTCTGTCAGTTATTATTGATTTTGGCAATCCATGTTGTGACGACCCCACCTTACCCTAGGGCGTACCAAAGGGTTCGGCGGACCGCCTGTCCAACTCTCGTCAGGACTCACTCACTCGTATCACGTGCATACAACCATGGACTATAAAAATATCGCGATTTCAACTTATAATTTACATTGATACACAATTAAGATACAAAGTCTCAATATACCCAAACTGGTTCAAAGTGTACACAATTTAGATACTAAACGTTCTATTCGAGTAATAGCGCGAGTACAAGTCAAAATCAAAACAACTAGACTACACTAGTCTTTACATATCCCACGCTTCCTTCGTACCCCTGTAAGGAAAATAAAACTAACGGGGGTGAGCGAAAACTCAGTGAAGTTTCAAATATCAAATTAGCCATCAAACAAAGTAATAATCATGTAATAGTGAAATAGCGAGCAAACAAGTCCAATCGAGGAGATGACCTTTCAGGTAATCAAGAATATATAGCTCATATTCACATGTAAGGATACAGTGGCTCATGCCTCGGCTCCATCCCAGCTTGATCGATTGGTAGTTGACACTACGTCAACTTTCAAGTAATAACTATTCCAGAAAGAAAAACCCCACTTCACGCCAGTTTCCGTCCACCAATCAACCCCCTTACCCGGACCCGCACGTCACACAAAACACGGGTGATAATACTCGAATATACCGATTAGTCGAGGAGAGAACACTCCACTCGACATTACTAGTTACCCAGGGTTCGTTATCTAATCGATCAGACCCTTACCGGCTCGACTCGATTAACTAGCCACAGGGTTTCTGGAATACCAGACAAGACAAAATTTGTATGCAAGTATATCATTTCAAGTGAAATCATGGAATAATAACAAGTTTGATTAGGGCAAGTGCGATAAAGTATACTCTTGCCCCAAAATTACACGTACATAACATGTAATCACATTGATCACGTATCAAATACAAGTATCAAGTGCAATTCGATATTTGAAAGCACTCACCAAAATAAGTATAGTATTTTTAGTGGTCTCGTCCAGATGATACTCCTGGCTTGGAGTCCAGATCTGCGATAAAAAGTTGCTTAACAACTTGAAAAATCATGTAAGGTTCGAAACTTAGACGTTTCGTTCAATAATAATCAAGAAATTGAAATTTGTTTGAAAAATATCCGTAAATCACTCGCTCGCTTTTCAAATGGTAAATTTTGGTATCAATTATACTTGGAAATAGCTTTTAAGTCGAAAGTGCAAGGAAAACAGATTTATAGTGATTAATACCACTTTTCCTAGGGGTACAAGTTCGGCTAGATTCTGACGTATAACCCTCGATAACCAAAGTAGCAAAAGTCCTAAATGGTTCAAGTGATATTCATCTCAACTCTACCCAAATCGCAAGTATATTTCTATAGTTCTCGAGCGTAAATTTGGGCAGCATGCCCTTTGTGTTTACCTAATTTTCTAGCCATTTTGGCTTCATTATTTTTCTCATTCAAGCCCAAGTTCATACACAACACAAATGCATTCAATAGCCGTTCCATAGGCTCAAAACAATACAAGAACATAAATCGACTAATAACAAATGCGGAAATGAAGTTTACAAAAGACAGATTTGACGGGTTTTTACGAAAAGAGTACATCTGAGGCTACGCTTATCGGATTAGTATGCAACTTATACCATTTCGAAGCTAAGACATAGGGATACAATGTTCATGAAGAACACTTAGTCTAACTTCCAGTGTAACCTAACCAAATTCCCAATTCACATAACCTAACTCCAACTATTCGGCTATTCAACCGTACTGCCTTCAAATGGCCTTATCTCAGTCTACCAAGATCCGTTTAAGACGTTCTTGGTGGCGTTAAAAATTTAAAACAGAGTACTAAAACTTTCATGTTTTGACAAATGGCTAAATCCGAACGAATTATAGTGAATAAACACAGCCAAATGGACTGAACTGTCTACGCGGAACATTGGAATTTAACCTAGGACAGCGAGGGTATTTTGATCTTTTCACAGGCTACATTGCTCCGATTGAGTTGAAATTTTGTAGGAACCTATAAAATTCTATTCTCTACAACTTTCATGTTTTATGCCAAGCCTAATTCGGCCTCTAACATGATGCAATAAAACCGAACAGAATGGGCTAAAATTTTTCCAGAAATCTGGAATTTTTTATTCCAATGATAACTTTTTTCATTTCTTGCTTCACTTGCTACCAAAACCCCCTATACAATCTTGGATACAACATATAGTAACCATACATCAAGTTTGACAGTAATTCATCAAACCCTAATTCATGTATCCACAAGGAAAAATAACACCCAAGACATGATAACAACCATTATTCACCACAAATTTGAGATGCTAAGCTAATTTAAACAAGATTAAGAGTAAAAATTGGGGATATCACCATCCTTACCTTGCTTAGTGTCTACTAAGGGCGACCCTAGCTTTCCCCTTCAAAAATTCACCAACACCTCACTAAAACAACACTCAAAGATAACTTTAATCGGTTTACTTTCTTTGTTTCCTCACTTTGTAGCTCAAATTTAAGATGAAGGAAGGTGGGTTTTGCTATCTCTTTTCCCCTCTCTTGTCTCGGCCACCAACAGAAATAATAAAGAAGAAAGAGCAAAAATTGGGGATAAAAAGGTTGGACTCTTGGTTGGTCAAGAAACACCACTCTTCTTTTCTCTTTCTTTTCTTTGCATTTGGTCCACATTTTCGGTCAAGACTAGCTGGAAATGAGGGGGATATTTTGCTCAAATATTAATGAGCTCATGTGGTAAGAAAGTGGTGGTCAAGTGGTGCGTTCAATCGGTAGTGCGCGGTACCCGTCGGTTCGCGCCGTTTTTTCTTAAATCACACGTACTAGGGTTTTTACTTCCTATTCACTCACTTTTTATCATTGCTCCTAATCACATATTATTTCTCACCTAAAAGTCACTTTTAATCACTAAATTTGATCTTTGCTCCGTACCGAAAAATCATCCGGCGAAAAATCGCAAAAACCCTAGTTTACTCCAATCCTGAAAACATAGAGTGAAACCCTACTTTCTTGGTCCATCTGCACTTATTGTGAAATGATTGGGTAGTAGGGCTATAACAAATGAATAATTTCCAAATAAAAGGGCATTTTTGAGAAAAATATAAGGAATTTGCGAGTCCTCACACATGTAATTTATATACATTGTCAAGAAAGACCTGAGCAATTTGTTGTCGGGCAGAGTGAGTTTAATGAAATGACTGAATTTGGTTAACCGATCCACTACTATTAAGATGGTGTCAAATCTATGGGATAGGGGAAGTTGTTCAATAAAATTCATGGTTAGGTGTGACCAAGCTTGCTGAGGTACCGAAATAGGTTACAGTAGTTCAAGATAAGGGACATTTTCATGTTTACTCTTTTGACAAACATCACAAGACCTTACATACTGAATGACATTTCTTCTGATTCCAGCCCAGTAGAATAAAGCCAGTACCCTATGTAAACATCCCCTCTGACCAGAATGCCCTCTAATAGCTGAGTCATGTAAGGCTCTAATTAAGTTGGTTCTGATATTTTTAGAAGACCCCGTGTATAATTTTCCTCTAAACTTGAGCACTCCATTCTCCATTTGATAATCTGAATTTGCATTAGGATCTTATAGCAACTCAGATAACCTCAGTTGAGCCTCTGCATTCCCATTATAGCTCTTAAGTAGCTTGACAGGTGCCGAACCTGTGCAATAATAAATACCTACTCGAGAAAAATACAGATTTTGTATATAGCGGTGAGTAGGGTCGAATCCACAGGGACTGGGGATAATTCGTTTCTTCTAGAGTCCAAAGTATGAGGGGTTTTTGGATTAAATACTAACTAAATAAATTAACTGCAGGAAATAATTGATTAAGAGAAATAATTAAGGGAAAACTCTAGCCAAGGGTACACTTCAGAAATGGTTCAGGCACTGATCACTGATTCACAGATAATTCCACATTTATTAATAGATTAGTTATAGTTGTCATGCACGCGATAAACAACCAACCTTTTCTTAATTTCTCGATAGTTAAGGTACGACCGTTAACTATTTCTCTAACCCAAAAACAACCCTAGGTACGACCGTAGGGTTTAATTTCTAGATTGCATTAATAATTAGAAAGACCCAATCCTAACTAACAAACACGCTACGAGGGTTTGTTTAAGTTAGATCGTATGTTCCCCTGACGTAAACCCAATTACGCCAGTTGCTACTGAGATAAAAATAACGAACAATTACGGATTCAATTATCCCTATTTAGCAAAATAGCCTATGTGAATAATTAAATATTGTGCATCTATTCAATCACTCACACGAACTATAGCAATTAAAAGTAGGAAACATATAAATACCAATAAATTAAGGAAGCAATTAAAATAAATTAGATCTCACAGTAATTGTTGAACCAAGTCTTCAGTTGTCCCCTTGACTAGAATTAAGAGGTTAGTCCTCCATTAATGGAGAACAACCATGCGAAAGAGCTAAGAAAAGAAAACTAAAACTATGCTAAAAACTAAACTAAAACTATCGATTGATAAGATAACCTCCCTCCTGTAAGTTTCTCCCTTTTTAAAGCCAAAAGAAAGTCCAACGCTATCTCTAGTGGTCCCCACTGAATTGAGAGTCCAAGGGCCAAAGAATTGGAGCTTTACCAAAGTCCTTGTTTTTAGTTTCCTCTTTACTCGTAAGACTCCTAGTACAAGTCCACCCTTTTCAGCATAAAGATAGGAAATCCCTTTTTGTAGCATCCTGTGGAGCCCGGCTTGTATTTCCTTTTAGAACTTCCCATGTGTGGAGTGTTTTTCTCAATAAAGTCTCCTTTTTAGCACTTGTTTGCTCCACTTCCTGTAATTAGGGCCAAATACCAAATATAAGTAAATATTAATAATTAAAACAATATTTGGCAAGGATAAAGGGGAAAATTAACAATAAAATAACCAACAATTAACACCCTATCATAGCTCCTGCATCCAGGCTTGTTGGACTGTGGAAATGGCACAGTTTTGGTGCACAACTACATTATTGTCACTGAATTCCTCCATTCTCCTCCTAGAGAGGGCATCAGCTACTCCATTTTCTGAGCCTTTCTTGTACTGTAACTCATAGTCCAGCCAAGCAATTTGGCAAGCCATTTGTGTTTCAATAGATGTGTAAGCCTTTGCTCCAGCAGGTGTTTGAGGGTTTGGTGATCTATCCTAATGACAAAGTGATGACCAACTAAATAGTGCTTCCTTTTAGTTACAGCTAGCACTAAAGCAAATAGCTCCTTTTCATACACTGATAGTCCAAGGTTTTGAGTTGATAAGGCTTTACTAAGGAAGGCTATAGGATGTCCCTGCTGCATCAGTACTGCTCCAATGCCTACTCCACATGCATCAGTTTCTATTACAAAAGGGAGTTCAAAGTTTGATATAATCAGTACTGGTGTTGTAGTAATAGCCCTTTTTAGATCTTCAAAGGCTATCTGAGTATTATGGTTCCATACAAACCCCTCATTCTTTAGTAGCTGAGTTAAAGGCTTACAGATCAACCCATACCCCTTAATGAATCTCCTATAATATCCAATTAAATCCAAAAAAAACTCCTCAATTCTTTGACTACATTGGGAATAGGCCAAGCTTTTATGCACTCTACCTTAGTTGAATCCATCCTTACTCCCACCTCAGAGATCACATGCCCAAGTATTCTATTGAAGTCTGAGCAAATGAACATTTTGATTTCTTACAATACAGCTGATTTTCAGCCAAAACTCTAAGCATAGTTTGCAGATGTTGTGCATGCAACTCTAAAGTTGGATTGTAAATCATAATATCATAAAAAAAAAACTAAAACAAACTTTCTCAGATATAGTTAAACTATCATGTTCATTAGGGCCTGAAATGTAGCTGATGCATTTGTCAGCCCAAGAGACATTACTAGAAATTCAAAGTGACCATGATGTGTTTAGAAAGCAATCTTAAGGGTGTCTACTGTTTTAACCCTCAGTTGATGATAACTAATTCTATAGTCTAGTTTGGGAATGTATTTTGTGTCATGCAGCTCATCTAGTAACTCATCTATATTTGGGATGGGAAACTTGTCTTTTACAGTTAACTGATTCAGTTTCCTATAATCAATGCACAATCTCCAGGAATTGTCCTTCTTTTTAACTAACATAGGGGAGGCAAAGAAACTGGTGTTGTGCATAATGATCCCATTTGTGAGCATTTTCAACAACCTGTTTTTTAATTTTTGTTTTATGGGAATGGGGGTACCTGTATAGTTTGAGCTTGAAAGGTTCAACTCTTGGTTTAAGAATGATCTGGTGGTCCAACTCTCTCTCTGAGGGTAGTCCTTTTGGAGAGCAAACACCTGGGAATGTTGTTGCAGAACTTTCTCTATAGGTTTAGGAAGCTTTTTCTCTGAATCTGTTTTAAGTTCCGCTTGCATTGCTGCACAACTCCTCTGCTTTTCCTGTATAAATTATCTGAGATCCTTGCCTCTCACTAGTTCCATTGTAGGTTGATTTACAAAGCCTTAGAGGTGCAGTAAATCCCCTCTGCTACTAAGAGCAATGCTAAGAGTATGGAAGTCAAAAATAGTAGGACTGAATTGACATATCTAGTCCACTCTAAGGATAATATCCCATTCTCCCAATTCCATTGTCTTTAGATCAAACTGGAATTGATAGTCTTGGATCAACCAAGTCACTTTGGGATAGATTGCCCCACTAATTATGTCAGTCCCATCTACTAGGATCACAATGAAAGGATTAACTATATGATGTGGCAGGTGCAATAGGTTGACAACCTTATGATAAATGAAACTATCAGAACTCCCTATATCTACCAGAATCTTGATTGGTAATCTCCCCAGATTATCCATCAGCATTATTGATTTTCTCTTTATGGCTTCAGATAAGGCATTTAAGGATACATCAGTAAGTTTCCCAACTCTACCCGTGTGCTCATCTTGCTTCCCTTCTGTATTTTCAAAGTCAGTTTCTTCTTCCACATCAGTGCCTATACAATTCAAACTCCCTGATTTATACTGATGGCCGACTCCAAACCTCTTTCCACATCTGTAACAAAGTTATGCTTGCACCTATACTACATTTCCTCAGCTGAAATCTTACTAAATTCTCTATGTGTAAAATCAATCTTCTTGAAAACTAGAGCAATTGCAGGAAGTTTATATGAGTTATAGTGATTTTGTCCACTTACAGAGTTCCTATACATCCCAAATTTTGGGTCTACTGCAATCTTTTCAAAAGACTTAGATTGTTTCGATTGGCTTTTCAAGGATCACTCTTGTAGTTTAGCAACTTCAAAGGCTTTTGTCAATGTATACAATTTGAACATCTTTACCATTGGTTTGATTTCATTCTTCAGGCCACTAACAAAACTGGAAACAAAGTAGGATTTATCTAACTTTGGATTCCTGGTCAGCATTAGGGTCTTCAACTCTTCAAATTTCTCCTCATACTCCTCTACTGTACCCTTTTGTTGCAATTTATTGAATTCCTCTACTATGTCAAGGGAACCTTTTCCAGAAAACCTTTCACACAACAACTCACTAAATTCCCCCTAAGACAGGCTAGGCCTTGCTAACTTCATCCCTTGGAACAATTGTCAGCCTTCCCTTTTAAGAACATTTCAGCCATATCTAACTTCTGGTTCTTTGGTATTTGATATATAATTTAGGAAATATTTCTGACACTTTCTCAACCACTCCCTAGGGTTGCCTAAAAAAAAGATTGTAACTCTATTCGAGGCAAATTAGGTACGAATAGTTTACCTTTAGGTTCATGTTGGAATCCTGGCACATCCGCTAGAGTCGTCAACCTCAGATGTGCCAATGGAGTTGGTAGAATTGGTTCTGATGCTTCGACATCGTTGTCCTGAAGCCCTTTCTCCTTCATCATTAGCTTTAGCATGGTATTGAACTGTTGCTCCATCTTGTTGAACTTCTGGTCAAGATTTCCTACCATTGCCTTCAATTTGAAGTTATTTTGTTCCATCTCATCATGGAACTTCTATTGCAACTCTTCCTGACACGAAGCTTGGAAAGTGGCCATGGATTCCACTAGCTCTTGAAGTCAATTCTCCTGTTTCTTGAGTTGGTCTTCCAAGGATCAATATTGAGTGCTTTCTGCCATGATTGATATCACTAACAGCCAATAATCGATTACTCTGATACCAAATGTCAGGTTTCAGAGATAATTTCCTAGTTAAAGCCAGAATCAGAGAGAATGGGAGAGAAAGAAGAAGAAGAAAAATGAGAAAGTGAGAAGAAAGAATATAACATAATAGAGAGAGAAACCATTTCTTACATCCAATTCCATAACTGTTTTCTGTTACAAGAGGACTATTTATGCAATTATCCTAACTAGTTGCAACAAGGAAATAACTGTTATCTTAAGTCTAGCATTCATGGTAGTTAATCCTCCTGACTCAAATGCACAACTTCATGTATAAAATGACACCCTCTTTTATTTTGAAGATCCTGACACACAGCTCCTCGTATGGTGTTTTATAGCCATCAAATCCTTAGCCAACAAAAGGTTTCACCACATCAGGCGGGTCTGGGAGAAGAATTGCTTTATCTCAGTTGGCCCTTTATTCAACTTATTATTATATATACCATAGTAATCAAGCATGGCCAGCTCGAAAGTTCGACAGATCAAATCGATCAAACAAGTTAGATTAGTAAATAGACTAATATAGAGGATGAACTTGTTCACCGGCCAATGACTTGTTGGTTCAACTGATGACAAAATTGGAAGTTCAACTACTAACTAGTTCATCCAATAATTCAATAACTATTATGTTATTTTTAATAACTCAAAAATAATTGTTTTGTGATATAGTATAACACGCGGTTCAATCGATAAATCTGCAATTGAACTGATGACCTTCCCGGGTGGGTTGATGTCCGGGCAGGTTTAATAACTGTGCTATATACTAGTATTAAATAAAATTGTTCTATGCTATTTAAGGTCTCTCTCTGTGGACAAATCATATGCCCTTAGACAAATTCCAAGTCTTGGCTCCCCAGGAGGTTATCATTATGGATCTTACATGGGTGGATAAATTATATAAAGGGAAAATGGCGGTCGATAGATTTTAGTTTTCTAGAGTTTAGATTTGACTTTGTTAGGCCTTCTTCAACGTCTCCCTATATGAAGTGTAAGCAAAAGTTTGATGTTAAATAATTGTTCGACTCTCTCAATGTAAAGCGTCAGCAAATGTTTGATATTAAATAATTGTGTGTTATTTGTTAGTATTTTCTTTTAAGATTCAAGTTTCAGCTTACTATATCCATCTATTATGTGCCAAACTTTCACTCCACTTCTAGTAAGTGTTACCACCAATTAATAAATCCATCTATTATGTGCCAAACTTTCACTCTATTTCTGGTAAGTGTTGCCATCGCTTTTTCAAATAATTACTCCTCCTAGGATATTGCACATCTACATCTCTACTTTTTTTTTTAAAAAGAGTAAGTGGGAGGTTCGAATGCGAGATTCTCTGACTTACATTTCTTCTTTCAAACTATCCAACCTATCCCTTTCGCTCCTGCTATTTAATAAACTATTAATTAACAAAAACCAACGATAACTTTCTCTTTTTTCACAACAAGAAAATCACTCTCATTTATAAGCCCAGTAAAATTTTAATAATCGCCAACAAATTTTTCTTTCCTTTATAATATTTTTTAAATGTGAAGTTGTGCACAGACATAGTGGCAATGTCTTGTGAATTGATAAGTTTAATGTAAAGACGGTGACACACATGAAGACGCAAGTCCATCTGTTGGATGAACAGTGCCCAAGCCCAAAGACAATTGCATATGACCCAAAGGAGAAATTCTAGAGAACCTTGAATAACAGTACACTATTTTTTTTTTCTTTTGAAAGTAATACCAGTATACTTTCAGGACCCCTGAAAGGGGCAAGGATCCAAGTTTATCAGGTTAAAGCAAAAGGCCCAGCTTATACAAAGGTCTTCATCACTCCCTGACGCACTAAGAAACACAGAGAGACTAGGGTTTCTTCAACTTCGAAGGGGTCGGTAACAGGGATGAAAGCAAAAGAGGTACTTTGCAAATTTGTCCTTAGCCAATCACATAGCCTGAGTTTTCATGTTTCTTAGTGTTAAGTTTGTGCATTTCTTGGGAAATTTTGTAATTATGCCTGAGGATGGGAAATGTAGTGTTTTCTGGGGTTGAAAGATTGGAGCTTTTCTCAGTTCTTTTTTATGGGTTTTTTTTTGGGCTGTTCAGACTTAGATGAATTGCATTCTTTTCATTTCTGCCGCGTTTGGTGGCTTGAAATTGATGGTTTTAAAGAAAATGATAATATGGTTACAAAAGCAAGATGCTGACAGACACCAAGCAAGCCTGATTTTTGTTGTTGATGTTAAAGTTGGCGATTCCCCTCGTGCGTAATCATGACAAAGGATATAACTCTTCACTCCATGAATTAGATGAGGGTTCAAAATGATGCCTTAAGGGTTGCATTGCTCTTGTTTGGACTCCATTATACTGCTCGCTGTATGCCAGTGATCACCTTGCATTTTGCTTTTAAAATTCATCATGCTCACCCCGTATGTCTTTCCCACGGTTAATAGGAAAGTCTGTATAACTCATCACAAAGTCTGGATATTGATTGTGAAAGTTGATTGACTTGTAACAAGTTGATTTTTTTGAGCTTTCTTTCCACTTACCTTCACCAAAACCTAATTCCTCCAACGCCATTCTACTCTCTCTCTCTCTCTCTCTCTCAAACACAGACGCTCTGTGTTTGTCTCTCATACACACTCACAAACTCGTAAAATAAAATTGAAAAGATAAACCTTTCTTTTTATTTTATTTTATGTTATTGTTAATTTTTTTTAAAGCCAAATGATGCCGTTGAGAAAGGGCTCAATGGAAGCTAACTTTGAAGGTTTTCATAATTTCTCTCAAGCTTCACTTGGGCATTCCTTGAGGATAAGCATTGTAATCATGAGGTGAATATGTTGCTTAATGTCATTAATCAGGTCTCATCATAGTAGAATTCAGGTTTTGGAAGTTCACTAACTTTCTAGATTTTCATCTCCCAAAGTTTTGTAATGGTTTTCTGAGTGAGCCTTGATACCCACAACTAACCATTTAAACATATACACTCAAGTTCATTGTAACTTTCTCAATTTAATTTGAGTTTTGTAAAAAATTAACACATGGACCCAAATGAACAAGTGCCGCTAGCACTCCTTGGACAAACTCATATAATAATAGAACCATTGCTTAGTTTTCTACCTTGTTTACTCTTCTGCCAAAGCTCCCTATTTTCCTCGTCTTCATTGGGTTACCCTTGAAGGGTATAGTTCTTAGGCCCTAGATCCTTCCTTTTATTGTAGGCAAGATCCCCCTGGTCTTATATCACTAGCATGAGAACCCTATAGTTTACAGGTCTTTTCTTCATAGAGTAACCAACCACCCATTCTGTAACTTGAATTCTCCATAAGCCATTGTAAGTAAAAGAGAATCAAATATGTACAACTGTAGATTGTACTCTAAGGATGTGTATCATATACCATGATGGTAAATCTTATCAAAAGTAAGTTTGTTCTCAGGTCTAGAAGTAAAAAAGATCAGTTCCACAAGTCAGAAATATTTATATAGATGACAATACCTTAAACTGCTTAGATTTTAGATAAGAAAACCATTGGACATGTTTGTCCTGTTGCATGGCTGAGCTTAGTGGTGTAGGTTATTGTGCTGAGATTAACATCCAGAGTTGTGCATTCACTATTTTAAGCAACCGTAGGCACTAGCTAAGACTGTGAATCTGGTTCTTAACTTGGAAGTTATTACCATTACTACTCTAGTAAAGCATGAGCACCCCATTTGATTTAAGAACTTTTTCATTTTTAAGTGTTCTGATAAAACAAGTTGAACTGAAACTTTTGCCTTGGTACCCAAACCATGACTCAACTTTGACTCAATTGAAAATTTTCCAATTGAAAGATCTGAACTTGGTCCTTATATAGGCCATTACAAGTAGGGGACAGATGCATGAAGAATTAATCCAATCTGAACAACTTTAATCAAGTAAATGATAACCTAAATATTGAAATATAGTAGCATATTTTGGAACATTGAGATATGCTAACAGACTTGGAGGAAACAGTTTGCATATGCTTGAATTAGTTAATAGCCTCACGCTTATGTTACATATCACATTCTATTACTTCGCTTTAACCACTAATGAGTAACCTACCTCCTTCAACCAACTATGGTGTGTTTTTTTCACTATTAATTTGTTATTTTTGAAGAAGGCGGAGGCCACAAAGTCAAGGTAGGGGCCATTGGACCAACAAGAAAAAGGTGATAACAGACTTTGTCTGGAAGTTGATAGCATGGGTGACAGTTTTTATTACTAGTATACATAACTTTTCACTTTGATGGGAAGTGAGAACATAAATGACTAAATACTTAGAAAAGTAAATCTATGCAATGCCCTTGAATGCGTGGTGGTTTAGGGAGTGCATTTTCTTGGTATAAAATGGTACCTATGTGACCAGAATATAGCATGACTTGAGATAACTTTCTCCTATGTCTTCTAACATCTAATATACCCCACAGAATTCCCTCTATGCATTTAATTTGTTTATTTGTTCTGGTGCAACTTGTTTGTTTTCGCCTTTTTGTCATTCATGTTCCTTTTCCATTCCATCTTCTAATTAATGCACATTTTCATGAGAAAGCTGATGCAGAATGTTGAAAGTGAAGAAGTTAATATTTATCCGAAACAACATGTGATTGCCCCTGAAAAGAAAGATGAATTTGGGGGTTTAGGTGGAGAGAATCATGAAGGTGAAGGGAAATCTGATCTGGGACTAGTAGAAAAAGTCACTGCCTTGGAAAAGAAAAATGAATTTGTGGATTTAGTTGGAGAGCAGCAAGAACATAATTGGGGGCCTGAAGTGAAATCTGATCTGGGACAAGTAAAAAAAATCAATGCCTCTGATAAAAAAGTGGAATCTGTGGATTTAGTTGGAGAGCAGCAGGAACAGAATCATGAAAGTGAAGTGAAATCTTATCTGGAACAAGTAGAAACCATCAGTGCCTCTGAGAAAAAAGTGCAATATGTGGGTTTAGTTGCACAGCAGCATGAACAGAACTGTGAAGGTGAAGTGAAATCTGAGTTGGAACAAGCAAGAATTGGCTCTGCAAAGAAAGGTGAACTTGAGGGTTTAGATGATGAGCACCTAAATCAGAATCGTGAAAGAGATGAAGAGGTTTTCTATCTGAGACAAGTAAGTAGCTTGATTGCTGATGACAACAAAGATGAACTTGTGGGTTTGCTCAAAGAGAAGCTAGAAAGGAATGTTTCTGGGATCTCTTCTCTTAAACTGGAGAGTTTGTTGACCATGGTTTGTCAATGCAGAGCAAAGAGTTGTGCTACTGCTCTTGTTGCAGGAGAGGCTGGACTAAAATTAGATCTCCATGCCAAACTGAGTAGTGGAGAATACCCATTGCATGTTGCTGCTCATAATCTGTCATTTGAACTAGTAAACTTGTTTCTCCAACTAGGAGCACAGACAAATGTAGTTGGTAGCAGCGGGAAGCTCCCATTGCACATGGCAGTTGAGGCAATAAGGTTCTTTTTTTGACTTTCAATCACTACCCGATAGTCCATAAGTTGGTTCTATATGGATCTCATCCTTTACGGGCCCATTATGCTTTTATTGCCCATCAATTTATGGCATTAAGTAACACTAACTACATGATTTTCTCAATCGCTAGTTTGTTAGGTTCAATAAATTTATGCAGTTCTCTGTTGCTAGGTTTCATGGATATATGCTTTACTTTCTTTTCCAGTTTCATTTTTTACAACAGTTGGAATTTTAGATGATATTTTTTCGTTATTTTACCTTATTGAAAAGCTCAAGCTATTAAGTTTGATTGAGTAAGTTAACTGTCCATTGATATATATATATTTTGTGGTACAAGATGTAGCTTTTAATTACTTTATAATAGAAAAAAGGAAATATATATAGAACTTAGAGGGGGTGGATGGGTTTGTGAGCTTCAATGAGCACCATCATCACAGTTGGACTAGTTAGTGGAATGTGCAGTTTCAAAAGTCTCCATTTGGGCCTGTGCATTGTGTTTGACCAACTATTTCATTGCTTTAGGTGAAGTGCAAAAACTTTGGGAGTTCTTGAGTATAAAAATAATTATATCTAACTTTTGTAGAGAGTGGAATCCATGCATTTGAGAAAATGTTTTTATGTAATCCCTGACAGATATAGCTATTTGATGTCAATTAGGCATTTATTTCATGCATCTATGTTGGCTGGCATTTTGTTCTATAGATGTATGTATTTTATATGCACACTTGTTCTTCCAATAAAAGTATATCTGCCTTCTTACGGCTGCTGTGTTTAAGATGTTCATAATCTATTTCATACATCTGTTGCTGCTATTGTCCATTTGATGTTAGGGTTGTGGCTCTTGCACGAGTCGGTGCCTTCTTTTAATTCTTTGGACCAATTTATTACCTTTGAATCTTTCTAATGTTTTATTATGCTTTTTTCCTTCTCATTCCAGCCGTCATGACTTTCTTGCCGATTGGATCCCCGAAAAGTCCATCCATAAGTTAATTTATTTGCTTTGTTTACCAGATCTGGTAGGTTTAACCACACTCATCTTTTAAGTCTTATAATTGATTCTGTGAAAGGGAAGAGCGAAAATTTCCTATTGAAGTTTGTCTTTTATTTTATTTTTGGCAGCACAAACCGCTGGAGGTCGTGAAGTTGCTTGCACAGAGTTCTGGAGAGGTTCAATCAGTAGCCAAGCACTGTGTTGAAGATGGGAATCTTGTTCAGATTGCTACATTGCTGATGGGGGCCAGGGAAAAGCTTCTGGAACCCGTTCCAGGCTATGAAACCGAAGGTCCCATCCTCGGGCTGTACATTGCAAAGAAGTTGAGATCATTAACTTGTGAGGAGTTCAGACTGATTGCATATGGTAAACGTGAAGAGATTAGGCCTTTCAGGAGCAAGAAAGATGCACTTCTGTCTGCAGTATCATTGCTTCAAGTTTTTGAGTCGGCTGGTGGTGCCATTCAGGACTACTGTCATAGCAATACTAGGGTATGTTTGTTAAGGTTAATGGTGCTAATAACCTATTTTTGTGTTTTCATAGGATTATCATCATTTCTATTGTGATGGGGTTAATTATTATTGTGCTTCTAGTATTTTCTATTTCCTGTTCTTTTGTGTCCGTTGAGTGAACAGTTGTGTTGTCTTCTCAAAGGTGGCTATTGTTGACTTGCTGCCATTCAATTTGTAATGAGCCTAGTTTTTTTGCTTGTGTTTGTAGTAAGGCTAGGGTATCTTTTGCAGAGTTCACTAAATAATAAAGTGGCAAAGGATATTCATTGCTTGTTGTGGAAATTTGGATTTCTTGGGTCTCGGGAGCACATAAACAGGTAAGCCTGTTCTTAGTTTTGTTTCATAGTCTGTGTCATTTCATCACTCACAATGGAATTATTTAGCGTTTCACTAATTTCAGTTATTGCTTCTCTTTTGCTTTTCATCTTTCCCCTTTGATAAATTTTTATGCTTTGGAATGTGATGATACCCTGCTGTTGGGTGAGCAAGTTGTCTTTCAAATTTGGGAAAGTTGGAGAAAGGTAATTTGTCCTTATATGATTAAATATGTTTTATGTTGTGTAGTTTTCCCGAAATAAAGAAAGACTAAAAGAGAGAAAATGAAACCAGATACAAATACTAATAAAGCAAATCAGCAACAAGGATGTCTGTGATATTTCTTTGTTGTTTTGCAGCAAAGCTCATTCAATCTGTTAATCTGACGAGGAGCTTACCTGAGGTAAGATCTCTAAAAATTGGACTAAATCTTGCATCTTTTTTTTTTTGAGATGTCCTGTAGTGTGCGCCCATATTTTTAATATAGTCATACTGGTTTTCTTAAACTTTTTTAAGAATACTGAGTAAAAACTGAAATATTTTCAATTTATTGTTGAATGCTTTAGTTTTATTAGTCCAACATTTAGATTGTCATTGTTGCATCATGAAAAGCAATTCTCATGGTTGAATATACTCAGCTCTCACTTTGAGTAGGTAGGAATCCTCTCCCCACATGGAGTTTCTTGTTTTGGCAGTATTAGGTCCCTGGTGGGTGAGACATTCCGCTAGTCCACGAGCCCTTCTGCAATAGACTGGTTTACTTTGTATACTTGATGTGACCAATGCGATCATTGATACTGTATACTATTTTTGCCTGTAAAATTCTGTAGCTTGTACGGGGAAGTAGGAAGGCTGGATCTCAGCTTACTCCACGGGTTTATAGCCCCCTGAACCAGTCATTCCATTCTTGTACTTGGGCAAATACTGCCAAAGGTGTCAAGCTTGTTTCACCAGTCAGAACTCAAGCGGATGGAATCATCAATCAGGCAATGAAACCACTGATGCGGAAGTTTACAACAGCAGCACAAATGTCTGTTATGGGTTTGAGCATGAGGAGGAGGATTCGATACTGAGAATGTTCATGACTAAAACGACACTTCAACTAGAGTGTTTGCACTTTAACCGATATTTTCCATGTCTTTAGTTAGTCTACAGCTTTTCAGAATATTATATGCTGAACTCTTGATTGATGAAAAGCTAATCATTTACAGATCTGATAATTATCTTAAACTACCTATTTGTCTATGAGATTTTTTCATGCACCTATGATGTCTGAACTATGGCCATGTTCATTAATTAATTTTCTTTAGAATATTAGTTATTTCCTGTTGTTCAATACTTCTTTTCTTTCTTTGTTGCTTTCGATAAGGAAAGCGGTTAAAATGCAATACCTCTTAAACTCAAGGAGAGTAGACCTTTCTTTAAGCCCTGGGTGCTTGACTCTAATCTTCAACTTTTGTTCCTATTGAAATGTTCTTTATGTTTTTGTTGATGCTGTTTTTGTCCTATAGTGTCCATGGCCTTGACAATCGTTCGGCGTTTATTGCACAACATCATACCAACCCAAGATTATTCATTGCTTTTATAACTTGAGAAAATGTTTTAATGGTTGATAATGTTATGGTTTAACAAAGAAAGAAACAAAAAGGATGGAAAGGGTGAGAGCAGAATTAAAGAATAAAGTTAGAGAGGAAATGATGGGTATTGATTATGTATTCATTTTTTCTTGATATAGGCTTGAATTTGTTTGTAAAGTATGCTGATCTTTAAAGTAACTCAAGTACTTCACAGCCTATACATGGTGAAAAAGAGATGAAAGATGCCAACGTTCTAGAAAATTTTAAGACATTGGTAATTTATATAATTTACGAGTTGTGGTTAAAAAGACTAACAATATATGACTATATTATTAATATATGTTCAAGTGTCGTTTTAGCCTATGCAAATAGGGGTGTGCATCGAATTCGAAATCAGTAATTCGGAAGTTTAAATTCGAAATTTTTTGAAATTTTGGTATCTGATAATTCGATCGAATTCGATTTTAAATTCACCAATTCTGAATTCGAATTCGTACCGAATTCCATTTCGAATTTGTTAATTTCGATTTCACCGAATTCGAAAAAATTTATATATTATTATATAATATAAAATTTATTATATAATATTATATTATATAAATTTTATAATATAAATTTTATATTACATGTATAAAAATATATTTATATATTAAAAACGAATTTGAAATCGAAATCGAAATTCGAATTCCGATTTCGAATTATGAATTTGAAATTGAAAATTTCGATTTGAAAAACTCTATTATCGAATTCGAACCAAATTCGAAATATATGAATTCAAAAAATCCAATTCGATTCCGATTTTCGATTTACCGATTTCGAAATTTGAATTTGGTCTGTAAATCGAAATTTTTTGATTTTGCACACCCCTATAAGTAAATGACATTGGAGTTGGAAGTCAAATACACAATGGAACTTGTTTCGCCGCATCCAACAATGAATATCACAGAAAGCTCCCAGCCTATAGTCATCTCATTAGATAGTTGGTGTCAGTGGCTCGCTTCCGTGTCTTGTGAAAAAAGACGAGTCTTATGCAATTTGATAAAGAAATGCAACATTTAGATGCAGATGTAGATGCACCCGTGAAGAAGTTGACGAGACCCCCAAGTATTGCAAAATGAGAAGGATTACAAGATGAGAAGTAAGTTTCTTATTTTGCTATTTCTTGTAATCATTTTGATGTTCTGGGATAAAGTGAAAATATTTTTACTTTTTAAGGAGTTCACATGTTTTGTAGATGGTATATTCAATTTTGATAATCCTGTGGGTAAAGGATATAGTGCATTGCTGTTTCTTATACTTATTTTGGTGTTTTAGGGCTGATGAAAATGAAAATATTTTTACTTTTTAGGGAGTTGACATGTTCTGTAGATGATATATTCGATTTTGGTGGTCCTATGGGTAAAGGGTATTATGGAGGATTATACAGAAATCATCTCTCTTTCATAGAAGGCGAGAGACAGGCTGATGTTGTTGATGACGTGAAAAATATTTTTGATGTAGAGTTCACAGCTATTATTGGAACTTTACAGTATTTTGTTGCGCAAGGGCATTATAAACAATACAAGAAGCTATTAGTGCAGTGTGACAATTATGAGACGGTGCACTTTGCGAATGGAACTAGATTTGTTACTATTGAGCACCGTGTTAAACTGGTTATGTTAGTAATTTTAAAATATATGTTAATGTTCTTTCTGCTAATTAACTCTATTGTATAGCATTTAAAGTCTTTAAATGAATGTGTTAGATTTACTCTCATCATTTTCTTTTCTTGTTGGTTGCAAATAGCAAATTCACAACTTTGAAATTCGAGTTGGAGAGGCGAGGAATTAAAGTCCGTGTGCAGTATGTGAAGGAATTCACCAACAAGGCTACCGATTCAATTGTAAATATGTTCGGCAATTTAAAAGAAGCAAAAGTACGAGAGAAAGGAGGCAAAGTCAGGACCATGGATCTTACAGAAGACAATTTGAGCGAAATTGCGGGAAAAGTTAAAGAAAATTTATTGAAAAAATGTAATTTTCGTACCATTCTTAAGGAAGATGCAGCAGGAAAGTATCGAATTGAGTTTTAGACTTTTTGTTTGAGTTTATGTAAATTGATGTTAGACTTACTAATTGCAAACTAAACACCATTTAGTTCCTACTCCACTCTTTGATTGTACAATTAATTTCCTGATATAATAGGATGTTTTTACAATTTGGTTTATTTCTAAATTATAGTTTATTCATGTCTCATAAACTGTAGCAAGAATTATTTTGCCTTACATTATCTTATCCACTTCAAACATTGATTAATTCTTATGCCAACGATGAAAACATGGTAGCTATTCATGTTGAATTATACGAGACCATTAACAGAAATCATTAATAGAAAACTAGAAGTCTCAGAACACGATGCCGTATGTGTGAGATAGTCACGCACTCTGAAATTGTTCAACATATTTTCATGATTAGTTTCAATTCAATTGGGAGATTTCTACAGTAATGTAAAAAGATTGGACATTAGAATAGTAACACGAGAAATTTATAGACTGAAACTAATAAGATAAAAGACGGATATGATCTCCTCGTAAAAGCCTTCCTACCCGCATAAATAAGTCCATTCTTCTTCTTTTTAATGGTACCCAGACCCCCAAAAAGAATCGTTTCTGGTGCCTTGCCTGAAAACCTATTGTGCTTTGCCCAAAGTAAATCTAGTGAGTTTACTTATTTTTTTGGGACTTTGGGATTTGGACTCCACATAATGGTCAGGTAAAGTTACATAGTGCTTATTTTGTTTGTTAGAAATCATCAAAACTATTAATCTATGTTAAACACATAAGTTTGGGAAAATGATTTATGTAGAAGTAGCAGTAACCTTGTTTGGTATAATTCAATATACTTTTATCAATGAATTTGAAAACATTGCTGATAATAGACTTGAAATAAAACTGCGGAAATTAAAGAAGGAAAGCTTTAGTGAGTGATACAAATTTGAGGAATGATTCTTTAGTGGGAGGGACAAATTTTAGGAATCATCAAATGAATACTTGCATCACTATTAAACCACTTGGGTTGGTCCAGTTGTCAAAAAAGAGCTCTTTATATTCATAGTTCAAATCCTAAGTCTGACAGTTCAGGTACAGAGGGTGTGGGGGAGAATGAGAGGGTCTAAAAGAAGACCACTTGCATCACTATTAATTTGAGTGATGGTCAGTGGTTTTTAGTCACTCAAAACTAACTAATTATGTTATGCATTTTTTTTGTCTAAATCTAAAGCTATAATTGTCACTTACTTTTGTGCTTCTGTTTTTAATTTATTTAACGTCTAAAATATGTAATACAAATTCATGATTAATATTAAATCAAACTGAAGAAAACAAGACTATTCATACACCTTTGTTTACTTGACATTTCCCTCAAAATGAGTACTAAGGTCGTTTTCATTCTAGAATTTCTCTCAACCAACCTTTTTTCTCATCTCATTCCTTTCTATAGCCTTAAAGTCTAAAGAGAATATTAGCGCCAACCAAAAATAGAAAATCACAATAAAATAAAGGGGACAAACAAGAATATAACATTATTCCAAATAATTGGCCGTCCAATAGAGCTAGCGTTATTAATAGAATGGCTATAATTCTTTCAATTTACGATAAAGTAGGCAAAATGCTTCATGCAGAATCTTTTTTTTTAGTGAATAAAGTTCATATTTAATATGAAACTAGTGAAAGGATCCCAATGAAAGAATTATTAATCTCATCTCCCAAATTAAAGTTCACATTTAAGCATTTTCTTGCAGAAGTAATAGAGTTGTTAATATAGTGACTAAAGTTCATGGTTAAATGATCTACTAAAAATAGTTCGTAGTTCATCTGAACCAAGTGAATCAATACCCTAGCAAACAAAATTTTCCAATGGTTAAATACTCCAAATGAATAGTGGCTCCATGAGAATGGGCAAAGCTTTCAATTTAGTTGAAATATTTTCAGAAATTTTGTTTGTATTCCAATAATAATATTTCCTATTCATCACAAAATTATTTGAATATCGACCAAACCTTTGAATAAATAACTCTTATCTCTTACTGCTTATTCTGTACTGCAAATATGTACTTCATTTTTCACAGAGATTTTATAGTTACAGTTGTTTTATGATCATTTACCTTCTAAAGGATTAACTAAGAAAATAACAATTAGACCTCCCATTGGATTTGTACCTTCTAAAGAATTAACTAAGAAAAGAAAAAAAAATTAGACCTCATATTGGATTTGTAATTTCATCTTATCTGTCTTAGGATAGTTCTTTTGCGTCTTATATATTGGACTAATACATTTTAAGGTTCAATACAGGCACAGATCCTACTATGGCCTCCATATCCACAATGTAAACAATATCTCTTTTAGGCATAAACTTGTGCCTAATCCTATCAATTACAGTCTCTATAATCTTATACCATTACGCTCTCCTATGATGACATGTGACCTTGGTTTACTATCCACAAAAATAGTATAGTCTATGTTGGTATTCATACCCTATCGATTGCTCACCCCTCTTATTGCTTAAATGAGCTGCAAAGACGTCACAAAAGCCTTCTGAAAATGTGAAATAAATTTGTCAATACAACTGGCACGTTATCAACAAAGTTAATGTTCCAACACTTATATATTAATTTATATTTTCTGATATTCAAAATTTCCATCCTATAGCTCTTGGCAAGCATTTATATTGTTGAATCTGATCTTCGGAAAACTCAACAACAAAATACATTAGTTTGATCATGACCTATCCATATGTTTTGATTCAGAATGGTCTAACAAAGCACTTTTTAGGAAAATATTTGTAGTTGTCAAACCCCTGAAAAAGCAGGAAAATTATAATGAACAGGTATGAAAGACAAAGCTTATCACCAAATTTGACAAGTAAGACAGCAGTTTTAAAACCCAAGCGGCGAACCTCTGTTTAAACCCGGCAGCCGGATTTAATGCTCGAAATCCATCCATCCACCTAAACAACAAAGAGGGAAAACCAATGAGAAAATGAACAAAAAATTAAAGACCATGTCCAGGTACTGAACCAGATACTTGATTAACAGATTTTGACAACTAATTAACGTAAAAATCAAGTCAAACCTGCAACTCAACACACTCACCTTCATCTAATCATTATGAAAGAATTCATCAAATCCATAGTTGGAAAGAATTCATGAAATTATCGTGTCTATTATCTTTTCTTTTTTGTGTGCAGCAGACCGGTAGTTGGTTAGTGCTCTCTTCTGTAATGGCCACATCCCCCTCGTTCATCATCCCACCACAGATCATAAGTTGGACTTCAGTAGAACTGGATAGGATAATTGAGTTCTGTTCCTCCCTAACTATCGGCACAGACATGATGCAAAGCGGGGCTTGGAGATGGCTAGCCGAGCCAATCAGAAGAACTGTAAAATACCAAATCGCGAGAAGATCAGGAATAAGAGACGAGAAGGTTATAAAAGCGGTGAAGAATTCAGGATTCATCCTGGTAGCAGAGAGACGGGTCAAGGTTTCTTGCTGGGATGCAATGAAGGTTCTAGTCTGCCAAGAGCAAAGCAGGGAAGAAGATGGAACGAGAGAAAACTGGGGAAAGGAAACTCTCAAGGACTGCTATGAAGTTAACGATATCTATTTCTATTAGGGTTAATTTCACTTTGTCCCCCCAAACTTTGCACGATTATCCATTTCAGTCCCTAAACTTCAAAATGGGACACTTAAGTCCCTAAACTTATAAATACCTCCCACTTAAGTCCCTAAACTTATAAAATGGGACACTTAAATCCCTAAACCCTGATAAAATGAGATATTTCGACCACCAATGGCATTTAGGATTTGTTAACGATTTTCCTTAAGTGGGATGTATTTATAAGTTTAGGGACTTAAGTGTCCCATTTTGAAGTTTAGGGACTTAAGTGGGTAATCGTGCAAAGTTTGGGAGGACAAAGTGAAATTAACCCTTTCTATTATTTACTATATACAGTCAAAGCATTTTAGCATTTTACTATCTATTTCAATTATTTCAGCCAAGTCCAGGACTTAAGTGAAAATCCAAAAACGAAGAAATAAGAAAAAGTATAAAGTAGCCAAACAGTCTTTCTTTTTCATGTGTCATATTAGATGTAATAAATGAAACTACGTATCTTTACATTGGATAGGAAAGTGGATACAAAATATTAGACGGAGGATCCCGTCTACGAGGATAATTAGTATTAGGGTTCATTAAGAAGAAACTTTAGGCAGCGAGCCTTTACTATTTAAGCGGCACCACTTTATATAATTTATTATTGGACCACTCCTTTAGACCCTTTTTTTTGGGGATAATTTCAGAAACCTCCCCTGAATTTTTTGATAATTTCAATAAGCTCCCTTAAAGTTTAAAAAATTACACTTACCTCTCTTGATTTGATAATTTTAGTACTAAAATCTTAAAATAATATTTGATTTGGTCAAATTTTTTAATGAATACCCAAATATGTCCTTGTGTAATAAGTTTTAATTTATTTTTCTATACAATTATAAGATTATCTAGTATAATTATAAGGAAAAAGTGCCAAATTTTTCATGTCGATACCTATTATTTGATAACTATAATACCAATTTTATCACTATGATGGGATACTTTTGATGGTGTATATTATTATGGAGTTAGATTTATAAGATAGAAAAAAATATTTAAATAATTCATTTAGAGTTTATGAATTTTTTGAGTAGTAGAATTATCATCATTTAGTAGTAGTTTTAGGCCATTTCCTTTTGATTTATTTCTTATCTCACTATATATCTTTCCGTCTATACGTGCATCATGCATCATGGTCAAGGCACCGATAGTTAGCGCAAATAATTTTTTTACCCAACCAACATAACCACATTTTACCACATGGCTACTTATGAGCACCCAAATGTTGTAATAATTATCCATAACCACTCTACAAAGCATAGTAATTTTAGAAAAGTTAATATAAGTATTATTTTTGTAAAAAAATTATACAAATACTAAAAAAATTATACAAATACTTATATATCTCTCATATCTTTACAATAATAAAGTCTATGTAGGTAGTTAACTTAGTGTTAACTTTGTGTGTTTTGAAATTTACCCTTATATCAATTATCTATTAACCCTTATCCCTATTCTCAATCTCTATTATCCACTAATCATATTTTGTCACTTCTTAAACTTTCATTTTTATCATCAGAAATACTAAATTTTATCCTAACTATCCAATTATATATAACCAACATAATTTTTGTTGCAACTATCAATAGGTTTAAATATCCAAACTTTTATTATAAAAAAATTTAATTACCAAACTAACTACCAATTGACATAACTACCAAGACAGCTATCAATTTATTTAAAAAAATTTCATAAAAATTAATTTATTCTTAAATTGCACACACATGGGTGTGCCTTGAGCACTAGTCATATATACAGCATGAGGAGGGGGTTTGATGTTAAAATTTTGTCTCATTTTTACATTTTTCAAATTTATCCCTATAAAAAATAAAATGCACTAAGGATAACTACTAATTTTGTAACTTCTAATAACTTCACACCCAATAACTTCTATTTGCTTTTTATTTGTTTGTAATAAAGGGTTGTATAACTTCTTAAAAAAAAGAAATTAAAAGATAACTTAATTTTTCTTAATTGCACATCCATAGGGTATGCTTTTCCCATGAGTATCTCCCTATATAATAAAGCGTGAGCAGGGATGTGGTGTTAATAAAAAATATCATTATTTGTTATTTCAAAAATATTATCCCAACATTTACCAATAATTCACCCATATCTTATCCGAAAAATCTTCCACTCCTACATAAGTACTATTACAATTAACTAATCCACCAATGAATGCAATATTGCATCACTTTTCAAAAATCGTACTTTTTATGCACACATACAGCGTGTGTTCCACCGACTAGTATGTATAAATACGGAGGAAGGGGTTTGAAGTAAACATTTATTGTCACTTTATGAACTTCTATTTGCGCTTATAAAAATTATTTTTACTTTAACTATCTACACATATGTTGTCAACACCCATGATTGTTTTAGTTGTAACTATTTAAGCATATATTTATAGGATTAATCTTTCCTACACTGACAGTGTATACACTATCAACGTTGGATGATTGACAACTATGCAAAATTTGAATTTGAAATTCAACTTTTGTACACATGTCATGAATCCAACGATGATAGTGTATACACCGTCAGTGTAGGAAAGATTTACTCATATTTATAACATAAATCTCCTTAAGCATTATAATTGCTGGTATAGAATTATTTTATTAAAAAATTAAAAGATTCTTGTGGGTGAGTGGAAGGATTTGAACTCGAGACATATCACTTACACTCTCGTTACTCAAATCATTTAACAATAAAAATTTTAAATAAAATATATGGCTATAAATATTATGTATTTTTTATTTACACATATATCCAGTGTGTATTTGTCACAGATAAAAATAGTGCAAGCTGATACAAGTGGTATGATGTGAATTTTTTTTGTCACTTTTTTATTTTTCCTTATTTATCCTTCACTAAAATGCTAAATAGAAGAACCCTCCAACAACCATAAATAATTTTTTTAGTTTAACTATATGAAAAAAATGACAACATTACAGGCTAATAAAAATTTTGAATAACTGCTCACTATTTTTCCTTTCATTTAATTTGCGCACACATATATAAGGCGTACATTTCCCACCCGTCATTATATTTACTCGGAACAAAACACGACAAGTACAGGTCATTGATCCCAGCTGTCCTCTCCCCCAAAAAGAAGAAGAAGAAGAAGAAGGCCTCCGCTGAGTAGTCTGACTGAAAAGTAGTACCAGCAATAGTAAGGGTTTAATGATAGGAATTTTGTGTTTATGGGTACCCTGGTAGAAATTTTTAGGATGCAGAATTTCTTTTTACTAAAACACTTTTTTAAGGAATAGATGAGAGATTTAGCAGATTTTCGTTTTTGTGCAATGTTCTGTGTATCATACACATTTCTTCTGTCCATCTTTTAGCGTACATATGACAAGGGATATAAATAAATGTCACTCAAAAAAAAAAAAACCCCCCGAGGAGAGAGGGGGGAGATTGGTCAGGCCTTTAAATTCCTGTGCACTCACTTAAATTGTACGGTGCAATTATTTGCAATGCACACTACTGTCAGAACACAGCAATTGATTCCCAAATTCAGCAATTGATTTTCCAAATTAGCCCAACGAATTTTGCCCCAAGGAGCAAACGTTGTCGTTCCACTTAAGGGTCAGTAGAGTTAGTGATAAGCAGGATGACGTCGTGGGAGGACCAAGTTGAGTAGTGCGACGTCGTTTTAGCGCATAACAGAATTAGTTAACAGATTTCATAGTCGGTTGCTTCAGCTTATTTGTATAGCATTGATTGGTGGAAACGGTATCGGAGAAATATAACAGAATTTTCCTCTTTTTGTTACTCTCTCTTTCTCTAAATCTCTCTCTCCCTCAATTCTCTCTGTTCTTCTGTGCACCCTTCGTCCCCAATCTCTCCCTTCTCCCCAAATCCTCCCAAATTCAGGAATTACCCTCAATTTTCAGACAGAAATGGATTCGGAGGCCTGACAAGTGGTATCAAAGCAGGCTAAATCCTTGGAACGAGTCAGGATCCATGGCAGAAAGTACCAGGTTCAAAACCTTGGAAGAACAAATCAAGAAGCAGGAAATCAGACTTCAAGAAGTAATGGAAGGTCTGCAGGCATCGCAAGTACAACAATAGCAAATGCAGATGAAATTTCGCTCAGGATTGGAAGATAACAGTAAAAGAAAGGAGAATCTGGTAGCTGAGATGAAGCAGGAACTTAGCGGCTTCATGAGAGCTGTATTAGGCAAGGAAAGAGCTGCCTCCGATGATGAAAGGCAAAGAATGGATCAAGCACCTCTACTACCAACTCTACCACTGAATCAGAGACTACAGCTTGGAACAGACAACAGTAGAACTGCGAGGAGAGAAACAAGTAAGATTCTGGTACCAAACCCTCCTAGAATTGATTTACCTATGTTCAGTGGCGAGAATCCGAGAGAATGGATTAGGAAACGCAATAAATACTGTCGAAATTACCAAATTCCTGAAGATCAAAAAGTAGAAGTGATAGAAATGTATTTGGAAGGAAAGGCAGATAACTGGTTCCAGGGGATTAAGCTGGAAAAACCAGATCTGACTTGGAAAATGTTTGAGGAATGGTTGTATAGAAAATTTGATAATAGAAATGGAAGAGATGTGGTAGAGGAATTCAATAAACTTAGGCAATCAGGCAAGGTGGAAGATTACCAGGAAAAGTTTGAAGAGCTAAAAATCATGATGATGATTAGAAATCCACATCTAGATGAGGAGTATTTTGTATCTAGTTTTATCAGTGAACTTAAGGATGAAATCAAAACTATGATCAAAATGTTGAAACCTATGAATCTATTAGAAGCATTTGAACTAGCTGCACTGCAGGAAGAGGCACTAAGACTTCAAACCAGGACCTTCAAGGAGGGGGGAAAAGCTGTCTTTGAGGATAGGTTGGGAATTTCCAAGAACTCGTCCCCACACCAGATCCACAGCTCTCAATATAGGGTGTCTTCCACCAGTACCTTTAGAAATACCCCATTCAGAGGCAAACCAGTGTCTATGGCAGGATCAGAAACTAGGAAACTCTCAGCAGAAGAATTACAATACAGAAGGAACAATGGCCTTTGTTTTAAGTGTGGAGAGAAGTTTGGACAGGGCCATCAGTGCAAGCCTGGCCACCTGAACCTTCTAGTTACTGAGGAAGAAGAGGAAAATGAGTTTGAGGATGCAGTAGGGGAGCAAGATGAGTCCACAGGGAATCCAGGACAAGTCATGGAGATGTCTTTACATGCATTATCAGAGGCCATGAAAAGAAAGACAATAACACTAGTAGAAAGATGGGATGGGGAGGAGATGCTCATACTAGTTGACACAGGGAGCTCAGATAGTTACATTAGCAGTGAGAAGGTGATTGCATTTGATATCCCTTATTGGCTAGTGGAACCGTTTTCTGTGGTTGTGGGGAATGGAGCATGTGTGACTAGCAAAGCCATTTGTCCCAAGGTCACATGGGGAATTAACCAGCACCAATTCTGTTTTGATCTCAAAGTAATGGATTTAAGTGGGTGGGACATAATCTTGGGAGTGGACTGGATGACTCACTATAGCCCCATTACTTTTGATTTCCATCAACTGACCATATCCCTGCATAATCAGGGTGAAACGATACAACTGAGGGGACAAGCTGAAGACTGTGATTTGGACCTTATTAGAGGAAGTGATCTGAGGAACTTCATTGAATATAAGAAGAAGATGTGTTTAGCTTTAAGGATGGGACATGATAAGCTGTCAGAAGAATCTGGAATGCCTGCTGAGGTTCAGGAGGTCCTTGGAAATTTTCATGATGTATTTCAGACCCCTGTTGAGTTGCCTCCTCCCAAAGAGATAGATCATGAGATTCCACTGAAGCAGGGAGCACAGGCCTTCAAAATGAAACCATATCGATATTCTCATTCTCAGAAAGGTGAGATTGAGAAACAAGTGAGAGAAATGCTGCAGCATGGGATAATTATACATAGTAACAGTCCTTTTGCTTCTCCAGTGCTGCTGGTCAAAAAAAAGGAAGGAACCTGGCGCTTCTGTGTAGATTACAGGCGCCTGAACGAAATGACAATTAAAGACAGGTATCCCATCCCAAATGTAGATGAGCTGATCAATGAACTGGCAGGCTCAAAGTACAAATCCAAACTGGACCTCACTTCTGGCTATCACCAGATCAGGGTCAAGCCTAAGGACACCCATAAAACTGCTTTTCAAACTCACTGTGGTCACTATGAGTTTCTAGTCATTCCATTTGGGCTGACCAATGCCCCAGCCACATTCCAGTCTCTTATGAATCAGATATTCGAGCCATACTTAAGGAAGTTTGTTCTGGTTTCTTTTGATGATAGTTTGGTTTACAGTGCTACACTTGAGCTGCATCTGGAACATCTGTAAATAGTATTAAGTGCCTTGAGAAAGCACCAGCTATTTGCTAAGAGATCCAAATGCTCTTTTGCCCAGCAGAAGGTGGATTATCGGGGTCATACCATCACTGAACAAGAGGTGTCCATGGACCAATCCAAAATAGAGAGTGTCATGAATTGGCCAACTCCCCAGTCTGTAAAGGAGTTGAGGGGGTTTCTGGGGCTGACTGGGTATTATAGGCAGTTCATTAGGCACTATGGGATCATTTGCAAGCCACTAACAGAACTGCTCAAAAGGACAACTTTAGGTGGAATGGGGAAGCACAGAGAGCCTTTGACTCACTGAAACACATCATGTGTGAAGCCCCTGTACTCAAAATTACCAGATTTTCAGAAGACCTTCACTATAGAGACTGATGCCAGTGGTGGAGGAATTGGGGCAGTACTGATACAGGAGGGTCACCCTATAGCCTTCCTTAGCAAGGCTCTATCAACTAAAAACTTAGGATTATCAGCCTATGAAAAAGAATTGTTGGCACTGCTGATGGCCGTGACCAAATGGAGACATCTCTTGCTAGGATACCACTTTGTTATCAAGACAGACCACCAGTCCCTAAAGTATTTGCTAGATCAGAGACTTACTACTACACTGCAGCACAAATGGTTGGCTAAGTTGCTGGGATTAGATTATGAGATTCAGTACAAAAAGGGATCAACTAACAAGGTGGCTGATGCATTATCCAGACTGTATAACAGGAGTCAAGAGGAGTTCCATCAGCAAGGATCCTGCTTAGCCATTACTTCAGTAACACCCCTATGGATACAGGAATTGCAACAGAGCTATGATGCTGACCCTCAATGTCAGGGTATCATCTCCCAACTGCTCCTGGATCCTACTGCCCAGTCACAGTATGAGTGGGATCAGGGATTGCTGAAGTACAATGGCAGGCTTTATGTGGGAGCAGCCAATGGCTTAAGGGACAAACTGATTCAAGCTCTCCATGCTTCTGCCATTGGAGGACATTCTGGACAAAGAGGGTGTTGGCACAGGCTGAAGGCACTATTCTACTGGTCTAATATGAAACAGGATGTCATCAAGTACGTTCAAGCCTGTGACACCTGCCAAAGGTTTAAGTCTGAGTATGTCCCCTACCCAGGCCTGTTACAACCTCTACCTGTGCCTCATTCAGCCTGGACTCACCTTACTATGGATTTCATCGAAAGCCTTCCAGATTCTCAAGGATATGATACAGTAATGGTTGTCATTGACAGATTCACCAAAGTGGGACATTTCATTGCTTTAGCTCATCCCTTTACAGCCAGACAAGTGGCTCTACTCTTCCTAGACAACATATTTAGGCTACATGGAATCCCTGAGTCCATCGTGTCAGACAGAGACAGGGTCTTCACGAGTGCGTTTTGGCAAGAACTTTTCAGATTGGCAGGCACAGAATTAAGGTATAGCTTTGCTTACCATCCTCAAACGGATGGGCAGAGTGAAAGACTTAACCAGTGTTTGGAAGCTTACCTCAGATGCATGACTGGGGAGTTCCCTCACAACTGGAGCAAGTGGCTCCCTCTGGCCGAATGGTGGTACAACTCTTCATATCATTCTAGCCTGCAATTGACACCTTTCGAGGCACTGTATGGCTACAGGCCTCCTCCGCTACCATTGGGGCCTCACCTTGATACCATTATTCCAGCAGCTTCTCAACTACTACAGGAAAAGTTGAGAATCTCCAATAGTGTCAAGGACCATCTAGTAAAAGCACAGCAACGCATGAAGTTCTTTGCTGATCAGCATCGCACAGAAAGGGCCTTTGAAGTGGGAGATTGGGTTTTCTTAAAACTGCAACCTTACAAGCAGCAGTCAGTGGCCATCAGGAAATGTCTTAAATTGTCTGCCAGATTGAAGCTAAGGTTGGTTCAGTTGCCTGGTCCATTTCAGATTGAAGCTAAGGTTGGTTCAGTTGCCTATCGACTCAAGTTGCCAGCAGGGGCACGCATCCATCCAGTCTTCCATGTTTCACTACTCAAAAAGAAGGTAGGACCTTTGCAGACAGTGGCTACGACACTACCTGAACCTGATATGGGAGATCAATGTCCCCTACAGCCTGAAGCCATATTGAAGAGGAGGGTGATCATGAGGAATGAGCAGCCCGTGATCCAATACTTGATCAAATGGAGTCAGCTTAATGAGGAGGAAGCTTCGTGGGAAGATAAGGACTTCATCCAGGCTCAATTTCCTCAGTTCCAGTCTTGAGGACAAGACTATTAAATGGGGGAGGTTATGTCAGAACACAGCAATTGATTCCCAAATTCAGCAATTGATTTTCCAAATTAGCCCAACGAATTTTGCCCCAAGGAGCAAACGTTGTCGTTCCACTTAAGGGTCAGTAGAGTTAGTGATAAGCAGGACGACGTCGTGGGAGGACCAAGTTGAGTAGCGCGACGTCGTTTTAGCGCATAACAGAATTAGTTAACAGATTTCATAGTCGGTTGCTTCAGCTTATTTGTATAGCATTGATTGGTGGAAACGGTATCGGAGAAATATAACAGAATTTCCCTCTTTTTGTTACTCTCTCTCTCTAAATCTCTCTCTCCCTCAATTCTCTCTGTTCTTCTGTGCACCCTTCGTCCCCAATCTCTCCCTTCTCCCCAAATCCTCCCAAATTCAGGAATTACCCTCAATTTTCAGACAGAAATGGATTCGGAGGCCTGACAACTACTCTTTTAACTGTCAACCATTAGCTAGTACTTGACCGCGTCAATCGACTTTCTTCATCCCATGTGGATGGCTGCAGCACTGTCAGGTTTGGATTGCCATTTTCTATTAAAAAATTATGTCATTTTTCGTAATCATATTTTTTTATTACTTCATCCTTCTCACTTTGATAATTCTGTTTCTTTTTTTTACACAGTTTAAGAAAAATAGTTAATTTTGTTGGAAAAATAAATTTAGATTGCTATTTTTCTAAAATACCCTCACATTAAATATAATACAACTTTATGAAAACTTGAATTGATGGTAAAAAAGAATCAACTCTCATTAAATGGGATAGGTTTATAATAACAATTACTTACATTGAATAAGGGTATTTTAGAAAAATTAAAATACAACTACATTCTTCAATTGGAAAGTGGACTATAATTTGGGACAGATAAAAAAAGAATACAGGACTATTAAAGTAAGACGGAGGGAGTATTTTTTTTTTTTTACATACATCAAATCATTACAGTAATTTTTTCACGAAAAAATGACGAAAAAAATGCAATCCATACGGACACTCCACATGAACCTTACGTGAAAAAAACGAAAAACCCACTATTGATTTTACTTGAGTTTTTTTTTATCTTTTTTGGGTGTCTAATTCCTCTCATCCCCACTCATCCTTAGTTCCTTACGTGGCACTATGTCATACACACGCACATACTTCCATCACCATACCTACCACTTGATCGCGTCAATCAACTCTCATCCACAGAGACGAGGATATGTCCCAGCAGAAGTGTCTGTCTGTGTACTGTCACAAGACAAAAGCCCGATTAATTTTACTGCGGTCCTCTTTTTTTCCTTTTTTTTTTGAGTGACCATTTGCTTTCATCTCGACTCGTCCGTCCTTACGTGTGCGTGTGTGTTCTAATTGTATGCGTGCGTGTCCGTCCAAACATTTGCTTTCGGGCCGGTTTATCCGTTAATTCCATATTTTTTCTAATTGTGTGCGTGTGTGTGTTATTTTCAGCTTCTGAAAAGACTCGTCCATCCTTACGTGTCACTATATATATATATATATATATATAGTATATAAGTTTGCACAGAATTACAGGCAACTCATCTAGTACTTATTTATATCTATATAAATTTGAGAAGAAATTTTCATCATGGTTAAGCTAAAACTAGAATTTTGTTTGTACCTTAGCACGGTTTCTTTTATTATTTATTGTAAATTTATATAAATATGAATAATTTAAATATAAAAATTAACAACAATTATACATGTTCATTCATATTAAATTTAAAAAATTAATATATTCTAAACGTTCAATTATTTACTAATTTTTAAAAATTTGTTTACATACTTTCATTAAACATATGAGAATATATATCAAATAATGTATCCCATATCAAAAACTTGGTAGATATTCTTTTTTTATATATATATAAATATTCTTTTAAATAATTTAAATTTTTATAATGACCATAAACCTATAACTATAATTAGGTAGAAACCTAGAACTATAATGACCATAAACCTAGAACTATATATTCACATTTAATTAAGTAGAAAAGATTCAGCTATCTGATTTTTTTCATTAATAAATATTTAATTGGTGTAACAGTTAATTCTCGTTTTTGTACTACGTTAATTCAAAATTAACAGAAGAGATGATAAACAATTTGAATACTAATCAATGATATAGTGGTAAAAGGAAGTAATTTATGGAATATGTAAAATTTTAATAATTGTGATTTGAAAAAGATTTTACTAAAGTTCTACGTAGTAATTTCATAGAAAGCATTAAGATAAGATTAGTTATTTTTAAAATTTATTTTAGATAATATTAGTTATTTTTTAAGCTATTTTAAAATTTGGGATAATTTATAAACATAAAATATAATATTCAATATGGGTAAAACCCAAATGACCTATAACCCATTAATTTTCTTCAATTAGGCATGCCACATAGGAGTGAAAAATAACTCTAATTAAAATAGTTACTTTCATATATATATATATATATATATATATATATGTATGTATGTATATAGATGCTTCCAACTGCTAATTCTTGTTTCATAGAATTTTGAATTTTTTTAATTGTTATGTATCTTTTCATGTCTTTTGAATTTAAAAAGTAAGAGGATGTTCTACTTAAATAGGAATATGGTTTGATAACTATTAATATGAGGGTAAATAAAGAAGAAACATTACCACACCTATTAAAAGTAAAAAAGTAAATAACAATAATTTACACTTCAACTTAATAATTTTACCTAAAATGGCAAACTATATAGAAAACAAAAAAGAAATAATATTCATTAGTCATAGATCTAAAAAATCAAGAATGGTACTATTCATTAAGTTTAAATTATGAAATCACTAAATCAAAAAATGAAGTCTTATCGGCCTTTCAACATGGAAAAATATAATACTTTTGACCCTAAATTGCATCTATTTAATTTGTATATATCTGATACAAATTTGACTCTAATTAAATTTGAATAATAGTGCAAAACTCAAATGCTAAGAATAGCCTTGGGTATTATTCATTATTTTATGTATTCCTTTTGTTTTCTTCATATGTAAATATGTAACTATTATATATATATATACATATATATAGTAGTCAGGGCTTCGTTTGCATTTTCGAATGTCAATAGTTGCAACCATTGTGTTCAATTTTCAATTTCATATGATTTTCATATTATGAGATATATTGCAAACATGTTAAACCAAATTGCAAGTTATGATTTCTTTTGTTTCAATTTTTATCTTTTCAATTTATTTGGAAAGTACAAATATAAGTACATTTTAAAAGTATAAAACCAAATTTCAAGTTATGGAAATTTTTTCTCTGACTTCAAATGTTAACCCCTCAATTTGGAGATTGAATACGGATTCAATCACAAAATTTCTCCTTTGAAAATTAGAAAAAAATTAATTCTTTTTTTTTTTGTGTGTGGCCAATTCAAAATTAATATAAAAAATAACTAAGTTTAGTTTTTTTTGTACTTTTGTATTGAATTTTCTTTTTTATTTTTTATCCTGCCCAATTTACTTTGTAGTAATGTAACATTAACAATATGTTAAATTATGTTTTCAATAAAAAAAAAGAGAAACTAAAAGTCTCAAAAGTAGGAAATGCCAATCGTAATTACTACTATTTTTAAAAAAATCCCAACACAAACATGACATAGTATATACATATGTGTACATGTAATTCTCATAAGCATATAAATTTTTACAGCATAATATATCGTAAATGAAAAATTGTAATATTACTTTATTCTGGTTTGGCCGAGTGGAAGAAGAAGAGAGGAGTAAAAGAAGGAATTGGAGAAGGCCAGGCTTGAGGGATAGAGGTTGGGACGGAGGGGCCCTATCCGAGGGTTTGAGAGACTAATAAAGAAAAAAATGGTGGAAAATTAGGGTGCAGGGATAGGAAGTTAGAGGGGAGGGGAAAGGAATATTCAGGAGTTAAAGAGTGGCGGAAAAAGTCAAAAAATGAGTGTGAACTACAAAGTTGGGAAGATAAAGGGGGGAAAGAAATAAGAAAATTGTGGGATATGACAGAGGTGTTAAAAAATGATAGGAAGAATGGCACTGTAATTGGAGATGCAAAGGTCATAGGAGCTAGTTTTTAATATTTTTGAAAACTCTAATAACACATCTTACAAAGATTTTTTAATCTATATTAAAGTCTATGAAAAATATTATCTTATAAGCACTCAACAATTTTGAATGTCGGAGGAAAAAACTTTCGAAAATCGAGGAACATGAATTAGTTATCATTTATGTTTTTTATATTATAAATTTTGATATATGATTATAAATTTTAATCTATATTATAAATTTAGTAATTTTTTTGCTTTTTGCATATATTTTATTCTGTATTACAATATATAAAAATATATATTATTATTATTTTTATTTTAAATTAAAAAATAAATCCGTGCATAGCACAGATCGAAATGCTAATTTGTGCCATCAATTTGGGGACTGCACTTGACAAATAAATAAATTCCTCTTGACAAAGGGAAATGCGTACGTACTAATAAATCAACTTAACAGCAAGTTGTCGATGATGATGCTGATGACATATATAAGACATTAATTAATGCATCAAGAGTGCGAGTTTCAATTTTCAATAGGGGTATTGAATTTATCTTCTCGCCTTAACAAAATGTAAATTTAAACTTGATAAAATTAATGAAATGTCACCATTGGGAAAACTATGGGTTAGCCTCACACTACCATTTTGTGTTGTTCTCGATTTTGGACCATGAAACGTTACACTTACATACATGGACTGAGGCCGCCGACTCAAGCAAATTTAGAGAAATTGGAGGTGGCCACGTCTGGATGATGAAATGACGAGCACGGGTTCCTACTTCCTGCTGCTGCTAGACTAGTGGTACCACCTTACAGAATTAGCGCATGATGCATGTGGAAACGTCTGGACAAATAAATAGGGGTTGGACATTTCTTGGCAGTTCTGTTAATGCGTTGCAGTAAAGAGTTCCACTGCCCCAGCCAGTGCGATTTGACGAATGGGCCAAGAAAGTGAAATAACACAAAGTGAAACGTCAGAAAAGTGTGTGTGGCAACTGTTCTTCTTTTAAGGGTCAAATGCAAACCCCCCCAAACTATATACTGAGTTACAGTTTACCCCCTAAACTATAATAATAGGCATTTTGCCCCCTTGAATGATATGTTTGGACAAATCTATCTCTTTTATTTTAAGCATTGTTGTTTTTCTTTTTTCCCTATCATTTTCTTTTTAAATTCTTCCTTTTTTTTCTTTAAACATTGTTTAAATAAGTAGACTAGATTAGTCAAAATTTGTTTATTTCTTAATTTCGTATGTCAATATTTTATTAAAAAAAATCTGTGGAATGCAAGATTTTTTTTCCAAATGTTGAAGTCAATGTCATTTAAGAAATTGAACTTTTCAAATATATAATAACAAAATAGAGAAATTGATTAATCAATTATTAGTAGTATCAATAACAAAAAAGATGAACTACTATTGTTGTTTATTCTTATTTTTTATTTCATTACAAATAGCAATTGCTAACTTTTCTTTTTTATGTGATATATAATATATTACTTTTATTATAAGTAGTTGAGTAACTGTGAACTCTTAATTAGTTTATAGGTACTTAAATTGTTGAATTACTAGATTAATACACTTTACAATATAAGCTACATATATTTTGTAATAACAAAGAGTTTATTATGACAAATTATTAAGAATGAATTTAACAAATAAACAAATTTAAAAAGCAGTTTAAAAAATTTTAAAATTTTTGATGCAAGTCTTTTCACATCGGAGAGAGATGTTGGCTAGTTCTAAGAGAGAATGAGAACAAAAAGAAAATAAAAGGAAAAAAATTAAAAAAGCTAATAGAGAAAAAAAAAAGAAGAAAGGATTTAAGATAGTAAGGGTAGTATTGTCCAAATATATCATTCAAGGGGGCAAAATGCCTATTATTATAGTTTAGGGGGTAAACTGCAACTGAGTATATAGTTTGTGGGGGTTTTTTCTCATTTAATCCTTCTTTTAATGACGAAAAAATTACTTAGGTGTTTTTAGCTAAGAGGGATAATTAATTGGGTCAAGTAAGTGCGAGAAAATTACCAATTGGCTGAATCCGGTTGCTTTGTGGGTCCTCCTTAGATTGTCCGTTTGGACCGTTCTTTCGATTCCCGCTGAGTAATTAATCTAACTGTGTGTGTGTGTGTGTGTGTCGTTGTTCCTTGCCTCCTTGTCGTTGTTCCTTGCCTCAAGGAAAAAGTGCGAGAAAATTAGGCATGAACCTAACTCGATCTAGATGCGGAATGAGAAAATTCCTGGTAGGGCAAAGATTAGGAGATTATTTGAAATATTATTTGGAATAGCACTTTTTATGATGTGATGTCTGTGAGATAAAAAGGTAATTGAAAAGACAAAAAGGTGTGTTGAAAATTGTATCTGTGATGTAAGCAAATAATTTTTGACCATTATTTGGCTATCCAAACACACTCAGTACTTTTAAATATCATGCTCGTTTTCCACACCAAAGCCTCTAAAGAGTTTTGGGTTTAATTGAAATCAATCAACCAATCAACCCCTATGATTTCATTTCGGAGATATGCTATGACCTCTGTGACGATAATCGGAATTGAACCCACTCAAATTTATATATATATATATATATATATATATTTATATATATATATATATATATAAATCTCTCCAGTAGTTCATGAAGAATTTTGAGGAGTTCGCCTCTCCAGACCAGTTTCTGTAAATTAAGAATTAATCTCCCAATTACTGCTGACATCACACTTCTTTGCGTGTCCGGGGTTTGGTGACTCCAGTAATGGGGCAACAATTTCTGCATATGAGGGTTTGAGGACAAATCGAACACCCATTAACCTTATGATGCCCTACTTGTTAGTTGACAATGTAAAACCAAATGGCCCGATATAAACTGGAATGGTCAATAGGAATGATCTAAGCTTTTTGTTTAGCGCTCAAGCATTGAGCGATTATAACGATGCGGTGGGAGTTAATTTCAATCTATTGTACTAATGGCATGCTGTAAAGCCTCGAGCCTATGCTCGTCATGTACATTTCTTTTGACTAAGCAATGCAATCTACCGTACCGTTTCATCAAAAAGCATTATATATATATATATAAACTGGAACCCCAAATGGATGATTAAGCTAAATAGGGTGAAGAGAAGGAAACTAAAAGGGAAGAAAAAATTATTAAGCTTGAGTACAGTAAATACAATGCATATACGTGTGCTCTGATCTCTTGAGAAAATTCAGAGTAGCAGCCACGCCTAAAACCCTCAATAAACAGGAATACCATTTAAATAATGAACAAGTACAGTGATTTCTCAGACAAAAATGCCTGTCAGTGGAAAGCATCGTATATAACTCCTAACACACTTTGCAGCTCTTCCTACACGACCCTGGAATTTCTGGTGATCCCACCATATACTCCGGATTTTTCTTGCATTCGCCTAGGGCTGCCCATCTCTCACAATTTTCACTTGTATCTGTGCAGTTATCAGTGGATCCCAAAATCTTGTCGAAGTTGTCTACATGAATCCACTTTGTTGCCGACCATTTCTCACCTTCAATCACCGGGCAACCCCCATGAAGACTGATAGGGTCTGGAACGGCACTTGGGTGCAGACTGAAGAATAAAAGTGCATCTCCTTTGTGAGGTTTCACTAGAAAGTTCCAATTTTTGTGGGAAAGAAAAATCAAAGGGTCAATCAAGAATCAATGCTGAATCCACAATATCAGTATACATTACCAAAGCATGACTAACTCTAAGGCCTCACCTGCGATACCTTTCTTCCCACAGTCTGACAGATCCTCATCACTAGTCATAGATCGCCGACGGGATAAATCCTGCAGAGTTTTTTTTTTTTTTTTTTGGAAATTTTTATTTAGAGAACAGTATCCCCACAGGACCATGAGAACTTAACAAGATGCAGGAAAAAATTTCTACAAATATTAACAAATGAATATCACGTTAGATGATGAGAAACAAAACAGTACATGTACCCATAAAGCAGAGGTTTCACAATTTCGCATAAAACACTTGTCCTGCCTCTCATTCATTATAGTTTCGCAAGCCCTAGCTAGGGCCTTTCAGTACTGATACTAAGAAAAAACTTATCTCTGGTATCGTGAAATTAAGCATTTGGCACATCTAGCCTTTACAAATCAAAAGCACAACTTTTCCGTAATTAATTTCTAAAAACTAAATATCATACAGACCCAAAGCACAACTAACCATAATTAATTTCTGCAAACTAAATCTTACAACTAATTATCACCAAAACTTATAGGACTAAAAGTTCAAAGCCAGTACTGATTTATACTGCACAAAACAGCTGGCACATTAACCAAAAGGTTTGTGCATAAGGAAACTCACCAAAAAAAAATGGATAAAGGGAAATGGCAAAGAGTAATTGATTTTGGCAACACATAAGAAATGATATTAGTGTTAGAGCAAATGGAATAAAAAGTCATATCGTGTCAACTAACCTCAGCATTAGGAAAAACTGTTTCGCCCACTTTTTCAACATCAGAGAGATACATCAGTACTGTGGCTATACGGTGTCCTCCACGAGCAATATTCACCTTGTCAGCAAAGTAATCATAGTGCGGATCATATTTCTGTCCATACTCATAATGAAGTACTTGTATGTCTTCACCATTCTCTGCAGAAAGGAAGTAATATGAGCCCCAATTCAGTTAACTAGCAATCAAACCCTCCCATCATCCATGCACCCATAGTTAAAGCACACTTTGGTGGTCTAGAGGAAATTTTCACAAGACACTAGTCAGATAATATGGTTGAAGATGAATGAGAGTGAGAAAGCAAGGACTCTAGCTGGACCAAATGCTTTGGATTTTGCCAAAAAAAAAAAATCTTTCTGCCCATGATTTGCAAACCAAACCATTTGTCCTCATTTCCACAGGGAAGATGTGTTATTTAAGTGGAGCCATACGGGGTTTCAGTATTTGAGGCTCGGATAGCTAAGGGGAATTTGCTGTTGAGACACAAATCTTAACAATAACCCAGAGAAATCTTTTAAAAAGGTAAGCTGCCACACGATGTGACATCGAAGTAAGTTTTGCACATAAATGGTGTACATGCCAGCATCAGTCATTTAAAAAGGGGAAAAAGATTTTTGTGGAGTGCGGGTGCATCTTTGTAGTGAGCTGAACCCAATATTTCAGGCCGCAAAATATTGATGTGAAAGAGGAATTTCCACTACTGGAGCTCGGTTTAACATGAAGCACACCTTGAGGTAAAAAGGTCCATGTCGCAATTTTCTCCTCTATACCGGCAACAATGGGATCCTATTGGTATGAGAGGTAATGAGAAAGAATGTCAGAAAAAGAAGCATGGAGTTAGCAATAAAATAATCAGTCAACTGGTATAATTGGGACTGCAGAAGTAACAGATATCATGTTTTACAGTACATGCTAGTTAGTCCAGTTTGGAAGCATGGAAAAGGAATGATATAAATAGCTATTGCCTCAGTTGATCTTACCAGTTGCCTCCCAAGTGGGAAAATTAAAATAAAATCCACAAAAAAAAGGTCCGGGATAAGCCATTATGGATAGAGCTTCTTAGATCCTCATCATGCATTTACTAAAGTGCCGTAAACCATGAAAAATTTGGTAACACATGTTGTAGATAAAATATAGACAAAACACAGTAAGGTAATTATAAATTTCAAAACCAGCAGATCCAAATAATGCGAACGCTATTCGAGTTTCAGACTACAAACCAGAGTGATATCCATAAGCTATTATCTATTTCAACAGGCAAATCCTTCATTGATCAGTTATGAATTCAAACAAGTCACTATCATGTGGTTTGTTTGTAGTGATTTTCTGTAAAAATAGTAACTTTGCATATTTTGGGCCATTCTTCCATTCCTGCTCGTATACCTTCTTCTCGATTATAGAAATTATATTTGCCATGTTTAACACAGATAAATTTGTAGTGCAGTTCCCACATATCATGATTGCAGATCAATGGATTAGCACGTCTTCTATCATACCACCTTAACTGAGTCTCTAATTCTTCAGTTACTAATATAACAAGTGATGCAGTTTGTGCAAATGTTGCTTCTTGAATAAATATTGCATAAACAAGACAATTGAACTGCATTTCACGCGCAATTATCCTCTCTTAATTCTCCAATTTAAAACTCAAAGTTCCAATGATCAAATCCTCAATAAAAATTCCAAAAACAAACTTAAATTACTCCCACCATTTTTTTCCTTTTCCTTTCTTTTTGGCGGGTGAAAAAACCCCTCATAATAGATCTAACTTCATCCAGCAAAAAATAATTTTGGAATACATTTCTGACACTTTGATCAGGATATAATGGTAAATTCAAAAACCACTAAACGAATAGGGGATAAAAGTCGAACCTTTCCCTTAGGAATAAACATGCCGGAGCTAGTCCGAACCTCGCTGAGCTTACTTTCGCCAGATAAATTATCCGCCACCGCCGATCTCTTCAGCTCCGATTTCGCCTACTCCATCAACACTGATGCCACATAAAGAAACCAAACTTCAATATTCCAAAAATATTGACAAAATTGGGGGAAAAATAAGCAATTGAACTTACCAGAGAAATCAAATGATTGCATTCTTCATCCGTAAGAAATCCCTTATACACAAAAGCCCTGGAAAAGCCCCACAAAACAAATAAAGAAATGATCAAATTTAAACTACTGAATAATGTCGTTAAAGTAATTCAAGTTACACCATTTACTGGTCAACGTTAATAACAATACCTGGGTTTCCATGAAATTTGTTTGACCTTCGAGGGATTGATAATTGAAGAGCTCCAAGATGTAGCTACGATTGATAATGAGATGGAAAGGAAGATTAAGAAAGAGGATCGCGGGAATTTCATTGCGGAGCTGAGGGTTAAGAGTATTTTGGCAGGATTCGAAAAGTTTTTCCGGGAACAAAAATTTAATGAAGTCTTGACTTTATTTTGGAGAAAAGTTTTGCTGATGTGTTTTCCCACGCCTTTGACTTTTAGTTGTCACTAGGAAGAGGATCACCGCGCATCGCGCGGTGTGCGAATGCAATTATGCCCAGTAATGGCCAATTTAATTGTAATTTATGAACAATATTAGCTAATTCAAATGGCAAGTAATATAACAAGTGTTACACAAGATGAAGCGTGTGGTTAGTTTGCATCTAAAAAAGAACGCGTGGAAATAGAAAATTGAATAGGTAAATGATTTTGTATTTAGCGAGAATTGTATAAAATGGTTAGTTATTTGTAATATTAGCAGGGACGTTTTTATACATAAGTTAACAGGTATATGTAGCACTTGTGAAGATTTTTTTGGTAGAATAAATGGAAAGAGTAAAGAACATAATAACATGTATAACTTAGACAAATTAGTTATCAAAAAATGTAAATTTGAAAAAGAATGTAGTATGTTTATTATGAGTAAAGAATTTCATAATGGCTGCTGAATGCTAATCAATTGTTTGTTTTATTTGCTAAGACTGATCAGTGAACAACAATCATTGGCATCGAGTATGCAATAGGTGACAAATTCCGTAATGGATAATTGTAAAAATAGGCGAAGGGAATTTTTTTATGCTACCATTATTGTTGTTTAAATATTTTTTTTTTCACAGAAAGAAGACATGCGATATAATTGTTTTTTTGTAAAAAAATGAGAGACAAGAATATATATTATTTTTTATAGTATTGTTGACCGATCAATGGAAATAAAGGTTGTAGTTGATGGAAAATGGCAGATTTCTTTTATTTAACTAATGATAAGCAGATTACATCATATATTGCAGCTGGATTCCTAGACATCTGAATAGATATTAAACGTGTGATACCATGGGAAAATTTTTTCAACACCGGTATCATCAAAGATTAAAACAGTGAAGACAGTTTCTGATTCTGGAATAAACACCAGGGTTTCATTATGCTGTAGCTGGTGCTCAAGAACGAAAGTTCTCCAATTTCGCCGAAGGCGTTCACACTTGACACCAATTTGAGTGCTTCTATATCCAGTTTTGATAAGCAATGTAGGAGTTCTTTCATGATTTATGAAATGATCAACAAAGCGTGGAATTTGCTGATAGTAATAGATGAAAATTAGAATGTATGTAGAATCAGAAGAAAATTTCTTGCAAAGGGATTAAAAGGACGAAGGCAAGGAGAGAATAGTTCACCAAGCTATTTGGAGTTGCTGAGTGGAAAATTTGGTAAAAGCACATAGAATCGGATAAATTTTGACAGAGATCCGGTTGCATTGAGGAAGCTACATGCTGCTGTCTAGTGCCTGAACAGTTATTAGCAATAATTACGAACCATGTATTCAAATAGAAGTAATATATTGTATATATTAGAATATAGGATAGGTAGAATGGTGGTAGAACCTTGCAAAGTAAAATTGCTTGTCTGTAAAAGATTTGGCAGGGGAGCTGTCCAACGCATGTAAACCTGTGTTTGTAGTTCAGAAAAATGAATTACATCAAATATTAGACTTCCGGCATGGCGAAGTAATAGCGTGTCATGCCTCTTAATGCTATTGTGCTCGCAGAAATAATCCCAGCCTTCTCCAAACGAATGGTTAGTGACCATTATGGGCCATTGTTGCAGTCCAATCCTGAGAATGATTCGGCTGGATTGGTGTTGAGCAAGCAATAGCTCAAATTGAGAAGGAAATATCTGGAGAACATGGAGAATATAAATAGTGTTGATAAAGTCTTTGGCATAAACATTTAAATTAGATCATTTGGATGTGCATAAAGAAAGACCAAACCTGTCCTCTATGGATGCACTTGAGAAGGAAACAACAAGCTGTTAAGTTGTCATACGTGAGATGAAGGTCTGGTGCTGTTGTGCAGCTTATTTCTGACATTGAACTAATAGAAGGAAGGTTTAAGAAGCGGAGGAAAAGAAGGCATCAATTTAAGGAAGATGGGTGTGCAAGGCAAGTTCATCTTCTGAAGATTTAAAAGCACATATAAACACCTTTTTCGTTGGTTTTAATGGCGAGTGCAGACCTGCTTTGTACTCTAAGTGAAGAAATTTATTGATTGCAGTAGAGGACGGTAAAGAATGGGCAATAGAAATGACAATTCGATGTTATTTATTAGGTGTGAGGCGTCAGCTGACCATAATATAAAGCTAACATCTACCCTGTACTTGGAAAATTTAATTGCCTGCAAGGAATTCATAGATAGTCATGCTTTTGTCATGTCTGTCATATATGCAGTCAAAGAATCAGTCTAAAAAGGAGCAACACAAGGTGAATTTATAATCTCTACGTCCCAAAGAAGGTAGTAGGTGCAATAAATAAAGAAGTGTACATACATAGCTGGACGGTTAAAGAATTGATTGCAACATTTGCATAAAAGAAGATGAAAAGGAACAGAAAAGCACTCCAAGATCATATAAATTTTAAAGTCGACACAATGAACAAAGTAAGTTTCTTGCCAGGAATCCAAAGATTTCTATGAAAATCTCCTTGATATCCAAGATAAAGATTGCAGTTCATCTTTGGAGGGCTGGCAGGAACATTGATACAAAAGTAAGCATCGACGTTAGATGGTGATGCAAAAGCTGTTTGACAGGTCACCACGCAGTGAAGTCAAAAGGCTTACAAACATAGTAGTAGCACATTCAAAAGTAACAAAAAATGTGCTAGTTTGCATATAGAAGTGCAGATGAAAAAGGCAAAAAAGTTCCCAAACTCCTGATTCATCTCAATTTTGTCCTCTTGTTGGAATTCTTAGTAGCAGGCTCAACGTCATCAGTGGCAGTAATTTCTGCTTCATCAAACTTATCACTGAGGCGGAGGCGAGCTTTTGAACCAGAGCTACTTTCTTCTACAAGGATAAAGATTAGTTGGAAATGATGGTAAGATACGAAAGTTATTTGTTAAAACTGTAACTATGTGGACCAACCTGGAGCCAGAAGCTGAGCAGCGTCAATTTTGTGCTCAGACGAGATAGGTAAAGCATTTGGTTGTTCTAGTGATTGAGCAGAATCAAATCCTTGTTCAAGTTCAGAATAATGCAAAATTGTATAACGTTGCCTGGCATCCGCTAATTGAGTCTGGATTGGTTTAATATGGAGCAGAAAAGTCTTTGTTTTCAGGCTGTTGTGAGCAAACTCAAGTGGAAGTTCGTGGTTCTACAGGCAACACAAAAAGGAATGACAATTGGGAGTAGATTGCTGCTTTCACTAACAACCACATGAAGCTAAAATAACCTGGTTAAAATGATCCATTGCTTCAAGGGCGGTGAAGGTGAGAAGCTTCTCCGCCAGGTCGCCAAAGACTGAGGCTGGGATAACTCCGTTGTCATCACTTAAATCAACGTCGAACCGACATCTGAAAAGTAAACATGTAACGTATTAGGTAATGGATTGAAGCCTGGTGAATTTAGGTACAATTTCCTACTAAATATAATGCTGAGGCTTTAATAATATAGCACCTGGGCACAGCAGGACTCTTCTGCTTGCATGAATTGCAGGTAAACTCAATGCCGTAGTCTGCTGCAGTAGCGCGGTTGCATTTTGCACAGCTCATATACCAATATTTCTGGAAAATGTGCTCAAAAGAGATTTTTGCCTTGACCAGCGTAGTCTAAAAGATAACCAGATATAAGTTCAGAAGCTAAATATGCATGACTAATTTTAAGGAAAGTGGTTAAATAGGAAAAGCGTCATAGCACCTTCTGTGACAGAGAAACATTACAGTTTAAAGTAGTCTTTTGGTCTGCTTTCAAAAAGAGTTGAGGATTGTATTTGATGTAACTCTTTGTTTCAATCAGGCTTGCAATTAATTTAGTATTTCTCATTGCCCTGCACAGCGAATGATGAAATCAGAGAATAAGGGAAAAAAAATGAGAACAGCTCATATTGCGTGTTTATGAAAAAAGCAAAGAAATAGGCATTGAACCAATTCTTCAACTCTCTTGCGTCCTGTATGGGTGGGTCAACAAGAAGTGCAGAATCAAACCAGGTAGAGAGTGAAACTCCTACAGAATAAACAACAGCGGAAGATTTCAGGCATCACTGGCAAGCTTTAAAATAAGTAAATAAAAGTTATTACACAGAAGGGCAGTATTTTAACGAACCATTGTAGTTGTTAACTTTTAATCTGCGCCCGATGACAACTGGATAGGCCTGAATGGTATTCACTAAAATCTGTCCTTCATTGTTCAGAAAGTCATCCCACAAAGATAGCATCACTGTTTGAGAACTAGTATTCACATTGACATATAAGTCAACATTCAAAGAAATAAAAATGGTTACAAAAACAAGAAGATAGAGCTAGCCAAAAACAGTAATAGGATTATAAAAAGATGGTGCTTACTGTTCATTAAGGAGGACAAATTTCTGAACATTTGACTGTTTGGAGTTCTTAGTTATCGTTTTCTTCTCTAATGAACTGATTACAACTCCCAGAACGTCTACGAGACAGCAAAAGCAGGTCAGGAAAGTAATAATCAGTTTGATGAGGGCAAACTCGCACTTCAAAGGTAGCTAAAACTTACCTACAGACTTGCTTTTGTCGTCCATGTATTGAGCTAAATCTGCAAACTCTGTGAAGGTAAATTTAACAGGCATGATGTCTTCTTCCCTACTAACTTCTTCAATAACAGTCTTAGCAGTAATCACCCATTGCACAGTCAAGTCAGAGGTCTGAAATTTCGGTGGAATGCTTCTGACATCAGCATTTGAGATCTTGTACTTTCGATAAACTTGAAGAACAGGACTCATCTTAGGTATGTCAGCATTGAAAATGATGCCTTCTACTCTAGAACCCTGTTAAGGAGATCAATTGAAAAAGTCCATTAAAACGAGTGTAAGATTGAAGAACTGATATGCTTAGAAAATATGCTCTAAAATATAACCTCGGAGTCGTAGAAGATCAATTTTTGTTTCTTGGTCGGTGTTCCCATTGAATCAGTAACCTGTTGCTTTTCTTGAACAGTTACAATACAGCACCAATTTTTCATATTAGGAGCGATATCTCTGATTGATAACATGTTAGTCATCCTGAAAAAAGAAGAAGCAAAAAAATGTATAATCTGGAAAGTGATATACGGATGAAATAACATTAATAAGTAAACTAAGGGATAGGGATATCCAGATATACCTGAATGCAAGAAAGATATATAGCTAACTGAATTGAAATACTTCATTGAATACAACATTTCTAGTTTTGCAGTCTTTTTTTGTACCATCAAAAGTCCCAGGAACAATGAGAATCTTGCACGCAGATGAAGTTTTGGCTCTGGACAGAGCTACATAGAGCTGTCCATGAGAAAAAACAGGTTCACGTAAATAAATGCCAACATAGTCGAGAGTTTGTCCTTGGGACTTATTGATGGTCAATGCAAAGCAAAGGCGGACTGGAAACTGCGTTCTTATGAATGCAACGCCATTCTTTTCATTATCGGGAGTCTGTAGAGGCATCTTTGGAATTAGGATAATTTTTCCTTGATGCTGGCCGAAAACAACTTCAGCAGAAATAGTGTGATGGCCAAGTTCTCTACATATGAGTCTAGTACCATTACAAAGGCCCTCTAGCGGGTTAAGATTCCTCATCAATATAATTGGACAGTTTTCCTTTAGCATTAACTTGTGAGGAGGAAGGCCTTTTGGATTTTGAGAATTGAGAAAATCTTCATAATCACCTTGGTGCCGCTGATCAACAGTTTTGTCTGTGCTAGTGTAAGTATACAGCTTTCCAGGAAATCTCCTAATTAGGATATCATTCAACTCATCAACTGAACTGTTTTTAGGAGCAAGAATACACCTATTGATCATACTATAAGGGTCTCGAGAATAGAGAGGTAAATCCGGGAAAACACAACTTATTAACCTGTTAATAGAGGACTTAAGTTAGGAATCATATAGGTAAAAAGTCAGACAGATAAACCAGCATAGTAGTAAATTATTTAACCTATTCAGCGACTCTTCTTTATCATTATAAGGAATGACTAAATCTGTGGAGAGAGTTATTTCACCATTCAGGTCAACAGGTTCCTTTCCTTCGCCCACACTTAATAAGAATTCAGAAAACTGAGGATCTAATATAGCTCGCATATTTTCTGACAGCTTTAGCTTATGAAGTTGAGGCCATAAAGGGGAATTAAGAAAGCAGGACTGTAAAAGGACCTCTTTTGTTGAGTGCTCAATTACAGGCAGTGTTTGTCCGAAATCCCCACCAAAAACGACAACTTTGCCCCCAAAAGGCAGGTTACATTCCATAATATCTCTCAGCAAATCATCAAATGCTTCAATAGTTTCTCGTATGGCCATTGAAGCCTCATCCCACAAGATCAATTTGGATTCAGAGAGCAACTTCGCAACGCTACCTTGCTTGCTAAGCTGGCAAGTTTTGCTCTTTGAAAAGTCAAGAGGTATTTTAAATCTTGAATGTGCAGTTCTTCCTCCAGGTAGGATAGATGCTGCAATTCCAGATGTCGCCACTGCAATGGCGATATGACCTTGTCATCTCAAAGTAGCGAGGAGCAACCGGTACAAAAAAATTTTACCGGTACCCCCCGGACCATCAATAAAAAAAGGATGGCCATGCGAAGAGAAACATGCTTGCAAGATTAAATCATAAGCATATTTCTGTTCAGAATTTAATCTGGAAGACAGTAACATATCCTCTGACGGTACGCTGATGTTTCTCTCGTACTCAATTTCCTTCGTCAGGGACGTGCTATATGAACTCATGAGATTATGTGGCACCAATTGGTAGTCACTAATATTTTTACCCATCTGGCCAAGCAATCTGTTAATATCAGCCAGAACAAGTCTCCTAATTTCGTCGGGAGAGCAGGGATGATATTGCTGATGTCTTTCATAATCTCTAGAGAAATCTGGTTCAAACTTCTCCCATAACATTTTGGGATTAGTTGGAGAATAATATACCCGAAGAGTGGCAAATAAGAGCCTGAGCGAAGACGGCATCTGAAACGCAACAGCCTCTTCAAGCGTTTCTTCTATATACGAATCAGATTGTAACAGACCAAGTGCAAAGGCAGCATCTCTGAACGAACTCATTTTTTTGTTGTTCACAGTTAACAGATCATCGAATGATGTCGATCCAGGAACATGAGTTAAGAGAAGGCGTAGATAATATCGCTCTCCCTCTGTTGGACTAACACTAACAAGTCTACCTATCACTTTCCGACGTTTCCTTTCTGTCCAGTGTCTATACTTAGCAGTCCAAACGAAATGTTGAGGGAAATCCCTATAGAAACATTTAAGATTTTCAGCCACTGCATTTGTTGCATTCATTTTGAAAACTCAGTTAACATGGTTTTTGAAAAGTCAGCCTTGGCTAATAATAGCAAGAGATCTGAGTTTTTATCAAAGGAAACAAACTGCTGATTTGGGAGGTGAACTTGGAGTGTATAAACAGAAGGAGTCATCTCATTTAGACGAAATTCATAGATGCGCCAAAAAGCCTCGGGAGGCGAAATATATCTACCCTTTTGAAACTCATTAATTTCATCGATATCAGGAGGACCGGCATCAGTTACAACCTTAAAAGAAACCAGATCATGACCTTTAAACACATACTTGTACAAGTACTTCACCAGCTTTATAGTAGAACAGATCTCGACGTTTATGTGGCAATCAAACAAAGCAAGGAGGTACGGGTTGTAAGGCACAACCCACCTATTATCGAGAGTAAACCGTCGGACCTTTATTTTTCTACCATCATCCCTTCTTCTATAATGTGGGTAACCATCTTCAGCATGAGTTGTTTGTGAACAAAAATCTTTGGGATAACGACTTTTGCATGAACCGTCTCTCATACAAGGGCAACTTTTATCCATATCCCCGCAAGGGCCGTGGATCATATGCTTGACAACAAGATTATATAGGTGAGGGTAACGAGCACGATCAGGTAACTCTGCACAGACAACCTTATCATAAGATTCAGGATTAAGCAGCTTGGACTGAGGTTTTAAGATCAAGAGTAAATGAGCATGGGGAAAGCCACGCTTTTGGAACTCAATAACATAGACACATGCTGCGACCTCACCAAAAATCTGCTTATTCAAAATTTCAGACTTGAGCATCTCAAATTTAGCTCTAAAAACTCTGGCTAGAAGATCCGGTCTATCTTGCGGCTTCTCATGATACTTTAGATTGTCCTGAATTTCTTTCCATGCTGGATTGCAGGTCATGGTAAGGAAAATATCAGGTTTACCATATTTCTGAACGAGCGCCATTGCATCAAGATACCGGCGCCTCATGTCTCTCGGGCCGCCGATAAAAGAGGATGGAAGAACTATCCTACGACCGACTTTAGACCCTTCAGACTGGCCTATAGAAACACTGTCCAAGACTCCTTGGAGGATCTCCGATCTTATCACAGTTTGTTGATGCCTATGGAAGTCCAACCTCGAAGTTTCTATCTTGACATAAGAATCAACAGAAAATTGCTGTAGAAGCCTAAGGCAGTGCAATAGCATCGATTCATCATCATCCCTTATCTGAAATCTGTAGCAATAATACTCTCTAGTTGATACCGTGTCTCCCTCGTTCTTCGCTCGATCGACAGCTATATAAGATACAAATATTTGGTCGATGAAGAAGATGCTCTAAGTTTAATATTTAATAGTGCAGAAGCAGTAAGTCATATACTTGCCTCTGCGCTCCAAGTCCATTAAGTGCGAAGGGTCATTAACAGAAGAAGGATCAACGTTAGAATCGTCCTCACAGGAGTCCCCATTTCTTTTCCTCTTATATAGTCTTTTAATACCATGGTGCCATCCACATTCACCTCGAGGAAAAAGAATAGGATATTGTAGAGGGTCATAACAGCCATAGTAATGATTAATCCTATGACTGGTATGTGAGTGAGTATAGACCTGAATATGAGCACTCATGTCTACAGTTTCATTTTCATCTTCAGTCCATATGGCAGCAACTTGTGAGGCGGATGGCAGGTTATAGACACGTTGGTCTAAACCAGGGTAACAGTTAAGGATGATTTTATAGTTGTCAAGGTTTGGTATATCCCTGAGGCTTTTAAAGAATTTGGTGTAAGGATTATTCAAAAGGATGCGCATAAGGAATTTTAAAGTGCTTTCACGCAACTTCTCACAGGCTCCAGTTCTTTTTGCTAATTCTTCATCGGTGTCAAAGAAGTAGAACTGAATTCCTGATGGTTTGTCGGCTGGCTGCGTCAAACCATTGAGGAAGTGATAGACTTGGCCTTGAATACGAAAGGTATAAACACATTTCGTATTCTTGGTCAATTCTGGGTCATACCTCGCAGCAAAGGATATAAAGCCCAAGTTATTATTATAGGTTCGAACATTATTCCTAAAGTGAGCGCTTTCTTCGTCATTTCCGATAAACAAGCGCTTAAGATCATAAGGCATTGCTGGAATAACTAAAGAGATCTCGCCGCCAGAGCAACAAAAGCTAGGAGGTTCTAAATAGAACCTCTTAGCTCCACAGTGGTGACAGTTAGGAACATCCGGAAGGGTAATGACTTCATGAAGGATCTCATCAAGCTGAAAAAGGCCCTGTTGGCGACCTCTGCGAGGCCTCGCTGCATTTAATTACAAACTATAGCTGAGAAAGGCACTAAGTATCGGCATCTTAGGTAATCAACTTAATAGCATAGCCTGGTAAGCGATGGAAAGTGAAGGAGAATTAAAAAGCTAACCCGGAGCCTGCTTCCTGACATGTCCATGAGAATTACGAGCTTGACCAGAAGGCTGCTTTCTAGATCGGAGGGCAGAAGAACTACGACGGTGACCCTTTTCCCCTTGAACACGTTTTTTTTTGGCAGACTTGTTAGACTCTCTATCTTGAACAGAAGAAGTTTCTGCAACTATATAAAGAAAAGAGCTGAATCTAAAAGTTTAGAGGCATCTGGCTGCGTATAGTTAGCAGAGGGACCAAATAGTGAAAGTTCTAGCCAAGTAGAACCGAAAAATATATATTTTTTTGCAGAGGGTCTAAGTGGGCAGGGCAGCCAAAGAAGTATCTGCAATCACATGGGAAAAGGCAAAGGAATATATACCTTGAGAAGTTGCTGCTGATGCAGAAGATTGTTTTTGAGAGACAGATGTTTCTCTTTGCAGATATAGTTCTCTATGGATATCATTCAAGACAGGCTGTTTTTTTCCAAAGTCCATATAAGGATTAGACAAAGGAGAGAACTTAACAACATTTTCAAAAAGTCCATTATCAGGTAAAACTTGTTTCTCAGTGGAAAATGGACGTATGGATTTATCAAATAGAAGAGGAAAGCTGCTTGTTTGGTCAGGCAGCAAAAAAGGTTCAGAGGAAGCAGTTTTTGTTCCAAGACTTGGGCACTCATGAAGAGGAGAATATACTTTTTTAGAATTCATGAGAAAATTAGTTATAGGACAATATTGAATCACATTTTCAAAAAGATTGTTCATAGGCAGGATCTCTTTGTCACAGTAAGGAGCTTCTAGAAAGTTTGTTAGTTCATCTATCCCTGATACAAAGGCAGAGCTCTTATTTTTTTTGTTAAAAAGATGCAGGTCAGGCGTAGCCGTAAAAGAACAGGAGGCTGAGCTTTTTCGTTTTCCTTGGAAGGGTGTAGGTCGACAGCTCCTAAGAGTAGCCGTATCAGTGAGTGGATGTTCTAGGTTGACACCTCCTAGTACACCCCTTGCTGGTGCAGGATGCATTTCCTTAGAAGAGGAAGCAGAATGGCTATGAAGACTAAAGGAAGCAGACTCACGAGATGACATGTACTGTAACGCTTCAGCAATAACACCGATGCTATCATGGCCGTCTTTAAAACTCCCACTTTTTAGCATCTGGCCATGCATAACAGGCTGCTTTCTACAATTGGTCGGGGCAGTGAGTGCCTCAGGGAAAGAAACACCTGTTTCCACATAACCAAGTGGAACCTTGCGAATACGCGAGAGAGGACGTTTTTCTTTTTTTTTGGCAGCCCTATCTTCTCTTCGACGACGCAAAAGCTCATTTTTTTCTATGTCCGGCATTTCTGCGTACTTTTTGCGGCGAGCAGAACTTTTACCCATTCACGCTAATTGGGTAAAGCGCACAGGAACTATATATAGAAAGGCAAGATTGAACAAAAAAAACACAAAAAAAAGGAAACAGGTCTGTAAATGCCCTCGCTAAAAGTAATAAGCAAGCAACGAGCAGGAAAATAAGAAATCCAACAGCTAGGAAATAAGCAGCAAACAAACGAAATGGACATATAAAATAAGTAACAAAAAGTAGTGCAGCATGAAATGCAAGGCTGTCTATAATTTCCATCCTTCAGCAGTAATAGTACAGGAACAGGAGTTGAAAAGCTCCTTGTTAACTCAACAAAGTCATCCAAAAGTTTCGGGAAGTAGTAAATAAGCTCCCGCAATTCAACTCAAAGAAGTGAGGCTCTAAGAAGATGCAACCAACCACATAGCAGAAAATACAAGTGGTAGAGACGGAATATAGATAGCAAAATATAAAAGAAATAGGAAAGAGAGGAGAACCAGAAACACTAACCTGTCTGGCAGCAAAAAAAGCTTCGGGGCAGAATCAGAGAAAAGCAGGCGGTACCACGATAAAATCGAGCATACAAAAGCTAATAGCGAAAAGAAACAGAACAAGGGAAAATAAGCCCGTGCTAATAGACCGAGTGCAATGAAAAAATTAAAGGCATTAAGCTGGTGCGCAAGAAAAAGAAAGAAACCGTTGCTGGAAAAAGAAAGCAATAACTAAGTAAAATGACAAAGCAACAAGGGGAAAAAGGAAAGTAATTATTTTTTTGTAAAAAAAAGCTCAACAGATGCAGAGGGACTAAGCTAAACGTTCTTGGAGCAAGGCACTCACCAGCAAAACAGCAGAGATAGCAACTTTGCAAGCTGAAACAAAGTCAGGAAATTAGTAATGAAAAAGCCAGAAAGAAGCAAGAGCAAGAGAAGAAGGAAGTTGATAGCTAACCTCTATTGTGTCTAGGAAAAAAGTAGCCGAAAGGGATTAGAAGGGAGGATGCAGCAGCTGTGGATCTACCGCCGATCATGATGGTAAGCCGCCGAGGTTCTGCTAGAACAAACCAGGTAATGGTAACAACCACTGTACAAAGGGACAACACCGGATTATCCCTGAACAGAGTAAGGCTGAAAGGTGATGTTTGGCAGAAGGCAACAATGACGGTCACTTCATTTTTACAAATATGTCCATGAGCAGGAAATAAGGAAAAAAGAGAAACTGAGCAAACAGAAAGATAAATGCTGGGTAGTTTAGTAAAATAGAGGTACCAACTTTCCCATCAAATACAACTCTCCACCAAATGGAAGTAATCAGAAGTGATGGCTGATGATGTATTCGATTAAGATGCGCAGAAAGTAGATTGCAAAAATCGATGCCAGCAACGGAAAGAGCAACTTTTTAGACAAATATACGAAAAAAAAGATTTTGTTCAAGGAAAAAATACTAATAGAGAGGCAAATTTTATTCTGAACAGCTAAAATGCAGGCCAACTAATTAAGTCATCATTAACAATAAAAAAAAAAGTGACGAGGAAAAGGCAACAATTAACAGAGAGAAATTGATAGGTAAATATAAATGTAAGTAGGAAAAAAGGCACTTTTTTGCTAACCCAATATATTGGGTCAGATCAGGCAATAAATAATTGTTAACAATCAACGTTAAAAAATGATAATTATTATTTGTTTTGGCAAAAATAAAATTTTTTCCTAATAACTAAAGGAACCGGTAATTAAACATGATCCATTAGATGAATAATAATACAAAGCAAGACATTATTAAATAGCTATTAACAATTAATTGTAGCGTATTGGTAAATAGATACAGTTTGGTGGAAGAAAAAAATGGTTATTTTTTTTGTTAAGACGATCCACTGGAGCAAAAAAAGAAGAGCGGCCAAATAAACAGCGAATCATCAAAGGGGAAAAAACGAAATTATTAACTAACCAACGAAGCATTAATGGCAAAAAAGCATCTATTTGATAAAAGAAAATTAAAAAACAGATTAAATGTGTTTTTATTTCTGGAAAAAAAATGGTTTTTTTTTTGGCTAACAACTGCAAGGGAGCACTAATTAAACACGATTTATTGGATGACAAAAAAAAGGCACAATTAAGCGCAAAGCGCCAGTAAATAAATGCAGTTTGGTGGAGGAGTAAAAAAAGGACATTTTGTGCTCATACAATTCGCTGGAGCATAAAAAAAGAAGCTAAAAAACCAGCAAACCATTAACCGGGGAAAAAAATTGAAGTATTAATTAACTAACGAAACATTAACAGAAAAAAGGGCATTTTTTTTATAACATCCATAAAATAAAACAGTTGATAAATATATTTTTTTTGCGGAAAAATGTCCCTTTTTTTTTGCCTAACAACTGCAAGAAATCGGTAATTAGACGCGATCCATTGGACAGCAAGGGAAAAACCATTATTAAGCAGCCAGCAACAATGAATTGCAAAGTATCAGTAAATATATGCAATTTGGCGGAAGACTAAAAAAGGCCAACGAAAAGCAATAAATAATTGCTAACAATCAACGGTAAAAAATGATAATTATTATTTGTTTTGCCCTAAAATATATATATTTTTTGGTAATAACTGAAGGAGTCGGTAATTAAACACGACCCAACTCATCAAGCGCGATCTGTTGAATGACAAGAAACATGACATTAAATTAGTTATTAACAATTAATTGCAAAGAATTGGTAATTATATGTGATTTGACGGACAACAAAGAAGAAAAAAAGGAATCCAATTTTTTTGTTAAGAAGCAAAATTTTAGCACAATCCTACATGCAATTAGAGGACTATTACTTTTCATCCAATCAAAACTCGACACATCATCAATTTAATATGCAATTGGGAGGACTACCACCAATCGACGAATCAGAGGACGACAACTCACCAAATTGGAATCAATTGGAGGACTACCACCAATCAACCAATGGGAGAGCGCCACGTCAGCAATTGGGTTCAATTGGGGCAATTGCATTCACACATTTACTATATATGTTAATTAAGATTTTCTACAATTGATATTTGTCTAAAAATTATTATGAACAATAAGTTAATTCTGCACAAATTTGAAACAATTTTATCATTTTATCCTATCATATATAAATGTATATATATATTTCTTTTTTGATCATGTATATTTATATTCAATAAAAGGTCAATTTTGTCCCTAAACTTTTTCAATACTGTCAATTTAATTTTTAACTTTTGCTCTTAATCACTTTGATACGTGAACTTATTTTATGGTTTCAATTAAGGACTTTTGCAGTGCCACCACCTAAAATTGATGCGGCTTTTCCTTTATCAACTAAATAGGAGTATTTTAAAAAAGTCATTTACGGCGTTGTAATAAATCAAGTAAAACGTGTAAAAAATTACAAGATTGAAACTTCAAAAAAATTTATTATCTGGTAAGATTTAAACAATTTATTTGTTTTATTACAGTCTCGTGAATGGTGTTTCCATAATACCCTTGCTTAATTAGTCAATTAGAAGACTAATCAGTTTTAGGTAGTAGTGCCACTGTGAAGTAAGTTCAAGTATCAAATTGGTCAAAAATAAAAATTAGGAACTAAATCAACACCAATAAAAAAAATTTTAAGGACAAAATTGGCCATTTTTCCTTTAAATTTCTTGCACTTTCAATTTTTGTCACAAGATTTTAAAATAGTGGGATCAGCATGAATTGTTTCTTGGTAGGTGGATCCTATCCCCTAACATGACTTGGGTTTTTTTTTTGGTTAATTTAAAAAAAAATTTACAAGCTTACTGATGCAAATTTATATAGAGGGGATACAGCCATGAGTGGCTTTTGAACCAAGCTGCTAATCGAGTCGAGTTGAGTTCGAGCACATGATAATCGAGCTTGACTCGAACCTCCAATCGAGCTCGCTCGATTAGTAATTCGAGTTTCAAAAACTGTTCGAAATCGACTCGTCAAATTCGGCTGAAAACTTGAACTCGAGTTCAAAATCGAGCCTAGCCTAACGAGTCGAGTTGAGCCCTTATCGAGAAAATGAAAGAGGGTAAAACTATCAGATACACAATGAAATTACGATAATGCCCCTACTATTTGAGCCTGTCGAGCTGTTAGCGAGTCGAGTATAGCTCGACTTATTTAATATACGAGTATATATACAACTCGAGCTTGGCTCGTTTTTCTCGGTAAACGAACCGAGTCGAGTCCTTATCGAGTCGGGTCGAGCTCGGCTCGCGAGCTACCCGGTTCGATTAACAGCTCTACTTTTGGTGCCACCCTTGATGTGAGACTTTTTTTAAAAAAAAATTTTTCTCATTCAACATTAGGAATGCAAACATGTCAAATTGACTGCTTGCATGCATTCCTTCAATAGAATGCCAACTTTTACAAAGTGAAGTATGAATAACGCCATTAATGAGCTCTAAGTATCCAAACCCAAAAATCCCACCCCAACTAACTACAACAATTTACAGGCAGAGCAGGGTAGATGTGTTGATTAGAAGCCCATGGTAGCCTACACCCACGCATTAGTTGGTGGACTTAGTTTTATCATCATCATGTATCATACTTAGTACTTTTGTTACATGACGCCAACAATTCAAAACTTCAAAAGTGTATCAAAATTCATGGAGAATTAGTTTTCTGTATTCTGCTATTACAATCATTTTCCCTAAAATATGGTTGATGTAAAAGCTGGTAATCCTTTTCTATAGGATTGAGCATAAAAAATGTAAATTATACAGCTCTAAGAATCTCATCGTTTTTCCTTCTACATGTCAGCCGGCCTCGTGTTGGTTATATAGTATGTACAAAGCATTTTCAAGACAGACCCTCCTAGAAAAAGTCTAGTCTATGCTGGATTTTCTCATGGCATAAGAAGAAGAAGATGATGATGCATGATCTTAAATCATGCAATGACAATGCTATTCAACCTTCTGTTTCAAGAATGCCCTCGCAGTAGCACTGCTTGATTGAACAAATCTTTACTGCTCCACTGCAACCTCATTTTGTTGGCCTGCATCATTCGTCGATGGTGTACAGCTCCAAAGGATATGTCCTCCTGAGGGCAGGCCTTTTTTGGAACTTTTTCTTGCTTTGCAAAAAGCTTTCGTCGCCTTTTAAGATCCTCACCACCTGAATACATGAATTTCTCCTGATTTAGAGACGTGCAGGATAACAAACAAACCAAATGGATGATAATCTACCGATAATGAGTTAGCAAAGAGTGTTGATAAAGTCTGCACATCAAAGCTCTATCTTGTCTTCCGGTGGGAGTGTCGAAAATACAGAAGAAATGTTTGAAGAAGCTATTTTTCCAAGATAGTTTTGAATCAAAACATCTTTTAATGCCCAAGAAAATGGGCAAAAGAGTCACTGTTATTCTGCTCTCGACTTCAGTAGAAAAATTTACTTCTTGAGTTCAACCAAAGTATACAATTTTGCAGCTGATTGCTTTTTTGACTGGAATTAAACAGTTTCTTATTTTCTCGGGATAATCTAGGGATAGAAGTGCAATAAGAGTCCATCTAAAATATTTTAATTTCCTTCCACCCAAAAGATAGTCAATATTATAGCATTCTTATCAATGTGCAGTGCGGCCTAAATTAGGTCTTTCAAAACAAAGCCTGCATAAATTTCATTGGTATTTTGGGAAGAAGGACGTGCCTGGCTCATCTGAGGCCGTTCTGTTGAAGATTGTTGTATGCACAAAGAAGCAACCATAACTATGCGATTCAGCTGTTCTGCGTCATAAACACCACCAAGTGATGGATCTAGTAGCCTCTCAACGTTTTTGCTTATAAGAAAAGGTTTAGCCTGCAAGAAAATAAGTGGTATTTTCTATCAGTTTTTCACCAGTCCGACAAACAAGCATGGTTTTTTTTTTGCTAAAAGTGCATAAAACTAGATGTGTACTTATTTAAACAAATATCATAAATTTCTACATACCCACATCACGGCACTGTTATTTGACTTATCCAGAGCTGGACGTCCGGATAGGAGTTCCAACATTAGCACTCCAAATGCGTACACATCAGTTTTCTCGTCCACCGTGCAGTGCAAGAAAAACTCAGGAGGAAGGTAGCTGTCGTTGTAGGATTAACGTTAAGAGCATAGTAACAAAGATCAGATTTATAATCAGAATTACGATAAGCAGTATCATATCTGACAGACCCGAAAGTGCCTTCAAACTGTGATATATTCAGGTGACTCCACTGATCGGGAAACCACTTTGCAAGCCCGAAATCCGAAATCTGCATCAAACTAAAATTTTTAGTATCCAGAACAATCACTTCAAGAAGAAGTAGAAGTAAATAACCAAGTAAAATTAGTTGTAGAGGATAAAGGACAGCAATATCTATTAATCTTTCTTGGTTTTTTCTTTTCCTGAAGTTACCTGAGGCTCAAAATCTTCTGTAAGCAGAACGTTAGCAGCCTTAATATCTCTATGAATTATTCTCCTTTGACATCTTTCGTGTAGATATGCAAGGCCAGAGGCTATTCCTACAGCAATATTATATCTAGAGCCCCAGGTTAGTTTCTCCTTCTCACCTGAACCAAAAGTCCAAAAGAACCATTAAAACTAGATTGTTCTGCATAGTGAAAGAAAAATAACATTGGCAACAAAGACAAGAACAAACCATTAAGGAGGGAGGCCAGGCTTTCATGAGGAGAAAAAGGAAGGATAAGGTGCATTCTTCCCTCAACCCCATATCCAATTACACTAGCAATGTTCGGATGGTTGACATGTACTAAGATACCTAGCTCAGATAAATAGTCTGCTGTCATCTCCTCAGGGCTTCCTCTCGTCAACCTTTTAATTGCTACAAGTTTGCCATCTTGCGGGTGACCCTTGTAAACTTCAGAATAACCTCCCTCCCCAATCAAATTATCTTTCATTAGGCATACCAGAAAACAAAAAGAAACGTGAGTTGCATAGAAGCGCTATTGAAGCATATGATGAATTCATTGTATACCACAGACGAACACATTGTTTATTAACATGCAATTCAATCCTATTATCCAATTGATCACATTTCTCCAGAAAGTATGAAAGGTAGGAATCAGAAAGCTGTATACCATGGCTGAAGTTGTCAGTTGCTGTTTGGAGCTCTGGGAAAGTGAAATTCTTCCAAGAAGCTTCAAAGCAATGACACAACTGAGAATCTAAATAGGGAGGTAGCGATGCTAAACTTTGCATTATGTTCCTACTTTTTTTTCCTTGAGATCTTCTTGATGGAAGGTAGAGAAGAGAAAGATGGCATCGAAGGATGGAATGGATTGAAACCCACTGGTCCTTTCTTCAGTTTACGAAGAAAACCTCGCCATTGAGAATCAGATTTCCCCTCGATTTCACTCTGAGAATTTGAAGTACTGACCTCTGAAATTGGTGTTTCAGATTCTAGCTCACCCTTTGGAGCTTTCCTGTTGGTAATCTCATCTCCTTTTGCCTCCTCAATAGTCAAACCTTCCAACTCTAAAGTATGAAGGTGAATGTCAGTAATACTAAAACAGAAGGCTTCTCTTGTTGTGGATGTGGAAGCATAATTGCAGAAGTTACTAAGAACAAAATAGAGAACAAAATTGTGGAGGCCCCAAGTATTCATACTCTACCTTAGTTGAATCCATACTTACTCCCACCTCAGAGATCACAGGCCCCAAGTATTCTATTGAAGTCTAAGCAAATGAACATTTTGATTTCTTACAATACAGCTGATTTTCAGCCAAAACTCTAAGCATAGTTTGCAGATGTTGTGCATGCAACTCTAAAGTTGGATTGTAAATCAGAATACCGTAAAAAAAAACTAAAATAAACTTTCTCAGATATGGTTGAACTATCCTGTTCATTAGGACCTGAAATGTAACTGATGCATTTGTCAACCCAAGAGACATTACAAGAAATTCAAAGTGACCATGATGTGTTTAGAAAGCAGTCTTAGGGGTGTCTACTGTTTTAACCCTCAGTTGATGATAACCAATTCTAAGGTCTAGTTTGGGAATGTATTTTGTGTCATGCAGCTCATCTAGTAACTCATCTATATTTGGGATGAAAAATCTGTCTTTTACAGTTAACTCATTCACTTTCCTGTAATCAATGCACAACCTCCAGGAATTGTCCTTCTTTTTAACTAACAACATAGGGGAGGCAAAAGGACTGGTACTGTGTATAATGATCCTATTTGTGAGCATTTTCAACAACTTGTTTTTTAATTTTTGTTTTATGGGAATGGGGGTACCTGTATAGTTTGAGCTTGAAAGCTTTAGCTCTTGGTTTAAGAATGATTTGGTGGTCCAACTCTCTCTCTGAGGGTAGTCCTTTTGGAGTAGCAAACACATGGGACTGTTGTTGCAGAACTTTCTCTATAGGTTTAGGAAGCCATTTCTCTGAATCAGTTTTAAGTTCCGCTTGCATTGCTGCACAACTCCTCTGCTTTTCCTGTATAAATGATCTGAGATTCTTGCCTCTCACTAGTTCCATTGTAGGTTGAATTACAAAGCCTTGGAGGTGCAGTAATTCCCCTCTGCTACTAAGAGCAATGCTAAGAGTATGGAAGTCAAAAGTAATAGGACTGAATTGACATATCCAGTTCACTCTAAGGATAATATGTGAGAACCCAAAAATTTTCACATTTTCTAAACATTATTTTATTTTTGCCTCCATTTTTATACTTGCCTTTAAAATATTAATGTTTCTATGCATTTTTATAAGCAAGTACAGTTTCAAAATCATTTTTCCAAGTATAAGTTAGTGTATGTTAAATTTGAAACGCATTATAAACGTGGGACCCGCTAGTGCGATAAAATTTTGGTGATTACGTGATTCTTGTGCTGAGTGTTTTTATTATACAAGGTGCTAGAGTTAATTTCAAAGATTAGAAGTTGTTGGGGCCATAGTGTGAGGATTAGCAAAGTAAGGGTACAAGTAATCTAAGAGCTTCTAGGCTTTTCTTATGCTCAAGTTTGATTGGTGGACAAAAAGCATACTTTGACCATTGGTTTAAATATTTTCTAAGCTAGTAAATCAAAAGAAATACAAAGCAAAAACTAAGAGAAAATGGAGAGAGAGAGGGCCGTGAGTCTTGAGGAAAATCAAGAGGAAAGAAAACTTCAATTTCATCTTGGGTTTTGCTTGATTTAGTGAGAACAAGAAAAACTAAACCGATTAATCACTAGTTTTGAAGCTTGGGAAGCTTAAGGAATCAAAAATTTCAAGGAGAGGTGGAGGATCATTCTTGCAAGCTCTTGTCTTGAGGTATAATGGCTGATCAACCTTTCTTTCTCCATTAATCATGATTAAATTGGGTATTAATGTTAGAATTGTGCTTGTGATGCTTGTTTCAAATGGTTTTGATGGTTAGAGGGACGACTTTTGAGTTAGGGTTTCTTGTGGGTTAGGTGTTATATGATGTATATATATGGTATATAATCTTGTAAAGGAGAAAGTAGTAGTAGTTTTAAGGTAAAAATGTGAATTATAGCTTGAATATAACAAAATTTCAGATTTCTGGAAATTGTAGCTTCAGTTTTGCCTGGTTCCAGTTCATTATGTTAGAGGCCGAATTAGGCTTAGCACAAAACATGAAAGTTGTAGAAAATGATATTTTATGGTTGCCTACAAAATTTCAACTCAATCAGAGCAATGTAGCCTATGAAAAGATGAAAATACCCTGACTGCCATAGGAGTAAAGTCAGCGGACAGTTTTGACAGTACACTAAGTTGGTTGTATTTGTTCACCTTGATACGTACTGAACTAGTTTTTAGTCAAAACATAAAAGTTTTAGCCCTATGTTTCAGCTTTCCAACACAACTAGAAACACTGCAATTGGACTTTGGTAGCCTGAGTTATTATCGTTTACCCATAATGCGGTTAACTAGTCCGAATGTGAGATTTTGGTTTTGTAATCCAGACTTTTGACCTAGATACACTATGAACTGGACTGAGTACGCTTCATCAAAGTTGTAGCACTCTGTCTTAGCTTGGAAACGATATAAATTTCACCCTACTCTGATAAGCGTAGTTTCGGTTGTGTCCGATACGCTAAATAACGTCAAATCTATCTTTTGATTCTTGACGCAAACTTCATTTCCGCACATGTTCCTAACTTGATTTTGTACTTGTATGACTTTGAGGCTATGGAATGGCTATTGAAATGGAGATTTTAAAGTTTTATGGGTGAGTATAAGTTTTACAAATATTTTACTTATGTCTTTTGGTTTAAATGTACTCCTTTCACTACCAAAATCATATTAATACTTTGTATAAGTAAATATTCGGATTTTCTTTGGTTCACCTAAAATTTGAGGGTTTAAGTGTAATATTTTCTCTTGGTTATTATTAGGGTTTGTTTAGCTTTCTTTTCATATGATTTTACCCAAGACACTTGTTATACATTATTTCTTTGCATATGAGTTCGTTTCGGACCAACCGAAGAGCTTTATGAAAATTTGAACAACTGTCTTTTCATATCCAGCCGTATTTTGACGTGGCACTATTAATTTATTTTCAATGGAATTGTCTAAAAACCTTTTGGTATGATTTTGTGTTTGACTTGGAAAAACTCTTAGTTACTAATGTCCTCTAATTTAAATATACACTTTTCACCTTAAAACTCATATTTATGTATTGCACTAGTATGTATTTGGATTCTCTTTGAGTCACTTAGATTTTTATGGTAGAAGTATAATGTGTTCTTTTGATTACTATTAGGGTTCCCTGGTGATTGAGGGTAATACCCGGAAGAACACTTTGGACGTTATTTTGCGTAAATAGGTGAGTGTTCCTTGTTTATTATATTCTCTTTGATTTCATGACTTGTTGTTGTTGTTTGATAATGTGTTAAGTGCTTTCAATGATTTCCAAAACGAATTTTCTAGGCGAGTGTGTACTTTATCGCACTCGACCTAAATGAATGTGAAATTTTCAATGATTGAACGATGAGTTGTGCATGGATGTAAACTTTTTGGCTGAACTGAATCTTGCCCTTCGTTACCGATCGACTCGAGTCAGAAGCGGACTCGGTCGGGCGATATGGTGACCCTGGGTGAATATTTGGTATACTCGAGTATTACCTTGTTGTCGGGTAGAGCCTGGCCAATGTTCAGGAGGGGGTGAATGAAATGAATGAACGAACGAGGGTTTTACTTACAAAAATGCATTTTCAAATGATTGGAGGAATAAGGGGAATGACAGGAGAACGAACGAACGAACGAATAAATGGCTCCCTGTGAGCCCGTATCCTTTTAATGAATGTGTTGTTATCGCTTTTCATTGTACATGTTTCTTGAATTATTGATACTCTATGTTTAATGTATTGAATTGATTGTTTGATTATGTATTCGGAACCTCACTGAACTTTTAGCTCACCCCTTTAGTTTTGTTTCCTTAACAGGGGACGCGAGCAAGGATGAGAGCTCTGTATAGACTAGTCTAGACTAGTTTCTTGAATTTTTGTAATGGTTCTCGCCTTAGCACTTGGCATGGGTTGGCTGTATGAAAAATTGAGAACCTTTGTATATTTGAGTCTGTACTCCTTTTGAAATAGAAATGTACATAAGTTTGCTTTAAGTTTTGGATTGTTATTATGTTTCTTTCTTGTGGTTTTATTTCAGATGTGATTGAGGTATGACTGAGTCTCGGCGAGAGTTGGGCAGGCGGTCCGCCGAATCCTTTGGTTCGCCTTTGGGTGAGGTGGGGCTGTCACAGTTGGTATCAGAGCCTGCTTCACGTGGTCTCTACGCGGAGTGAGTTTGGGTCAAGTGGTGAATAAGTATGAAGGACTAAGTGCTCGTTCGAGCATAAGTTATGAATCATAAATGTTATAGGTTTTAAATCTTTCTCATGGTATCTGAGGACCATAGATAGGTACGTCAGGTAGGAATTTCGATTGTAGATAGCTTACTCTTGGGACTGGCCAGCTCGAGATGTGAATTATCTTATTTCGGATTCTCGTGCCTGAGTACTCCAGGGTTGAGGCGATATTAAGTACTTGAGACTTGTATTTTGGGAACATGAACAGGCTCTATTTGGTTAGAATGAGTACAAGAGGTCAACGGATGTCTAGGTTGGATAGAAAGTGACATGAGAGACTGGACGGGGTTATTTTAACTGAGACCGGGACGACATATCACCTTTTCTTTTGATTTGCCCTTGTATTGCTACTACATGACTTTTGTTCCTGGTATGTTAATACCTACATGTATAGTACTTGCTGCCTTTGACTACTTGTCTAACTTGAGATGTTTCTTCGTGTAGATGCTCACTGTCTCCTTGTGCATTTGGTGTGAGATATCTTGTTATTTTAGTCAATTTATTTCGTTATCTATTAAATCACCTTTGAAAAAAAAAATTTAGAGGACGAAATTTCTTAAGGGGGAGAGAGTGTGAGAAAATCCAAAAATTTTCACATTTTCTAAGCATTATTTTATTTTCGCCTCCATTTTTATACTTGCCTTTAAAATATTAATGTTTCTATACATTTTTATAAGCAAGTACAGTTTCAAAATTATTTTTTCTAGTATAAGTTAGTGTATGTTAAATTTGAAAAGCATTATAGACGTGGGACCCGCTAGTGCGATAAAATTTTGGTGATTACGTGATTCTTGTGTTGAGTGTTTTTATTATACAAGGTGCTAGAGTTAATTGCAAAGATTAGAAGTTGTTGGGGCCATAGTGTTAGGATTAGCAAAGTAAGGGTACTAGTAATCTAAGAGCTTCTAGGCTTTTCTTATGCTCAAGTTTGATTGGTGGACAAAAAGCATACTTTGACCATTGGTTTAAATATCTTCTAAACTAGTAAATCAAAAGCAATACAATTCAAAAACTAAGAGAAAATAGAGAGAGAGGGCCGTGAGTCTTGAGGAAAACCAAGATAAAAAAAAACTTCAATTTCATCTTGGGTTTTGCTTGATTAAGTGAGAACAAGAAAAACTAAACCGATTAATCACTAGTTTGGAAGTTTGGGAAGCTTAAGGAACCAAAAATTTCAAGGAGAGGTGGAGGATCGTTTTTGCAAGCTCTTGTCTTGAGGTATAATGGCTGATCAACCTTTCTTTCTCCATTAATCATGATTAAGTTGGGTATTAATGTTAGAATTGTGCTTGTGATGCTTGTTTCAAATGGTTTTGATGGTTAGAGGGACGACTTTTGAGTTAGGGTTTCTTGTGGGTTAGGTGTTATATGATGTATATATGTGGTATATAATCTTGTAAAGGAGAAAGTAGTAGTAGTTTTAAGGTAAAAATGTGAATTATAGCTTGAATATAACAAAATTTCAAATTTCTGGAAATTGTAGTTTCAGTTCTGCCCAGTTCCAGTTCATTATATTAGAGGCCAAATTAGTTTTAGCACAAAACATGAAAGTTGTAGAGAATGATATTTTATGGTTGTCTACAAAATTTCAGCTCAATCGGAGCAATATAACCTGTGAAAAGATGAAAATACCCTGACTGCCATAGGAGTAAAGTCAGTGGACAGTTTTGACAGTACATTAAGTTAGTTGCATTTGTTCACCTTGATACGTACTGAATTAGCTTTTAGTCAAAACATGAAAGTTTTAGCCCTATATTTCATCTTTCTAACGCAACTGAAAACACCCCAATCGGACTTCGGTAGCCTGAGTTATTATCGTTTACGCATAATGCGGTTAACTAGCCCGAATGTGAGATTTTGGTTCTGTAATCCGGACTTTTGACCTAGATACATTATGAACTGGACTGAGTAGTCTCCATTAAAGTTGTAGCACTTTGTCTTAGCTTCGAAACGGTATAAATTTTACCCTACTCCGATAAGCGTAGTTTCGGTTGTGTCCGATACGTTAAATAACGTCAAATCTGTCTTTTGGTTCTTGACGCAAACTTCATTTCCACACATGTTCCTAGCTTGATTTTGTACTTGTATGACTTTGAACCTATGAAATGACTATTGAAATGGAGATTTTAAAGTTTTATGGGTGAGTATAAATTTTACAAATATTTTACTTATGCCTTTTGGTTTAAATGTACTCTTTTCGCTACCAAAATCATATTTATACTTTGTATAAGTAAATATTCAGATTTTCTTTGGTTCAACTAAACTTTGAGGGTTTAAGTGTAATATTTTCTCTTGGTTATTATTAAGGTTTGTTTAGCTTCCTTTTCATATGATATTACCCAAGACACTTGTTATACGTTATTTCTTTGCATATGAGTTCGTTTCGGACCAACCGAAGGGCTTTACGAAAATTTGAACAACTGTCTTTTCATATCCGGCCATATTTTGATGTGGCACTATTAATTTATTTTCAATGGAATTGTCTAAAAACCTTTTGGTATGATTTTGTGTTTGACTTGGAAAAACTCTTAGTTACTAATGTTCTCTAATTTAAATATACACTTTTCACCTTAAAACTCATATTTATGTATTGCACTAGTATGTATTTGGATTCTCTTTGAATGACTTAGATTTTTATGGTAGAAGCATAATGTGTTCTTTTGATTACTATTAGGGTTCCTTGGTAATTGAGGGTAATACCCGGAAGAACACTTTGGACGTTATTTTGCGTAAATAGGTGAGTGCTCCTTGTTTGTTATATTCTCTTTGATTTCATGACTTGTTGTTGTTGTTTGATAATGTGTTAAGTGCTGTCAATGATTTCCGAAACGAATTTTCTAGTCGAGTGTATACTTTATCGCACTCGACCTAAATGAATGTGAAATTTTCAATGATTGAACGATTAGTTGTGCATGAATGTAAGTCTTTTGGCTGAATTGGACCCTGCCCTTCGTTACCGATCGACTCGAGTCAGAAGCGGACTCGGTCGGGCCGGTCGGGCGATATGGTGACCCTGGATGAATATTTGGTATACTCGAGTATTACCTTGTTGTCGAGTAGAGCCTGACCAACGTCCAGGAGGGGGTGAATGAAATGAATGAACGAACGAGAATTTTACTTACAAAAATATATTTTCAAATGATTGGAGGAATAAGGGGAATGACAGGAGAACGAACGAACGAACGAACGAACGAATAAATGGCTCCCTGTGAGCACGTATCCTTTTAATGAATGTGTTATTATCGCTTTCCATTGTACATGTTTCTTGAATTATTAATACTCTATGTTTAATGTATTGAATTGATTGTTTGATTATGTGTTCGGAACCTCACTGAGCTTTTAGCTCATCCCTTTAGTTTTGTTTTCCTTAACAGGGGGCGCGAGCAAGGACGAGAGCTCCGTATAAACTAGCCTAGACTAGTTTCTTGAATTTTTGTAATGGTTCTCGTCCTAGCGCTTGGCACGGGTTGGATGTATGAAGAATTGAGAACCTTTGTATATTTGAGTCTGTACTCCTTTTGAGATAGAAATGTACTTAAGTTTGTTTTAAGTTTTGGATTGTTATTATGTTTCTTTCTTGTGGTTTTATTTCGGATGTGATTGAGGTATGACTGAGTCCCGGCGAGAGTTGGGCAGGCGGTCCGCCGAACCCTTTGGTTCGCCTTATGATGAGGTGGGGCTGTCACATAATATCCCATTTTCCTAATTCCATTGTCTTTAGATCAAACTGGAATTGATAGTCTTGTATCAACCAGGTCACTTTGAGATAGATTGCCCCACTAATTATGTTAGTCCCATATGCTAGGATCACAATGAAAGGATTAACTATATGATGTGGCAGGTGCAATAAGTTGACAACCTTATGATAAATGAAACTATCAGAACTCCCTGTATTTACCAGAATCTTGATTGGTAATCCCCCCAAATTACCCATCAGCATAATTGATTTTCTCTTTATGGCTTCAGATAAGGCACTTAAGGATACATCAGCAAGTTTCCCAACTCTACCTGTGTGCTCATCTTGCTCACCTTCTGTATTTTCAAAGTCAGTTTCTTCTTCTACATCAGTGCCTATACAGTTCAAACTCCCTGATTTACACTAATGGCCGACTCCAAACCTCTTTCCACATCTGTAACAAAGTTATGCTTGCGCCTATACTGCATTTTCTCAGCTGAAATCTTACTGAATTCTCTATGTGTAGAATCAATCTTCTTGAAAACTAGAGCAATTGCAGGAAGTTTGTATGAGTTATAGTGATTCTGTCCACTCACAAAGTTCCTATACATCCCAAATTTTAGGTCTACTGCAATCTTTTCAGAAGACTTAGATTGTTTCGATTGGATTTTCAAGAATCACTCTTGCAGTTTAGCAACTTCAAAGGCTTTTGTCAATGTATGCGGTTTGAACATCTTTACCATTGGTTTGATTTCATTCTTCAGGCCACTGACAAAACTGGAAACAAAGTAGGATTTATCTAACTTTGGATTCCTGGTTAGCATTAGGGTCTTCAAGTCTTCAAATTTCTCCTCATATTCCTCTACTGTACCCTTTTGTTGCAATTTATTGAATTTCTCTACTATGTCAAGGGAACCTTTTCCAGAAAACCTTTCACACAACAACTCACTAAATTTCCCCCAAGACAGGCCAGGTCTTGCTAACTTCATCCCTTGGAACAATTTTCAACCTTCTCTTCTAAGAACATTTCAGCCATATCTAACTTTTGGTTCTTTGGTATTTGATATATAATTTAGGAAATATTTCTGGCACTTTCTCAACCACTCCCTAGGGTTGCCTGAAAAAAACATTAGGTATGTGGTTTACCTTTAGGTTCATGTTGGAATCCTGGCATACCCGCTGGAGTCGTCAACCTCAGATGTGCCAGTGGAGTTAGTAGAATTGGTTCTGATGCTTCTACATCGTTGTCCTAAAGCCATTTCTCCTTCATCATCAGCTTTAGCAAGGTATTGAACTGTTGCTCCATCTTGTTGAACTTCTGGTCAAGATTTCCTACCATTGCCTCCAATTTGAAGTTATTTTGTTCCATCTCATTATGGAACTTCTATTGCAACTCTTCCTGACACGAAGCTTGGAAAGTGGCCATGGATTCCACTAGCTCTTGAAGTTAATTCTCCTGTTTCTTGAGTTGGTCTTCCAAGGATCAATATTGAGTGCTTTCTGCCATGATTGATATCACTAACAGCCAAGAATCGATTGCTCTGATACCAAATGTCAGGTTTCAGAGATAATTTCCTAGTTAAAGCAAAAATCAGAGAGAATGGGAGAGAAAGAAGAAGAAGAATGAGAAAGTGAGAAGAAAGAATATAACATAATAGAGAGAGAAACATTTTCTTGCATTCAATTCCATAACTGTTTTTTGTTACAAGAGGACTATTTATGCAATTATCCTAACTAGTTGCAACAAGGAAATAACCTTCATCTTAAGTCTAACGACGTAGTATTCATGGTAGTTAATCCTCCTGACTCAAATGCACAACTTCATGCATAAAATGACACCCTCTTTTATTTTGAAGATCCTGACACACAGCTCCTCGTATGGTGTTTTATAGCAATCAAATCCTTAGCCAACAAAAGGTTTCACCACATCAGGCGGGTCTGAGAGAAGAATTGCTTTATCTCAGTTGGCCCTTTATTGAATTTATTATTATATATACCGTAGTAATCAAGCCTGGCCAGCTCGAAAGTTCGATAGATCAAATTGATCAAACAAGTTAGATTAGTAAATAGACTAATATAGAGGAAGAACTCGTTCACTGGCCAATGACTTGTCGGTTCAACTGATGACAAAATTGGAAGTTCAACTACTAACTAGTTCATCCAATAATTCAATAACTATTATATTATTTTTAATAACTCAAAAATAATTGTTTTGTGATATAGTATAACACGCGGTTCAACCGATAAATCTGCAATTGAACTGATGACCTTCCCGGGTGGGTTGATGTCCAGGTAGGTTTAATAACTGTGCTATATAGTACTATTAAATAAAATTGTTCTATGCTATCTAAGGTCTCTCTCTGTGAACAAATCATATGCCCTTAGACAAATTCCAAGCCTTGGCTCTCTAAGAGGTTATCATTATGGATCTTACATGGGTGGATAAATTATATAAAGGGAAAATGGCGGTCGACAAATTTTAGTTTCCTAGAGTTTAGATTTGACTTTGTTAGGCCTTCTCCAACGTTTCCCTATATGAAGTGTAAGCAAAAGTTTGATGTTCAATAATTGTTCGACGTCTCTCTATGTAAAACGTCAGCAAATGTTTGATATTAAATAATTGTGTGGTATTTGTTAGTATTTCCTTTTAAGATTCAAGTTTCAGCTTAATATATTAATCTATTATGTGCCAAACTTTCACTCCACTTCTAGTAAGTGTTACCACCAATTAATATATCCATCTATTATGTGCCAAACTCTTACTCTACTTTTGGTAAGTGTTGCTATCGCTTTTTCAAACAATTGCTCCTCCTAGGATCTTGCACATCTACATCTCTACTATTTTTTTTTTATTTTTTAGTGTAAGTGAGAGGTTCGAATGCGAGATTCTTTGACTTACATTTTTTCTTTTGAACTATCCAATCTATCCCTTTCGCTCCTGCTATTTAATAAACTATTAATTAACAGAAACCAATAATAACTTTCTCTTCTTTCACAACAAGAAAATCACTCTCATTTATAAGCCCAATAAAATTTTAATAATCGCCAACGAATTTTTCTTTTCTTTATAATTTTTTTTAATGTGCAGTTGTGCACATACATAGTGGCAATATGTCTTCTGAATTGATGGGTTTAATGTAAAGACGGTGACACATATGAAGACGCAAGTCCATTTGTTGGATGAACACTGCCCAGGCCCAAATACAATTTCATATGACCCAAAGGAGGGCTTTTAAGAAATTCTAGAGAATTTTGAATACCAGTACACTTTTTTTTTTCTTTTGAAAGTAAAACCAGCATTCTTTCAGGACACCTGAAAGGGGCGAGGATCCAAGTTTATACCAAGGTTATACCAAGGTAAAAGCGAAAGGCCCAGCTTATACCAAGGTCTTCATCACTCCCCGACGCACCAAGAAACACACAGAGAGACTAGGATTTCTTCAACTTCGAAGGGTCGGTAACAGGGATGAAAGCAAAAGAGGTACTTTGCAAATTTGTCCTTAGCCAATCACATAGCCTGAGTTTTCATGTGTCTTAGTGTTAAGTTTGTGCATTTCTTGGGAAATTTTGTAATTATGCCTGAGGATGGGAAATGTAGTGTTTTCTGGGGTTGAAAGATTGGAGCTTTTCTCATTTCTTTTTTATTTTTGGGCTGTTCAGACTTAGATGAATTGCATTCTTTTCATTTCTGCCGCGTTTGGTGGCTTGAAATTGATGGTTTTAAAGAAAATGATGATATGGTTACAAAAGCAAGATGCTGACAGACACCAAGCAAGCCTGATTTTTGTTGTTGATGTTAAAGTTGGCGATTCCCGTCGTGCGTAATCATGACAAAGGATATAACTCTTCACTCCATGAATTAGATGAGGGTTCAAAATGATGCCTTAAGGGGGCTCTTGTTTGGACTCCATTATACTGCTCGCTGTATGCCAGTGATCACCTTGCATTTTGCTTTTAAAATTCATCATGCTCACCCCGTATGTCTTTCCCACGGTTAATAGGAAAGTCTGTATAACTCATCACAAAGTCTGGATATTGATTGTGAAAGTTGATTGACTTATACCAAGTTGATTTTTTTGAGCTTTCTTTCCACTTACCTTCACCAAAACCTAATTCCTCCAACGCCATTCTACTCTCTCTCTCTCTCTCTCTCACACACACACACACACACAAACACAGACACTCTGTGTTTGTCTCTCATACACACTCACAAACTCGCAAAATAAAATTGAAAAGATAAACCTTTCTTTTTTTTATTTTATGTTATTGTTAATTTTTTTTAAAGCCAAATGGTGCCGTTGAGAAAGGGCTCAATGGAAGCTAACTTTGAAGGTTTTCATAATTTCTCTCAAGCTTCACTTAGGCATTCCTTGAGGATAAGCATTGTAATCATGAGGTGAATATGTTGCTTAATGTCATTAATCAGGTCTCATCATAGTAGAATTCAGGTTTTGGAAGTTCACTAACTTTCTAGATTTTCATCTCCCAAAGTCTTGTAATGGTTTTCTGAGTGAGCCTTGATACCCACAACTAACCATTTAAACATATACACTCAAGTTCATTGTAACTTTCTCAATTTAATTTGAGTTTTGTAAAAAATTAACACATGGACCCAAATGAACAAGTGCTGCTAGCACTCCTTGGACAAACTCATATAATAATAGAATTGTTGCTTAGTTTTCTACCTTGTTTACTCTTCTGCCAAAGCTCCCTATTTTCCTCGTCTTCATTGGGTTACCCTTGAAGGGTATAGTTCTTAGGCCCTAGATCCTTCCTTTTATTGTAGGCAAGATCCCCCTGGTCTTATATCACTAGCATGAGAACCCTATAGTTTACAGGTCTTTTCTTCATAGAGTAACCAACCACCCATTCTGTAACTTGAATTCTCCATAAGCCATTGTAAGTAAAAGAGAATCAAATATGTACAACTGTAGATTGTACTCTAAGGATGTGTATCATATACCATGATGGTAAATCTTATCAAAAGTAAGTTTGTTCTCAGGTCTAGAAGTAAAAAAGATCAGTTCCACAAGTCAGAAATATTTATATAGATGACAATACCTTAAACTGCTTAGATTTTAGATAAGAAAACCATTGGACATGTTTGTCCTGTTGCATGGCTGAGCTTAGTGGTGTAGGTTATTGTGCTGAGATTAACATCCAGAGTTGTGCATTCACTATTTTAAGCAACCATAGCACTAGCTAAGACTGTGAACCTGGTTCTTAACTTGGGAGTTATTACCATTACTACTCTAGTAAAGCATGAGCACCCCATTTGATTTAAGAACTTTTTCATTTTTAAGTGTTCTGTTAAAACAAGTTGAACTGAAACTTTTGCCTTGGTACCCAAACCATGACTCAACTTTAAGAAAACCATTGGACATGTTTGTCCTGTTGCATGGCTGAGCTTAGTGGTGTAGGTTATTGTGCTGAGATTAACATCCAGAGTTGTGCATTCACTATTTTAAGCAACCATAGCACTAGCTAAGACTGTGAATCTGGTTCTTAACTTGGGAGTTATTACCATTACTACTCTAGTAAAGCATGAGCACCCCATTTGATTTAAGAACTTTTTCATTTTTAAGTGTTCTGTTAAAACAAGTTGAACTGAAACTTTTGCCTTGGTACCCAAACCATGACTCAACTTTGACTCAATTGAAAATTTTCTAATTGAAAAATCTGAACTTGGTCCTTATATAGGCCATTACAAGTAGGGGACCGATGCATGAAGAATTAATCCAATCTGAACAACTTTAATCGAGTAAATGATAACCTAAATATTGAAATATAGTAGCATAGTTTGGAACATTGAGATATGCTAACAGACTTGGAGGAAACAGTTTGCATATGCTTGAATTTGTTAATAGCCTCACGCTTATGTTACATATCACATTCTATTACTTCGCTTTAACCACTAATGAGTAACCTACCTCCTTCAACCAACTATTGTGTGTTTTTTTCACTATTAATTTGTTATTTTTGAAGAAGGCGGAGGCCACAAAGTCAAGGGAGGGGCCATTGGACCAACAAGAAAAAGGTGATAACAGACTTTGTCTGGAAGTTGATAGCATGAGTGACAGTTTTTATTACTAGTATACATAACTTTTCACTTTGATGGGAGGTGAGAACATAAATGACTAAATACTTAGAAAAGTAAATCTATGCAATGCCCTTGAGTGCGTGGTGGTTTAGGGAATGCATTTTCTTGGTATAAAATGGTACCTATGTGACCAGAATATAGCATGACTTGAGATAACTTTCTCCTATGTCTTCTAACATCTAATATACCCCACAGAATTCCCTCTATGCATTTAATTTGTTTATTTGTTCTAGTGCAACTTGTTTGTTTTCGCCTTTTTGTCATTCATGTTCCTTTTCCATTCCATTTTCTAATTAATGCACATTTTCATGAGAAAGCTGATGCAGAATGTTGAAAGTGAAGAAGTTAATATTTATCCGAAACAACACGTGATTGCCCCTGAAAAGAAAGATGAATTTGGGGGTTTAGGTGGAGAGAAGCAAGGAGAGAATCATGAAGGTGAAGGGAAATCTGATCTGGGACTAGTAGAAAAAGTCACTGCCTTGGAAAAGAAAAATGAATTTGTGGATTTAGTTGGAGAGCAGCAAGAACATAATTGGGGGCCTGAAGTGAAATCTGATCTGGGACAAGTAAAAAAAATCAATGCCTCTGATAAAAAAGTGGAATCTGTGGATTTAGTTGGAGAGCAGCAGGAACAGAATCATGAAAGTGAAGTGAAATCTTATCTGGAACAAGTAGAAACCATCAGTGCCTCTGAGAAAAAAGTGCAATATGTGGGTTTAGTTGCACAGCAGCATGAACAGAACTGTGAAGGTGAAGTGAAATCTGAGTTGGAACAAGCAAGAATTGGCTTTGCAAAGAAAGGTGAACTTGAGGCTTTAGATGATGAGCACCTAAATCAGAATCGTGAAAGAGATGAAGAGGTGTTCTATCTGAGACAAGTAAGTAGCTTGATTGCTGATGACAACAAAGATGAACTTGTGGGTTTGCTCAAAGAGAAGCTAGAAAGGAATGTTTCTGGGATCTCTTCTCTTAAACTGGAGAGTTTGTTGACCATGGTTTGTCAATGCAGAGCAAAGAGTTGTGCTACTGCTCTTGTTGCAGGAGAGGCTGGACTAAAATTAGATCTCCATGCCAAACTGAGTAGTGGAGAATACCCATTGCATGTTGCTGCTCATAATCTGTCATTTGAACTAGTAAACTTGTTTCTCCAACTAGGAGCACAGACAAATGTAGTTGGTAGCAGCGGGAAGCTCCCATTGCACATGGCAGTTGAGGCAATAAGGTTCTTTTTTTGACTTTCAATCACTACCCGATAGTCCACAAGTTGGTTCTATATGGATCTCGTCCTTTACGGGCCCATTATGCTTTTATTGCCCATCAATTTATGGCATTAAGTAACACTAACTACATGATATTCTCAATCGCTAGTTTGTTAGGTTCAATAAATTTATGCAGTTCTCTGTTGCTAGGTTTCATGGATATATGCTTTACTTTCTTTTCCAGTTTCATTTTTTACAACAGTTGGAATTTTAGATGATATTTTTTCGTTATTTTTCCTTATTGAAAAGCTCAAGCTATTAAGTTTGATTGAGTAAGTTAACTGTGCATTGATATATATATTTTGTGGTACAAGATGTAGCTTTTAATTACTTTATAATAGAAAAAAGGAAATATATATAGAACTTAGAGGGGGTGGATGGGTTTGTGAACTTCAATGAGCACCATCATCACAGTTGGACTAGTTAGTGGAATGTGCAGTTTCAAAAGTCTCCATTTGGGCCTGTGCATTGTGTTTGACCAACTATTTCATTGCTTTAGGTGAAGTGCAAAAACTTTGGGAGTTCTTGAGTATAAAAATAATTATATCTAACTTTTGTAGAGAGTGGAATCCATGCATTTGAGAAAATGTTTTTATGTAATCCCTGACAGATATAGCTATTTGATGTCAATTAGGCATTTATTTCATGCATCTATGTTGGCTGGCGTTTTGTTCTATAGATGTATGTATTTTATATGCACACTTGTTCTTCCAATAAAAGTATATCTGCCTTCTTACGGCTGCTGTGTTTAAGATGTTCATAATCTATTTCATACATCTGTTGCTGCTATTGTCCATTTGATGTTAGGGTTGTGGCTCTTGCGCGAGTCGGTGCCTTCTTTTAATTCTTTGGACCAATTTATTACCTTTGAATTTTTCTAATGTTTTATTATGCTTTTTTCCTTCTCATTCCAGCCGTCATGACTTTCTTGCCGATTGGATCCCCAAAAAGTCCATCCATAAATTAATTTATTTGCTTTGTTTACCAGATCTGGTAGGTTTAACCACACTCATCTTTTAAGTCTTATAATTGATTCTGTGAAAGGGAAGAGCGAAAATTTCCTATTGAAGTTTGTCTTTTATTTTGTTTTTGGCAGCACAAACCGCTGGAGGTCGTGAAGTTGCTTGCACAGAGTTCTGGAGAGGTTCAATCAGTAGCCAAGCACTGTGTTGAAGATGGGAATCTTGTTCAGATTGCTACATTGCTGATGGGGGCCAGGGAAAAGCTTCTGGAACCCGTTCCAGGCTATGAAACTGAAGGTCCCATCCTCGGGCTGTACATTGCAAAGAAGTTGAGATCATTAACTTATGAGGAGTTCAGACTGATTGCATATGGTAAACGTGAAGAGATTAGGCCTTTCAGGAGCAAGAAGATGCACTTCTGTCTGCAGTATCATTGCTTCAAGTTTTTGAGTCGGCTGGTGGTGCCATTCAGGACTACTGTCATAGCAATACTAGGGTATGTTTGTTAAGGTTAATGGTGCTAATAACCTATTTTTGTGTTTTCATAGGATTATCATCATTTCTATTGTGATGGGGTTAATTATTATTGTGCTTCTAGTATTTTCTATTTCCTGTTCTTTTGTGTCCCTTGAGTGAACAGTTGTGTTGTCTTCTCAAAGGTGGCTATTGTTGACTTGCTGCCATTCAATTTGTAATGAGCCTAGTTTTTTTGCTTGTGTTTGTAGTAAGGCTAGGGTATCTTTTGCAGAGTTCACTAAATAATAAAGTGGCAAAGGATATTCATTGCTTGTTGTGGAAATTTGGATTTCTTGGGTCTGGGGAGCACATAAACAGGTAAGCCTGTTCTTAGTTTTGTTTCATAGTCTGTGTCATTTCATCACTCACAATGGAATTGTTTAGCGTTTCACTAATTTCAGTTATTGCTTCTCTTTTGTTTTTCATCTTTCCCCTTTGCTAAATTTTTATGCTTTGGAATGTGATGATACCCCGCTGTTGGGTGAGCAAGTTGTCTTTCAAATTTGGGTAAGTTGGAGAAAGGTAATTTGTCCTTATATGATTAAATATGTTTTATGTTGTGTAGTTTTCCTGAAATAAAGAAAGACTAAAAGAGAGAAAATGAAACCAGATACAAATACTAATAAAGCAAATCAGCAACAAGGATGTCTCTGATATTTCTTTGTTGTTTTGCAGCAAAGCTCATTCAATCTGTTAATCTGACGAGGAGCTTACCTGAGGTAAGATCTCTAAAAATTGGACTAAATCTTGCATCTTTTTTTTTTTGAGATGTCCTGTAGTGTGCGCCCATATTTTTAATATAGTCAAACTGGTTTTCTTAAACTTTTTTAAGAATACTGAGTAAAAACTGAAATATTTTCAATTTATTGTTGAATGCTTTAGTTTTATTAGTCCAACATTTAGATTGTCATTGTTGCATCATGAAAAGCAATTCTCATGGTTGAATATACTCAGCTCTCACTTTGAGTAGAGGAAGGAATCCTCTCCCCACGTGGAGTTTCTTGTTTTGGCAGTATTAGGTCCCTGGTGGGTGAGACATTCCGCTAGTCCACGAGCCCTTCTGCAATAGACTGGTTAACTTTGTATACTTGATGTGACCAATGCGATCATTGATACTGTATACTATTTTTGCCTGTAAAATTCTGTAGCTTGTACGGGGAAGTAGGAAGGCTGGATCTCAGCTTACTCCACGGGTTTATAGTCCCCTGAACCAGTCATTCCATTCTTGTACTTGGGCAAATACTGCCAAAGGTGTCAAGCTTGTTTCACCAGTCCGAACTCAAGCGGATGGAATCATCAATCAGGCAATGAAACCACTGATGCGGAAGTTTACAACAGCAGCACAAATGTCTGTCATGGGTTTGAGCATGAGGAGGAGGATTCGATACTGAGAATGTTCCTGCGGTTAGGTTAGGTGGGTTAGGACTTTGGATTGTTAGTTGTTACCCCCATATTGAGCTGGTAGAATTGATGTATATCTAGATATTGCCTCCTCCTCTACTATGTAATGCATGTCGTTGTTTTGCCAAAAAGTCTGCCCTAAGAGACTTTTGGCAAATATTTGTGTGTTGCAACAATCCAGCGTGGATGGAAAGCTGCGAGGCTTCTAATGATTCACTGTTCCAACTAAAATGTCTTTGACATGTGTAGCCTAAGACCTTAACGTGCTCTGGGATTTTCTGTTTGTATATTTCTTCAATTTGAAGGTGTTGGTGCAACTAGCCCTGGCATTGGCTGGCTAGTGTGCTACTTATTTCTGTGCACGCGAAGATTTTGGGGAAAATACTACTGAAATAAGAATTCCCTGATTTACCCTGTTGAAATCTTTCAGCAAAGTTTTCGTCGTAGTTGGGAAATTGCTACGAGGATGATAGACAATCACAGTTGCATCGGCATCAGTAAACCATGCAAGATCCCGTCAAATTCCCCAACATCCGTTGAAAAACTTAAAAACCCATTTTGTGATCCCCGTCAAATGGCGTAACATTTATTTGGATGGCCACGTTTCTGAGTATACGAGGTAAAAATTCCAAACACACAATTTCAAACCGTTTTTGGGTCTCATAGGTGCATCATACGTTTACTACAGTTAGATGTGTTGAAATCACTTCGGTTGGACTGCCATTTTTTTGTATAATTTTTTTTTAGAAAAATATACTCTAGTGAGTCGATCGATATAAAGTACAAAGAGATTTGAAAAATGTGATCACAAAAAACATAAAAAAATTTTGATAGCAATTTGCTGTATATGAAATAATAAAAAGGTGTTTGAAAGATATGATGATCATGAAATATATAAAATTAACTTCAATCCAAACATAATACTAACAATAGTGAGATTTTTTGCACAAGCAACCATAATTGCATGCCACATACACACTATTTGAGTTTCAAACTTGGCTTCATGTTATTTGCACTAGTGAAAGAAAATTATACATTAACAGTGTATGAAAAACAACTCTTTCTATTTTAGAAAGGAAACAAACAAGGATCTCAATTACAAGTGTAAAAAAAAATGAGTTTATTGCCAAAATAAGGCTCCGTTTGGAACCTGAGTTTTTGAAAGTTTGGTTAAAACTTTACTGTAGTACACTGTAGAAGTTTTTGGAAAAATTTTTTAAGATGAAAAACTTTTTTTTCCTTTTTTTTTCTTTCTTTTTCTTTTTCTTTCTTTCCTTTTTCTTTTCTTTCCTCTCTTCTTCTTCTTTTTCTTCCTTCCCCCTCTCTCTTCCCTCCCCCGTCACCTCTGCCTCTGCCATTGAAGAACTGGCAGATGGTCCAATTTTTTTTTTCTTTCTTTCCTTTTTCTTTTCTTTCCTCTCTTCTTCTTCCTTCCCTCTCCCCTTTCTCTCCCCCGCCACCTCTGTCTCCAGCGTTGAAGAACCAGCAGCCATGGTCCCAAAATTTTTTCCTTTTTCTCTTCCCCTCTTCTCCCTCTCCCTCTCCCTCTCCCTCTCCCTTTCCCTCTCTGCTCCCCTCTCCCTCTCTACTCCCCTTCACCCTCCCTCTCTCCCTCCCGAAGCCAGAGAACCAATAGCCATGGTTTTTTCTTTTATTTATTTATTTTTTGCTTTTTCTCTCCCCCTCTTCTCCATCTCCATCTCCCCCTCTCCTCCCCTTTCCTACTCCCCTCCCATTCCCACTCCCCCTTTGCCCAATGTGGTCGCGTGACCAGATCGCAGATGCGGTCTAGTACAGCGGCTGGCTGCGATCTGATCGCACGACCAGATCGCGCAGGGTTTGTTTGGATAGTGAGTTATTTGAGATTTTTTTACTGTAACACTTTTTGTGATGTGATGTATGTGAGATAAAAAGGTAATTGAGAAGATAAAAAGTTGTATTGGCAATTGTAATTATGACATAAACAAATATATTTGGGAAAATAACCCACTATCCAAACAAATCCGCAACTAGGGGAAGGGGGAGGGTGGCCCGGGAGGGGGAGAGAGGGAGAGAGAGAGGAAAAAAAGAAAAAAGAAAAGAGAGGGGTTGCAGATCGGTCAAAGGGAGAGGGGGAGAGGGAGAGGGAGAAAGGAAAAAATAAAGGAAGGCCGGCGCCAGAAGCAGCGGTGGAGGTGGTGGCTGGCGATGAAGGTGTGGTGGATAGGGGTGGTGGAGAAAGAAAAAGAAAAGAGAAAGTTTTTCGTGTATTAGATATTTTGAAGTGTGAAGGTTAAAAAATTTGATAAGTTTTTTTGGGTTCCTGTAACTAAAGTTGTTAAAAAGCTAGTAGCTAACAAACTTCTCAAAAAACTTGGGTTCCAAACAGGGCCTAAGTCTCCTTCCAAAACATGTACCCAAAGTAACTTAATTTTATATTTTATTACATTTATAATCTTTTTTTGCTACATAGGCTGCATATGTGCCAGAATGGAAATAAGGGCATGCTCCATTTATCTTTCCTATTTAATAAATTTCTAGATTTTCTCTCCAAAGCTTTGCACAATTTTGTCTTTTCATTATCTTTCCATTGTCAAATGTAATTCTAAGAATCCAATATTTATATTAACAGTATCTAAAACTTTAATATCATCCTTGAAATTGTTTCAGTGGATTAAAAATATTCTTCTCGAACTAATAATCTTAAGGTAAATGAAGATTATTCTCTTATTTTTTCTATTGTGCAGTTTTTGGGACATTCTTATGGCCTTCAAAAAATTATGAATATTAATTGTTTAACAAATGATTTCTCACACCATGTATTTGATAAAATATCTAGAAGGAACCACTCTATAACAACATAGATTCGTGTTTAGGATCCTATTCGCCTTTTATGCTTGTTAATTACATATATAATAATGCAGTAGTTTTCAATTTGCAATTCAAATTTTGAAAATCTTGGCTTGATTACTTTTTTTAAAAACTTATTTCAAGGAGTAGAAAGGATAGTATAAACAAATATGATAGTCTTGAAGTTTTTGTAACTTTTCTCGTTATTGCTTATAATTTTCATTGCAATTTTTGTCGCAAATTTTATATATTTCAAATTTATTTTTTGAAAAATATATGCAATAGGTTTGATACATTTAAAAAAAATGCAGAGCCCAAAAATAGCAAGGTCAATAATGGTAGAATTTATTTTAAATAATTATAAGGAATTATCAAATTTATGCAATTTTCTTGTGCCTCTATAATAAAAAAAATAAATTTTTTAGTTCATGTTGGAAACTATAAACTAAATTAAGACTTTTTTTTCTTGTTATCTTACATGACAATTAGGTTGCAACAATAATATCATTATAGAAGTAAAATTTGAAAGTAAATCACATTGAGAATATTTTATAGAAAGAGTGTTATTTTGATTAAAAAAAACTCATAAAAAAGTTATACATTGACATACACAAGTGGAATTGGAAGCGGGGTGTATCTACATGTAATAGGAGAAATAAAAAAGGCGCTCCCTCCATTTCATTAAATTGTCATACTTTCCATCCATTTTGGGATTTGTTGTACTTTTCTATTTTGGAATGTTCCAAAATTAAGAAGATAAAAAACTTGGGGAGCCCCTAAACTATTATCGTTGTTTACTTTTGGCCTCTCATCTAAATTTTGTTTCTGATTGCTACTTGAACAATTAAAACTGCACACTTTAAGGATTTTCGGTGACTTTAGGCATAAATTTGGCCGTATTCAAAGGATGGAAATCCTCAAAAGAGATAACCCATCAATTTCTTAAGCACACCATTAAATTCTTCTTCACAAATCTTGTGAAAAAAAATTGAAGGGTTATCTTTTTTGAGGGTTTTTGATGCTGATTGCAAAGGTTCAATTATGAATAGACAAAAATGCCTTTTAAGTTTAGCCAAATTTTTGCCTAAAGTCACAGCAAGTTCTTAACGTGTGCAGTTTTAATTGTTCAAGGGCCAATCAGAAATAAAATTTTGATGAGGAGCTAAGAGTAGACAACGGCAATAGGCAATAGTTTAGGGGCTCTTCAGATTTTTTACTCCAAATCACTTTTTAATCACTCGATCACTTTAATTAATCATATCATGTACATATTATTATTTAAATTTAAAATTTTAATTTATAGATATAAAATTGAAAAAAATTACAATAATTACAATCAAATCATATATTTTGGGGGTGTTTTTGAAAAACTTTATTGTAGCAGAGTTTTTAGAGTATATTTTGAAATATTTTTAGAATATGTTTTAAGATATTTAAGAGTAGAAGAGTTTCTAAAATATATTTTGAGATATTTTTTAAAATTTTAAAAAAATTTAAACTAATTTTTAGATTACCTTTTAGAGTATTTTTTAAAAAATTTTATTATATTTAAAAAATTATTTTTTAAAAAACACTCCAAAAAAGGTTCCAAATAGAGCAAATTATTTTTAAAAATAAATGTTTGACAAAATAATTGGGATGACAGAGTGAATATAAAACGTGAATAGCCAGGTCCCAATCTCAATTTCATTTGGTGAGAGAGAAAAAGGTTAAAACCTAAGGGCCAACCTGAACAGAATAGAGCCTGCATGAATTTAGGAGTTCACTAGTTTCTGTTTCTTCTGAGAAAGCATCAAGAAAGCCTCGTAATGCTTAGGCTGTTTTCATAATTTGGCATATTTGAGGAAAAAAAAAGGTCTTTTTTCGGTGATTAAAATCAGGACTCGTTTGACCGGTTTTTGTGGTTTCCACGCCGTCCTGTTTATGCGGTGCAGACAAATTCTACTACCGTCGGAATGGAAAAGGTGTGTTCTTCTCTCTTTGTTCGAGGTTTACTTCTTGAATCTGCTTTTATTGCTTCAATTGAAAGTGTTCTTATGGGGTTCAAGATAAAGTGGGGTTCAATAGATCGAAGCGATAAGACGGAGTGGGACGGTAGCTAGCTTAGTTGATCAAGCCTTTCTTTTGGGAAACATACAATGGTTTCAACTTTTGCTATAAGTGTCATGTTTTCTGCATGCTAGATAGCAAAGCAAACTGAGGAATGTAGTACCTCAGTGAAATGTTCAGCTGCTCACATCTTTTTGTGGGTTTTATTTGTTCCTTTTGTTTACTGATAGTATTTTTTTAAACGGCTGCTGAATTCTTTGAAGGATATATAGTAAACTTAATAACAAAATGTAAGAATATCGAAGGCTTTTAAAATTTTCGATATGTGAATATTTGTAGAATTTTTTCTAACTTCTGGTTATTTTCTTAGTGGTTTATTTCAACTAATACTTTTTATAGTACTTACATATTTAGGGGCTGCTTGGTTAAAGGGTTTGGGAATCACAGAATGGAATAAATCCCTTATTTGTTGCTTGGGTTAAGCCTATTGGAATGCAATTTTTGGAATCATTTCTAAAAAATTGACTTATCCCGTTCCCGAGCAAATTGGGAGGTTTTGGACAAAATCCTCAACTTATTCCTTTAGACAACATTTATGACGGACCTACCCTCTCTTTCTCTCCATCACACGCCGCACCTTCTGTTCTTTTTCTTTATCAGATTTCCTATCTCTTCTTCTTCATCATATAGTCTTCATCTCTTATCCAAAATTTCTTCTCCGTTGCCTCTGCAATTTTCGTCTCCGTATGCCAGCTTTTCTCTTCCTTCTTCTCTATTTTTTCAGGCGACTCACTGGCTAGCTAAAAATAAAAAAGGAAAGAAGGGAATCTGACACAATAACACTAACTGGACCAAAATGCTATGCTCTGGACCCATCACATTCTCACTTTTATTCCACTCACGCTACTCACTGTGTTTTCTTGAATTAAGCATTCAATGGAAGCTCAGAAACAAAAGGTCAATCGATTCTTGATCTTTTGGTTATTTGATCCATGAATACTGGTATAGTTTGGTTGGGCTTCTGGTTGCCTTGTACCTGTTTGTAAAATTGTCTGCCTGAATACCTTTCAGTTTCATTAGTTATGGGCATTAAATACAAAACCTGTCAGTTTTCCATAAAGAGCTAGTATGTTATGGGCAATTTCTTTTTTTTTTTTTTTAACTTTCACATATTTAATTTATGTTAAATACAAAACATACTAGTTTTCCTTTGAGCGCAATTTAACTAATTTTTCCCATAAAGAGTTGGTATGTTTCCCATAAAGAGCTGGTACAAAACATACTACAAAACCTGTCAGTTTTCCATAAAGAGCTGGTATGTTATGCGCTATTTAACCAATTTTTCATATTTAAACAAATTTATGACAATTAAAATAACGTATTTGAAAGTTGCGTTTTTATTTGGAAGAATACATTCCTTGGATGCGTTTTTCACCCTTTGGGAAGAGATTCAAAAATCGTCACCATTTGGGAAGTTAGTTTAAAAACTCCCTTTTTTTGGGAATTCTCTCCTTGTTAATGCAGCCACTATATTTATTTTCTGGTATTAATTTTTTTTATGATTTATGATTTTCTTATGTTTTATCAAAAAGTTAATAACTATTGTAGTTACAATTATGGAGATGTTAATTTGTCGTATGTGTAATTCTTTTGTTTTATAAGAATTGTTATATCAGGTGTAAATTTGAAATTTAATTGCATTTAATTCCGAAACACTCATCAAATCAGGCATCAGGAATTGGAATGATGCTAATTCCAATGTGTGAACCAAGCTAGATATTGGAATGAAAAGTTTAATTCCAAAACCAGAGTCTATGATTCCATTCCATTTCCGATTCCAATCTGTGAAACAAGCACCCCCTTAGTAAAACAGAAACTTGGTCTTGATAATTTATTTTTTTTCATAAATTCTATGGAAATCAAGAGCGTTAGGACTCCAACACACCAGCGCCAATTCATATTGGAAAGAGAAAACTATGATCATTTTTAGTTCCCTATTGTCCTTCTGAAACTTGGGGTGATCGGAAACAGTTCCCAGCAGTCAGTATGTTACCCACAAGTTGATTTTGAGGTATTTGAACTGATTGGTCAATTTCCTTCGTGGGCTGGCGACTGTTGGTCACCCCTTCCTCTACCCTATTTTCATCTTTTATCTCCCCATATTTGAGTGGTTTCATCTTAGGAGTAAAAGATGCTAGCCACAATGCTTGAAGCATAAACAGCATCTCATGGCATTTGCTATTTTTTTTTAAAGTTATTTCAATATTGATGTAGTCACTGTCTTACTTATGTGTGTCTGTTTATATCTCTGACATTTTGTTTCTTGGTGACTTGACACGTGATTGGTTACCAAGCAGCCTGTCGCCATTTATGATGACCACTTTGCGAAGAGGGCTTCTACTTTTGCCTATAGGTATCAGGGCACAGAAAAGAAGCTGTCGACTTTCTCATACACCTATCAGGACGATTTTGGTGAGCCATACGAGCCCTACTTGGATTTGGAGGAACTAATTGAGCGTGCTCTCCTGCATGATGATGTGGATGAATTTACTTCTTTGATAGATGAGTATAAAAGTGCAAAAGATGTGCCTGAATGGGTTTTGACTCAAATGTTTACACTCGATGCTGTCCAATGTTTTACTGCTGCGCTGAATGGGCAAACAAAAAGCAAATTTTGTTTATATGGACATGAATGTTTTTCTGGCTGTAGCAAGCCCCCCCTTTTGCATCTGGCAGCATCATATGCATCTGTTGAAATAACGAAAAAGTTGCTCGCCTGTGGGGCTGGAGCTGGAGTAGATGACAAGTGTGAGACTGACTTTGATGACATGAAGGGTTTGCTGCCACTTGATCTTGCCCTTGGAGCTGCAGGGTATCTACTTGATCTTTTTCTTGCTGGGACAAATTCCCTTTCCTTGTCTAGCTGAATTGCTAGGGGTAGGAAGTTTATTATAATGCATCCTTGAAACCATTGGGCGTTTTTGGATAGAAGATTATTTGGAAAAATTAGGTAGCATAACACTGTAGCACTTTTTGCAGTATAATGTAAGTGAGATAAAAATGTGGTTGGGATTAGAAAAGGTGGTTGAAATTTGTGTTTATGATGCTAGCAGAAAAATATTTGAAAAAAAAATTTTCCAGATCATTGTAGGCAAACAAACCTGTTGTTTTGAGTCTCCTATAGCACATTATAGTGCGAAGGGCACCCACAATCTTTAGCTCATAGTGTGTTTCACTGTATTCAAGGAAACCAGACACATGTAGACACTTATTGCTATCAAGCATGCTATATATCACGGTAATCCTAAGCCATTTTGCAAGTCACTTGCTACAAGAATTAAGGGTATTTTATGTATAGTACATATTGATTGATTTGGGGATCTTCTAAGAATAGAAGCGAACACCAAACAAAGTCATTGACCTTCACAATGGCACAGTTTAAGGCGCAAGTGCCAGATGAGGACTAGGTCTACCGTTGGCTATTAACAACTGTGCTCGCAAACTTATCACCTTCGTTTTGTGTAGGTCAGGCATATGGATCGATGGTTGGACCTGGAGGGATTCAATCTTCAGGCTCATTTATAGTCTTTGTAGGGCGAGAAAGGTTTTTACTGAATATTGTTGGGCATTTTTGCTTTCTTCTGGCTTTACATTGTCTGATTGAGTAATTTTTTGGCAGAGATTTGCTTTAGAAATTGTTAGACTGCTTGCACAAAGGACAAAGTCTGTTAAGGAAGAATTGGTTCATTCTGTTAAGAATCGCAAACTCGTTGCAGTGGCTGCTCTTCTGATGGTAGCCCATAAAAGAGTAATGCCTTTAAAACTTTCCAAGGAAGCACATGGCCTTCCTTTAGATGAAGTGATTCATATTGAGGATCTTGTGGCAAACGAGATAACAGTTTTAGATATGCTTCAAAGGAGATCCTTGTATGCAAAGTTGGATAATGAGCTGCTTCAGAAATGGAAGGATAAAAGGCTCACAATGAAGATGATATTGCTGTTATTTGGCATATTTGAGCGGATTGGTGATTCTTTGGGAGCATGTCTCCAATTAGATCCACGTCAGGTATAGCTTCATACCTGTTAGGTATTATTTGCATTTCCCTTTCTCTGGAGATATGCTCTGGTTGGTTGGCATAGCCTTTATCAACTTTTTCTATGTGGCTCCTAGTAAATGTTACCATGGGATTTGGTATGTTATTACGCTTGCTTTACAACTTTCTTAAGTATTGCAGATTTCTTTTTGTCACTCATAATCAATGCTGCCCTGGTTTAGTGTAGGAAAAATAACTGACTGAGAGACATATTGCCTCGAAAGTTACTGCCTACATACCTAACCTTCCAAACTTGACAGTATATCTTCATTCTTTTATCCAACAACTTAGGCATAATTAGACTTGGACAATTGCATAAATCTTGTGTCTTAGATAGTAACAATTTAAATTTATGTGTAATGGTGTTTGTGATGCAAGAAGAGTCCTTGAATGTAACGTATTATAGTTTTGTCATTTGTTTCAGTCACCTATGTTTCTCCTATATGAGAAAGAATCTAGCTTTAATCTTGAAATAATTTTGTTGCTGTCCATTTCTATTGATTTGACCAAGAAATGCGAATTAGGTGTTTTTTAAAACTTTACTGTAGATGTATTTGGAGAAAATTTTGTTTATGTCATATTTTTGGGTGTTTTTAAAATTTTAAAATTCTTGAGGTGATATTAACAATTTTGAAGATTATCCTCCTCCCCTTAAATTTCTCCCCACCCTACCTGCCACTTTCCTCCACCCCCCCTTCCCTCCCCTCTCTCCCCCCTCCGTTGCCCACTCCTCCTCCTCCTCTGCCCCACCCCGCTCCTCTGCTGTCCCCCTTGCCCGCCAGAGGAGGATGGGGGGAGCGGGGTGGAGCAGAGGAGGAGAGGGGGGAGAAGAGTGGGAAGAGGGAGGAGAGGAGGGGGGAGGAGGGTGTGGCGGGCAGGGGAGGTGGTGAGAATTTGGTGGGAGGGAGATGGGTGGTGGTGGTTGAGGAAGAAAGGCTTATTTGTTTCATTTTATTTATTGTTCTTGGTTTGATAATTTTTGGTTTGTTTGAAAGGTGTATTGGGTTGTTTTTGGAGTGTGTTACTGTAGACTTGTATTTGAAAAACTAGGGCCTCTGCTTGGATTGGGGATTTTTTGAAAAACTTGTTTTTCAACTACTATGCTACAGTAATAGACAAACAAAAACAACCTCAAAAACAATTTCAAAAATACCAAAAACACAAAAAAAAACCTCAAAAACATAAAAAAAGAACTTCACAAACACCAAAAACAAGAAAACAACCTTAAAAAACACAAAAAATACCCTAAAAAATAACCTCATCTACAGTAAAAGTTTTTCAACTACATTGCTACAGTAAAATATTTAAAAAACACCCCCAAAAACAGCTAATCCAATCTTTCATTAGATAGACATTCTGGTTTGCATTATGGTTCTTTCTGTTAATTATATTAGGCTCTTAAGTTTACCTTTTGCATCATAGATGCGTAACTTTTTTCATGCATTCTTTTCAGACTGATGATAAATTGGCTGCACAGATTGCCTGGATCTTCAAGAAAGCAGGATTGCCTGTGAAGGATAGAGACATTTATGGCGTTCGCAGGTTCTGGTGCTGTTTGTGCCTTTGTTGTTTTAGGTTGTTTATTGCATAGCCTTCTACCAACTTCTGTCAAACCAGCTGTCACGTGTCAACTGGAGTTCTTGAGAGGGATTTATGCCCTATCTTGAGTTCTGATTTGTGTCCGTTTGCATTCAGATGTGCATGTTGTTCAACCATCTAGTCTGTTTAACTGAACTTAGGGTTGTATAATGTCAATTAATATGTCAAAATGCCCTAGCAGCTCTGTTGTCCGGACTCTTCAATTGCCCTGCTCCTATCCATATCAGACTTTTCATTTTGCACTGTAGTATTGCTGTGGGTGGGACTCCATAGCCTGGTCCTGGTAACATAGCCTACCAGTTCTGACAATATCCTATTTACTTCCTTTCTTCTTAACTATAGTAGAGAGAGGCCACGCAGGCTACTATGTGCTCTACTATCCTGAGATCAAATTGTTAGTCAAGGAGTGGATTATCATGAGCTCAACCCTTGTAGGTTCTGTTTGGCCTAGCTTCCATGGAATGCAAGTCCTGACTTGCGTTTTGATAATGTAACTATATTCCAGAGTTATGAAGGAAACTGATAACCCATTTACAGCAAATTCTCCAACTTATAGCATTCTATATGTCTTTGGAGAAGAAAAAGTTTATATGCTTTTTCATGGGTGAAAAATATATAGGGACAATGTTACTTGATGCGATAAAGTTTTTATCTTGAAATGAGTTAATTGTTAATAATTCAAGATTAGCAGATAAGCTTTTGTCCTCATTTTGAATTTTTCTTTTTCAAAACAAGCTAATCATATCCCAAGATAATTTAGCAATATTATGTTTGAAAAATTGAGGCAATAAACTTGGAAGAGGGTTATGAAAAAGAGAATAAGCTAATTATTCTCATGCTGAAGTCAATTGGAGGGTAATTGTTCCCATGAGTTTTATTATTTGTTCTTAAATTTTGTCTTTTTCCTTTTATGTTGTTGGAATTTTGTTCTTTTTTCTTTTTAAGGAAAAAAATTGTTGTGCTAAGGTTTTTTTATGTCTTAGACGACAAGTCCTAGGACCTGGGATGGACTTCTGGACTCCTATGAAGTGCTACATTGGTATTAAATTTTTAAGCTAAGCTGTACCAGGACATACTATGGATTTCTGGAAATGTGATTACCATATGAAGCCCATATATCACAGTTCACATCTTGCTCAGTAGCCTTTCTTGTAGCATAACCTAAAACATTTTTCTCTTTCCAATGCCCTTTCTCTTGAGCCTTTACATGATTTGTGATGTTACTTTAATATTTTTCTCTCTTCCCCTGTCCGTTGTTTTAAGCCTTGATTGACTGCTGATACCTTTTTCCTGTTTGTTACTATCATTGAATCCAGCAAGGGTATTGGTGACAGTCCAGATTGGATAAATGAGCTATGTGAGTGTTGCATTCTTCCCTTTAAGAGAAGTTTTTATGTGGTTTCCAATAATGGCAATTTGCTTGAAGAAATATTATTGACCATTTCGGTTTACATTGTCAGTTGATCCAACAAGGGTTGAGCCAAGCAGTTTCGATGTTTTTGCACTCATGGGCAAAAGGGATTTGGATGAACACAGGATAGAAGTTCCTAAAGTACAGGTATCATCTCAAGTACATGACAGTGTTAACTGTTTTTTGGTGTGATCTTTAGCCAGCTGGTGCACTTATCAGACTCTCTGTCATAAATGATACATCAGTTTGATGCCTATATCTCTTTTTATTTGTCAAATCATCTAAAGACAGTACTAGGAAAGTCAAATTTAGCTGCTATTTTAAGGCAGGTTTTTTCTGTGTTGATGGAAATCACTAGTTTTAGTGTTTGGGTGTAGCGTGTTGTAAGAATCACAGTTTACGACTTTACAATACATACTGTGTTGTCTATGTTAAGAATTATATCTCCTGCATTAAAAAACTAATTATTAGATGATGTTGCCTTCTACTAGTTGAGCTAATAAACTTGGACAAAGAATAATCTTTACTTGGGATTGGAATTACACTATTGCTTATCAGCAATACATTGAACAAAAATACTGAGCTGCCTTTATCATAAAAATCTTGGACCTCAAAATTATATTTTTGCAAAAATCAAGGTTAGGATGAGTAATATCTGTGTTCTGTTCCTTTTTGGTCTGATAACATGTTTATGTCTCTATCTTTAATACAGATTTGCACTGATCTTAATGCAAGCAATGCAAGCTTAGGCAGCATGACTTTGACACTATTCTTTCTTAAGCTCAAAATCAAACATTGTGTAATTTTCAATTTGTCCTTAACAGGTAGGACATGCACAAAAATGCTGTCTTATGATATAATTAAAGAAAAATTTGCCCATGCTGATTTGCCTGTGTGGATAACTGCACTTGTAATCTGTCAGGGAATGGGATCTGGTTTTGTCACGCTGGTGCAGTAAATTTATAGATCTATATTGGCTATACTGTTTCACCTTGAAGTCTTCTACTTTTAATGTTGTTTGGGGTTATTGAAGTGTATCCTACTATTATCCAGCAAAACATGAAATGTTTCTTTATTTCTGCTTTGTGATAATGTTTCCTTCTGCTTCTGCGATAACCAGGCATTACATGGTCAATCGTGCAAGCAACAAGCATCATATGGTATTCCTGTTGGCCGACCATCGTATCACACACCTGGCTTTTCAGGGAGCAAACCAGGAATTTGGATCTGCTGCTCAACGGAGAATAACATCTAATATGGTTCCAAATGCTCGCATCACCAACCATTGTGCTTTTTTGGTGACAACGTTGAGAAGGGGGATGCGATACATTAAGATGGTCTGATATGGTGCTTTGAAAGTAGTGCCTTGGTGGGTTGTTTCTAACACTTGATTGATTGTCAGTCTTAGTGAAAAAGTTTAGAAACGCAATAGCGAACTAAAATAGAATGAAAAAATCTCTTCAAACTCTAGCTATCCTAAGAAAGCTGAGTAGCATAAGATGAGATGGTCTTCCTAATACAAGACATCGACATCACAATGTTATGTAAATCTCCCTTCCCCTCTGCTTCTCAAATCCTACCTGTCTCATTCTAGGCGGAAAAAAAAAAGTTGTGTAAATACTCTCACAAATGTTAGAAAGGACGTTCAAATTTGGGAGTTATAACAATTATATTGTATCGATGTGAAATAAAAAAGTAATTGAAAAGTATATAATCAAACCTTAAAGTTTTCTAAAACCATCCTTAAATAATAATGTTGTTTCAAATAAATTACTTTTTAAAGACATTATTACTTTTCAAATAAATTACTTTCACTCCTGAACTAACTCTAATCTTGAAATAATACCCGATTGCAGTTTATGGAATGAATTGCGATGAAACTATATTCTTAACTAATAATCTCAAAGTCAATATGCGTAAACATTTGTGCTCGAAAATTATAAAATTGCATCGAAATTTGAAATATTGCTTGATCAAGAAATTACAGGGAAAGGATACTTGGTAAATCAAACTCAAAATTTTGATGTTTATAAGTGAAGAGAATTCACAAATTTGTGATTGTATTATTATATAATACAACATCAAAGTAGTCGAGGGGGTTTAATCTAGTAACTAAAGTTGAGACCCAGTAATTAGAGATCCTACATTCTAATTTCCTGCCTTCTTTTCGCTTTTTAAATCCCATCCCTCCCTTGTTAGAGGGAGAGAAAAAAAAAAAGCAACATCAAAAGTAACCAGGGGACATTGAAAAAAGGCTACCAAGTTATTTATTGAAGTTTATTGCACAATGATTTTGAAACTCCTTCCGTGGACATTAGCTTGAAGTTGGAGTATCATGGACATCTTCCAGTTATCGTAAGTCTGCTCAAATCATAATTATATAGATTGACATGTGATTACACACTTCAATTGTTTATGATTTCAATTAAGTAGGATTGTATCTCCAGTAAAAAAAAAAGTGAAAATTTTTCTTTTCCTCTTTTATATCCCAATGAAGCATTTTAAATTAATTCATTCTGCCTTGTATAATATTCTGCCTTTTTTTTTTTCGGTGCATTGGAGGCCTGCAGGCCATTTACAAAATGTGACTAAACGTGGGATGCAATCCCCCACGTCATCATTTAAACATTTCTCAACGAGGTGGCCTATCCTTTGGTGTTAGTTCTTGCTGGTGGCTCCACTTTGCAAGGCTATCCGCACAACCATTTCCTTCTATCAAAGTGTGGGTCAACCACTGAGCACCAAGAAAGGGCTAAAGTTCATCTTTGGGTTGTAGGTTAAGGATTTTAACCCTGTCTACTAGCCCGTTATACGCAACCTCTTTAGCTTTTCCTTCCCCTTAAATTAGGATAAATTTTTTATACTTACTAGCCTCTTATACACAACCTCTTTAGACTCCGCTCCCCCCTAGATTAAGATAGATTAGGTTTTTTTTTTTTCCTGGTAGATTTTTTCAAAAAACCCAGTGGTTTGGTATTTTTCTGTTTGGTTTCCTCTTCTCTTCTCATTTTTTGCCTCAAATGAAATGCATATTTCAAGATTTTGAGATCTTGGTTTACTTGCTATGTGAGGAAGTAATTAGGTTGAATGATTAGTTGCACTATCAATGAAAAATATTTGGAATTGTGCGTGGATAAGTATCAGTTGAGTTGCGGGTTAGTAATTATGGATGCCACTCATTATATATAGTTCAAGCAAGAAAAAAAAATTTCCATTTATTTGGCTCAGGAATGGCATGTAAGTTTCCAGATTTTGAGACATAGGTATAGGGTTTGAACAAGGAGTTGATTTGACCTATAATATTTTCAGTTTGATTTCTTAATTTTACTTGACGATAGAGGCATTTCTATTTAATTGTAGTTGGAAATAACAGCCATTGTCTCTATAACTGGACCCAAGCCTCTTTTTTAGGTTCATGTTGTCATGAATAAAAATTTTTTGGCGAAAATGTTTGTAGCATTTCGTTATGATGTTTTTTTTAAAAAAAAATTTCTTTGCTTTTGCATAATTAGTTTCTTTGTGAATGGTCAGTTCTTCTGTGCTACTATTTTGTATTGTTTTATGTCATGATTTCTATTGTACTTCTGTAGGTTAAATACATGATTTTTCAGCCTTTGACAATAAATTTGTGGTTTACTGGTTAGCTATTTTAATCAAGAAATGTTTGGATACTAAGTCTGTCGATATTCATGATTTTGCCATGAGATTTGAGCAACTTCTTTATAGTAATTCCATGTGTTACATGATTTTCTCAATAGGAGTTAATTTTAAAAGGTCTACCAACTACAATTCCATTGATTTGCTTCCTAGACTAATACTTAGGATTGATGTAAATATAAAATTCAGGAGGTAAGTGATGGCTTTATGTAGGTTTACTTGCATTCTTTTTTATTTTTTTTTTTAAAGTTGTATTGTTTTGTAACTAATGGATTTTATCATTCAGAATTGCTGATTTTGAATTTACTCGAGAATGTGCAATATTTGATCTACTAGACATTCCACTCTACCATGATTGGATAGTTGACCCCCAGGTATGAGTTGTTGAGCTTAATGCAGTTTTTTCTTATATAACTTAACTCTATTGGGTGTAATTTGGAACTATAAAGAGCAGTTTTCATTAGTTAGATTTAAGATAGATTAAAACCTGAAAAGTGAGTTTAGACATCAAACTGCTGTTTTGTTAATAATTTCGATATATTTGGTAACAATTCTATTGGGTGATTAGCTTTAGTTAAAATCTAGCAGCTAAAGTTAAAAGGTGAAACCTATTTTCCATTAATTTTCTTGGGGTAATTATTCTCTCATGCTGGACATATCTTTCTTGAAGATTTGTGAAACTTTCTAGCTTCTGCATAAAAAAAATGTATGTTTGGAGTTAATTCATCAGAATTGTTGGTTCATTTTCTTACATGTACAATCATGGTTTGGATTTTGACTGTAAATAAGTAGTCTGTACAAATTAGGAATACATTGGTTATTCATACTTATGCTGTTTATGGCTATGCTTATGATTTTTTGCTGCAAAATGTTGAACTGAGAGATCATGTGGCTAAGCAGCTAAGAAGAAGGAATCTATTGTGCTGTGTTAGGTATTCATATCGCCTCATTAGGAGTGCAACTCAATGTTAAATTGATTATTGTAATATTTTATTTTGCTTAGCTTTTTCCTAGAGAACAATTTCATTTGACATTTTTAGTTAATGTCTATTATGTAGTTATCATTGTTAAAGAACTCAACCACAGGAATTTTGTAATAGTTAGGTTGCTGATTAATATGGCTCAATTGCCATTTCAGTTTATACATGACTTACTTTTTTTTATACGTATTTATGAATCATGATGTTATGTACACTTTTTTCATTCTATGTTAATGTGTTTTATGGGTGATCATTTGTAACTGCCAAATTCTTTGGTTGTTTTTTGCAATTAGTGATTTATGTCTTAAGTTTCAAATAAAAATATATAAATGAAGAGTTTAAACTATAGGTAAATAAATGAACTGTCTTAAAAGGTAAAGAAGTAATTTTGTAAAGCAGAGTCAGTTCACATTGCTTCACATAACAGATTTTGTACTGCATTCAATTATTCCTTTCTTTTTTGATTCCGCAACTCATTAAACCAAGAAATGAAACGAGACAAAAATAATTTGGTTCACTTCTACTCCTTTCTCTCCATTCAAATAGACACTTATCTTTCAAACAGGATTAAGAGAACTAAAAGTCAATACATTGTATATCATATTTCATTCATATATAGAAATGCAGGACACGTGTTTTTAAAACTCTTAATCCACTTTCGATTTCTTTTCTCCATGCATTGAAGTTCCATTTGATAGTAATACACAGCAATAAGAAAAGCCAGGAAAATTGACATGATGAAAAAAATTGCAGGGCTTAAGCTGTAAACAAATAAATGAACTGCCTTGAAAAGAAAATAGAAAATGAGTGTTTTTTTGTTTTGTAATAATTTTACTTTCTTTGAGCATATTATTAATCAAAAATCAAAGCCATATTTTGTTTACGAGGATAATAATAAAAAGTAAGAAAACCTATTGTAGGTATAATAAAAAGTAAAAAATTCCTTAGAAAATCATGCCTATAAAAAGTTGATAATTTTTAGTTGATAAAGAAAACACATAAAGAGCTAGTAGTTTTTGGGGAAAAGGGTTTCCTTAGTTTTATATGTAACTATCAAACACTTATTGTTTCTTTTTTTTTCCAGTCACTTGTATGCGATTTAAAATGTAAACACTTAGTTATGAAATAAAGGCTTTTAAAACTTATGATATAGACAATTCGTTGTATTACAAGAGTTTTTAATTTTTTTTCTTTCTTTTTTGATTCCGTAGCTTGATACACCAAGAAATGAAACGAGACAAAACAATTTGGCTCATTTCCACTTTCTCTCCATTCAAATAGACACTTATCTTCCTAATGGAACTAAGAGAATTAAAAATCAATTCATTGTATATCGTATTTCATTCATGTATAAAAATACAAGGCACATGTTCTTAAAACTCTTAATCCACTTTCATCTTCTTATCTCCATGCATTAAAGTTCCATTTAATAGTAATACATGGCAACAAGCAAAACAAGGAAGACTAATAACATGAAAAAAAAAATTTGAAGGGCTTAAACTGTAGACAAATAAAAAAAAAACTGCCTTGAAAAGAAAATAGAAAATGAGTGTGTTTTTTTTTTGTTATGTAATAATTTTGTTTTCTTAAGCATATTATTAATCAAAAATCAAAGCCATCTTTTGTTTACAAGATAATAATAAAAAGTAAGAAAACCTATTGTAGGTATGATGAAAGGTCAAAAATTCCATTTTAGAAAACCATGCCTGTAAAAAACTGATAATTTTTTTCAATAAAGAAAACACATAAAGAGCTAGTAGTTTATGGGGATCGGTTAGAAAAGCCATAAAAAACTAGTAGCTCCGTTTGGATTAGCTGTTTTTGGGGTTGTTTTTTAAAAACAGCACTGTACCATTTCGTTTTTGAAATACAAGTCCATTTGGATTAGTTGTTTTTTGGGTTGTTTTTCAAAAACTATATGAAAAACTTTTACTGTAGATGTTTTTTGGATTATTTTTAGAGGTATTTTTAAAACATATTTTTGAGTATTTTTATAATTTATAATTTTTATATTTTTATATTTATATACATTTATGCATTTATAATGCATTTATAAATATTTATATATTTATATAAAAATATATAAAAATATTATAAATGTATTATATTATATATAATACATAATATAAATATATTTATAAATGTATAAATGTATAAATTATAAATGAATATTATATAAATGTATAAATGTATAAATTATAAATTTTATATTTTTATATAAATATACATTTATAAATATTTATAAATAAATATATTTCTATATTTCTATAAAAATATATAAATATATAAATGTATTATATTATATATAATACATAATATAAATATATTTATAAATGCATAAGTGTATATTATTATAAATGTATAAATTATAAATGAATATTATATAAATGTATAAATTAATATATTATTAATATTATGTATAAATGTATTAATATAATTAATATAAATTTATAAATGTATTAATATTATGTATAAATGTAAAATTAATATTATGTATATTAATATAAATGTATAAATGTATTATATTATATATAATACATAATATAAATGTATATTATAAATATACATTTTTATATATTATGTATAAATGTACATTTATATATTATACATTTATATAATATATAATATTTATATAAATATATAAAAATATTTTGACCTGAAGATTTAAATTATGAACTTGAAGAGCTCTTTTTTGACCACTGGACCAATCCAAGTGGTTTAATAGTGATACAAGTATTCATTTGATGATTTCTAAAATTTGTCCCTCCCACTAAAGTATCTTTTCTCAAATTTGTATCACTCACTAAAGCTTTCCTTCTTTAATTTTCTCAACTTTATTTCAAGTCTATTATCAGTAATGTTTTAAAATTCATTGCTAAAAATATATTGAATTATACCAAATAAGATTTCTGGTACTTCTACATAAATCATTTTCTCAAACTTATGTGTTTAACAAAGATTAATAGTTTTGATGATTTCTAACAAACAAAATAAGTACTTTGTAACTTTACCTAACCATTATGTGGAGCCCAAAATTCAAAACCCAAAAAACACAAATAAGGCCACTAGATTTATTTCAGCCAAGACACAATAGGTTTTCGAGCAAGGCACCAGAAACGGTTCTTTCTAGGGATTCGAGTACTATTAAGAAGAAGAAGAATTGACTTATTTATGCGGGTAGGAAGACTTTTACAAGAAAATCATATCCGTATTTTATCTTATTAGTTTCAGTCTATAAATTTCTCGTGTTATTGCTCTAATGTCCAATCTTTTGTTTTACTGTAGAAATCCCCCAATTGAATTGAAACTAGTCATGAAAATGTGTTAAATAATTTCAGAGTGCGCAACTATCTCACACATACGGCATCGTGCTATGAGACTTCTAGTTTTCTATTAATGATTTCTGTTGATGGTCTCGTATAATTCAACATGAATAGCTACTATGTTTTCATCGTTGGCATAAGAATTAATCAATGTTTGAAGTGTATAAGATAATGTAAGGCAAATTAATTCTTGCTACAGTTTACGAGACATGAATAAACTATAATTTAGAAATCAATCAAATTATAAAAACATCCTATTATACCAGGAAATTAATTGCACAATCAAAGAGTGGAGTAGGTACTAAAAGGTGTTTAGTTTGCAATTAGCAAGTCTAACATCAATTTACATAAATTCAAATAGAAAGTTTAAAACTCAATTCGATACTTTCCTGCTGCATCTTCTTTAAGAATGGTACGAAAATTACATTTTTTCAATAAATTTTCTTTAACTTTTCCCGCAATTTTGTTCAAATTGTCTTCTGTAAGATCCATGGTCCTGACTTTGCCTCCTTTCTCTCACAATTTTGTTTCTTTCAAATTGCCAAACAAATTCACAATTGAATCAGCAGTTTTGTTGGTGAATCCCTTCACATACTCTACATGAACTTTAATTCCTCACCTTTTTAACTCAGATTTCAAAACTGTGAATTTACTTTTTGCAACTAACAAGAAAAGAAGGCGATAAGAGTAAATCTAACACATTTATTTAATGACTTTAAAGGTTATACAATAGAATTAACTAGAAAAAAGAACACTAACATATATTTTAAAATTACTAACATAATCAGTTTAACACGGTCCTCAGTAGTAGCAAGTCTAATTTCATTCGCAAAGTGCACTGCCTCATAATTGTCGCATTGCACCAACAACTTCTTGTATTGCTTATAATGGTCTTGTGCAACAAAATACTGTAAAGTTTCAATAATAGCTGTGAACTCTACATCAAAAATATTTTTCGCATCCTCAACAACATCAGCCCATCTCTCGTCTTTCATGAAAGAGAGATGATTTCTGTATAATCCTCCATAATACCCTTTACCCACAGGACCACTAGGATTGAATATACCATCTACAGAACATGTCAACTCCCTAAAAAATAAAAATATTTTCACTTTCATCAGCTCCAAAACATCAAAATAAGTTTAAAAACAGCAATCCACTATATCCTTTACTCACATGATTACCAAGATTGAATATACCATCTACAAAACATGTGAACATCCTAAAAAGTAAATATATTTTCACTTTTATTAGTCCCAAAATATCAAGACGATTACAAGAAATAACAGAATAAGAAACTTACTTCTCATTTTGTGATCCTTCCTATTTTGCAATGCTTAGGGGTCTCGTCAACTTATTCATAGGTGCATCTACATCGTGCACCACTTGAATGTTACATTTCTTTATCAAATTGCACAAGACTCGTCTTTTTTTACAAGGCACGGAAGCGAGCCACTGACACCAACTGTCTAATGAAATGACTATGGCCAGGAGCATTCTGTGATATTCATTGTTGGATGCGGCGAAACAAGCTCCATTGTGTATTTGACCTCCAATTCTAAAGTCGTTTGCTTAGACTAAAACGACACTTCAACTAGAGTGTTTACACTTCAACCGATATTTTCCATATCTTTAGTTAGTCTACAGCTTTTCAGAATATCATATGTTGAACTCTTGATTGATGAAAAGCTAATCATTTACAGATCTAATAATTATCTTATACTACCTATTTGTCTATGAGATTTTTTCATGCACCTATGATGTCTGAACTATGGCCATGTTCATTAATTAATTTTCTTTGGAATATTAGTTATTTCCTGTTGTTCAGTACTTCTTTTCTTTCTTTGTTGCTTTAGATAAGAAAAATGGTTAAAATGCAATACCGCTTAAACTTAAGGAAAGTAGACCTTTCTTTAAGCCCTAGGTGCTTGACTCTAATCTTCAACTTTTGTTCCAATTGAAATGTTCTTTATGTTTTTGTTGATGCTGTTTTTGTCCTATAGTGTCCATGGCCTTGACAATCGTTCGGCGTTTATTGCGCAACATCACACCAACCCAAGATTAGTCATTGCTTTTATAACTTGAGAAAACGTTTTGACGGTTGATAATGTTATGGTCTAACAAAGAAAGAAACAAAAATGATGGAAAGGGTGAGAGCAAAATTAAAGAATAAAGTTAGAGAAGAAATGATGGGTATTGATTATGTATTCATTTTTTCTTGATATAGGCTTGAATTTGTTTGTAAAGTATGCTGATCTTTAAAGTAACTCAAGTACTTCGCAGCCTATACATGGTGAGAAAGAGATGAAAGATGGCAACGTTCTAGAAAATTTTAAGACATTGGTAATTTATATAATTTATGAGTTGTGGCTAAAAAGACTAACAATATATGACTATATTATTAATATATGCTCAAGTGTCGTTTTAGTCTATGTAAATAGGGGTGTGCATCGAATTCGAAATCAATAATTCGGAAATTTAAATTCGAAATTTTTTGAAATTTTCGTATTTGATAATTCGACCGAATTTGATTTCAAATTCACCAATTCCGAATTCAAATTCGTACCTAATTCAATTCAGAATTCGGTAAATTCCGATTTCATCGAATTCGAAAAATTTATATATTATTATATAATATAACATTATATAATAAATTTATATATAATGTTATATTATATAAATTTTATATAATATTTTATAATATAAATTTTATATTACATGTATAAAAATATATTTATATATTAAAAACGAATTTGAAATCCAAATCGAAATTCGAATTCCGATTTCGAAATTGAAAATTTCGATTTGAAAAACTCTATTACCGAATTCGAACCAAATTCGAAATATATGAATTCAAAAAATTCGAATTCGATTCCGATTTTCGATTTTGATTTACCAATTTCGAAAATTTCGAATTTGGTCGGTAAATCGAAATTTTTCGATTTTGCACACTCCTATAAGTAAACGACATTAGAGTTGGAGGTCAAATACACAATGAAACTTGCTTCGCCGCATCCCACAATGAATATCACAGAAAACTCCCGACCTATAGTCATCTCATTAGACAGTTGGTGTCGGTGGCTCGTTTCCATGCCTTGTGAAAAAAGACGAATCTTGTGTAATTTGATAAAGAAATGCAATATTTAAGTGGTGCACGATGTAGATGCACCTGTGAAGAAGTTGACGAGACTCCCAAGTATTGCAAAATGGGAAGGATCACAAGATGAGAAGTAAATTTCTTATTTTGATATTTCTTGTAATCATCTTGATGTTTTGGGATAAAGTGAACATATTTTTACTTTTTAAGGAGTTCACATGTTTTGTAGATGGTATATTCAATTTTGGAAATCCTGTAGGTAAAGAATATAGTGCATTGCTGTTTCTTATACTTATTTTGGTGTTTTGGGGCTGATGAAAATGAAAATATTTTTACTTTTTAGGGAGTTGACATGTTCTGTAGATGGTATATTCAATCTTTGTAGTCCTATGGGTAAAGGGTATTGTGGAGAATTATACAAAAATCATCTCTCTTTCATGGAAGGCGAGAGACGGGCTGATGTTGTTGATGATGCGAAAAATATTTTTGATGTAGAGTTCACAGCTATTATTGAAAGTTTACAGTATTTTGTTACACAAGAGCATTATAAACAATACAAGAAACTGTTGGTGCAGTGTGACAATTATGAGACAATGCACTTTGTGAATGGAACTAGACTTGCTACTATTGAGCACCGTGTTAAACTGGTTATGTTAGTAATTTTAAAATATATGTTAGTGTTCTTTCTGCTAATTAACTCTATTGTATAGCCTTTAAAATCTTTAAATGAATGTGTTAGACTTACTCTCATCATTTTCTTTTCTTGTTGGTTGCAAATAGCAAATTTACAACTTTGAAATTCGAGTTGGAGAGGCGAGGAATTAAAGTCCGTGTACAGTATGTGAAGGGATTCACCAACAAGCCTGCCGATTCAATTGTAAATTTGTTCGGCAATTTGAAAGAAGCAAAAGTACGAGAAAAAGGAGGCAAAGTCAAGACCATGGATCTTATAGAAGACAATTTGAGTGAAATTGTCGAAAAAGTTAAAGAAAATTTATTGAAAAAATGTAATTTTCGTACCATTCTTAAAGAAGATACAGCAGGAAAGTATCGAATTGAGTTTTAGACTTTTTGTTTGAGTTTATGTAAATTGATGTTAGACTTGCTAATTGCAAACTAAACACCTTTTAGTACCTACTCCACTCTTTGATTGTACAATTAATTTCCTGATATAATGGGATATTTTTACAATTTGATTTATTTATAAATTATAGTTTATTCATATCTCATAAACTGTAGCAAGAATTATTTTGCCTTACATTATCTTATCCACTTCAAACATTGATTAATTCTTATGCCAACGATGAAAACATGATAGCTATTCATGTTGAATTATACGACACCATTAACAGAAATCATTAATAGAAAACTAGAAGTCTCAGAACACGATACCGTATGTTTGAGATAGTCGCGCAGTCTAAAATTGTTCAACATATTTTCATGATTAGTTTCAATTCAATTGGGAGATTTCTACAGTAAAGTAAAAGATTGGACATTAGAACAGTAACACGATAAATTTATAGACTGAAACTATTAAGATAAAAGATGGATATGATCTCCTCGTAAAAGCCTTCCTACCCGCATAAATAAGTCCATTCTTCTTCTTTTTAATGGTACCCGGACCCCCAGAAAGAATCATTTCTGGTGCCTTGTCTGAAAACCTATTGTATATTGCCCGAAGTAAATCTAGTGAGTTTACTTATTTTTTTGGGACTTTGGGATTTGGCCTCCACATAATGGTCAGGTAAAATTACAAAGTGCTTATTTTGTTTGTTAGAAATCATCAAAACTATTAATCTTTGTTAAACACATAAGTTTGGGAAAATGATTTATGTAGAAGTAGCAGAAACCTTGTTTGGTATAATTCAATATACTTTTATCAATGAATTTGAAAACATTGCTGATAACAGACTTGAAATAAAACTGAGAAAATTAAAGAAGGAAAGCTTTAGTGAGTGATACAAATTTGAGGAATGATACTTTAGTGGGAGGGACAAATTTTAGGAATCATCAAATGAATACTTGCATCACTATTAAACCACTTGGGTTGGTCCAGTTGTCAAAAAAGAGCTCTTCAGATTCATAGTTCAAATCCTAAGTCTGACAGTTCAGGTACAGAGGGTGTGGGGGAGAATGAGAGGGTCTAAAAGAAGACCGCTTGCATCACTATTAATTTGAGTGATGGTCAGTGGTTTTTAGTCACTCAAAACTAACTAATTATGTTATTCATTTTTTTGTCTAAATTTAAAGCTATAATTGTCACTTACTTTTGTATTTCTGTTTTTAATTTATTTAACGTCTAAAATATGTAATACAAATTCATGATTAATATTAAATCAAACTGAAGAAAACAAGAACTTGACATTTCTCTCAAAATGAGTATTAAGGTCGTTTTCATTCTAGAATTTCTCTCAACCAACCTTTTTTCTCATCTCATTCCTTTCTATAGCCTTAAAGTCTAAAGAGAATATTAGTGCCAAACAAAAATAGAGAATCACAATAAAATAAAGGGGACAAACAAGAATATAACATTATTCCAAATAATTGGCCGTCCAATAGAGCCAGCATTATTAATATAATGGCTATAATTCTTTCAATTTACGATAAAGTAGGCAAAATGCTTCATGCAGAATTTTTTTTTTAGTGAATAAAGTTCATATTTAATATGAAACTAGTGAAAGGATCCCAATGAAAGAATTATTAATCTTATCTCCCAAATTAAAGTTCACATTTAAGCATTTTCCTGCAGAAGTAAATAGTGACTAAAGTTCATGGTTAAATGATCTACTAAAAATAGTTCGTAGTTCATCAGAACCAAGTGATTCAATACTCTAGCAAACAAAATTTTCCAATGGTTAAATACTCCAAATGAATAGTGGCTCCATGAGAATGGGCAAAGTTTTCAATTTAGTTGAAATGTTTGAAAATTTTGTTTGTATACCAATAATAATATTTCCTATTCATCACAAAATTATTTGAATACCGACCAAACTTTTGAATAAATAACTCTTATCTCTTACTGCTTATTCTGTACTACAAATATGTACTTCATTTTTCACAGAGAGTTTGTAGCTACATTTGTTTTATGATCATTTACCTTCTAAAGGATTAACTAAGAAAATAACAATTAGACCTCCCATTGGATTTGTACCTTCTAAAGCATTAACTAAGAAAAGAAAAAAAATTAGACCTCATATTGGATTTGTAATTTCATCTTATCTATCTTAGGATAGTTCTTTTTCGTCTTATATATTGGACTAATACATTTTAAGGTTCAATACAGGCACAGATCCTACTATGGTCTCCATATCCACAATGTATATCTCTTTTAGGCATAAACTTGTGCCTAATCCTATCAATTACAGTCTCTATAATCTTATACCATTACGCTATCCTATGACGACATGTGACCTTGGTTTACTATCCACAAAAATAGTATAGTCTATGTTGGTATTCATACCCTATCGATTGCTCACCCCTCTTACTGCTTAAATGAGCTGCAAAGACGTCACAAAAGCCTTTAGAAAATGTGAAATAAATTTGTCAATACAACTGGCACGTTATCAACAAAGTTAATGTTCCAACACTTATATATTAATTTATATTTTCTGATATTCAAAATTTCCATCCTATAGCTCTTGGCAAGCATTTATATTGTTGAATCTTATCTTCGGAAAACTCAACAAGTCAATGTGATTCATGATAACAAAATACATTAGTTTGATCATGACCTATCCATATGTTTTGATTCAGAATGGTCTAACAAAGCACTTTTTAGGAAAATATTTGCAGTTGTCAAACCCCTGAAAAAGCAGGAAAATGAACAGGTATGAAAGACAAAGCTTATCACCAAATTTGACAAGTAAGACAGCAGTTTTAAAACCCAAGGGGCGAACCTCTGTTTAAACCCGGCAGCCGGATTTAATGCTGGAAATCCATCCATCCACCTAAACAACAAAGAGGGAAAACCAATGAGAAAATGAACAAAAAATTAAAGACCATGTCCAGGTACTGAACCAGATACTTGATTAACAGATTTTGACAACTAATTAACGTAAAAAACAAGTCAGACCTGCAACTCAACACACTCACCTTCATCTAATCATTATGAAAGAATTCATCAAATCCATAGTTGGAAAGAATTCATGGAATTATCGTGTCTATTATCTTTTCTTTTTTGTGTGCAGCAGACCGTTAGTTGGTTGACACCTGATAGTGCTCTCTTCTGTAATGGCCACATCCCCCCCGTTCATCATCCCACCACAGATCATAAGTTGGACTTCAGTAGAACTGGATAGGACAATTGAGTTCTGGTCCTCCCTAACTATCGGCACAGACATTGCAAAGCGGGGCTTGGAGATGGCTAGCCGAGCCAATCAGAAGAACTGTAAAATACCAAATCGCGAGAAGATTAGGAATAAGAGACAAGAAGGTTATAAAAGCGGTGAAGAATACAGGATTCATCCTGGTAGCAGAGAGACGGGTCAAGGTTTCTTGCTGGGATGCAATGAAGGTTCTAGTCTGCCAAGAGCAAAGCAGGGAAGAAGATGGAACGAGAGAAAATTGGGGAAAGGAAACTCTTAAGGACTGCTATGAAGTTAACGATATCTATTTCTATTATTTACTATCTATACAGTCAAAGCATTTTAGCATTTTACTATCTATTTCTATTATTTCAGCCAAGTCCAGGACTTAAGTGAAAATCCAAAAAAGAAGAAAGAAGAAGAAGTATAAATCAGTCAAACAGCCTTCCTTTTTCATGCGTCATATCAGCAGGTATAATAAATGAAACTATGTATTTTTACATTGGACAGAAAAGTGGACACAAAATATTAGACGGAGGATCCGTCTGCAAGGATAATTAGTACTAGGGTTCATTAAGCAGAAACTTTAGGCAGCGAGGACAGCTTAAAAACAGGAAACTTTGGGGGCCTTTACTATTTAAGCGGCACCACTTTATATAATTTATTATTGGACCACTCCTTTAGATCCTTTTTTTTGGGGATAATTTCAGAAACCTCCCCTGAATTTTCTAATAATTTCAATTAGTTCTCCTAAAGTTTAAAAAATTACACTTACCTCTCTTAATTTGATAGTTTTAATAACAAAACCTTCAAATAATATTTGATTTGGTCAAATTTTTAAATGAATACCCAAATATGTCCTTGTGTAATAAGTTTTAATTTACTTTTCTATACAATTATAAGATTATCTAGTATAATTATAAGGAAAAAACGCCAAATTTTTCATGTCGATACCTATTATTTGATAAATAACTATACTAACAATTTTATCACTATGATGGGATACTTTTGATGGTGTATATTATTATGGAGCTAGATTTATAAGATAGAAAAAATATTAAAATAATTCATTTAGAGTTTATGAATTTTTTGAGTAGTAGAATTATCATCATTTAGTAGTAGTTTTAGGCCATTTCCTTTTGATTTATTTCTTATCTCACTATATATCTTTCCGTCTATGCGTGCATCATGCATCATGGTCAAAGCACCGATAGTTAGCGCAAATAAATTTTTTACCCTACCAACATAACCACATTTTACCACATGGCTACTTATGAGCACCCAAATGTTGTAATAATTATCCATAACCACTCTACAAAGCATAGTAATTTTAGAAAAGTTAATATAAGTATTATTTTTGTAAAAAAATTATACAAATACTTGTATATCTCTCATATCTTTACAATAATAAAGTCTATGTAGGTAGTTAACTTAGTGTTAACTTAGTGTGTTTTCAAATTTACCCTTATATCTATTATCTATTAACCCTTATCCCTATTCTCAATCTCTATTATCCACTAAACATCTTTTGTCACTTCTTAAACTTTCATTTTTATCATCAGAAATACTAAATTTTATCCTAACTATCCAATTATATATAACCAACATAATTTTTGTTGCAACTATCAATAGGTTTAAATATCCAAACTTTTATTATAAAAAAAATTTAATTACCAAAATAACTACCAAGACAACTATCAATTTATTTAAAAAAATTTCATAAAAATTAATTTATTCTTAAATTGCACACACATGGGTGTGCCTTGAGCACTAGTCATATATAAAGCATGAGGAGGGGGTTTGATGTTAAAATTTTGTCTCATTTTTACATTTTTCAAATTTATCCCTATAAAAAATAAAATGCACTAAGGATAACTACTAAATTTGTAACTTCTAATAACTTCACACCCAATAACTTCTATTTGTTTTTTATTTGTTTGTAATAAAGGGTTGTATAACTTCTTAAAAAAAAGAAATTAAAAGATAACTTAATTTTTCTTAATTGCACATCCATAGGGTATGCTTTTCCCATGAGTATCTCTCTATATAATAAAGCGTGAGCAGGGATGTGGTGTTAATAAAAAGTATCATTATTTGTTATTTCAAAAATATTATCCCAACATTTACCAATATTCACCCACATCTTATCCCAAAAATCTTCCACTCCTACATAAGTACTATTACAATTAACTAATCCACCAATGAATATTGCATCACTTTTCAAAAATCGTACTTGTTTCTAAAATATGCACACATACAGCTAGGGATGGCAACGGGGCGGGGGACCCCTCCCCCACCCCCCGCCCCGTTGCCTATTAGTTCCCCCCGTCCCCCGCTTCTCGCTCCCTCCGCCCCGCCCCGTCTTGCCCCGCTTCCCTCGCGGGGGCACCCGCGGGGTTAATATAATTTTATTATAATTAAATTTTAATAAATAATCAAGTACTAAAATATCAACACATCACCAAATTATTATTCATTGTAATTTTACAATTGAAACTCATAAAAACAATCAAACAGAAGTTATTTGAATACAATCCAATATGATGAAATAAATATAACTAAAATAGTCAAGTTTTCACTTTTAGTACAAATGCAATCACTAATTCATTATTGTATTTGTGCTTTTTTTTGAGAAAAAAGTGTTATTCTATTAAGTGTAATTAGAAATTTAGTATAAATGTATTAGTAAATTTAGTATAACTAATTAATAAATTCTATTAGTAGACATGTATAATTATTCATATAATTGATAATATCAATTATATTACATAAACTAATATACATTATATAATACATCTAACTAATAATATCATTATCATAAGTTTATAACTAATTAACTTACATATTATATATAATTATATATATATATATTTTTTTTTTTTTTTTTGTTTTGCGGGTGGCGGGGACCCGCCCCGTTTCTAAGCGGGGGGAAAAAATTCCCCCCCACCCCCCGCCCCGAGAGCCCCCCGCGGCGGGCCCCCGCCCCCATTGCCATCCCTACATACAACGTGTGTTCCACCGACTAGTATGTATAAATAGGGAGGAAGGGGTTTGAAGTAAACATTTATTGTCACTTTATGAACTTTTATTTGCGCTTATAAAAATTATTTTTACTTAAACTATCTACACATATGTTGTCAACACCCATGATTGTTTTAGTTGTAACTATTTAAGCATATATTTATAACATAAATCTCCTTAAGCATTATAATTGCTGGTATAGAATTATTTTATTAAAAAATTAAAAGATTTTTTTGGGTGAGTGGAAGGATTTGAACTCGAGACATATCACTTACACTCTCTTTACTCAAATCATTTAACAATAAAAATTGTAAATAAAATACATGGCTATAAATATTATGTATTTTTTATTGACACATATATCCAGTGTGTATTTGTCACAGATAAAAATAGTGCAAGCTGATATAAGGGGTATGATGTGAATTTTTTTTTGTCACTTTTTTATTTTTCCTTATTTATCCTTCACTAAAATGCTAAATAGAAGAACCCTCCAACAACCATAAATAATTTTTTTAGTTTAACTATATGAAAAAAATCACAACATTACAGCCTAATAAAAATTTTGAATAACTGCTCACTATTTTTCCTTATAAAATTTTCATTTAATTTGCGCACACATATATAAGGCGTACATTTCCCACCCGTCATTATATTTACTCGGAACAAAACACGACAAGTACAGGTCATTGATCCCAGCTGTCCTCTGCCCCAAAAAAAAGAAGAAGAAGAAGAAGGCCTCCGCTGAGTAGTCTGACGGAAAAGTAGTACCCTAGCAATAGTAAGGGTTTAATGATAGGAATTTGTGTTTATGGGTACCCTAGCAGAAATTTTTAGGATGCAGAATTTCTTTTTACTAAAACTACTTTTTTAAGGAATAGATGAGAGATTTAGCAGATTTTCGTTTTTGTGCAATGTTCTGTGTATCATACACATTTCTTCTGTCCATCTTTTAGCGTACATATGAGAAGGGATGTAAATAAATGTCACTCGAAAAAAAAAAAAAAAAAAAACTACCCGGAGGAGAGAGAGGGGAGGTTGGTCAGGCCTTTAAATTCCTGTGCACCCACCTAATTTGTACGGTGCAATTATTTGCACACTACTCTTTTAACTGTCAACCATTAGCTAGTACTTGACCGCGTCAATCGACTGTCTTCATCCACATGGGATGGCTGCAGCAGTGTCCCAAACGGATTGTCATTTCCTATTAGAAAATTGCGTCATTTTTCATGTTTATATTTTTTTATTATATTTTTTTTATTAACATTCATCAAATTGTTAAAATAGAATTTTTATAAAAAATGATGAAAAATACAATTTAAACGGGACGGTGCAAAAAACGAAAAGCGAAAAACCCACTATTTGATTTGATTTTATTTTTTTGTCAAACCACTATTGATTTTACTTGAGTTTTTTTTTTAATCTTTTTTGGGGTGTCTAATTCCTCTCATCCCCACTTCCTTACGTGTCACTATGTCATACACACGCACATACTTCCATCACCATACCTGCCATTTGACCGCGTCAATCAACTCTCATCCACAGAGACGAGGATATGTCCCAGCAGAAGTGTCTGTCTGTGTACTGTCACAAGACAAAAGCCCGATTAATTTTACTGCGGTCCTCTTTTTGCCCTTTTTTTCTTTTGAGTGACCATTTGCTTTCATCTCGACTCGTCCGTCCTTACGTGTGCGTGTGTTCTAATTGTGTGCGTGCGTGTCCGTCCTTACATTTGCTTTCGGGTCGATTTATCCGTTAACTCCGTATTTGTTCTTAAGTGTGTGTGTGTGTTATTTTCAGCTTCTGAAAAAGACTCGTCCGTCCTTATGTGTCACTATATATATATAGTATATAAGTTTGCACAGAATTACAGGCAACTCATCTAGTACTTATTTATATTTATATAAATTTGAGAAGAGATTTTCATTATGATTAAGTTAAAACTAGAATTTTGTCTGTACCTTAGCATGGTTTCTTTTATTATTTATTATAAATTTATATAAATATGAATAATTTAAATATAAAAATTAACAACAATTATACATGTTCATTCATATTAAATTTAAAAAATTAATATATTCTAAACGTTCAATTATTTACTAATTTTTAAAAATTTGTTTACATACTTTCATTAAAAGTATGAGAGCATATATCAAATAATGTTATCCCATATCAAAAACTTGGTAGATATTCTTTTTTTATATATAAATATTCTTTTAGATAATTTAAATTTTTATAATGACCATAAACCTATAACTATAATTAGGTAGAAACCTAGAACTATAATGACCATAAACCTAGAACTATATATTCACATTTAATTACGTAGAAAAGATTCAGCTATCTGATTTTTTTCATCAATAAATATTTAATTGGTGTAACATTTAATTCTCGTTTTTGTACTACGTTAATTCAAAATTAACAGAAGAGATGATAAACAATTTGAATACTAATCAATGATATAGTGGTAAAAGAAAGTAATTTATGGAATATGTAAAATTTTAATAATTGTGATTTGAAAAAGATGTTACTAAAGTTCTACGTAGTAATTTCATAGAAAGCATTAAGATAAAATTAGTTATTTTTAAAATTTATTTTAGATATCATTAAGATAATATTAGTTATTTTTTAAGCTATTTTAAAATTAGGGATAATTTATAAACATAAAATATAATATTCAATATGGGTAAAACCCAAATGACTTATAACCCATTAATTTTCTTCAATTAGGCATACCACATAGAAGTGAAAAATAACTCTAATTAAAATAGTTACTTTCATATATATATATATATATATATGTATATAGATGCTTCCAACTGGTAATTCTTGTTTCATAGAATTTTGAATTTTTTAAATTGTTATGTATCTTGTCATGTCTTTTGAATTTAAAAAGTAAGAGGATGTTCTACTTAAATAGGAATATGGTTTGATAACTATTAATATGAGAGTAAATAAAGAAGAAACATTACCACACCTATTAAAAGTAAAAAAGTAAATAACAATATTTTACACTTCAACTTAATAATTTTACCTAAAATGGCAAACTATATAGAAAACAAAAAAGAAATAATATCCATTAGTCATAGATCTAAAAAATCAAGAATGGTACTATTCATTAAGTTTAAATTATGAAATCACTAAATCAAAAAACGAAGTCCTATCGGCCTTTCAACATGGAAAAATATAAAACTTTTGACCCTAAATTGCATCTATTTAATTTGTATATATCTGATACAAATTTGACTCTAATTAAATTTGAATAATGGTGCAAAACTCAAATGCTAAGAATAGCCTTGGGTATTATTCATTATTTTATGTATTCCTTTTGTTTTCTTCATATGTAAATATGTAACTATTATATATATATATATATATATATATATATATATATATATATATATATATATATAGCAGTCAGGGCTTCGTTTGCATTTTCGAATGTCAATACTTGCAACCATTGTGTTCAATTTTCAATTTCATATGATTTTCATATTATGAGATATATTGCAAACATGTTAAACCAAATTGCAAGTTATGATTTTCTTTTGTTTCAATTTTTATCTCTTCAATTTATTTTGAAAGTACAAATATAAGTACATTTTAAAAATATAAAACCAAATTTCAAGTTATGGAAATTTTTTCTTTTACTTCAAATGTTAACCCCTCAATTTGGAGATTGAATACGGATTCAATCACAAAATTTCTCCTTTGAAAATTAGAAAAAATTTAATTCTTTTTTTTGTGCGTGGCCAATTCAAAATTAATATAAAAAATAACTAAGTTTAGTTTTTTTTGTACTTTTGTATTGAATTTTCTTTTTTATTTTTTATCCCGCCCAATTTACTTTGTAGTAATGTAACATTAACAATATGTTAAATTATGTTTTCAATAAAAAAAAAAGAAACTAAAACTTTCAAAAGTAGGAAATGCCAATCGTAATTACTACTATTTTTAAAAAAATCCCAACACAAACATGACATAGTAGATACATATGTGTACATGTAATTCTCATAAGCATATAAGAGAAAACTATAGAATTTTTACAGCATAATATATCGTAAATGAAAAATTGTAATATTACTTTATTCTGGTTTGGCCGAGTGGAAGAAGAAGAGAGGAGTAAAAGAAGGAATTGGAGAAGGCCAGGCTTGAGGGATAGAGGTTGGGACGGAGGGGACCTATCCGAGGGTTTGAGAGACTAATAAAGAAAAAATGGTGGAAAATTAGGGTGCAGGGATAGGAAGTTAGAGGAGAGGGGAAAGGAATATTCAAGAGTTAAAGAGTTAAAGAGTGGCGGAAAAAGTCAAAAAATGAATGTGAACTACAAAGTTGGGTGGATAAAGGGGGAAAGAAATAAGAAAATTGTGGGATATGACAGAGGTGTTAAAAAATGATAGGAAGAATGGCACTGTGATTGGAGATGCAAAGGTCATAGGAGATAGTTTTTAATATTTATGAAAACTCTAATAACACATCTTACAAAGATTTTTTTAATCTATATTAAAGTCTATGAAAAATATTATTTTATAAGCACTCAACAATTTTGAATGTCGGAGGAAAAAACTTTCTAAAATCGAGGAACATGAATTAGTTATCATTTATGTTTTTTATATTATAAATTTTGATATATGGTTATAAATTTTAATCTATATTATAAATTTAGTATATTTTTTTTGCTTTTTGCATATATTTTATTCTGTATTACAATATATAAATATATATATATATTATTATTTTTATTTTAAATTAAAAAATAAATCGGTGCATAGCACAGATCGAAATGCTAATTTGTGCCATCAATTTGGGGACTGCATTTGACAAATAAATAAATTCCTCTTGACAAAGGGAAATGCGTACGTACTAATAAATCAACTTAACAGCAAGTTGTCGATGATGATGCTGATGACATATATAGGACATTAATTAATGCATCAAGAGTGCGGGTTTCAATTTTCAATAGGAGTATTGAATTTATCTTCTCGCCATAACAAAATGTAAATGTAAACTTGATAAAATTAATGAAATGTCACCATTGGGAAAACTATGGGTTAACCTCACACTACTATTTTGTGTTGTTCTCGATTTTGGACTAAGAAACAATTCCCCTTCTAGCTAGGGTTACACTTACATACATGGACTGAGGCCGCCGACTCAAGCAAATTTAGAGAAATTGGAGGTGGCCACGTCTGTTTCAGAGTGGATGATGAAATGACGAGCACGGGTTCCTACTTCCTGCTGCTGCTGCTAGACTAGTGGTACCAGTACCACCCTACAGAATTAGCGCATGATGCATGAGGGAACGTCTGGACAAATAAATAGGGGTTGGACATTTCTTGGCAGTTCTGTTGGATGCATTGCAGTGAAGAGTTCCGCTGCCCCGCCCAGTGCGATTTGACGAATGGGCCAAGAAAGTGAAATGACAGAAAGTGAAACGTCAGAAAAGTGTGTGTGGCAACTGTTCTTCTTTTAATGACGAAAAAATTACCTAGGTGTTTTTAGCTAAGAGGGATAATTAATTGGGTCAAGTAAGTGCGAGAAAACTAGGTATGAACCTAACTAGATCTAGATGCGGAATGAGAAAATTCCTGGAATGGCACTTGGGTGCAGACTGAAGGCTAACTTAATTAAGAATTGATTTTTCCATAGGGGAAATTTTGGAATTCATATTTATAGAATTCACCTTGAATATGAAGTCAAAAAATTCATACAATTGAATAAGGTGGGTATCAAGTTGATTATAAGGCAGTATTGATCAATGGAATTTGGGCCAACTCTGAATAATTTGTTCATCTTTTCACCCATAATTGGGCGCATGCTATCAACTTTTGTACCCTGTGCGGGGTGCCCCTTACCAGCGGTGTACAGTATACTCGTTCAAGTCAAGTGATGGCAGAGCTTGTTCGGGTTTTGCCCAAATTACACGGAAGGTCACTCACTAGGAAAAGATGCAAAAGCCTTTTAACCATCAAGAAATCACACATACAGAAGTCAGAAATCGGAATCAATCTTTCTGGCGCAAGAAATCAAGGTTTCCACCTCCTCCTCTGACGTGATCAAACTCACCATATATATAGTCCAAAAGCATTTGCAGATCTGTTTCTAGCTAGCTGGGTTCGGTGCAGTCGGTTAAAATTCAAAATTTCGGGTGAATCTCCTTGTAACTTATCCTGGTCACCGTGAGCCCACAGAGATGCTCTTTCAATTTCCCTCGTTCTATCTGGTTTCAGGCATGCATAATTCTGCCCACGGAAGGTAGAAACTAAAAAGAATGAAGCTAGAAGAGTTTTCGGGGTTTGGTGACTCCAGTAATGATGGCAATTCATTAATCTTTGCAATGGGGCAACAATTTCTGCATATGAGGATTTGAGGACAAATCGAACGCCCATTAACCAACCTTATGATGTACTACTTGTTAGTTGACAAGGTAAAACCAAATAGCCCGATATAAACTGGAATGGTCAATAGGAATGATCTAAGCTTTTTGTTTAGCGCTCAAGCATTGAGCGATTATAACGATGCGGTGTGAGTTAATTTCAATCTATTGTACTAATGGCATGCTGTAAAGCCTCTGATTAAGCTAAATAGGGTGAAGAGAAGGAAACTAAAAGGGAAGAAAAAATTATTAAGCTTGAGTAGAGTAAATAGTAAATACAATGCATATACGTGTGCTCTGATCTCTTGAGAAAATTCAGAGTAGCAGTCACGCCTAAAACCCTCAATAAACAGGAATACCATTTAAATAATGAACAAGTACAGTGATTTCTCAGACAAAAATGCCTGTCAGTGGAAAGCATCATACTACATAACTCCTAACAGACTTTGCAGCTCTTCCTACACGACCCTGGAATTTCTGGTGATCCCACCATATACTCCGGATTTTTCTTGCATTCGCCTAGGGCTGCCCATCTCTCACAATTGTCATTTGTATCTGTGCAGTTATCAGTGGATCCCAAAATCTTGTCGAAGTTGTCTACATGAACCCACTTTGTTGCCGACCATTTCTCACCTTCAATCACCGGGCAACCCCCATGAAGACTGATAGGGTCTGGAATGGCACTTGGGTGCAGACTGAAGAATAAAAGTGCATCTCCTTTGTGAGGTTTCACTAGAAAGTTCCAATTTTTGCGGGAAAGAAAAATCAAAGGGTCAATCAGGAATCAATTTCTGAATCCACAATATCAGTATATATTACCAAAGCATGACTAACTCTAAGGCCTCACCTGCGATACCTTTCTTCCCACAGTCTGACAGATCCTCATCACTAGTCATAGATCGCCGACGGGATAAATCCTGCAGAGTTTTTTTTTTTTTTTTTTGGAAATTTTTATTTAGAGAACAGAATCCCCACAGGACCATGAGAACTTAATAAGATGCAGGAAAAAATTTCTACAAATATTAACAAATGAATATCACGTTAGATGATGAGAAACAAAACAGTACATGTACCCATAAAGCAGAGGTTTCACAATTTCGCATAAAACACATGTCCTGCCTCTCATTCATTATAGTTTCGCAAGCCCTAGCTAGGGCCTTTCAGTACTGATACTAAGAAAAAACTTTTCTCTGGTATTGTGAAATTAAGCCTTTGGCACATCTAGCCTTTACAAATCAAAAGCACAACTTTTCCGTAATTAATTTCTAAAAACTAAATATCATACAGACCCAAAGCACAACTAACCATAATTAATTGCTGGAAATTAAATCTTACAACTAATTATCACCAAAACTTATAGGACTAAAAGTTCAAAGCCAGTACTGATTTATACTGCACAAAACAGCTGGCACATTAACCAAAAGGTTTGTGCATAAGGAAACTCACCAAAAAAAAAAATGGATAAAGGGAAATGGCAAAGAGTAATTGATTTTGGCAACACATAAGATATAATATTAGTGTTAGAGCAAATGGAATAAAAAGTCATATCGTGTCAACTAACCTCAGCATTAGGAAAAACTGTTTCGCCCCCTTTTTCAACATCAGAGAGATACATCAGTACTGTGGCTATACGGTGTCCTCCACGAGCAATATTCACCTTGTCGGCAAAGTAATCATAGTGCGGATCATATTTCTGTCCATACTCATAATGAAGTACTTGTATGTCTTCACCATTCTCTGCAGAAAGGAAGTAATATGAGCCCCAATTCAGTTAACTAGCAATCAAACCCTCCCATCATCCATGCACCCATAGTTAAAGCACACTTTGGTGGTCTAGAGGAAATTTTCACAAGATGCTAGTCAGATAAGAAGGTTGAAGATGAATGAGAGTGAGAAAGCAAGGACTCTAGCTGGACCAAATTCTTTGGATTTTGCCAAAAAAAAAAATCTTTCTGCCCATGATTTGCAAACCAAACCCTTTGTCCTCATTTCCACAGGGAAGATGTGTTATTTAAGTGGAGCCATACGGGGTTTCAGTATTTGAGGCTCGGATAGCTAAGGGGAATTTGCTGTTGAGACACAAATCTTAACAATAACCCAGAGAAATCTTTTAAAAAGGTAAGCTGCCACACGACGTGATATCAAAGTAAGTATTGCACATAAATGGTGTACATGCCAGCATCTCAGTCATTTAAAAAGGGGACAAAAATTTTCGTGGAGTGCGGCTGCATCTTTGTAGTGAGCTGAACCCGATATTTCAGGCCGCAAAATATTGATGTGAGAGAGGAATTTCCACTACTGGAGCTCGGTTTAACATGAGGCACACCTTTAGGTAAAAAGGTCCATGTCGCAATTTTCTCCTCTATACCGGCAACAATGGGATCCTATTGGTATGAGAGGTAATGAGAAAGAATGTCAGAAAAAGAAGCATGGGGTTAGCAATAAAATAATCAGTCAACTAGTATAATTGGGACTGCAGAAGTAACAGATATCATGTTTTACAGTACATGCTAGTTAGTCCAGTTTGGAAGCATGGAAAAGGAATGATATAAATAGCTATTGCCTCAGTTGATCTTACCAGTTGCCTCCCAAGGGCGAAAATTAAAATAAAATCCACAAAAAAAAAAGGTCCAGGATAAGCCATTATGGATAGAGCTTCTTAGATCCTCATCATGCATTTACTAAAGTGCCGTAAACCATGAAAAATTTGGTAACACATGTTGCAGATAAAATATAGACAAAACACAGTAAGGCAATTATAAATTTCAAAACCAGCAGATCCAAATAATGCGAACGCTGTCAAAACTATGATGAAGTCGTGAAAGGATATGCTGGAGGGCAAAAACTTCAGATATTCGAGTTTCAGACTACAAACCAGAGTGATATCCATAAGCTATTATCTATTTCAACAGGCAAATCCTTGATTGATCAGTTATGAATTCAAACAAGTCACTATCATGTGGTTTGTTTTTAGTGATTTTCTGTTAAAATAGTAACTTCGCAGATTTTGGGCCATTCTTCCATTCCTGTTCGTATACCTTCTTCTTGATTATTGAAATTATATTTGCCATGTTTAACACAGATAAATTTGTAGTGGATTTCCCGCGTATCATGATTGCAGATCAATGGATTAGCACGTCTTCTATCATACCACCTTAACTGAGTCTCTAATTCTTCAGTTACTAATATAACAAGTGATGCAGTTTGTGCAAATGTTGCTTCTTGAATAAATATTGCATAAACAAGATAATTGAACTGCATTTCACGCGCAATTATCCTCTCTTAATTCTCCAATTTAAAACTCAAAGTTCCAATGATCAAATCCTCAATAAAAATTCCAAAAACAAACTTAAATTACTCCCACCATTTTTTTCCTTTTCCTTTCTTTTTGGCGGGTGAAAAAACCCCTCATAATAGATCTAACTTCATCCAGCAAAAAATAATTTTGGAATACATTTCTGACACTTTGATCAGGATATAATGGTAAATTCAAAAACCACTAAACGAATAGGGGATAAAAGTCGAACCTTTCCCTTAGGAATAAACATGCCGGAGCTAGTCCGAACCTCGCTGAGCTTACTTTCGCCAGATAAATTATCCGCCACCGCCGATCTCTTCAGCTCCGATTTCGCCTACTCCATCAACAATGACGCCAAAAAAAGAAACCAAACTTCAATATCCAAAAAAATTGACAAAATTGGGGGAAAAATAAGCAATTGAACTTACCAGAGAAATCAAATGATTGCATTCTCCATCCGTAAGAAATCCCTTATACACAAAAGCCCTGGAAAAGCCCCACAAAACAAATAAAGAAGTGATCAAATTTAAACTACTGAATAATGTCGTAAAAGTAACTCAAGTTACACCATTTACTGGTCAACGTTAATAACAATACCTGGGTTTCCATGAAATTTGTTTGACCTTCGAGGGATTGATAATTGAAGAGCTCCAAGATGTAGCTACGATTGATAATGAGATGGAAAGGAAGATTAAGAAAGAGGATCGCGGGAATTTCATTGCGGAGCTGAGGGTTAAGAGTATTTTGGCAGGATTGGAAAAGTTTTTCCGGGAACAAAAATTTAATGAAGTCTTGACTTTATTTTGGAGAAAAGTTTTGCTGATGTGTTTTCCCACGCCTTTGACTTTTAGTTGTCACTAGGATTTTCTACAATTGATATTTGTCTAAAAATTATTATGAACAATAAGTTTATTGTGCACAAATTTGAAACAATTTTATCATTTTATCCTATCATATATAAATGTATATATATATTTCTTTTTTGATCATGTATATTTATATTCAATAAAAGGTCAATTTTGTCCCTAAACTTTTCCAATACTGTCAATTTAATTCTTAACTTTTGCTCTTAATCCCTTTGATATTTGAACTTATTTTATGGTTTCGATTAAGGACTTTTGCAGTGCCACCACCTAAAATTGATGCGGCTTTTGCTTTATCAACTAAATAGGGGTATTTTAAAAATGTCATTTCCGGCATTGTAATAAATCAAGTAAATCGTGTAAAAAATTACAAGATTGAAACTTCAAAAAAATTTATGTGGTGATTTTTTGCACGATTTAAAAGTATTATCTGGTAATTTTTAAACGATTTATTTGTTTTATTATAGTCCCGTGAATGGTGTTTCCATAATACCCTTGCTTAATTAGTCAATTAGAAGACAAATCAGTTTTAGGTAGTAGTGCCACTAAGGAGTAAGTTCAAGTATCAAATTGGTCAAAAATAAAAATTAGGAACTAAATCGACATCAATAAAAAAATTTTAAGGACAAAATTGGCCATTTTTCCTTTAAATTTCTTGCACTTTCAATTTTTGTCACAAGATTTTAAAATTGTGGGATCAGCATGAATTGTTTCTTGGTAGGTGGATCCTATCCCCTAACATGACTTGGGTTTTTTTTTTTTTTTTTGGTTAATTTAAAAATTTTTTTACAAGCTTACTGATGCAAATTTATACAGAGGGGACAGGACACAGCCATGAGTGGCTTTTGGACCAAGCTGCTAATCGAGCCAAGTCGAACTCGAGCACATGATAATCGAGCTCGACTCGAATCTCCAATCGAGCTCGCTCGATTAGTAATTCGAGTTTCAAAAGCTGTTCGAGATCGACTCGTCAAACTCGGTTGAAAACTCGAACTCGAGTTCAAAATCGAGTCGAGTTGAGCCCTTATCGAGAAAAGGAAAGAGGGTAAAACTATCAGATACACAATGAAATTACGATAATGTCCCTATTATTCGAGCCTGTCGAGCAGTTAGTGAGTCAAGTATAGCTCGACTCGTTTAATATACGAGTATATATACAACTCGAGCTTGACTCATTTTTTTCGATAAACGAATCGAGTCGAACCCTTATCGAGCCGGGTCGAGCTCAGCTCGCGAGCTACCCGATTCGATTAACAGCTCTACTTTTCGTGCCACCCTTGATGTGAGACTATTTTTTTAAAATTTTTTTCTCATTCAACATTAGGAATGCAAACATATCAAATTGACTGCTTGCATGCATTCCTTCAATAGTATGCCAACTTTTACAAAATGAAGTATGAATAACGCCATTAATGAGCTCTGAGTATCCAAACCCAAAAATCCCACCCCCACTAACTACGACAATTTACAGGCAGGGCAGGGTAGATGTGTTGATTAGACGCCCATGGTAGCCTACACCCACGCATTAGTTGGTGGACTTAGTTTTATCATCATCATGTATCATACTTAGTACTTTTGTTACATGACGCCAACAATTCAAAACTTCAAAAGTGTATCAAAATTCATGGAGAATTAGTTTTCTGTATTCTACTATTACAATCATTTTCCCTAAAATATGGTTGATGTAAAAGCTGGTAATCCTTTTCTACAGGATTGAGCATAAAAAGTGTAAATACTACAGCTCTAAGAATCTCATCGCTTTTCCTTCTACATGTCAGCCGGCCTCGTGTTGGTTATATAGTATGTACAAAGCATTTTCAAGACAGACCCTCCTGGAAAAAGTCTAGTCTATGCTGGATTTTCTCATGGCATAAGAAGAAGAAGATGATGATGCATGATCTTAAATCATGCAATGACAATGCTATTCAACCTTCTGTTTCAAGAATGCCCTCGCAGTGCCACTGCTTGATTGAACAAATCTTTACTGCTCCACTGCAACCTCATTTTGTTGGCCTGCATCATTCACACATGGCATTGATTCGTCGATGGTGTACAGCTCCAAAGGATATGTCCTCCTGAGGGCAGGCCTTTTTTGGAACTTTTTCTTGCTTTGCAAGAAGCCTTCGTCGCCTTTTAACATCCTCACCACCTGAATACATGAATTTCTACTGATTTAGAGACGTGCAGGATAACAAACAAACCAAAGGGATGATAATCTACCGATAATGAGTTAGCAAAGAGTGTTGATAAAGTCTGCACATCAAAGCTCTATCGTGTCTTCCGGTGGGAGTGTCGAAAATACAGAAGAAATGTTTGAAGAAGCTGCTTTTCAAGATAGTTTTGAGTCAAAACATCTTTTAATGCCCACGAAAATGGGCAAACGATTCAGTCTCATTCTGCTCTCGACTTCAGTAGAAAAATTTACTTCTTGAGTTCAACCAAAGTATACAATTTTGCAGCTGATTGCTTTTTGACTGGAACTAAACAGTTTCTTATTTTCTCGGGATAATCTAGGGATAGAAGTGCAGAAAGAGTCCACCTAAAATATTTTAAGTTCCTTCCACCCAAAAGCATGATAGTCAATATTATAGCATTCTTATCAATGTGCGGTGCGGCCTAAATTAGGTCTTTCAAAACAAAGCCTGCATAAATTTCAGTGGTATTTTAGGGAGAAGGACGTGCCTGGCTCATCTGAGGCCGTTCTGTTGAAGATTGTTGTATGCACAAAGAAGCAACCATAACTATGCGATTCAGCTGTTCTGCGTCATGAACACCACCAAGTGATGGATCCAGTAGCCCCTCAACGTTTTTGCTTATAAGAAAAGGTTTAGCCTGCAACAAAATAAGTTGCATTTTCTATCAGTTTTTCACCAGTCCGACAAACAAGCATGGCTTTTTTTTTGCTAAAAGTGCATATAACTAGATGTGTACTTATTTAAACAAATATCATAAATTTCTACATACCCACATCACGACACTATTATTTGACTCATCCAGTGCTGGACGTCCAGATAGGAGTTCCAACATTAGCACTCCAAATGCGTAGACATCAGTTTTCTCGTCCACCGTGCCGTGCAAGAAAAACTCAGGAGGAAGGTAGCTGTCATTGCAGGATTAACGTTAAGAGCATAGTAACAAAGATCAGATTTATAATCAGAATTACGACAAGTAGTATCATATCTGACAGACCCGAAAGTGCCTTCAAACTGTGATACATTCAGGTGACTCCACTGATCCGGAAGCCACTTTGCAAGCCCAAAATCCGAAATCTGCATCAAACTAAAATTTTAGTTTCCAGAACAATCACTTCAAGAAGAAGTAGAAGTAAATAACCGAGTAAAATTAGTTGTAGAGGATAAAGGACAGCAATATCTATTAATCTTTCTTGGTTTTTTCTTTTCCTGAAGTTACCTGAGGCTCAAAATCTTCTGTAAGCAGAACGTTAGCAGCCTTAATATCTCTATGAATTATTCTCCTTTGACATCCTTCGTGTAGATATGCAAGGCCAGAGGCTATTCCTACAGCAATATTATATCTAGAGCCCCAGGTTAGTTTCTCCTTCTCACCTGAACCAGAAGTCCAAAAGAACCATTAAAACTAGATTGTTCTGCATAGTGAAAGAAAAATAACATTGTCAACAAAGACAAGAACAAACCATTAAGGAGGGAGGCCAGGCTTCCATGAGGAGACAAAGGAAGGATAAGGTGCATTCCCCCTTCAACCCCATATCCAATTACACTAGCAATGTTCGGATGGTTGACATGTACTAAGATACCTAGCTCAGATAAATAGTCTGCTGTCATATCCTCAGGGCTTCCTCTCGTCAGCCTTTTAATTGCTACAAGTTTGCCATCTTGCAGGTGACCCTTGTAAACTTCAGAATAACCTCCCTCCCCAATCAAATTATCTTTGATTAGGCATGCCAGAAAACAAAAAGAAATGTGAGTTGCATAGAAGTGCTATTGAAGCATATGATGAATTCATTGTATACCACAGACAAACACATTGTTTATTAACATGCAATTCAATCCTATCATGCAATTGATCACATTTCTCCAGAAAGCATGAAAAGTAGGAATTTAGAAAGCTGTATACCATGGCTGAAGTTGTCAGTTGCTGTTTGGAGCTCTGGGAGAGTGAAATTCTTCCAAGAAGCTTCAAAGCAATGACACAACTGAGAATCTAAATTGGGAGGTAGCGATGGTAAACTTTGCGTTATGTTCCTACTTTTTTTCCTTGAGATCTTCTTGATGGAAGGTAGAGAAGGGAAAGATGGCATCGAAGGATGGAATGGATTGAAACCCACTGGTCCTTTCTTCAGTTTACGAAGAAAACCTCGCCATTGAGAATCAGATTTCCCCTCGATTTCACCCTGAGAATCTGAAGTACTGACCTCTGAAACTGGTGTTTCAGATTCTAGCTCACCCTTTGGAGCTTTCCTGTTGGTAATCTCATCTCCTTTTGTCTCCTCAATAGTCAAACCTTCCAACTCTAAAGTATGAAGGTGAATGTCAGTAATACTAAAACAGAAGCATAATTGCAGAAGTTACTAAGAACAAAATAGAGAACAAAATTGTGGATTTTGCAGTCAACATGAGTCTTGAAGAAACTGGAGAATTGGGTAGGTAAAGAGGATATATATTTGAAGCTGGAGACTAACCTTCTGCTGATAGAGAAATCGAGGAAAGAGAAAACAGATATTTCTGACCAATCTGGAAGAGATCCCCTTGTGAATTTCCTTCTGAGACGTCGCATGCACTCTCGCTGGCAATGACAGTAAGAGACATCTCATAGTTAGCGGACGACGAATATCAAAGTTGAACTGATTCTGACTACTGATCGAGTGCGAATACAAACACTAACAGAAACTATGGAATGAAAGGGCAAAACGTTGCAGGATTTGTACACTGCCATAACAGTCAAAAACTATGAAGGGACAAATAAGAATAGGGGAAGGCCGTCAAATTAATCAATAGCTGAGAAAATAAAGAGAGATATCTTCCTCAACTGTCCAGCAAACACAATGTGAGATAAAAGAATGACAGAAAATGTTGGGGCCGTTATTTGATCTGATAAAATTTACATCTTCATGGCACTTGTGCTCCGACATTAAACTGGTTTGGGAATTAGCTTATAGAATCAATGCCTACAAAATCTGCAACAGCTCGGATTTTTTATTTCAGATATCTGTTGCTTTTCACAGCCCCTGCTCAGGGGAAATGAAATAAACGCCACACATAATCAGCAAAACATCCACATCCGTCAAACCCTCATAGACGGGTAAACACTTGATAAACATTGATAGATACACAATGATGCGATTCATAGGAGGACCTAGCAGTCCATTTGACAGCCACATATCAACAAATGTTTCGCATGCAATTATGTATCAACATGAATCATTTATTAACAGAATCCCACGAACAGCTATCCTTGGAAAATATTAACCTACAACTATGTTATACACACGTAATTAAACCCAATATGGAAGGCGTCAAACCCGAAACTGATGCAATGCCTGATCATAAATATCTCATGCAGCTATAATAGACCCCAAAATATATATATATATATATATACCGATAAGAAAAATCAAGAAAAGGTATAACACGTATGATTTGCAGCTACAAATACAATGTACCCCCAACATCGAAGAAAAAACACATCCCAGAATCAAAATCATGAAGAGTTGACGCTGAAAAATAGTAATGTTGAATTACCATGAAGATGTTGAATGCTCCGGTGAACTTCCCATGGTTCCAGAGAGACAGCAGAACCTGCGGCTCCAGGAACCAAACGTTGGAAATGCAAATGTGAGTCTGCAAGCTGTGAGAGAGAAAGAGGAGGAAAATAGCGGACGTACGTTAATATCTTGAGACAAGATTTTCTTGAGACATCCCAATCAAGAATGCTGAAAAGTCGGCTCTATATATAATCCATAGTTTTGTCTAATTTAAAACTCGGTTTACACACGTTTAAAAAACGCAAAAAAAAAAAGGAAAGGAAATGAAATATACTGATAACAAAAACTTTTACGTGTTTAAAGCACGCAGAGAGATTCCGTAGGATATTTCCTGTATTCAAGATTGGCCTGTAATATAAGTATAATATTATTATTAGTTGCTCCCCCAGCTAACAACAACACCGTACGATGATGGTACGTAAACGACACAAACTGCCTTTTTATAGCTCCTAAGTTTGTGTGCATGCTATGGAGCAAAACCCAATCCAAAATCTTCACCCGACGGAATGGAGACAATAATGCAAACTTGAGCAATTTTTCAAATTTTATCAATATCCATTTTATTATATGTCCGGGTAATGAGTACTTTTATTGCAAAAAACTTTGTTTTTTTTTTTTTGTAACTATTCCGGTCTATCTGTAATTTTGTGGCTTTCCTTTTTTTTTCTTCTGACTCTGTGTCAACAATCCGCATTTATAATCCATGGGGTACAGTTACACAATGCATAAAACATATACGGGATTTTCATTGCATGAATCTGTATATATAAGAGAAGCATCCCTCGTCCTACAAGAGAACTTGTAAACGTTCCCCAATAAAACTACATTGCCGGAAGCTGTTTGCTTTCCTTCACAAAGAAAAAAACAATATAGTACATTGTAATTATCAACATCAGAGGTGCAATTATGCACCTGTTGCCCATTCTGTGCATAATGTTTTACAGAATCGCACAAAAAGTTGACTCGTACTCTGCAGTCTGCAACAAGGTCTACATGAGAAGCTGCGTGTGGAACAAACAAATGCTTCGTGGCCTTAGATACATTCAGCTTCTTTCTTTTCAATGGACATTACGAGTAATTAACCCCTCAAAGATAGCATAAAGATCTTTGTTTTCTGGGCCAAATATCTCATCAGCCTTCTGCAATGTTTCCTAGGATGCCCAAGATTACAAGGCATCAGAATGAGATGACACCAAAAAAAAAAAAGGGATGGGTAGATTAGCTTCTAGAAGGGCTGAAGCAAGATACCTCTTTCGTTTGCTTGTGGGAATTCAGTTCCTTAACATTTGCCAGAAATGCCCCAAACTGTTCGTATGACAAACGGCTCCTAATAAAGCACAAAAAATCAGATTTTCAGTAATCCTTTTAGATGCAACGACGATGAAAAGGGGTGAACATTAAGGCATCTGATACGACATGAAATAGACAGATGAGACCTGCCAGTTCTCCAGCTTTGGCAAAAATACCACTTCAGAAGAAACTAATACAGAAAAGCATATTCTTACCTTACTTGGCGAAAGAATTCTTTTCCATCAACCCGAGTACGACCTGAATCAAGCCAAGCAATAGAAGCAACATAAATGGCAGAGATAGCACCCCAAAAAAAAGGGCTAGAGGAACAGCAGTACAACCTCTTGGGTTTGAGGGAGAGGGATGACAAAAGTGAATGGCAATGCAATTATGCACACTTACTTAGTGAACAAATTATACTTCAATCTTTAAACTGAAATCCACAGATCATTTCAAGATGGTCTGACTGAACAGATATTATTTTTGTTTCATGGTGTCCTCGCACTTTTTGCCCATATCAAACTGACAGATTCTTAAGGTTGAAAAAATTTACATATAACCAGCACCTTTAAGTTTCTTATACCCGGGACTTAGTTTAAGATGGGAAGGAAGTTGTTAAATTAAACACACAATTTTAGCTCTTGTCAGCTTTTTTAGATAAAAAGAAGTACAGGATTCTGTTTCGAGTGAAGGAAGCATTTCAAATTCTGGATTTCAAGCACATCACTCGTCAATAGATGTGGCTATCTCTTACCATTCAAAATTTCTTCTTGAGAGACAGATAAGAAAGGAACTAACCAGATTGTGATCCTGTATCCAAGCCAGACATTGAGCTATGCTGGCTTGCAGGCATAGGAAATGCAGAAGACCGGTCATCAAACACGCCCCTTGTGGTTGAAAATGAAATCGAATGTCTCCTTGGAGACAAAGGTTTCGGAGTCCGTGTTGGAGAAACAGATGCGGATAGACTCGGAGGGGAACCAGGAGGAGTAAGCCGAGGGGTGTTAGTTTGGGATGCTAACAGCAATCCAGGTGATATGCGGGGCCTTGAGGCTGTATGATTTAAATAATAATAGTTAGCTACATTGGTCTAGGGAAGAGTTTCTTGGAGACACAGTGAAAAACTTTGACATATATGGTCACATGTTATATTTGACCACAATGAAGTTAACTACTTTCAAATTCCAAATCGGCCCCCATATTATCTTTAACTCTTCGTACGCTTTAAGACTTGTGCAATGATCATGCCGGTTCTGCCCCTGTAGGCCCATATTAGAGATCTGAATTTCATATCTGAAAGGACTCTGAAGATGGCTGATTTGTTTTAACATAGAATTTTAGCTAACACACACACCTTCAGTATCATTATCCTCCCGACATGAGTTTCCAATGTCAGAAAATTGACTTTGCATTGAAGAAGTTCTTGTAGGTGGCAAGGAAGCATCATCTCCTGAAAGATTAAAAGGAGCTTTTGTTAGAGAGTTGAATTCATCCAAAAGTTCCGCTCAGAAATCATCTGAAAGAAAGAGGAAATGAAGGAAATCGGAAATGAGAAAAGAAGACATAGAATGTGTTACTTTAACTAGAGAGAACGGTCAGCATGATACACCAACAATCTCAATAAAAATAGCTTATGAGATTGCATATTATTCAGTCCAGATTGAGTACTATAGAAAAATGGCTTCAAAAAATTCGTTGCTCCTCTGTACTAGGTTTGAAACACTTGCATTAACTACTTTCAGCAGAATGAGCATTTTTCTGTTAGAAATTGGACCACGTCAGATCCATCAAATGGCTAGTAAAAAGTACCTGCTTGGCTTCTTGCTTGCACGCCAGCAACAGGAAGACCAGCTGCAGCTGCCTGACATATCGATACAGAAGAAAACGACATTAGAAGATTCTCTTCAAACTCAGGCCAGTAGCTACATTCATGCTCGAAGCAACTAAAACTCAGAAAAATTTCCTAATTTTCAGCACTGAGTGATAGGAGATTTATGTTAAAGACTTGTAAATATTCACATGAAAGCAAAACACAAAAAGCTAAGAAGTTTTTGACCCCTAAGATCACTGTAAAGTATTTTAACTTACAGAATGGTCTTCATCATCTTGGAGCGATCGCACGAGTGTCTTTCTGAAGGCTTCCAACTGCAATTAATTGACAACGTTCTAGATTAGAATCAAGGCCAATTTTAATTTGATATGAAGTGGGGATTCTTGCTCCTAGGATCTTTTACCTTTTTTATTTTGAACTATATTTCTCTTTTAAATAATGATAAAATTTGGGTAATCATTTGCAACCCAAAAAAAAAAAATGGCGTGATTTGTTAGCTCAATGGATCTACCGACTCTCCAAGCAGTCATATGAAAATCTTCTCTCCCATTAAGTTCGTAAATAACAAAATTACCTCGGTTTCGACCCACAAACTCCTAACCTCTTGTAATTAATCACATTGCTAACCATAGCCATTTTTCTTTCAAACAAAATTCATCAGAATTCTGAAGTCATTTTAACACCGTCTTTTTGAAGTTAAGAATTATCTCAACCCAAAAAACCAAAAAGAAAAAGCTTTGGACCATTGTTTTCAAGTCTTTCATTAAGGTCACGTATTAGTAATAGAATTGTAATAATGTGAGCATAATAAAGGGAACAAAATCAAAATTATAAGTCAAGAGCAGCTGTAAATTCAGTCCTAAAAATAATATTAGTTTACATTCCATATGACCAAATTAAAATTAAAATGACAAACTTTAGATGCAGAAAAGAACTACATAAACTAAAATCAAGTAAAAGTAATCAATCCCCACAAACGCAATAAGCTTACCCCAAAGGGGGGAAAAAAGTCTAAAATTTACCATTATATACTGCCACTTGCCTTAGCAACATCGCGGTTAAGCTTTTTCACAGTGTTCGTTAGCGTCTCATTCTCCTTCAACAGTTTCTCCTATTCAATTAATTAAAAAGAAGAAGAAGAAAACTTTAGCTCTAACTTATACGTAGTAATTGGAGAAGTAAAACGGTTCAAGTGGGTCGGTTGGTTATAAGAATCGGACCTTTTCTCGGTCAGCGAGGGTGAGTTTGTCGGAAGCGTCGGAAAGGGCGGCATCGAGGGACTGAAGCTGGGACTGAAGGTCGGCGATGATGGCGTCCTTCTCGGTGAGCTTGTGACGGAGAACAGACGCCTCTGATTCGAGGGAAGAGACACGTGTCGAAAGGGCAATGGAGGTGATTTTGCGTGCCACATCCAGCTGTTCAAATGGATCCGGCGGCAGTACTTCCAGCACTTCCTCGGGAAGGTCGAAGTTGTTGTTCGGTCCTCCCGATTCTTTCGACAACATCTTTTTTGTTTTTGATTTCTTGTTTTTCTTTTTCCCCCCTCTTTTTCTCTTTCTTTATTTTTTTTTCTCTTTCCTTCTTTGAAATTGTTTTTTTTTTTTTCTTCTTAATGTTTGCGGAGGGAGGGGCTCCCATTTTGCCTGCAGAGGACAAGAGAAGACTTTCATGGGATAAGGAGTTTCGGCTCATACATATATGAATGGTTAACGTTTTCCTGTGTACTTGTGGTTATTCTTGCTTCCTACCAAAACAAAAGTGATTTTTCTTCTTTTTTTTTTTTTTCAACAAACGACCAAAAGTCATATTTGATTTGGAATATTTTTCGGGTGGTTGAGAGAGGGGATGGAAGTGGAACCTGCAGCAGCTAGCAGGAAAAGATAAAGAACAATTTAAACCATTTTTTTTACTATAACACCAAACTATTGATATTGAAGAATTCCCAATTAATACTTTTAGTCCATGTTTAAAATTTGGATCAAGTTAAACACTTTACAGGTATTATGGTTTGTAAGTGCACAGTTAGAGACTGAGAATATTTGAAATCCTAACCATTATTTGCAAAGTCACGAAGATTTTCAGACAGTTATTTGTAAAGTTGGTATACAGCTTCACTAATCTTTGTCACTGAAGAGGGATAATAATAACCTTGAATCGACTTTGAAAAAGGTTTTAGATTTCATGATTACTCCTATAATGCTGCTAAAATTTGGTTATCTTCCGTTTGGATTGCTAATCTCAGGAGGTTTTTATAAAAAATATATATATATATTATAGCGATTTGATATATATAAAAAGTAATAAAATAATTTAAAAAATATGTTCACGAAAGACGACAATCACAATCCAAACAATTTTTCTTGTAGTTGATTTAATTTAATTCCGACGCTCAAATCAAATACAAGTAGTTGACAAGTAGTTGGTGGAAGGGAAGGGAGACCACTGACTCAGGCAATATATACCTTGTGATTTATGGTTCCTATTGTTGCTTAATCTTAATCAGGGGGAAAGAAGAGGAGTTCGGCTGCTTGTTCTTGCCTGCAGGCCTCCTTATACGGCATTGACTTAAAAGCTCTCGTCTCGTCCAAGCCAACCATTTTGCCCGTTAAATGTACATTGATCGGAGGGGTGATCCAACATTTTGGATCAAGTGCGTTTATAATATTGAAAACACCAGCACCATCGGCATCATTTGTGCGTAGGTCTGATTATGAAGCTTGGAGGGAAGAATCCAATAGAAGATCGACACGATAATTTCCCTTCCAATGACCAAGTAAACCATAATTGGACAACATTGAATTTAATCGTCTTTGTTGAGTGGAGACATTCATCAACTCGAATAGGACCGGAAGATGATGAACTAAAAGACTCGAAACTTAAAATCGAACTCGATTTGATAAGGGATCCTTCGAACTTTATTCGTCAACGAGTCAAATCAATCTTAAACATATAACATTTAAATTCGATCATCAAACTCATTTATAGTCGATTGATCAGCAAATAAATAAGTCAAAATTGAATAAAACTTCAAGCTCGTTAAATTAATGAAATAAACTTAAATATTAGGATGTTCGATTTGATTAGACTCGTTTGCATTCTTCATTATGAGCTCTGAAATTCCAATAAGCTAATAAAATTTAGGCACAGAAATGTGTTTTAAACTATAAATATATTTCTAGTTTGTAAGATTTAAGTGTAGGTGTTAGATGTATTTAAAATTTGAACTCTAAATACCTTTTTATCTTTTCAAGAAGGGAAATTTACCAAATTGGTCCCTAACATTTACCAAAAACACTTTTAAAGTCCCTAACATATAAAATCAGCCAAAATTGTCCTTCACATTTAAATTGTGATCCAATTTGGTCCTAATGCTCGTTTTTGCTCCTTTCTCCGACTAAAAATAGCACGCCCCTCTCACGTGGTCATATTTTCAAGGGCAAAATTGGAAAACACAAATCCCAGATCCACTGGGGACGATCCCTAATCTCACGATCTTTATCTTGCTTCGACTCTCTAAGGACAGGTTCACCACAACGGTGACTGAGTTCACCTGAACAGAAGCATATTTGGAGGTGATCAGAAGAGGTGCCGTGTGTCGCTGGTGGAGGCGCGAGGAGAGAGAAGAGGGAGTGAAGTAAGGTGAGGTGAGCTACGCGACGCGTGCCAGTGGCGTCAAGCAGCGGCGGCGGCTACTTCTCGTGGATGCGGGCTGCGGCATCGGGGCAGGCGGAGGATGAAAGAGATCCGCGTAGTGGCGACGCGCTGAGCAGCGGGCGGCGTGCGCTGGGGTTGCGGGTGAGCTGGTGGAAGGATGCGGTCGACTAGAGAGAGAGACGAGGGCAGTGCGCAGGGCAGCGGAGTAAAGATCGCGCGACAGTAGAGAGAGGCAGCGGACAAGCGAGGTTGGAGGGGCGGAGGATGCGGCGGCGGTGATGAGGGCTCTCGGTCGCGATGGAGAAGAAGAAACAGGGGAAAAGAAGAAAGAAGAAAGCTTTTGTTTTCCAATTTTGCCATTGAAAATATGACCACATGAGAGGGGCGTGCTATTTTTAGCCGGAGAAAGGAGCAAAAACGAGCATTAGGATCAAATTGGATCACAATTTAAATGTGAAGGACAATTTTGGCTGATTTTATATGTTAGGGACTTTAAAAGTGTTTTTGGTAAATGTTAGGGACCAATTTGGCAAATTTCCTTTCAAGAATTTATTATGTTTACCTTCCTTCATATCCGAAGTCAATTTTGGGATTATGTATATCATTTTCCTTCTGTATTACACTTCACATTTTTTTTCTGTTGTATGATAGAGGAGGCGTTCACGCTATCAATGAATTCTTCACTGCACTTACGTTTTACACGTCAAGGTGTTTAAAAACATTTTTCTTTTTAAAAAAAAAAAAAAATTGGGATGAAGTAGGGTGTCCAAAGACTTTGACTCATAAACGTTGACCCTGACCCAGCTTCAAATTCAAACCGTGTTTTGATTTGACCACTTGACTGTGCAACAATTGCTACGTTACAGAGTCGATTGCCATTTTTACGTTGATTATTATTATTATTATCAAGTGGGATTCCTATCAGTCCAAAGTGGCTTACTCCAATTTATTGATATCTTACGAATAAGGTTGAAAATTGTGGACACCAAACATACGATAATGATGTGTCTACTATCTTAATCATATGATGAGTTGGCAACCTTGAATGAATGGTCAACATAATAATACAGTGCTTCGAGGAAATTTCCAAGTCTTGGGCTGGCAATGACCAAACATAAACTACTCCCAATCAGCATGTTCTCAAGAAACGTTTGTTATTAAGATTGTGCATTATTTAACTCATCGTGTAAAATCTGTCAATCTCTTAGAAATTCTGTGAAATTTCCCTTCAAACTTTATCAAATAAATCGTACTGAACGATGTTCAGCAATTTCATTAATAAGGTTTCTTATTTTATCAAAAGAAAAAATATATAAATATATATATAGTCCCAATCAAGTCCCTACATACGTTGGATCTATAGGTATCCTCTCAAGTGTATATCTTTCGTAGTTTTGCCTAGGGCTGCAAACGAGTCGAGCCGAGCCGAGTTTTGAGCTAATCGAGCCGAGTCTCGACTGAATTTTACCAAACTCGAGCTCGACGAGCCGGCAATTTTCGAGCTCGAGCTCGACTCGAATCAAGTCGAGCCGAGCTCGAGTTTGAAAAAAATAAAAAATAATTATTTTATTTTTTTAAAAATAAATAATATAATATTTTTTTGTTAATAAATAATAAAATAATAAGGATATATACGTAATTTTACTATGAAAATAAAAAATAAAAAATATATATAATATATGTAATTTTATTATTAAATAAAAATAAAAAAATATATATATATAATATTCTAAGCTCGAGTTCGAGCTCGAACTTGACTCGAGCCGCTCGCGAGCGGCTCGATTCGTTTGCAGTCCTAGTTTTGCCTCCAGATCTCTCAATCTCTGGTTTCGCTAGCAAAGTAAATGACTATTAGTCCCAGCTGATCACCCAAAACAAAAACAAAAAAAAAACATTTTATTCTTTCATATTTTTTTTTTCTTATAGAAAAAAAAGGTGTCAAATATTGTGATACTAAAGAGTAAACGTAATTAAAGTTAGTTGCTTGCAGATAAAAATCGCAATGCATGGCCCATGCACCAACACATCTTTGTCGCCAAAACGTCACCTCTTTATCTTTCCGTCTGTCGCCCAATAAGGCTATAATTCAATGCCGTTGCTCCACGGTTTAGCATAACCAAAACAATCAGGTCAGTGGGGTATCAACTTTTGAACAAAATATCAAGCTTGGAGAAGGATAGAAAACAATACGTGTAATATCCAAGTATTTTCAGTTGCAAAAAATCTTCTGCTTGATCAGATCCAAAAATAACCATGCATTCGAATCAGCAAGGAGAGGGGGTGATTTGACATATTCTCCGCCAGAATACCCGAAAAATGAAATCGAAAAAAAAAATTGCCATTTAACTTCTTCTTGAGAGTAGAAGACTCGTGTTTGGATTGTAATTTTCTGAAATTTTGATAGAAAATGTACGGTAGCGATTTGATAAATGTAATTTAAAAAGATGATTAGAAAATGTGTTTATGAAAAATAAAATTTTTTTGGTAAAAAATTCCTTAATTCTTTTTTCCAATATATATTCTGAGAATGTCTCCTAATATAGAAAGGCTTATTGGAAAGAGATAGGAGAGAAGGAACATTATTAAGGGTTCCTTCAATCAATCCACTTTTATAAAGAAAGTAATTTCACTCAAGCTCCGATTGTAAAGAGATTCCCCGACCCACACCTTTGGAAAAGTTTCCTCTCTTTGTTCCTCTCAATTATCTTTTGTAGCCTTTTCTCTCCAAAGATGATTCTCAACTTAGCGAGGCCCAAAGTTTGAGAAACTCACAACTATAATTACATATTAATTGCTTAATTAAAATAAATAATGTGGAAACCATGACAGTTATTAGTTCTCATGTATTTCCATGGTAATCCATCATTGTTATTCTTTGTGACTTTACGAAATTGAGGGCAAGTTGTCCCAAGGAACTGGCTCTACCAATGTATGTAACAAAGATCACTTGTTTTAAAGATAAAAAAGAAATGGAATATGAATTTTTGTGCAAAGGAAAAAGGAAAATGATTTTTCTCCATGTTCATTTAATTTTCCCCTTCTTGAAGTTTGTTTTACCGTGTTATTGAAGTCTAGCATGTAAGTTTGTCAATCTTTCAGTAGACCATAATATTTTAGAATAGAATGTTTATTTTTTTTCTGTCGCAACAGTAGAATTCTTATAACCTAATCTAAGGTGAAGGGGAGGGGAACTCAATGTGAGTAGAAATTCATCGAAGAAAGTCAATTAAGTCTATCACATAAAGTGACAACCCTACCAAAACTGGTGGTGACTACCAAGCTAAAGACCTAATAGCTTCAGAATAAAATGTTTATGACTAGCCAAAACTTAACCATTAATTTTTTTGGGATTGAGATGAATAGTAAGATTGGAGGGATTGTAAATAAAAAATTCTGAATTCAAGACCTAAACAAGAATTCTTGAACAGCGAACAACCAGTTCAGATATTCACAACCAATAACTACTGGATTCTCTTCTCTTTCAGATAGGCCCTGAAAGGAGAAGGAATGCTGGAATGCCAACGGGCGTCTATTATTTAATTCACCCGACCCGATAGTACCCATTTTGGGAACGTCGCATACAAAGCGCCCAAGAAAAGAAAAAAAGAAAAAAAAAAGGACTACTATCAATGGTACAACCAACATCGGTTCTATCCTGGTTTATGTATTGCCAAAACACCGGTGGTTGAATGGTGCGAGATACATGTAATGTGTAGGTAAACGTCATGTAGTAGGCCTAACTGCGACCAATTTTGTATATCTGTCGTAGAAAAGAAGGAGCGTAGCTTCTTAGAATCCACCAAACTCCGAAGACACTAATAATACTATAATATACTATTCATTCTATAAAAATCTAACAATAATAATTATGTTGGATAATTTTTTTTTTAAAACAAAATTGTAGCATTTTTAATATAATACATGTGAAATAAAAAATAATTAAAAAATACATTAATGACGCGTAAAAGTATGCAAGTAATTTACAATCAATCAATAATGTCTCCATTGAAGGAGCATGATTTAGAAGTAAGAATCGTAGACTGATATGGATGTGACCAATTATATTTTGGCATGAGTTGAGGTGGTCGAGGGAGGGCAGAAGTTTCTTCGGGGGATCGACCAGGTCGTACAATGCCTGTCCTTTTCATATTGAATAATTTTATTATGACGTGTCATAAAGATAATGGTAAATTAAAAGTGGACGGCTACTTTGATCCTTTCTAGGCGAGAGAATCTATAATAATAATAGCTACGGGCCATTTGGTCCAGTGGTCATCACTATTAAAGGTGATGCTGGAGGTCAGGGGTTCAATCCCTGCCTCCCATAAATTTGTCACAATTTATGGCGGTCTTAATTGACCTTTAAATTTGCGACAAAAAAAAATCTAAAATAATAATAATAATAATAATAGTAAGTTTGTTTGAATAAGAGTTTATTTAGATGATTTATTTGAGATATTTACTGTAACATTTTTTGTGATGTGATGTATGTGAGATAAAAAGGTAATTGGGAAGATAAAAAGGTGATTGGGATTTGTGAGACAAAATTTTTTTTCCAAATTCTTTTTGTCCAAACAAACTCAGTGTCTGATTTATAATCGTCTTAGTTGCTTTTGTCAGGAAAAATAAAAAAGAAGATTAACACTAGCATTTAATATTCTACTCAAACTGTTTAATTAAGGTACTACATCTCATATCACACCATATTATGTAATGAGGTGTCATGTAAATACAGTAGGAAATCCTGATAAAAACGGATGTCTGAAAATTTTTAAGAAAAATCCAAGTTAAGGAACATGGCTATTTCTATCGTGTTTTTCATAGCATACATGTCTCATGGAACACATCATTTGAACAGGCGCATAGATTAATGCGCGTGTACAGACAAAATGAATTTTGGTACTTATAATGAGAGAAACACTTATAGCAAAAAAAAAAAAAAAACCCTAACATGAAAAATTCCTAATGTGAGATATTCATAATTTGAAATCCAAATTTAATATATATATCATTCATTCAACTATAATAGTATATACAAATTTTACTTTTGTTGTCATGTGAAAAAGTGTACATAATTCAAGCTTGTGAAGGACATCAAGAGTTTAGCTAATTTGTTTCAATTGTACTCATTGTGTGTAAGAAAACCTGATAATAATTATATTGATCATTGTAATAGTTTTAGTCTATATGCATTAGACATTTTCAGAGATGAGAAGAGAACTTTTGCTGCTTCTTAAATATCGAGGTACATGTTGTATAAGAAACTTTAAGCCGTTGCTCAAATACCATAAACTTTTATTAATAAAATCATCTATCATTTCTGAAATAAAAAAAGAAAGAAAAAGTGTGCATAATTAATTAAACCTACAAACCCGCCAAGAGTAAAGTAAACCACTTACTGGACAGCGGCTCGGAGCCCACAGATTAAGCTGTGGAGCACAAAAGAATAAAAAAGGCCATAAAGATTAGATGAACAAAAAACAACACAAAGGCCTTAATCATGCTGCTTTGGCCTTAATCATGCTGCTTTGTCATTTGTCCCCACGATTAATTCTTCTCTCTAAAATGATAAAATCTCACCGTTAAAACTTAAATCTAACGCTAGCGCTACTCCTCTTCTTTTTTTTTTTTTCCTTCTTTTTCCTTTTTTCTATGGAATGGACCGGTCCACCATCTCAAACCCTCCACAAAAAGACGACCACCATGAATATCAGAGGGGAGGTTCCGTGTCTACCCCACCAAAACAAGAAAAAAAAAAAAAGAAGAGGAGAGGTTCATGAACGCATACCAACCAAATGGCCCCCACGTAACATCTGGGAAAAATCAAATCGAGTGGCCCTCTTTGATTGAATTTCCTCTCTTGTAGTCTTGTGGAGTTATACAAGTCTTTAAATTATTAAAGTTAAAGCTCTGGTCAAATAGAAGTAGCGTATCATGGGCTTAGGTGATTTTGTACTCTTAAGTCAGAGTAACCATTTTTTGGTCACCAAAACAAGTTGCCAACCACACTGCACAAGAAAATTTGTTGAAAGTTTAAAGCAAAAGAAAATTATTTAGACGTATTTGTTGGGGGATGATTCCTTGGATCTTTCTCTATTCAAGTTCAAATTCTGTATCTAGCAATTGAGAGTAGAAAGGATGCGAAGAAGGATGGAAAAAAAAGTACAATTACGTAACTAAGATGGAATAAGATTTTAAGAGTTTAATAAGAATAAGAATTTAATAAAGTCTGTCTATCGTATCTCTTTTGTACGTTTAACTAAACGTTGGATTAAAATTGCTTAGTTGTGTGTTTAATTTTCAAGTTTCCATCTATATTGTGGTTGAAAAATAAATAAAAAGCTGGAAATAAAAAAAGGTTAATAACACTTTGCTCAATTGTGTGTTTAATTTTCAAGTTTCTTATTATGTATTCACCATAATAATTTGTTAATATTGAATTACAGTATAAATTAAATAAAAAATTTGCCTCAACTATTGCCTTGCTTCCGTCTTTTTTCATTTCTTTGTGGGTGCTCACATTGTGACCACTACTATTTTTTATGCGACATAATTTTTTTTTTAAAAAATATATAATACTAATAACAATCATAATTATCAATACTTTGAATATTTAGTCAGAAATAATAACTGCAATTATTAGTCATTTTTTTACATTTGACAGGACACAAAATCTAAATTAATATCCACGGATTTTTCTATGAACAATGTACAATACATGACAAATAAAAACTCAAGCAAATTGACATAACAAATTATACTTTTACTACAAACATAAAAAATTACCAAGAAAGGGTACGTTATTTTATCGTAATGAAATACAATTTTGTTAATTTTAAATTGCAATACATATATATACACACACATATATACATATACACACTAGTACTATAATACACTATATATTAAGCTAGAGCAGGGCGCTGGTGGAGTCTAACTTAGAGTGATTTTAAATTATAGATAAGTCTACACAATAAATTAATTAAACTGATGTCCAACATCATATCGTCTAGTAGTAGAATATTTTGATGAATGTATAATAAGAAAAATACATAAGCTAAAAGTTGACAATTAAGAAAATAGGAAGATTGGGGTAATTTGAGAAGGAATAAATGCACATGAACTTGTCAAAATTAAAAGTACAAATATAATTCATTTCGAGGGAACAAAATATATATTTTTGAAGTTCAGGTCGGTAAAGTATACTTTACCATCCCGTAGTTTAAGGAGACAGAGTGTTGTTATTAACCCTGCAAAAAATCATTAGACGATTAGATTAGATTAGATTATAAGGATATACTCAAAACTCAAAGGGCAAACAATAAAATGACAGCTTTGCTAGTTTTTAATGATTTAATCACAGTTGGCTTTCTTCACGCGTCGATCGTATCGGAGTCGGTAGCAAGTGGCGCCTTTCCTTCCCTAATATCCACCTATATATATATGACCCCCTTCTTTCCATCCATCCCTCCAATTTATAAGCTCCACAATCTTTCATTTTACAAGTTACCAACCAAACCAAACCACCCCTAAGTCTAACCAAATTTCCCCATCCTGTTTTTATTCTTCAAAGAGAAGAAAAATTAGATCTTTTTCTTCTTGATGGTAATTCCTTTGAATAGGAATTGAAGAAAGAAACAATACCATTCAACTAAACGGAAAGGAGAACAAACCAATTCAAAAAAGTCCTGGCTAAATCTTCTGTTTTGATTCCTCAATTTTGTTTAAACAAATTTATTCTCTTTCTTTTTTCAGAAGATAAAATTGTGCCAATTTCTCATTTCCTTCTCCTTTCTGAACAATCCTTGCCAAATTTTCCTTTATTTGAAGCTCATCTAACATGTTCTGCTAACATTAGCTTCAATCGCTTTAGAAATTTAGCAACTTTTTTTGGTTTTGCCTTTTTAAAGGACTAGGATTTTGTTTTTGTTTTTGTAAATTTAATCTCATTTTTGGAAATATGGGAACGGAGGTTTTGAGACCTCAAGATGTTTTCTACGACAGATTCCGGCTGTCACCTCCGGCGTTTCATCATCGCCGGAAAAACTACTTTGCAAACGGAAATGCATTTGGTAACCCTAGACCAAACAACAACTCCGGCCACAAAAAGCCGGTACCACGACTGGAGCGGTCAGACCTCAAGAGAAAGACTTCTCACCAATCTCCTCCACCGCAAAAATCAGACCAACAGCCGCAGCTCCAAATCCCGAGGAGATCATCAAGTGCGTCTCCTCCGCCACAACCTCAAAAGTCGGAGCGGCGGATTAGATCATCAAGTGCGCCTCCTCTGCCTCAGCCTCCGACACCTGTGGTGGTGGAGCAGCAGCTCAACCACCTCCTCCTCCCGAGGAGATCAGCGAGCGTGGACGAGCTGCAAAATGATCTTCCTAGGGTTACGATATTGAGAAGAGGACAGTCGCTAGACACAATTGATGCAACCAGACTGAAGAGAGATTTAGAGGAGGAAACCACAGGAGGAGGAGGCCTTGTGAGGGATGATGTGTACGCTGGATCGGCGTTTTTTGTATCGCCTTCACCCAGCTCTCTTCCTTTGCCTTCTTTCTTCAACATCAACAACAGTAACAGTAACAATAATAGCGTGAATATCAGCAATCACATCACCATAATCAACAACGAAGAATTTCATGATTCGGCCACCAGAGACCTGAGGCGTCTGCTTCGTCTCGAATGAGCTGATGATGATTATCAGCTAAGAACTACTACTACTACTACTACTACCTACTACCTGGTACTGCTACTATTACTACGGCATCGTCTGATTCGCTTTGGTTTCCTTTTTTCTGGATCTAAGTTTCTCCATATCGTATTTTTTGTCAAATATGGAGAAATTTTACTGGTCTGAAAATAGAGGAACAGTGAAAACAGAAGTGCAAGCGAATTGGCCGTGGGTTTTTAGAACCTTTTTTTTTTTTAATGTTTTTAGCTAGCTTATTAGCTATATCTGAGAAGTACTTGTGGGGGTTGGCTAAGAACGATTGGAGGTGTTAATTAGGTGGGCTCGTGGATGAAGAGATGAAATGACCCCCAAGAGTGTCTAAAGAAAAAGAAAAGAAAAAGAAATTATGTGTATGGTGTATAACGTATACTGTTCCAAGAAAATTGTACAGTTTTCTTTGGGACGGTATTGTAATGTAATAGAGTGGCTAATCAGTGTAGCAAATGGGAGTATTTGTATTGTATTTGGGGTACGCCTCATTGTATTGTTGTAGGTACTATGGGAGGGAGTTGAAGGGAAATAAGTAAGATGGTCTGTGTTAGTGGTGTGATGCTTCTGTTGGTTGTTGATGTTGATGATGTATATTATATTTCATCTCAATGATAATATGAATAGCAAAGATGTATTAAATGGGCTAATATATATATATATGGCTACTGCATTTGTGTTGTCTCCCTTGGCTCATCTATCATCTAATCATCATTCCACTTGTTATGATCCGCTTTATTTTTTTCCCAGATGCGTTTTCAGTATTGAAAATTCATCTTTGTCTATCTTTGAAAAGTTTAGTCTGAAATTTGGTTTCTCTTCATTCTAGCGTACCAGGTCTTGGGTGGAAACATGCTAATCTTTTGTTAAAGAACCATCAGAAGCGCAAGCTTTTTTGCGCTTCTAAATAGAGTTATGGTGCTAAAAACAAATCTGCCTGCTAATTTGATCTCTCAGTTGGAAAAGTGTAGCAACACATCCTTTGGAGTACATGATTGGGGATCATACTACGAGGACAAGTTAACGAGAAATATCCTCCAAATAAAAGGCACGTTTTCTTTTCTTACGACCCTTTTTAATGTAGATGATCAAATTATGACCCCTGGGAAAAGCTTAATTGAACCAAAGATGCGGCAGCAGCATTTTGCCCATCCTCAAGGGTTTCTCTTGTCTAAGTTCAGTTGACGGCCTGTATTTTGTTTCTTTAGTGGAGTGCTTGTGTTACTAAGAAAAGTTGACGTTTTTCCTGTGATGAATTTTTTCGCATTGTTTGAGCAGAAGAATCAGAGAGAGAGAAGAAGTGGTTGTCCATCTGATTGTTATCTTTTCCTTTGTGCTGTGGACTGGTGGGTGGTTAAGGTATTTTTGGTAGGTAAGCTAGAAACTTCATGGGGGAGAGAGCAGTGATTGAGGTCGGGAAATGGTAATACCACAGAACAGAACAAGGATTTGGTAAGAGCCTGACCCTTACGAGGAAGGAGGACGGCTCCTTAGTCAATTACGATGAGCACGCCATACCAATATCAGGAACAAGTGGTCAAATCTCTCATTTTCAAAATAAAAGCATAAACAGTAGTCTCTTTTTAATTGTGAGGCGAAAAAAGAAAAGCATACAAGCAGGAACATGTTCGTGTGGATTGCATTTTTCTGAATTTTTCGTAGAAAAATTATTGTAATGATTTGATACATATGAGATAAAAGGGTGGTTGAAAAATATGTTCATAAAAAATAAAAAAATTGCAATCCTTAACCTTTAATCTTAGACTACTGGTGCGTTTCAGCATTCTTAACCTTTAATCTTCTTTTAATAGTCTCCAACTGGATTTTCCAATAGAGGGATATTAGGGGGAGTTTCGCTCTTCTGTGTTAATTGAAAGAATGGGGTTCGACCTTTCACCGATCGTACGTTGCACTGCTGGTGAATAAGAGATCAAAGGACGTATCATATTATTCCACAAAGTGACTTTGTCTTTCCTTCCAATTTAGAGATTGGCACGAACAATGGGGGATCGATTTGGTAAGAAATCGCTTCAAACATCTTTTTCTGGGAGCAATAATGGAGTGTTGGGGATTGGTTTAGGGGGGCATCTGCCAGGTTGGTTTTGCGTCTATCAGCAATAATTTACAGCACAAATCGTCTTCTTTGGTTCCTGTGCTGAGCCCATTTGCCTATTCTATAATAATGGATGGTATGCCAAATGGTTACTACTTGTGGACTTGGAGGTGCTTACCGGGAAGCTGAGTGCAAGGTCCCTATTTAAAGAAAAGATTTTGTTCTTATCCCTATTATATGGCTGGCTGGATCTGTTGAAAAGGGAAATATGATCAAATGTATATTTGCAAACTGTCATGCTATAATTGTAGAATTCTTGGGACCAAAGTGACCTGACTCAAGGACAATAGCAACTATCTCGAAATTAATTGGACAATGCTACAAATTTGTTGTGTTTCTCAAAAAAAAAAAAAAAAAACATGTTCGTTCATTCATTATCATTACCTAATTTGTTGTTGTTTTCAGGGTCTTTATTTTTCCAATGAGAGAAAACTTCATCCGCCATTCAGATTATCATTACCTAATTTGTGGTTTGTTTGGACAGCGTATTTATTATTTGAAATATTATTTGAAATAATTACTGTAGTATTTTTTGTGATGTGATATATATGAGATAAAAAAGTGGGTTGGAAAATCTATTTATGATGTAAGCGAAATATTATTTGAAACAAATTTGATATCCAAACAAAGCTGGTTAAGAATTCTATTTTGATATGTCAAGGTTAAGTTGCATAAAGCTCTCGTAGCATAAAAAAGTGTCATGGTTTCGACGTTGAAGAAGAGTATTTAAGCAGTTTAACAAGACATCCTTAATCCATTTATACTTGCTCTTTTTATCTTTATTGAGCACCTTACTTTGTGAATAAATGCTAACGCTCAAAGAGTAATACACTATTTCACAAAAAGTACTTAAAAAGACAATTTGCCACAATTCATATTTTTTTTTTAAAATATTTTCTTATAACTCTTCCATATTTACAATTAAATTAAGCATTCTAAATTTTTGTACGACAAAATAAATTGTTGCTAGTTATAAGGGTACAAGAGGGAAGTTTTGGAACACTATGATTTAATTCATTCAGGCAACAAGCGCAATTGGGTATGAAATCAGTGATGTCGTATGGCATAACATTCATTGTTATTGGGCCATGGCGTACTGGTTGAAGTTGGAAGCTTCTTTTACTTTGATTGGGCCTGCCCCAGCATTGCTCTCCATACTATCATATAATATTCACACTGATTTGTTTTCACCACACACAAAAAAAAAACTCATTTTAGCCAACAGCCATTTGGTTTGCTGGTGACCATCAAGACTTTAACTCTTGGTTGTCGCCAGCCATTATTTGTACTTTGTCACTTTCAATGGCTTCCTCCTCCGGTGGTGTTTTCGTCGGTTAGACAAAAAAAAAGAAAAAAGGAATTGATTCCCAGCTGTGAAATTGAAATGGAAACATGTAGTTTAAGTTAGTTTTTGGAGAGGAATATGGTAGTCAAGCAGAGTTTTGGTGTCCCCAAATTCAGATGCATTTCCAAATTAAGAAACGTTAAATATGCTTGCTTCTAAAATGTCAAAAATAAATAAATAAATAAATCAAGTGCTCAGTCTTGCTATTTCAAATTGATTGAATAAACTTTATCATATTTTCTAAATTTTCTGGATCTATAGTATCTAATATTTATTCTCCAAATCTGTTTATATTTATGTTTTCTGTCATTAGTCGATTTATATATAAGAGAAAAAGAACAGATGGATTTTAGATTCTTAAATCTTAGGTGGTGTTCGGATTACAATTTTTCACTAAAATATTTTTACATTTTATGTTTCAAATCACCATTTTACTTCTACATCTTATCATATATATATATATATATATATAAAAACACTAAAAACTAGCAATCTAAGCGAGACATTAGCGTTCGGTATTACTAATGAACGGTTGGTGATTAACGAGGGAACGTTCGGAAATCCTCGTTTAGATTACTCGATGGAGGAGCCAAAAAAGATTAATAAAATATGAATAATACTAGCGGAGTAACCTCTAGCAATCAACGAGGTGAATAGAATTCGAAGAGAAAGTCAAAGTTTATCATCCAAAGCACCTAACACCAGGGACGAGATGTTAGGTGATTATTATAAGGTTATCATCCAAATCACCTAACTCATTATTCTTTCCGAAGCGTCCCTTGAAGTTGGGAAATGCAGAATTTTCAAGGATTTCATTTGATCCCTCCTAAGTTCTAACCAAACAATCTAAAACTTGTGGTCTGGTCAGATTACCTCGTTCAAAGGTCCATAGCTAAGACTGATTGTTGTAATAATTAACCATTCCATCCCTTTCAAAAAAAAAAAAACTTGGGTGTTGCTAAATTATTTCGTTCTTGTATAGTATAGCCGACGCCAATTAGAGCATAAGATAGAAGGCGCAAGTTGATTTCTTATGTTTAAGAATTAAGATTGCAGTGATTATTCAACTTTAGACACGGCTTAGGGTGCGTTTAATAAAATTGAAATCTGAAAATTGAAGTTTAAAATTTAAAATATGAATATATTGAGTTATTGAATTGTTAAATACCAAATTTGATACATTTGATTATATATCACATTAAGTGATGAGTGAATAGTTTATTCACTTATCTTTTGGAGAAATTTTGTAAAGAAAATTCAGTGCCACTTAGTTAATTCAAATATTCAATTTTTAGTTATCAAACACATCTGAACGTATTAAGAAGATTTGAATTCGTTAAATTTAAGTGGTGAATGGGATAATGAAACAAGACTTCGTAGTAATAGTTCATTAGCAAACTATATTTAACTATAACGTATTTGAATTTTTCAAGGCGAACCTTTCTCACTTCAAAAATTGTGTTTTGTTTTCTCCCCTCCTCTATTTCCTTGATATCGACACAAGTAAATGGTGTAGTAATCAAATTAAGAAGAAAAATTTGTTCTTTGTCTGTAAAATAGTTGGAGTTTGAGCATAAGAAAAATAATGAACGAAGCTTGAATCTGAATAATTCAGGGTACAAAATTCTCAATGGAGACACATATAGGGGCAAAAAATTCTTTGAACGCTATTATCTACATATTTAAAACAAAAGAACATGTTTCCAACGTAGTCACAATTTGTGCTTTGTTGCTTGCCGGGTTATCTACAAATCTGTTTTTCTGAAACAGATAATTTGCCGTACGTTTCTTTTGATCTTTATCTGTTATGACATAGGATTTGAATTCTCAACTGGGGTAGACCCATGTTTTGACTTATTTATTTTTGTTCCTAATACAGTGGACTGACCTATATATATGTCCTAAAATTCACCTCATTTGACCATTTGAAGAACCCTAAATAGCGTTGGTAATATCAAAAATCAATTAACACTTGCCAGCCACCTGAGTAATTCACCTTTAGAGAATACCCCATGACATTTTTGTGCTTTTAGATGCACATTAATTAAAGAGTTCTGCAATGCTAAAACCACTAAACACTCGCCGCATGAACAACTCTCATTAATAAGAAATTCTGATTTTACACTTTTGGATATCCATTCCTTGGCTTCTGCCCAAATAGTATAGTAGTACTGCTTATAAGAAGTTCAAAACTAGAGACATGACACCACAAGAAGTTTTGCCCGTCGCGGTGAGTTTAGGCCCTATGACACCACAAGAAAAAATGAGTTTTAGTAGCCTAAAACTTTGACCTATAAATAACCTCAAGCATTAAATATATATTTTGGACCAGTAATTACACACGTTTAAGTTTTAAACAAGGTCTGATTTGCATCTCGTCAAGAATTCAATGCACCTGCAGCATACTATTTCGTTCAACAAATTATTTATACTTAGACCAGATAAAAGCAAAAATTTAGTTTGTAGGTAACTACCTAATTAAATAGACTGTGCTTTAGATTCAGAAAAGATGTTATCCTAGTTGCCTTAGCCAATCGACGTATTTAGACCCTTCAAACACCCCTTTGTCTTTTCATATTGGAATGGGAATTATATCCTAAACTTTTACTGACGATCCTAGTTTTTGATAGCACGCATGCATATATTTTATTCTGTTTTTTTCGTTGTTATATGATCTTTTATACACCTTAATGACGTTTTACATTCCAAAGAAAACTTCTTAATTAACACCTCCTTTGTAGGAGACAGTGACGTGAAAACATCCAACAATTATTTAAAAAAAAAAAAATTAACTACAAATGTATCATTCTGCATTGAAAAGCCAGCTTGTTAAATGATTCAAAGGAATTCTATTCAGAAAAGAATTCTCATGCTTCAAGTTTAGAAAAATTGGCACCTACCGAAAAGTAAAAGCCAAACAATTCTGCTTGTTTCTTGTTTAAGCTCAAAGACCATTTATTTTCCGTGGAAGTAACTTCATCCATCTTTCCCTCATGCTCACTATAAAAACGGAAACCCCACTGCTTCTTGCAACATTCATCCTTCAAAACAAAAACAAACAAGTACTATAAACTACTTCAAACGGATTCAACTTCTCGAATAATCTCTTCATTTCTTTCTCAGAGTGTCCTTAAACACTCAGCTATCAAAAATATGGCCACACAAACCACATCCAATACTGCTTCCTCAAGCTCTAGCGTTGGTAGCATCAAGGACAAAACATTCACCGGTGTTGGAAACCTGATTAGGCTTCTTCCCACGGGGACTGTTTTCCTGTACCAATTTCTGAACCCAATTTTAACCAACAATGGCAGCTGTAGCAATACAAACAAGTATGTCTCAAGCGTACTTTTCGCGCTTTGTGGGATCTCTTGTTTAATCTCAACATTCACTGATAGTTACAGAGATGATCAGGGAAATATTCATTATGGGATTGCAACGTTTAAAGGGTTTTGGCCAACTTCAGGTGCAAGTTCATCAGTGGACTTCAAATCATACAGGCTTCAAATTGGAGATTTTGTTCATGCTACACTTTCCCTGATCGTGTTTTCCGTTCTTTCCTTGTTGGATAACAACACAGTTGAGTGCTTTTATCCTTCCTTTGAGTCTACTCAAAAGGCTTTGTTAAAGGCCATGCCTCCTGTCATCGGCTCAGTTGCTGCTGCTGTTTTTGTTGCCTTCCCCAACAAGCGCCATGGCATAGGTTACCCTTCAGATTCAAGTTCGAGTTCAACTTCAACCACTTCAAGTGGAGTCCAGCCATCAAATGCCGAGCAGAAGGCTTAATTTCTTGGATATACACAGCTGCTATAGTAACTGTTATCAATTTGCATTTGCACAAGCGGTCTGAATATAGGAAACATACATAAAATTTTATCAGTAAATTATGTGATGTGAATCTTAAACCTTATGTGTAAATTGATTAATCTACCTTCATTGTAAACCCCATACCCATAGGAGTTGAAGAATGTAATCATGGTCCAATTATAACTTTCTTTGTTTGTTGATTGTTTGGTTTGAGAATTGAAAAGTCTATTAGAATTATTATTAATTGTTTGGTCTCCCCTTTCCTTATCATATGACTGTAACTGTCATTTGATTGGTTATTGCAAAAAATTGAAAGAGGTTTTACACGCTAGCGAGGCTGCTGGCACGCGCATTGAATATGTAATCTTGTCTCTTGATGATGATAACGGGCTTTTCCTTCATGCAATAGTATGCGTAATTAATTTATGGATTAATCTTTTCTACACTGACAGTGTATACACTATCAGCATTAGATGAATGACAACTATGCAAAATTTGAATTTGAAATTCAATTTTTGTACACATGTCATGAATCCAACGATGATAGTGTATACACCGTCAGTGTAGGAAAGATTTACTCTTAATTTATTCTGTAGCCAAAGAATTTCAAGAATTACGTTATGAAGAACGTATACCCAGTCCTCCTATACATCAATATGAAGTTGATTTTATGTGTTACAATTGAATTTGATGTTTTTGGCTTGGCGCAAATTTTGCCTTATAAGCTAATATGTAGTTGAATTGTGACTGGGCCAAAAATTTGAGCGTATAGAATGAAGTATGAAGATCGATATAGACTTATCCATTTCGCTTTTCTTCGGAAGAGGTACTAAAAGGTAGACGAATGAGATGAAATCAGATTTTTAAGCTTTGACGAATGAGATGAATTCAGGATCTCTCTGAGCCATTGGCATACACCACTTTTGTTTAAACAGGATGTTAATTATTAGCATGCAGAAAACTGTAAATAGGATCTTGTAGCATAAGGTTAGAAAGGAATTTAGGGCATGAAAACACATGCTTATATTTTCAAAGCATTACGTCATGAAAACCTAAGAATCACCTGCTGATTTGCTCTAATATAGTGACAAATTCCTAACACAATTTGAAAATACGTGATCGTGCTATAGCTAAGTTACCTCATGCTCAAGCTTTTCTCCTGATTTTGGAAAATGTTAACCTTGAAATACGCACAGAAATTCATGGATACGGTGAGGTAAATTCCGTTGATTACCCTTTTTAAGTTTATCAATAACTTTACGTTATCTTGACCATCTTTCATGAATTTCATACTTTTGATCTTCTTTTGTACTTTTTTTTTGGTTCGAAGCGTCACGCTTTTACCTTTAGCAAACCTAATGTCCAACTAAAAATTTGAGTATATGATTTCCAAATTAATAAGGTCCCTGTAAATGATACCAAAGCACCTGTACATCATAAGCATTTTTTGCACTAGGTGGTTATATTTTGACCCCCAAAAAAAAAAAAAGACCAAGAATTATTGATCAACAGGTCATAGCTCCGGAGTATTTGCGAACGTAGCTTCAGTCGGAATACCAACCCAACTTGTACCGATTTGCTGAAAGTTTTTCATTCTTATTTCCGTTTTTGAGCACGGGTTTTTCTGGTAGAATTCTATCTTGTCTTTACTATGAATTATTCCAACCATCCGGCGCTGGGCAGATGTCAGCCCTCATGCATGATGGTCTTTGCGGAAACATATGTGTTTTTGGTAAACAGCATCTAACTCTTTGACAACATTAAAAAAATAATAATAAAATAAAAGCTCTGCCCTCCCTCTATATCTAAGAGATGGAAGGGCAGATGTTTTTGGTGCGCCCTCCAATCAAGAATTGGAACCTCATAATCACTAGCCGAGTATACTTTTCTCTCATGACTATTTTGGTTCAGGACTCAATATTTTAGTGTTCTAGGCACAGAAAATCACACCAATCCATTTTAAATGTGGTGGTTAAACTCTACTATGGTGACGATATTGTAAGGGAGGTCCGGCAGAAAGATAGCTCGACGTCAGGTTGGCCAATTGGAGTAAGAGAACGTACTCGACATGAATGGTAACTTCCCCAGCAAAAAAAAAAAAAAAAAAAAGAACACATTCGAGCACGCAGAAAGAAAAAAAGATAACGTAAACTAAGGATGATAAAAACTGAAACAAAATCCATCTTGCTCGTTTTTAACGTATGGAAAACCCAAGGAATCGTGGTTTTTATTTTTTATTCATTGTCAAATGCACTAAGTTTGAGTACGAAGATTTGTACGGGTTCTTGGCTTTCTTGTTTCCTTGATTGATTGAATATGGGGCTGCGAGGATGGCCGAATCATGTAGACACATATTTGTGCCGCGCGCCCTAGAAGCTGATTACCTTTTCCTTTCTCTTCAGCGAAAATCTTTCTCCAGCAAATATTAGTCTTAGATAGTCCACATGAGCATTTTCTACATTAACTTTAAAATTTTTAGTTGGTAACTAATTTTAGAAATAGAAAAAGAAGAACCGAAAAACTTTGCTAATGGGAGCTAGTAGTTACGAAGATAGTAATGCCACAGATTTAAAAATACTGAATTAAAGGGGCAAAATGAAAAGAAAATATTCAGTGAACAAAAGAGAAAAGTATACATGCAGAAATAAATCCCCGCCTCCCTAAAATGGAAAAATAAAAAGACAACATTATCTGGGCCTCAGTCTTTCGATGGGCTGAGTTGGCTAAGGCCCAGGAATTTTACATGCTTATCCAAACTTAACGGCCCAAGTAATGGGGCAAGTTAGATGGGTTATTTCGAATTTTATTGCCGATACGGCGATAATACAAGAGATCTGTGTGATTTATGATTCTCGGATATTGCCTTAATCCGTGATGATGATTGAAACTGAATTCATCAAAATTTTTCTAACAAAAAAAAAAAAAAGTCATTTCCCATTCCTTCAAGTTTTGCGGGAATCTCGTTTACAAAAGGTCAAGTTTTGTCGGTGAGTGATTAAGTGATTTATGATTCTCGATATTATGGTGATTGAAACTGAATCTACCTAAACTTTTCTAACAAAAGAAATGGTCATTTCCCGTTCCTTCAAGTTTTGCGGGAATCTCGTTTACAATTGTGATTGCACAGCACAAATTTACGGTAGAGGTAGATTAATTATTAATCGTATCGATAAAATTGAGTTGGAAACACAAATTTAAGAAAGTGACAAAGTACTTTTTATCCGTTTCTATTTTAGTGTCTATATTTACTATACTAATGCGACTATATAATTTGAAAATGACTACATGTAGAAGCCCATGTCTATTCCGCAGATGCAAGCATATATACATGACAACAAAATTGAAGTATTTATAGTACATTTATGACTCATCGAGTGCAGATGAACAATGCTATCCGCTAGGGCTATCGAATATGATAAGTGGGCACAACTTGCCTGTTTGTCTATGCATAAGTGGCGTTTGAAACGCAGAAGTACCTAGCTTTGCAAATCAAGCAAGGCAAATTGCTTCTCATCTCCTACTAAGTTGTAACTTCTTACATAAACTCTTAAAAAGTAGTAAAGCCATTAACTTAAATGTTACACGAAACAAAGTGGGAGGGCCACACTGAAAATGGAACAACGGAACGATGATATTAAACTTGATGAATATATATAAGGCACTCAGTATTTGAACCAATGGTTAATGCTGTTCTTCTACTAACTATTCTATACTACAAAAAAAAAAAAAAAAAAAGACAATGTGAAAATTCGAGTATCGAACTATATGCAAGTATCAATATTCTGCAGACGTTTAAAAGTGAACCTAAAGCTATAATCATTTGGTTTGCAAAGCGGAATCAATGTGCACCAATTGTTCGCCTTGCACAGATCATCCAATGGACTATGGATTAAACGGCAGATTAATTGCTTTTATGTTACATCAATTCAAGCTTGCTCGATCTGTTTAATTGCGACCGTTGGAGCTTCATTCGGCCAATATCCCAACTTAAATGGTGATGTAGGGAAATTCTTTACATAAGCAATAATAATTTTTTAGGAAGTCAGAATTATACCTTGTACGTAAAAGCAACTTTTCTTGCATGTTTTCTCTATATAAGTAAGTACCATATCAATATGCACATATACAACATTTTATAGCCAAAAGTTCTCTGGGGCTAAAAACATGAGCAACAAGCAAGATTGAAGCATGGCCAATAAAGCAAGCATAGCACAAAACGCATTTGTTGGCCTTAGCAGCCTCATCAAGCTTCTTCCAACAGGGACCGTCTTCGCCTACCAGTTCCTCAATCCTTTGTTAATCGGCGGCGACGGCGACAGCTGCAAAGTAGCTAACAAGGTCCTATCTTACATTCTAATAGTGGTTTGTGGGCTTTCTTGCTTTTTCTCAAGCTTCACAGATAGCTACACGGATAGTGACGGAGAAGTTCATTATGGTATAGCAACTTTCAAGGGTTTTTGGCCGAATCCTGATGACAAGGATCTGTCGTCCTACAAGATTCGATTTGGGGATTTTGTGCATGCATCTTTTGCTTTGTTGGTGTTTGCTGGTGTGGCCCTTTTGAACGATAATTCCGTCGACTGCTTCTATCCATCTTTTGAGAAGCATAAGAAGGTTGTGGTGTCGGTGTTGCCTACTGTGGTTGGTGCGGTTTCAAGCGCTGTTTTTGCCTTGTTTCCCACCAAGCGCAACTACATAGGCTATCCTCCTTCCAGCCAGAAATCTAATCCCCCCAAGTCTTTACTGGATGGATAAATATGCTAAGGATTCGTATACACGACAACGAAAGTATATGCACTATCAGTGTATATAATAAGATTAACTCAATTGTATCTGTGATTATTGATTGTAATGCGTGGAAGAAGTCTGTCTGTCTATTGAAGTCTTGTCTTATTAATTTGTTGTATCTATGGATGAATGACATTACTATTTTTTTCCTTTTAATTATTTATGAGTGTTTCATCATGCTATTTTCAAACTTGTGAACCGCTGGCAAGGGTATATGCTTTTGTTTGGTCATGAGTCTATTCCTGAAGAATATAAATAATCTGTTAGTAGCTAGTTCATAAGAGTATTGGGAAAAGTACTGATATAGAAGATTATAATCCTAATGAAAAATAAATTAGAAGAAAAATTGACAAACAATTTGGCGTCTTATCAGCACTGTGGATTTCAAAATTAAGAAAACTGAATTCCAGATACTCGAATGCCAAATTAAAGGCATCAGATAGATGTTGGTAGCTCGTGCGTGATAGTAGCATTCGTAAATGGCTTAAAGTTTGACTTTTTGGTACGAATAAGTAGAGTATGTATATCGACATAAATATGGAAATTGAAAGAGAAATAATTAAACCCTTCAAAGGCATCAAAATGCTTATATAGTTCTTGCCATTGAACTTTTATCTAAGAACATTACTCAAAAGAAGATCAAACAAATGGTGGACTTTTACCGCGTCAAAGAAGGCAAGAAGGAAGTTTGCTCCCTCTCCCTCGTTTTTATTTATTGAAGTTTTCTGACGGGTGTCTAATGAACATTTGTTAATACAGTTATATTTCATGTATATATGTACACTAATAATTATTACCTTCCTTTCTATTTATATACTTTTCATAATTAATCTGCTTACATTTATACGCTTTCCTTAATTAATTTTATATTTTTAAAAATTTAACACTTAAAATACATCTTAAAGAGTATCCTTTGAGTACTCTAACCTTAACGAGTGTACTATGGGTACTCGTTAGACAGATCATTTATTTATTTAAATTTCCATTGAGAAGGTAGGCAACGAGTATAAATATTGGTGGGTTTTCATTGAGAAGGTAGGCAAGAAGAATAATCCTTGTGGGTTGTCTATCTACTAGGGAAACTGGAAACTTCTTGTTAGATCTTACGCAGTTATATACTCTCAATAGTGACATCCTACCAAAGTAGCATCCTATTTGAGAAAAAACCTCAGAAGCAAGACTTTGCACCTTGATCAGTATCAATCATAGTTTGCACCTTGAATTCTCTCTCCAGTTGTCTCTGAATGCATGACATATGTCCTTATTTATTAACATTAGTTAGAATTAGTCAAATATAAAATGGTCATATCCTTTTCTAGTGAATAAAGACACATGTCATGCGTTCAAATGTATAATGTGAAAAATGGAGAGACGATCCATGGGAAAAAAGCCAAATCCAACATCATTTGGCCAAACTTATCGTCACAAGGTCATCTCTTAAATTAATTACTGTAAATTCACATGGACAAAAAAATAATTGAAATCAGAAATAACGTTGTTTTCAAAGATCAATTCACATCATAGACTAATCCTCTCTCACAGAATAATACTATTATTCTTATGGATTAAATTTTTATACACGACCAATATAGAAATTTTTTTATACTAACAATTATAAATATATGCTATTTGTGTAAAAATCAAATTTAAAATTTAAAATTAAATTACATGACATATATTCAATATCATACATGTAAACACTGATAGTGCATGGAAAATTTATCCTATCATCATCATCATCATCATTTGTTGTGAGTGCAAGAGTTCATGATCAATACAAATGAATTACGTCTAAACATTATTACAAGGGTGGGATGAATAGAAATAAATTACATGATCACAAAAAATATTTACTAAAATTTCAGAAATTGTCAGTTTTATTAGGGGCGTTTGATGGCTTCTTTAATTTTCATCAAATTGAAACTTCCAAGCAATCCAGTTAACTGAGTTGAAAAGGGGGAAGAATAAAGAACAGTCTTCAAATTTAACATGGGCTGGGTCAACTGAAGCAGTATTTTGGGTACCCAACGGCAGACAGTCACTTCTTTAGCCAATTTGCAATCGCACAATCTCATATATGGACGTCCACTCCGAAGCCCACAAAGGATAACTGGACTCTCTGTGCTAAAGAAAAGACATTGAATCGGTTATGGGCCATCACCAAGCGAACTAATGTGGTAAAGCAGGTAATTAATTAGTCATACAGCTTTAAACTAGCAAAAATAAATTGTTGTTGAGTTTGCGAAAAATATAACGGGTAATCTATTGATTACTCATTTTTCAAATCATTATGAACACATTAATGTTTTTTCTTTTTTAGGTTGGATTGCAAAGATACAGAGGAATAATCTTTCTTCTTTCATTATGAGGAAATAAAATGAAGATTTAGACCAATAAATTGGTTTCTTCTTTGTGATAAAAGCCTTCTTTTGAAGCATAACTAATTGTATTATACAAGGTGATAAATATGCTTACACATACTTCAAATAAGTATCTCTCTACCAATGATCAAATTCTAAATACTTCAAAAAAAAAAATGCAGGCAGACCACTTTGGCTCAACTTTAGGGGAGTTTTGCACAAAGGGCAACCTGTATTTTTCATGTTCCTATAAGTGCCAAAATCCTCTTGAAGTACAAGAATTTGTGATCTTTACAACTCTTTGTTTTAGTTTCTTGTGTCTTTTGCCACCCAAATGTTGAGCTGTATTTGCTGCTTTCATAATATCAACCTTGACTATGTGATGATCAGATGTGCCTTTGGATGAAATGACCGAGTATGATCCAGGCACAAAGTTGTATGGCAGGTCAGGGGAGGCCATAATATAGTCCACACGGGTTCCATATTTGCAGGTTCCCTGAACACCTGTTTCAAGAAAACAGGGAGTACTTAGAACAATTGTGTTGGATCATGAGAGACCTTTTAGGGGGTGAAATGTGTATTAAATTAAAGATAGAGTCTAGTACTTTGGCCTTTGGCAATGATGACCACTGGCTCAAATTCGCCTGGAAAGTGCTTGGCATCTGTGTATTCTTTTTCCTTCAAGAAATTCACCACTTGAGTTTTTGGTGTTGGTTTTCCCAGCTCCTCGTAATACTGTCATGTTGAAAATTACAAGAAAATATTTGATTAGCTGACTTCTTGTTTGCTATTAATGCTTAAAAATCTTTTCGAAAGGCGGAGAAACAAAGAGATTGCTACCTTCACAATATTGGTCCATCTTTCAGATGAGTAATCTGATGCATCAAGAGAATTGAGGCCTCCAGCCAAAATGTGTGGATGATCACTTGACTGAATAATTGCATTGATTTGCTTCATCCTCCAATTCTCATCTAAATGGTCAAGTTGAGTGCAATAAAAGTTGAGGTCCCCCACCCATGGGACATCAATTGTAGCCTTGAGCACATTCCTGCCATTAGCAGCACAAACAAACAATTGGAGTTTGTTAATTCTTATGCATTTGCTACTGCTTAGGCTATCAAGAATATCAGTATTCTGAAGTCAAATTTCAGGACCCTTTTGGAGAAGAGAACATTATTGTCTGATGGAAAGAACCCACAAGGCTTCTAGCGATAATGAATGGTAATGAGATGACAGGGAAGTAGGATGAAGCTGTCATTTCTGATCATCATTAATGGATCGCTACAAGCATCGGTAATATCAAATATGCCGGTTCTTGTTTATTAGGACACAAAAGTGAACTATGAAGAGGAGAGAGATAAATTCCTAGATTAAAGTTACTCACCTGAAGTCCTTGTCATCATAAATTCTCTGAACTTTCCACTTCTTAATTGGCCATTTTGACATGATAGCATTCCCATACTCAGGAGCCCAGCTTTCTGCAAAGACATAGTACATACCTAAGGCCTCAGCCAAATTAGACAAAGGGGTCATTTGTTTCTCTTCCTCAGCTTTCACATCTTGCAAAGCCAAGATATCAGCATCCAGTTCTTTAAGCACATCATAAATGCTCTTACTTCCATCATTCATCCAGTTAGCCATGCCAAGGGGAAAGCATATGGGAGACCTCATTGGAGCTATGCTGTTTGTGTAGAAAGACACTATATTGGTCGAAGAATCTTCCTCAAAGCTAAGCACCTTGTTTTGTGCCAGTGATATCTCATTTTCAGGAAGATTTATCGAAACTTTTGGTTTTGATCTGGTGAGTTTGATCTGACTGGAAGTTAGCTCCGGATCACCAATTGTGGGGTGCAGGGGAGACTGTTTGAGTATGCTCTTTGGACGACCACTCACTGGCTTAACCCGAGTTTCACTCTTCAGATACTCTTCGTCGCCAGGAATGAAAACAACCGACTTTTCAGCCTTGGGAATAGCAGGTGCAAGTGAAAACAAGGCTGCATTGAAAGTTGCAACTCGAATAGGCCTTTGTGTAAAAGCAACTTTCACTTGTCCATTTACGTAACTTGGAGAATTTTTGATTGTTGCTTCTTTGTTAAGCTGACCTTTTGAGTTCAGCTTCCCAAATCTCCTGATTACCACTTTAGGCCTCGGACGCCTCCGGAGCAACCACCTTATCCTTGAGCAAAGGCGTCGAAATCTCCTGCTTAGGATACGCAACATGCGAGACAATTTCTTATTGTATACAAGCCCCGAAATCTCTCTTGATTGAAGTGTGTGCATTGAGTCCTCCAACATATGAATTTTAAGATTGCATATATGATCTGATTGGAGTTTTCAAGGGTTCACTTTTTATTTGGTGAACCCAGTTGAAAATGTGTGTTAAGGGACCTGCCAATGCTCAATAGACATAGGGAGTGGACTGTGGAGGGGGCTATAGAGACAAAGCACATCCCAACTACTCCAAGAATTGGAGTGGAGGCTGACAGACGACAATGGTGCCAACATTGTTGATCTTCTATGTTATGACAACAAAACTATAACTACTCCCACCTGTTAAAGAGACTTTTTCTTTACAGCCAATGGAATCAGATTATAATAGGAGGAAAAAAGGAAAAAAGTTCTTCAAAGAGTCTTCATGGTTATAATATTTAGGGTGATGTAACACTCAATTCACATTTAAGTGTTATCTGTAAGCCCCGAGGAGGTCAATGTAGACTCAAATACTGATCAAGAATATGTTGACCAAAGAAATGCAGCACTGCCGGGCACCAGCACAACATCAAAATCACTATTCAGCAATCAGTACTGTTAAGAACGAGTCTTTTAAGTCTAAATAATTTGGTGCAGCAGCTTATCTCACTTTTACTAACCTCCATGAGATACTTCTTGGTGTTGCTTTTATTCAGTCTATTTGTCAAGAAGTCAAAAGTGTGTGTGGATGTGGAGAGAGGCAGCTAGAGATGGTGGAGAAAAATATTGGAACCCAACTGCAGCAAGGGACCCCAAATCCACGAGGGAACATGCGAAATTTTTTTGCAATTGGCTTGTCATTGAATCATTAAACTTGCGTTCTTAGTGTCCAGCTTTCGAGTCTCTGGACATTATCCAAATTTGGTACCACATATGATGACAAGATGGAACTCTCTTCATATGCAGTACTTTTGGAGCTAATGGTTTCGTACAAGGGCAAAAGATATATAAACCCAAAAATCACGTTAGGTATTAAATCATGAAGAGACTGACACAGGGAAAGAAAGGGTGTTAGGGGTGGTGGTCATTCTTACAACAGCAGTCAAGAGGTGTACCAACTAATTATCCAGCACGGCAGAGACGCCAATCACGCACCAGTTTTATAAACCAAAAAAGATGCTCCTGGAAGACTTTTTACCAATCAATACAAGACACCATTCTCATGCTAAATCAAACCTCAGATTAAGCAGGATGTCGACTTCAGAAGCTTTTGACACATTCAAGAAGTTCAGAGGGATATTAGTTAACAGTTGCGTGAATCATTAATCAATTGTTTTGAGAAGAACCTTAACAACCTAACCACTAATATTCTAAGCATCACATATTCTCGTTTAAGCAAGAGAATAATCATCTCACAGGCACAACAAATGGACACTCACTTTCATACATAACAGAGTATAGTTTAAAGAACTCAATAACAAAATCCAGAAAATGAGGCAACGTTGGACAAAACAACACAGTTAATATTGCGTTTGTAACCTTGAATCGAAGATTAGAACTTGCTAGCTAATGCTATTCTGATACAGGATAAAATTGTAATGTTTACAAAAGCCAAGATACAGGTTACTCTACTGTCGGCGAGTTGGTCAATGCACCTTTGCAATCCTAAACGGTTAAGTAGGTAACTCGTTTTGCCTTTTAAAGCACAATCCTTCCAGAAAGTTTCCATTCCTTTCTTTTGATCCCGTCAGCAGCAGCAGATAACAGTACGCCTTTGACCAAAAACTCATATTGCCTGTGGAGTTAATAAGGCCAATTTTCACAGGGAAAGCATAGTCACATATTCTTCCAATTCTAAGAATCAAATAGTCCATCCAGAAGATTAGATGATGAATCATCTTTCACACTCTCATCAAAAAACCCATTCGAGGTATTCTCTCTTTTAAGTCTTCGCTCCTCAACAATAGATTCTGTTGTTTCAGCACAGTAATTCTTCCTTTCCTGCTTTGTTGGTCTTTCAGCCACAACAAACTTGTTGCCTTCACGGGTTCTCTCAGAGAATCCTGCCCAAACTGAAAAGAACCGAATGCGAGGAACTTGGTTACCAACATAAAAGAGTGAAGTAAACTCCAAAAAGACTTCTGCAACTATATGTTCCATCAGAAATTGTAATAGTTTGCAAATTCAGTAGCACAGAATACATAAGCTAACAAGGAGCGCAACTTCATCTGCTGCACTAAAAAATGTACTGTTCTGTTGGAACAGTCTAGAACTAGACATCCCATGTGGAGTGCATCCACGAAAAGGATCGAAGACAGGATAAATACAACTAGAGGGTGAGGCACACTCAATGTGTGTGCATATTTAGGGAAAATAAATAATGAGAGAAAAATTGTATTGGTAACGAAGAGTGAAAATAAATGCAATCCTCCAGTCAGGCTGATTCTTGCAGCATTTCAAGCAAGGAATATAATTACAGAGTAATAGAAATGGAAAGTGATGCATTGAAGTAACATTGATTAGTGGGTTAGTTAATAGTGAAGGACTAACATGGGAAGAGTGTAATGCTAGTTATGTAGGAGTGGGAAGTTTGATAGATAAGATGTGGGTAGATGATAGTAAATACTGGAAGGGTATATTTGGAAAAACAAATAATGACATTTTTTTTTTCTTTTTACACCAAACCTGCTCAGGCTTAATAGATAGGGTGATATAATCTTCTAACTAATTCTTCAATAGCCTGAATTAACTTTCAAATTTTAGGAAACAAAATATGCAATTTAGTTAACTAACCTCAAACTCCCACCCCTGGCACGGGGTTGACTACCTTTCCCTATCTCCTAGGAACCAAGTAGCAAAGATTGATAAGTTAACCTCCAATATTGTACTCAAGCTATAAAAAGTCCATCTGGCTTTAGAATTTCCACTGACCTTCCCCATGAAGGGCAAAATTTTATGGCAGTAAAACCAAAGCAACAGAATATCTAATGTGTGAACTTCCTTGATTTCATGCAACTATCTTGACTCTCACACAAACCAAGCCCCCAAGGATCAAGTATATAGAAAACTAAGGTGTAGGAAGAAATGCAATATCCTCTCAATGGATTGACAACTCAAGTGAAAAGAAGCTTTCCCTATTCCTACAACAAAATTTCCAGAAGTCCAGTCTGCCTATCAAAACCGTCTGCAGACTCACTATTAAATTCCTTCCAAATAGATCACATCAAACATATGATCAGCTTAACAATTAAACCTGTTTGTCATGTATTAGCACTGACTATTATCCAACTTTTAATTCCAGAAGAGAACACAAAAAAAGAGCTTCAATTCTACAGTCTTCCAAATTTTTGCAATAACCACCCAAAATGCTGCTCTAAACTTGAAGCCAAAGGTTTAAACAACATGAAAAGGTAACATACAGATTTGTTTTACGTATGTCTACATACTATTGTTTCATCAAACATGATTCTAGCTCAGTAAACCAAATTTGCATGGAACAAAGCAATAAATGCGCTGATGAGATAGTATGTTCAAAAGTGTAAGCAGAATTACCTCCAAAGTGGTGTAGAACAATAGAGGCTGCAACAGTAACATTTAAAGAAGCTGTGCCACACCCATATTGCGGAATGTAAACAAAGAAATCACATATCTCACACTCTTTTGCAGAAAGCCCCGTTCCCTGCAAACTTAAGTCATCGACTCATTACAATGCTATTATCTAATGCTATCTAGGCACAAATAATTCAAAATAATTCCTCATTCACAAGACAAATGCACAATTTAGAAAAATCAGTCTTCAGATCACTAAACTTCAACCCATTCGCTGACGTGCACAAGTAGATGTCAATGTAAGGAAAACAATGTTGAAGCAACTTATTTTGGTCAGTTTTAGAGGAAGTTAGAATAAAAAATGAGATTGTGTTAACCCATATTTTAAACGTCGTCAAAAGAACAAGATTAACTAATTATTTCAAGAGTTCCAAACATAAAGGCAGATATTGATAGTGCCATTAACCTCTAATGGTGACGAGTAACCTATCATACTTCAGGAAAAAGAGTTTTTTTTCCCCTCTATATTACTTTGTGAAATACAAGAAATGAGAAAGGGAAACTACCTCATTACCAAGAAGAAAAGCAGTGCTTCTCTTGAAAGGATGTTGATTCACAGCCACAGCATCGTCCGTAATCTCCACCCCACATATATCACAATCCCTCTCCTGGTATCAAACAAACCAAAACAAATCAAACCCACCAATATCAATACAAAATTCCCAGCTCATCAAACTCGTATAAGCATCGATGGAAATCCCATCCATTCTAATCATGCATCCAATACTCACAAAATCCAGTTGATGAATCAACATAAAATCCTTTTAAAAAAAATTTTCCAGCTCATCAAATTTTTAGAAAAATCCACAAAGATGGCATTTTTTGCTATTACGCACGCATAACTGACAGAAACCACTCGGTCAATCAATCTTCAAAAATATCCTAAAAAAGAACCCAACTTTCCATATTTCAAGAAAGCACAAAAGGCGCTTATGCAAATCAAGAAAGGAGGGTTCTTTCTTGTCATCCTCTTTTTTTCGTTTTCTTTCTGATGATGTAAAATTGGGAACCTTGAGGAAGGATTTGGCGAGGGAGAGAGAGTTGAAATGACGGAAATTGAGGTGGGAGGTGGAGCCATGGCTGCCAAAGGCGTTGAAGTCCCGGCGGCCCACTAAAATCAGCTCTGAGACTCCAAAAGCAGTGCAGCTTCTGGCTAGCGTTCCCACGTTGTGCCTCTTTGCTATATTGTGTATTAACACATAGCTCTCGTATCTCTTCTCATTCTCCATCTAACCTTTCACATGTGAGGCCGAGCTGCGGCGGCAGGAGATGGCGGAGGCGGGGTTTTAGGGGCCTTCTCTGCAACAAAAATCAGAGCCCAAAGGATTTAAACCCCACTACAGGGTTTAGATTAGAACCCCAGAGAAGCGGAAACGGCTCATTTCGTCCATTTTATTTTGGGTGGATACGACGTCGTTCGAGCTGCAGCAGACGAGTTTTTTTTTTTTTTCAAAGCTAAAAATTATTTTTTTCAAAATAAAGGGTAAAAACTAAGAGTTATGTTCAATCTTTGGCTTGATTAGAAGATGACCCAATAATTGGGAATCAAACGGAGCCTTAATAGATGAGTTTGTTTAATTATGCACATATGCGAAATTCTACATTTGTTGAGTCAAACTTACATCTAATTGGGAAATCTTCACAAATTTTGCCAAATTCTTTTCAAGTTTGATTTTAATTACTCAACAAATTAATCTCAAAAAAATACTTAAACTGGCTCATTTGATTCATCTCAAACACTTGAGCTTTCTGATAAAGAAGAAAGCGTGATTCATCATGTCCTAATCTTGATGTAAAAAGCCTAAAAAGCGAAACAGAAATGGTGGTATGGTACCAGACAGAGAAGGCCTCAGGTCCTCAGTATGAGAAACATAACAGATATTCACACATTTCCTTTGCTTCAATCAACTATTTATTATATACACAGCAACATCCAATATATTGTCCTTTTATTTGTTTCTACATTACATGGACTTTTTATCTCAATGTTCATCTGCAACGACTATACATGTATACTTATTTATACACAACTATCCCGATGGAACAGACAATAGAAGGGCTTTTTTGCCCAGAATTCCTTTTCATTCTACTGCAACTTGAGCTGCTGCTAGCCTTGCAATGGGGACCCTGAAATATGAAGCTAGCCACAGTAAGAAGGTAGCATCTCCAGTGCTTTGATGTCATTGGAAGTAGGCTATAGAAAGAGATCATCAAGTGAAAAGTGCAACCTGAATGGAGAGCATGAAACATAGTCAAGTCCAGCCTCAGCAAAGAAGGCAACAGAAGAAGGTTCCCCTCCATGTTCTCCACAAATTCCGACCTGTTTGTCAAACACATTGATTACCAACATCAGTCTATTAACAGCTGATGACTTCAAGTTAAAGTGACTAAACCTACAAAATTCTAACAGCTGATGAAAAGGTAGGTCTGCTGTTAATGGATATGCATTCTTCCAGATGACAGTTAATATCAATGCCTGTTATATATACTGTAACGTGGTTAATTGTTGATCAAAATCATACTCACCTTCAAGCTCGGCCTCGCTGCACGGCCTCTTTCTGTAGCGATCTTGATGAGTTGGCCGACACCCTTCTGATCAAGTACCTAGTCGCGATGGGAAAATGTCCTCAGGTAAAGGAAGTAGCTTTCAGAATTTTGTTTCTGTATTAAGATATAAAACTCTTGAATTGGTAAGCTAACCTCAAATGGATCTGCTTGTAGAATGCCTTTAGCCAAGTAAATGGGGAGAAACTTGCCAACATCATCTCTACTGTACCCAAATGTCATTTGAGTGAGGTCATTTGTCCCAAAGGAAAAGAATTCTGCTTCCTTAGCAATCTGTATTTTCATTGCAGACATGCAACGTGAGTATGAAGGTAACTTTTAGTGATGTACGCTTCACATCCCTCTTAAAGCCAAGCAGCCTTTCATTGGTATCTTTACACTTTTTAAAAATTTTGAGGTACCATTCCTTCATGATTTTAAACGCCTTCCCCAAAGGGAAAATAATGATGACGTGTTTCAACATACCTCATCTGCAACAAGAGCAGCTCTTGGGATTTCTATCATGGTTCCCACCTTATAGCTCAGTGAGGCACCCATCTCTGAGAAGACTTTTTCAGCAACATTTCGTACTAAGCTTACTTGATGGCCTAATTCCTGCCACTTAAAAGTTTTAATCAAAGCTTGGAAATGAAAAACCAAAGCAATAGTCAATCTGCTTGACTTTGTGCTGTTCATGGTTGCAAAGAATGAGGCCAAAGTTACACTTTCAACCAATGCATCCTACAATCTATTTTCTGTTCTCTTTTTCCATATTTCTGAGTGGGAGGAGAGCGAAGAGTGGATTGGAGAACTTTTTCTTCCCATTTCCATTCAGATAATTGAAACAAGTGCTGAAGCAAACAACTAATAGAACATCGAGACTTGCCTCAGGTGTTCCAACAAGGGGCACCATAATTTCTGGGAGTACTGTAAAGCCTTGATTTCTAAGAGAGACTGCAGCCTCAAAAATTGCCCGCACTTGCATTTCTGTCAACTCCGGATACGATATTCCAAGTCTGTCATAAGAAAACAAGATTACCGTATCGGATTTTCTGAGATCTCGATCGTTGTATCTGTAAACATTCCTGCTAACCTGCCGAGTGCCTAACGTGCACTGAAGTCGGACAGATGATTTTTTATACATATATTGGTGTCATACTGTGCTCAAATATTACGGGAAGAAAAGCAGAAAGCCAGCATATAGGAGCTCATAACCACAATAGTCAACCAAGTATTCATTGCAAATCTGTCTAGTTATTCGGGCAAAGAGTATCTGTTACTATTTCTCTTTAGTTTACTCAATCGTATTGAAAAGTTTTTCTTCGTTGAGTTTAAGATGCTTAGTTTTTAGAACTACACCTGCATCCTCGAAATCCAAGCATTGGATTCACTTCTGATAATTTCTCAATCCTCGAGTAAACTTCATCTTCTGACATGCCTGTATCTGTAGTTAGTTGACCAACAATTTCTTCAAGGTTGCCTTCTGGGAGAAACTCATGAAGTGGAGGGTCTAGCAGCCGAATTGTGACAGGAAGACCTGCACGTATAGAATCATCTATTTTACAACTAAGAAGTGTGAAGCATCTACTGTAGCTAGTCATCTTTTTGCTATTCTTCACTTCTTCCATGTGATAAAATTTTGACATCCTGTTGAATGCTTGACTAATCAAGATAATCAATTTCCAAAGACAAGAATACCATCCATAGCACGGAAAATGCCCTCAAAATCAGATCGTTGATAAGGCAACAACGAGTCCAGGGCTTCCTTCCTCTGCTCCAGGGAAATTGCCATTATCATCTTCCTAACGGCCTTTATTCTTTCATCAGAAGCAAAGAACTGGAACACAAAAAATGAAGTATTTAATTAGTTCCTTACTCTGAAACTACCAATTCATGCAAGTTTTTAGAAGCAAATAAGCAGGAGATGTCTAAGATGATAAGCAGGATTGTGTAAAATGAAGATGACAAATTAAGGAGAATTCCACAATAGGAATAGACAAAATCAATTACCATGTGCTCTGTTCGACATAAACCAATTCCTTCAGCACCATTGTTCCTTGCAGTAAGTGCATCATCAGGTGTATCTGCATTTGCCATCACCTAGCACAGTACATGAACGAACTAGATTTATCAGCTTTAAAAGTATTTGACTGATTCAGACATCCAAGTCTACATTCTATGGCATGGATGTCTATCTAACCTTAATCCGTCTTATTTTGTCAGCCCATGACATGAAGATCTCCAAATCACCTGTCATGGCAGGTGGAGCCAGTGGTTGTTTACCCAATATCACTTCACCCGTCGAACCATTTAGTGAAATCCATTCTCCTTCATTAATTACTTTACCTCCTACAACTAGAGCCTGCATTTTGATGAAACAATAAGTATCTTTTGTACTGGTTAAACCTCAGGTATGCTGATTCAGTGTCTGTAGGTATACCCTTTCAGCATCATTTACGCGGATGTCACCACAACCTGAAACACAACATTTTCCCCAGCCACGAGCTACAACAGCTGCATGAGATGTCATGCCACCTCTAGCTGTCAAGATTCCGGCTGCTGCATGCATTCCTCCAACGTCCTCGGGACTGGTTTCAGTTCTCACCTTCAGCCATATGAAAAAGTTGAAAACTGTAAACAGTGGATACATGAGTTGAATTAGCAGCATTTGCCTAATTATGGTAAATATAGCTGGATGCAGCACTTGTCCAGGGAAAAAACTTTTTTCCCTTCTTTTGTTACAACCGAAGATTCTCCTTATGCTTGCAAAATAAAAATTTAGCCAACTGGTCACCACCCAGAAATTAAATCAAAAAATTGACTCTGGCAAAAACCAAATAACTACATCATCTTTCAAAAGTGCTTTTCCATGCATCAAACTCTTTATAGACCAAATTAAGCACATAAAAGTCTTTTCTTTAGCATATGCACCAAAGTAACAAGAAATCAGTATCACAGTTGACGCATAATGAACTCAGAACTTCTTCCACTCTCCAACTGATGCCAGGTTATTAGTTGGAGAAAAATGAAGAAAATGAGCATACCAAAATGACACACTTTCCTTGCGTGTGCCATGTTTCAGCATCCTCAGCACTAAAGACAATCTGCCCAACTGCTGCTCCAGGTGATGCAGGCAGGCCCTTTGCAATCACTTTGTCTTTGTAAGCATTTGGATCCTCAAACTATACCGAACAGAATATACATTAGAGTTACTGGGAGTTAAAGATTTCATTTAACTCTATATAACTATCATCTCTTCAACCGAGTGGTGCTAATATAAACCTTTACTTTACCTAATACATTGAGAATATTCTAGGCAATCTTCACTGACACATGTATATACCTGTGGATGAAGAAGTTGGTCAAGATGCTGTGGCTCCACCATTTTGATTGCAGTGCTAGTGTCAACAAGCCGTTCATTAACCATGTCCACAGCAATCTTTATTGCACCTTTGCCTGTGCGTTTTCCTGATCGACATTGCAACATCCATAGCCTATTTTCTTGAACAGTGAATTCAATATCCTGTAAAAAAAATAAGAGGTTAACAACTGTGTCAAACATAAGAGGTCACCATTTATGTGGTCCAAGGAAATTTACATTTTTGAAGAAAATGTAAAGTTTACCATCATGTCTTTGTAATGTCTTTCTAAAATTTCACAATTCTCAACAAGTTCCTTGTAAGCTTCAGGCATACAATTCTTCATGGTATCCAAGTCCTCAGGTGTTCTAATGCCAGCTACAACATCCTCTCCCTATATACAACCATTTCTAAGTCAGTTGATACAAGAACTAATAGGAGCCATCAATCACAAGTGCTTTATGGAATAAAACAAAAAATTCAGTACTAATTCAGGACCTGAGCATTTATCAGAAACTCCCCATAGAGCTTCTTCTCACCGGTGCCTGGGTTCCTGGTGAAGAGAACACCAGTACCAGAAGTGTTTCCCATGTTTCCAAAAACCATGCTTTGGATGTTAACTGCAGTTCCCTTCAAACCAGTTATTTGATTAATGCTCCTATATTTAATAGCCCGAGGACTGTCCCATGAATTAAATACTGCCTTGACTGCCAATTCCAACTGCATTTTTGGGTCTGCAGATGAGCAAAAGCACTTGTAAACTTAAATGGACAAATTTCAAAAGAAAGAAAAGAAGCGCCTCTTGATAAAGACATCCTTGAGAGAGAAAGATACAAAAGTGGATCTTATGCACAGGTGCTGAATGTCTTATGGGTACCTGTGGGAAACTTTTCTCCCTTGGCCTCAAGGTAGACACTCTTGTACTGTTCTACCAGCTCCTTGAGATCAGAGGCAGATAGGTCAGTGTCCAGCATTATGCCCTTTTCATCCTTTAACTTTTGCAGCTTTTCCTCAAATAGAGAATGTGGAATGTCCATCACCTTCAATTAAGCAAAGGCAAGATGAGAAAAGTCCTCCTCACCTTACAAGTTAAAACGCTAGCTATTGTGCTTAATCTTTGTTATGAAGGCACAGAAAACACAGAAAAGGTTAGTCCATGACTTCTTGCAAGCTTGTTATCAAAGACCATGCAAATCAAGTTCTAGATACTAAAAGATGTTTCCTTTAAATTACGAAGAGTGGGACACTCACAACATTTCCAAACATGTCGAGGAACCTTCTGTACGAGTCATATGCAAAACGCTCACCACTTTTTGCAGCCAAACCAGCAACAACCTCATCATTTAGTCCAAGGTTTAGGACTGTATCCATCATGCCTGGCATCGAAATCTGAAACAGACGCCGAAACCTTGATCAGTCATTTAAAAGTGGAAGTGCACAGCATCATGGTTTGGATGTTTACTGGTGAGAATCTTAAATGGAATAATCAGGTTAAAAAAGATGTGATATGCAGTGACAGAGTGCAAAGTAGGCAAATGGAAGTAGGTGTTTTTGCATGAAAAGACCCCCGAAAACATACCGCTGCACCGGATCTAACAGAGAGGAGGAGTGGCTTGGAAGGGTTCCCAAGAAAAGCTCCCATATCCTTCTCCACGATGCCTAAACCTTCCAATATTTCCTCCCACAATCCTTGCGGCAGCTTCTTGCCACTCTGCTGATATTCTTCGCATGCTTCTGTTGATATCGTCAGTCCAGGCGGGACAGATAAACCAATACTTGCCATTTCAGCAAGATTTGCACCTTTTCCTCCCAACTACAATAAAAACAAACGAAATTCATGGCAAACATAACTAAACAAGCAACAAATTGCATGCAATCAGATTTCTTGATTTCTAAAGGTGGAGGTGATAAAGCCTTCTTATAATAGTTTACATTTGTAAACACATAATTTAAGGAAAAGGTAATGGAGGAAACATGCAACTAAAAGAAATATTTAAATAGCTTACCAAAGACTTCATGCCCTTGTTGCCCTCACTTCTACCTTTGCCGAAAGTAAATACTCTCTGTGCCAAGAAGAATGCAAATTGGGTCAGATCAGAAAGTTGGAGAAGAAACACCACTAATTTACTTAATTCACACTTTTAACACTTTTTACACAAGAAGTTCCTAGACAATTGCTAAGTCTTCATTATACATTGCATGATTCTTAGGCTAGAACATTAACCTTCATGGTGTCACCGATTAATGGACAAGAAGTCGCTTGCAGAAGGGAAATACCAGAACTCCGAACTAGAACGGTTTAGCTTTTCCTCGAACACACTAGTCTTATATATACAATTTCTCAAGCAAACACTCACAGTCCTGTGATGACACAGAGAGAGAGAGAGGGAGAACTAGCCACGTGTATTACCATGCTAGATGTCAATCTCTTGCCGCTATATGACAAACCTGAACGAGGGGCACAAAAGTTCAGAAGGCACCGACTACAGTAATATCTTCGGCCAAGCCATGACTTATTCACCAGTTCACACATGATAAACTGCAGCCCTTGACGGATTAACCAAGGCGCCCTTGTTATATTCTGTCCAATTCAAGAATTACCGTATTCTCTGTTATTGGTTTATATTAGGAAATGCACTTTTTTCCTGCATGAAAGTTCGCAAAAGTAACTTCTTTTTTTTTTTCTGATTTATATATATGCTCAAGTCTCTCGAGAACTCTGCATGCCATTAAATTAACTAAGATCTTATTCAATTTGGAAAGAAAGGACAGCACCGTACGGTTGCTGTCACTTAATACTCATTATCTCCATTTTCAGGTATTCACTTCTTATAGAGGCCAAGCAGACAAGCTGTTAAATTGAAATATTCTTAACAGCGAATCAAGCATGTTTTTATTTTTCATAAACACAACATGAAATTATATTGCCATACAAGTTTGGAACACAAAACTGAAAAACAGTGTCTTGATCGACTTGTGCATCCTATGGTGGTACCTTATTGGTTGTTGGTGCATGGTCCGAAACAGGGGTAAGTATTGCTTGGGATCGAATGAGGGGAGGCTCTCTTCTCCTGTTCTTTGAATTTGACAGCCCAGTTGCCTTGATACCTCGACCACCGCCACCACCATGAGACCACCTGCTAACATGAACGGAAAGAGCTGGAGTGGCTCTGAGAAGATCAAACTGATCAGCATACTTTCCTCTCAACAGTTTTCTTGTGTAAACATCATCTGTGATGGACTTTATCAGCATAGCTTTTGCAGTCGAAGACATTTTCAATGTCAACTAACTACTTAGCTTCCTGTAAAAATCAAAATCAAGCAATAATAACAATGTACCAATAGACCACCTGACACAAACATTCTTTAGCCCGAATCACGAACTTGTACACCAACTCTAACTAGTTCATATTCAGCTGAAGCATCATCCATCATGACTCGAAAGAAAACTAAAGTGTTTTTTAAAGAAAACATTCCCTAGCCCGCCCGAATCTAACTTGAAAGATGGACTGTATAGTGATTGAGCATGCACCTTTTTTCCTATTACCTAGTACTGGAAGTTGAAGCTAAATCCCAACAGTATTGATGCGTACTTCATAAACTAATGATTGATTTGCCCAAAAGAATAAAGGAAGAGAATTACAAACCTGAGATAAATGGTATGAAAACAAGAGTTTGGGCAATGAAAATGTGTATATTTTGCAGTTTACGGCTTGCTGTAGCCCAAAACAAAATGGCGGTTATTATAATTTCTGATTTATATGCAACCATAATATTTGTGTGGTCCGAATTGCAATTATGGCGCTAAGTCATTGTAACTAAATTTGACTTGTGGTGGTGGGGTATGATCCATGTCCGGTTCTTGTAATATGATAGCATTGTTCAAATGTGCAACGGATCTTCTATTCCAAAATTGTTCGGTTGTTATTTTTTATTCAATTAATAGTTATTGGATCTTAAAGAAACAAAAAAGAACTAACATATAGTATTTATATAGGAGAAATAGTAATATAATAAAAAATGGGACTGGGGATGACACAGGATGTGGAACAGAAGATCCGTTGCGGTTCAAATGTAATTGGATAGGTTTCTTATTATTAACTGCTTAGTACGTAGTAATTATTTTTAGGAAAATGTGTGATCAAAACTAAGCTTTTCTATCACGTTTAATTTTGGATGGTACAGATTATTTTTCACTAATAGTTTCGTCTCAAAAAAACTTGCAAGCATTTCCCTTAAATATTTTCTTCGAAAGAAATAATTGTCATCTTTTTGTCATAATCCGGCTTCCTATGATATAATGTATGGATAGGAGTTCCTATGATATAATTGTCATCTTGCACCAAGACAATGGAATGGACTCCCTTTCCATTGTATTGGATAGGAGTTTGACTTGATTACATTCTAATAAAATTAAATTTAAATTTTATTTTTGGAAATCAAAATATATTTTATCATTTTTGCTATTCATACATAAAATTTCATATGAAATTGATTCAAGTTTGGCCGTTTGATTAAACATTACAAATTTTGTTACAATTTTCACCGTTTAAATGTTCCATGTAAATTGAATGCTAAAATACTCTCGAAAGGGGATCATTAGTTAATATATTGATGTCAAGATCAAAAGAAAAGAAAAACAATGACATAATCGGATGATTTTATAAAATTATAATAATTTAAATATAAATAAATAGAGAGATCAGATAATAACGTATAACAATACAAAATATTATTTTTACAATTAATCCTATTTATCCAAATTTAAATCGATCCAATCTGACTACCAAATGTTTGGTACAATTGGTCTAACAAGCTCAAGACTCTCCATCTCCACTGCAGAAATAGACAAAATCACAACCCTCTTGGCACACATATCAAGAATGAAGGATATTTTATTGTATCACTCGCAATTCAATTTGTTGGTGGAGAATTACATTTATTTAGCTGAAATATCGTACTTTCACGTATAATTATTTCGTATGTTTATCATTTCTACCAAGTATACGGAGTAGAAAGGGCAACCCAAAAAAAAAGATTCTAATTTAATCTCCAAGATTAATTATCTGATACGAAATTTTTTGCTCAAAAATATTTTCTTTAGTCGATCAAAATTTTCAGATTTAATCATTTATATTTCTTTTGTTGTAAGATAAAAAGGAAAACGAACATAGATTATTTGGTTTTATTTATTAGTATTTAATAGGAGAAATTTCACCTTAAAATAATTGTACCTTTTGAATTCTTGGTATGAAGATAAAGATGGGGCATTGTGTGTGGGGTCGTTTCCGGAGAATCAAAAGCGCAAGAAAATGGGACCCATTGTCTCTCTCGCAGAATATACTACTACTTCCTCCACACAGGATTCTTGCCACCTGGCTTACTCCAGGACACAAGTACGCTAGTGTTAAGCCTGTCCCTTGCTATCTTATCTGTTTTTTTCTTTTTTCTGGTCTTTTTCTCATTATTCAAACAATCATCTCTTTTTATTTTATTTTATTTTATTTTTTGGTTGGTAATAAAAACATTCATCCCTCAGTTTCAATTAAATCATTGCCATTTGACATGTGTGTGTCACTTAATAATAATGAGTTTTTTACAATAAGTTATTAAATGTAGAATCATGTTAGACCATGTGTGTGTTTTTTTTTTCAAAAATTTATAAATACTACTCTATTTCTTTTTAGGAAGTTATTATCTTTAAAATCATGGCGAAGAAAAATAAAGGATGTGAGTAGTTGTACCTAAGAGCTAAATCACGATAAAGAAAAAAGTAAGAATTTGAATCAGTTTGAAAACTAACTTTAGAGGATATTTTTGGTATAACATTAAGTGACATAAATTATATAGATAGCTGTATATATGTCGAATCATGTTAGAGCATGTGTGTGTTTTCTTCAAAAAATATATAAATACTACTCTATTTCTATTTAGAGTATGCAAAATAAGATGGGCAGATATTAAACCAACAAGTGGCCAATAGACTGTCCTAATCTCTGTATTTTCCAGCATTTGCAAGACCTGTTTTGCATGAGGCTGCATTCCATTTTGCGTCCCTTTCCCAACTTAGAGCCCCCATAAATTACCTCACTGTTTCTTTCTTTTCTTGGGTTAGGACAGTTATGCTGAAGACTTGAGGCAAAACAGGATCCTTGTAGTTGTCGGGCATGTAACTACAAGTAATTGAGTCATCTGATCTCCCGAAATATGTTATTAAGTAGTCTGTTTACTAAATCTTCTTTCCTCTGGACAAAGAAAAAGGAACTGAGGCAAAACAACTCATCTCCTCCCCACTACTGTACAAAAAGAAACTACCAAAGGAATGTAAGGGCACCTAAAACAATCACCATGTGTTGTGTACATGAAGAAAATGTCACTATATATATACGGTCCCTTTGATCTTTTCCGGCTCAGGAAGACGGGGCTTTGAAAGAAGGCAGGTTAATACTGGAATATAGCCTTGGGGGGGAAGAAGGTAGGGAAAAGGTTTCAAACATGTGCAACACCAAGGACAAAGGTTTTTGCCCAGCAAAAGGAAAAGAAGAAATCAGTAATCTAATGCAGGATATCAACTGTGATGACATATTTCAATCTAAGCTCAGAGAAAGTGGGTTGAACAAATGAAGAAAAGAACTAGGAGTGACTTGCTAAAACACAATGACATGCTTGATCTTTGCAAACACCAGAATTTACACGTACAAACAGGTAAAACCAGGTGTGCAGAAGAATAAGATTATATTTTGCATTTGGCTGTAGAACCTTATATAAGTTTGTAAGGTTTAACACTAGAAACAAAAATTTGAAGGCAAGAATTCACTATTTCCTTCATTGCAAAAATTCAAGCTTACAATTTACAAGAAAGCAAAGCAAACATAATATTATGCAGAACCTGGCCTAGTTATAAGATAATATAACATTACAGAAATAATCAGGAGGAGAGAGACAAGCAAAGCACATTTATTGTTCAATCATGCAAAGGGGATACATCATTTACAACCCCATACTTGACACAGACTTTTCTTATGAGCAATTGTAAGTACTAACTTAATAGTCTTGATCGGGTTTATCCGAATGCATTTATTGTTTCAAAAAGTCCCACAAACTGTTACTTGGATAACTATTTAACACCCTCCCAAAAATACATTAAGCACAAGCATAACGTACACAAATACGCTGCTGGATTGGGCTCCTACAGGAAGGACAGTCCTCCATTCCCTGCTTCTCATGGAGCTCATTGCATGTTCTACACACAACCTGATGAGCACATGGTAGGAAGACTACAGACATCTCCTCTGACAGGCACATGACACACTCTCTTTCACGTTTAACATCTCCACCTCCAGAGTAGTCCTGAAAATCATTCACTACTTTAGAAATGTATGATATATGGGATTCCTTGGGCATTGGGGCATATGTAGAGTCTGTCAGTCTGCTTGCATAGTTTCCATCTATTCCCCTTTTAAGTGCAGCTATTTTTGAGGAGTCAGTCATCAATCTTAGCTTGGAAATTTCCTTTTCAAGCTTCTGGATATCATCTTTATGCTTGTGCAAATTGTTTTCTGCTTTTGATTTCATGGAATCCTCCTTGGTCTTCAATGAAACTTCAATTTTTTCTCTTTCTTTCTTTAGCAAACTGGCTTGTGCTAATAATTCTTCCTTCCTCTTGGCTTCCTGTCTCCACCTATCCTGTGATGTTTTGCTTTGTCAATTACAACATGCAAAAACAACCAGGAAAACCATCTAAAAACTAAAAATTTGGTTTCAAATGAAGTCTGCACAACTAAAGTTTGCTCTCATTTTTTATTACATCAAGCAGCAAAGAAATGCCAGTTGAAACTAAAAAGCAAAGCTATCATAGAGTTCAGACAAGTCTGTAGTGTTAAATACTTCTCTCCACAGAGACGATAATTCCCTTAAGAGTTTATGCTTACAGCAGTCTTGTGTCAGAAATAAATCCATTCCTAAATTTAAAGCTCATTCAGATATACTTCTCATAAGCCTAAAACTGGAAATTAAAACAACTAGGCAGGAAAAAGAGAATCAAAGTTTCGAAGCACTTCACTAATAGAAGGAAACCATGTCCAACAACGTGCTGAACGGGAATTAAATGCCGTTCAACTTGCATACTCCCTCCCCTCCAACCCCCAAAAGAAGGTGAAAAAGAAACAAGCTGTTTATAAAAGCTAATTGTTCTCAAAAGTTATCTTTGCATTGTGTTAGACAAATCAAACAGATGCATGTGTTATGACTTGTGTTGAAGTCAAAAAGGAACACAAACTACCAACTCCTAATATGAAACATAAAAGGAAGGACACTGGTGAAAACTTCCTTAGCTCAAAACCCACCATAATAAAGAAAAAAAGAACTGTGACACCACATCACATCAGCAGATGGTCCAAATTCAATCATACAATCTCCAAGGATTCCGGTTTAACCTTGACAAAGACAAAGAAAGCCAAAAAGAGGAAAACAATAAATAACAGAATACTTCTCAAATTTCCCCTATTATTTGCACTAACACATAGAGGGTTGTAAACTAGCAAAATATTTGCCAATAGCTAGTTTTCTTCAGACTCGTGAATGACAATTGAGAAAATGAACCGAGCTTGAGCTTGATACCAAGCTAATTAATTGAATAAGTGCAAATATATTGCCCACAGCTTTTCATGAATAGCCCATATTTGAGTTATACAAAAAGCAACTTATTCCAAACCAGCAGGTCTGCATAAACACATTCATTTTAGCATAGATATATTGCTATCGAAGGCATTTACTAGGTGGTAAAGGTATGACCACAATGAAGAATGACAATTCAACTCCAAATAGAGTGAACTGCACTGTCTGATATTAGGTCGATGCTTAGTTTAAAAAAGCTAAACTCCAGTCCAGTATTAAATTATGCAAGACAAGCTCTAAAATCAAGTACATTCTTTCATCAAACTCAGCATGTCTAGGGCAATACATGAGACACATTTCCTTAAATAGTGAGAGAGCTTTAACACTATTTCCTTTCAGTATCAAATATTTCTGAGGATTTTGACTTAAAGTGAATAATATACATATTTATCTCAGATTCATAACCTAATTTCTTTGTCAAGAAGTATTGGTTCACATATAGTAGAAGATTAAAGATTGACAAGTTTTAGCTCAAGTCTATCGGCCTCCATCCTAGGCCTTACTCCATGTGAATCAAGAAGAGGTTGAGTTTGAATATTGAATCTTCTTCAACAACTCAAGCATGAAGAAAACTTGAGGCCTATAAGCCATATTCAAGTTTGGCTCAAAAAATGGTTAAGTTCAGCTGGAATTTTGAAAGCTCAACTTTGTTAGGCTTGAATACAGCTCTTCTTCCAATTTTTTAATTTTTTTTCTCTCCCCTCCACCTAAGACCGTATGGTATGTAAACTCAGTTTCTCAAGGACTATGTATGAGACACTTCTACATAGTCTAAACTAGTAAGAGAGCTTTAAAACTATTTCCTTTTGAGGTCATTTATTTCTGAGGACATTATAACTTACAGTGGCAAATATACATATTTCTTAGAAATTCATAACCTAGTTTCTTCATTAAGAAGTATTCATTCACATATGGCAGAAAATTAAAGATTGACAAGTATGAGTTCAACATCCAACCTAGGCTCTTTACATTGAGTTGAGAAGAGCTAGAGCTGTTTCTTCAATTACTCAAGCACATATGACATTCAAGCCGAATTCCAGTTTGGCTCAAGTCAAATTCAAATTTTGAAAGCACAACTTGCATAGAATTGAATACAGCTCTTTCTCCAAGCCATTATTTCTTCTCTATAGAAGACCGTGTGATCTGTATGCCCAGCTTGTATAGGACTACAAATGAGACACTTTTACATGTTCTAAAATAGTAAGAAAGCTTTAACACAATTTCCTGTCAAGTATTCCAGAGAATATTTTACACTTAAAAGTGGTGAATATATGTATCTAGAACAATTTCTAGCGTTAATTTCTTCATCAAGAACTATTGTTTTACATATAGTAGAAAAGTAAAGATTGACAAGTTTGAGCTCAAGTCTATCGACCTCCCAAGTAAGCTCTTGCTCCCTATGAGTCAAGAGCTCAAGTTCGAATTATGAATTTTCTTCAACAACTCAAGCATGAAGCACACTTGAGGCCCACATCATATTCAACTTAATTCAAGTTCAGCTCCAATAATGCTCACAATGAGCTTGAACTTTGAAACGCCAACTTGGTAGGCTTGAATAAAGCTCTTTCTCCAAGGTAATTTTTTCCTTTTACCTAAGACTGTATGATTTTTAGACTCAAAAGGGCTATGTATGACACACTTTTACATGTTCTAAATAAGTGAGACAGGTTTAACACTAATTCCTTTCAGTGTCATTTATTTCTGAAACTTAATGTGGCAAATACCTGTATTCACTAAAAATTCCTAACTTAATTTCTTGGTCCAGAAGTATTTGTTTTCATATTGTAGTATATTCAAGATTGACAAATTTGAGCTCAAGTCTATTGACCTCCAACCTGGGAATTATATTCCCAGTGAGTTGAGAGATCTCAAGTTTGAACATTGAGTTGTCTTCAACAACTGGAGCACATATGACATTCAAGCCAAATATGAATTAAGTTGGGCAGGCTTGAATACAGCTCTTTGTCCAAGCCTTTTTATTCCTGCCATATGTTCCATAGACTCAGCTTGACTAGGGCTATATATGAGATGCTTTTACATTAACATAGTTAGAGAGCTTTAACACTATATCCTTTCAATGTCATTTATTTCTGAGGACATTATGAACTTAAAGTGGTGAGTATATGTATTTATTATAGCCTAATTTATTCATCAAGATATATTAGCTTACATATAAAAAGTTACAAGTTCAATCACATATCGACCTCCAACCTGGAGTCTTCACTCCCCATGAGGCATGAAGAGCTCAAGTTTGAATATCGAATTTTCTTCAGCAACTTGAGCATGAAGAAAACTTGAGGCCAACACAACATTCAATATGAACTCGATTTGGCTTGAATAATTATCAACTTGAGCTCAAATTTTCAGAGCTCAACTTGGATAGGCTTGAATACAGCTCTCTCTCTCTCTCTCTAAGCTTTTTTTTTTCTTCTGCATAAGACCATGTGATCCATAAATTTTAATGCAACTCCTATTTCTCTACAGAAGAAGGAAAACCTATACACATCCAATGTTAGAGTCAGGCCATATAATTCCTTTTACAGCTATAGTCCTAGCAAAAAAAAGGAAGGGTTATAGTACTAGTTCTATACGGTGACGGCTGCCATGTGATTATGCCTAGGAAATGACAGGTCCAGCGGTACTGTAGTTGACATTTATCCCAGGCCGGTTGGGAAAGTTGGAAGCTTTCCAGTCCTTGAACTGCCCCCCAGCTAATTCCTTCATACCAAAAAAGATTTACATGCTCAGGGTACTGATAGTTCCTTTTTGTTTCCCTTTTTGGATAAGTAACAGTATACATCAGCATTTGGCATCAAAGAATGTAGTGCAAAAAGACATACCTGCATGCTGTACAAAAGAAAACAAAATGGAAAGAAAGAGACTGAACACAATGCACCATCTGTACAGTGCATCAGAAATATAATTACAAGCAAAAAAGTGAAAGCAAAATTCTACAAAGGTTATTAGCTGAATCTGGGGATGCCTCTCATATCCGAAGAATATTAGAGTACTGTGCCTTTAAACTTTGCCAAAACTGGCAGTAGCATGTTTTCAAAAGCTATTTAACAAGGATTTGCATGTTCAATTTGCAATATTTTGCAATAAAAGAATATTTCCCGAAGTGGTTCCACCTGCCTCCAATCACATAAACAAACAAACAGGTCAAAATGTTCAAAGATTCAGTAGCACTGATATAATCTGGTTGCAAAGTTTAGTCATATTAGTGAAAGTCAGAAATATATGTTGCAAAAACTAGAAAAACTAGTCTGAACTCATGGCTAGAATCTACCTCGAGTTGAGCCCTAAGATCTTCAGCTTGCTCCAGTTTCTGTTTTAGCTGCATATACTTGCTCTTTTCAGCAGCCAGTTCCTCCTGAATCATGCCCTTCTGCTTCTCTCGTGATTGAAACTTCAACATATTCGCCTTCTCCCTTCTGTATACCTCCTCACAGTTAGCAGCTGTCTCAGCTGCACGTGACTTTGCCACTTCCATCTCCTGCCTCAAAGCAGCATTTTCAACTTCAAGTTTGCGCACAGTAGCATTGGCTCTCTCTACCTGGCTACTAGCTTTACACAAGGCATTCTCCATCTCCAATAGCTTCTTCATAGTGTTTTCTTCCAAATTTTGCTTCTCTTTCTTGAGCCGTTCAACTTCGTCCTTTTCTTGCCTGAGTGCCTTCAGCTCAGCTTTGTCCTTGCTTAGTCTACGAGCAGCCTGCATAACTTTTTGATTTGCCCACTCTGTCCACTCTTGGAGCTGATTTTGCAATTCGCGAACCCTTGGGACCAGCTTCAGAATCATTTCATCCCTCTTTTCCTCTGGAACTGAGTGGGGCAGGGACTCATCAACTGGCACTACACGATAACTTGAATTGGATATCTCAGCATCAGCTGCCATTGGACCGCAACTGCTTTTGGCAGGCAAAGAAAGAGATAGCTCAGTATCTGCACCAATTAATGCAGGTGAATCATTCGCTGTAGGCAATGAAGATTCAGCATTAGTAGATTCTACATCAGACTTAGATGATATAGAAACGCTGTTAGCAGCTCCCATGTTAAATACTGAACCTGAAGGGAACCCAACATTTGCCGAAATATTGTGATTCAAATTGTCTTGGGGCATTTCAACCCCAACTGCCTTGCCAATTTTGAAAATATTCCTGCTATTCACACCTGTAGATTCTGCTATAGGCCTTAGTTTTTTATCCAAAACCAGGCCACCAAAACCACTGAGCTTCCCTGTTCTCGAGCTCACTTTTGAACCATATGTTCGAGAGCTTTTATCCAAATGAAGGGACTTTTGTCTAAGTATATAATCTCTCCTGGTGAATCCAGACGCTTTTCTACTACCCACAAATTTTTCTTCTGAAACTGATGTTCCTGCTAAGCTAAAGGTTTTCTCAACAGCTGCTGCTGGAGAACTGGGGCGTTCTTTGTCTGGAGCAAGTCCATGGGCAACCAAGGAACCTTTCGACTTTAAACTTGAGACACCTGCTACTGTTGCTGCCTCAGAGTGAAAGGTATGTCCATAAGGATTTGCCATGTTTGTTGCCTCTGAAGGACCATTATGGGAACAACTGACAGAAGCGTCTGCATCAGATGTCAGCGACAGAGAAGCCAAATCACTAACTATATTGTTTGGATGATCACCTTCCATGGTGCAAGCATGAGATATATTCATGTCGGACACTAATAAGAACCACATTGCATCACCAGTGCTGAAATCAGGCTTCACCTCTCTTAGAAAGCAAACTGATTCTGCAAGCATGTAGTGCTCCAAAGCCATAAGATTGTCGAAGTCATACTCCCTCAAAGTATCAACATGCCTTCCACCTCGAAGATATGCTAAAGTGCTGTCCACTATGTTTGACACAGTATCCTTTGTCCCAAAGCATTGGCCAGACCTTGATACAGCATCGGTAGCAACTTTTTCACTATAACCATAAGCAACTATTTTCTTAATTGCAGTTTTCAGGTTTGATTCCAAGTTGCTCAAAACAAGTTCCTGTAACTCAGACTCGGTGAGATCATTCCATTGAGCATTGTGATCTGACTCGTAAGCTTCAACCTCCTCTCTATGCAAGCTCGAACCAACTTCAGATGGTCCTGCCAAACAAGACAGCCGGAGGTCCAGTTTTAAACCCTCCGATTGGTCTTGCTTTACACAGCAAGTTTCACACCCATTTGAAGGAGCATGACTCTGAACAGAATCAAACTTTTCAGCAGTAAACTCGTAAATTTTGCATTCACTTTGTGGTTCAGGGACAACCTTATTAGGTTCTGCCATTGGTGTATCAGCCCTGAATTTTCTTTTATTCCTACTCCCTTTCTCTTGAACGATCATCAATGATGATTCACTGGAAGCACCGCTACAAGCTTTCAGCACGGTAGATGCCATTCTTGACTGCAAAACAGAGCACCCAAAGATATAAAACCAAGAAAATTGACAAAACCAATGCATGTAAACAGAACCCAGATAAATTTCTCAATCAATTCAAATAAATTCAAATTGATATCATCAATCAAAAAACAACCCACAGATCAAATAACAATACAAGAGAATCGCAGAAAAATCAACCAAAAACCATGCATTCCAGATGAAGATCCCAACATTAACTCAATTGCTTATTTTGATTATTAAAAAAAAAGGTATCTTTCTGAGGTTTTTTGATTCAGACTTACCAGATTTCAGCTTGATTCTGTGTTGCCGCAGTCAATTTGGTTGATGTCAATCAATTGCATGAAGCTCTCGGAAAAGTGAGAGAGCTCTGGTGTTTTTTTTTTTTCTTTCCCTCCCCTCTCTCTCCTTTCTTGCTCCAATTTCCGGACAGCAATTCTGGCTGTATATTTTTTTTTTCTTGCCTTCTTTTTTCTTTTTTATTGGTTTATTAACCGGAGAAGGCACATGTGCCAATTGCCAGCATGGCTAACTATGGTTAAAATCCAAACAGTACTGGACCCCACCTACTTGCTTTAATTTTTGTTTTCTCCCTTCTTCAGTTATGGTTCCTTGTTTTTATCGCATGTATTTGCCTATTTGGGACTGACACCGGTTTATTTCCCTTCGCCTAATTTGGGATCAATACTTTTTTTTATTTCCCAACAAGAGTTCCCTTTGATTTTCTCAATCTATATTAGAATTATCGGATTTAATTTTGAGCACTTGTATTATTACAACAAATAAACATTTTTTCAACACCTAATGGAGTTTTGAAAATGGTAAGTTCACAATCCTCAAAATAGACCTTCATTCATTCTTTTTTGGATGGCAAAAGATACTGTACAAGTGAAATATGTTGAGATATCGTATTTAAAATACCTATTTATGACCTTCAAAATTAGTATCATTTTTCTTGGATTGATATATAGCGCTTGTAAATTTTCATCTTTATGCAATAAAGTACTTATATAGTATTCAAATAACATTTTTTTGATTATCAAGTTAAGAGGCACAGTATCCATTTCCAAATTAACATGATGTTCTAATTTTTTTTTATCCAAATGTTGAATTAGATTTATTTATGTTTATGCAACTCCAGTCCATCCCCAATATAAATAAATTGCCACAAATTATGTAAGTACATTATTACATTAGCTCTGCCCTTTTTCAAAACAAATGTACTTTTTATTTGGAGTTTGTTACACTTTTTTTTTTACCTAAGAAATTTGTTAGATATTGATGCACAATTCTTGATATGAACCAAACAACCCCTCTTGCATATGTAATCTCTTTTGGACTATTCCGATCGCATGTTACACACTTACACTTAGCCGTCAATGAAGAACTACGAAAATCTTACAAGCCTTAATTTCTCTTTTCTGCATTTTTTTAAACAGCAATCGGGCCTTATTTTCTATGAGTACTAACCTGGCTTCCCTATTTATAATTTTGTTGAACATTTTCTCCAATTACAAAGTAATATTAATGTATATTTGTTCTATTGTAGCACTAGTATCTACTGTATGATAAGAGTTACAAACGAATTGAATCGAATCGAATCGAACTTTGGTTGAGTCGAGTCGAGTCTGAACTTAATTCTAGTAAAATCGAACTCAAATTCGAACTCGACGAGTTTTCAATGTAAAACTCGAGTTTGACCCAATTTCGATTCGAGCTCGAGTTTGAATTTAAAAATAAAAAAATAATTATTTTATTTTTAAAAATGAATAAAATAATAAATTTTTAACGAATAATAAGATATTATAGACGTATAAGTAATTTTATTGTTAAAATAAAAAATAAATATATAAACATAATCAAGTTAACTCGCAAGCTAACGAAGTAAGTATTTTTGAGTTCAAATTCTACTTAATCAACTTGAACTCAAGCACCGAGATCGAGTTGAACTTTGATTCAAGCGATTCATAAGTAGCTCAACTCGTATTCAACCTTAAGTATGATATCTTTACGTTGGAGAGGTAAACCAAATATGAATGACATGACGCACAAAGGCCATCATGCTTTATTTCAATTAGCAAAGTAGTTTGGTTTGCCCAAAAAATTCAATATTTCATTCATTCAACCAAGCAATTCCATTTTCTAGTTGATTTTTTTTTTCAATTCATCAATTGAGATTTCGGGTTTTTTAATGACTATGATTAATTAACCAAATTGCGATTTCCAATATTTTTGTAATCAATAGCAAATTTGATTGAACAAATGGTCTATAGCTTCAAATTGAGTTATGGACCATAATATTGAAATATTCCTTAATTTCAAGAGATATGAATAATACCACATAAGAATAGGTGGAATTTTGAGTAATTAAATAAAAAAGTAAATTGAAATTGATGATGACCTCAAAGACATTATTCGCTTTAAGAAATGTTAGCTGAAAAAAATGCTAAATAAGAATTGGTGATTCATGTTATTTACCTTTAAGTATTATTGAACAAAATTTCAATTGATCCAAATAATTCACATTTGAAACTCACTTAGTAGATTCAAATAAAAATAAATTTTGTTATTGCCATTTACAAGTTTCTCAATTGGTAACTATTCGAGAATGACATTATAAACTTATCTCAATCGGTAATCTTTTTTTTTAAAAAAAATCTCAATCGGTAATCATTCGAGAATGGCATCATAAACTTTAACGTATCATTGTAACTTAATTTCTTATTTATAAGCTGGTTTGATGAATTATTAGTTTTTTTTTTTTTTTGTTGACACAGGGGTGTCCGGGTCAATCCTTACGGGGCCCGACTAATCCCTTGCAGCCCGGGCCCTTGATGAATTATTAGTTAGATGTGCACCGAAGAAAAAATGATTTAATTGACAAAACAATAGAAAAACAAGAAAATGAAAAGCCCAATACTAAAAAATTAAGGTTAAACAGAAAAAAAAAGGAAGAATAAAAAAAAAGAGGGTTTGGTTTGGTCAGCACTGGACACGAGGGAGAGGCTTAGAAAATTGAAAAGCTAACCAACTGTTAGCAAATTTTGACTTAACCGACCAACTAACCAACATGGACCCGCGACCAAACCCAAACCCGATTCCAACTCATCCGTCACCGTCAGAGCCACCACCACCACCACCATCACCGTCGCCATCGCCGCAAGTTCTCCACCAGTCCGACGCCGACGAAGACGACGAAAACGTCAAGCAGCTTCAAGAATGCTCTTCTCTCTACCTATCCTTACAGGTTCTGTACTTTTTACTTCTTTTTTTTTTTTTAATTTAAAATCTGATAAAATCTTAAACCCTAAACCCTAAAATTGATCAACTAAATAATTGCAGGATTGTCTTATCAAAAGTAACCGAAATTGGAAAGCTTGCCAAACAGGTGCTAGGCTTATTGTTATCATCCGATTGTTAAAGTTTCTTATTTTGTTCCTCTTTTTTTTTTTTGTTTAACTTTTTAATTATTTATGTTATTCATTTTATTTAAATCTTGAGCAGAAGTTCAAGCATTGAAAGAGTGCAACGAAAGAAGAAAGAGTAGCAAAAAGAAATGAGGATGACGCTGACGATGAGGAGCTGGTTCATTTAAATTTTTCTTTTTTATGAAATGAGTGACCAAAGGATTTAATTGAAAGGGTACACTTCATTCTTCAGTGCAGTTTTTGGATCATTTTTTGTTGAGTTTTTGTGATGGATGAGTAATTCTTTGTTTGGAATATGACATTTATACAAGGAGAAGAAATGAAAAACTATTGAAACTAATTGTATTCAATTATGGACAAAACCAATGAAGAAAGACAAATTTGTGGAATAACATTTTCCTTAATTTGTTTTTTTTTTTCTTTTGTTCTCTGTGTATGATTATATACGAAGCTCCTCATTGAAGAAGACCTTCAGAAATGAAAAGCTAGCAGCTTTTTTCTCTTTTTTTTTTTTTTTGAAAAATTCCATCAGTTCTGCTGAAGTAATTGAGTTTCAGAGTTAGGATGACCTTTTGGAATTTACATGCTAGAGTAAATTTTGTTGTTGCTACACTATTGTGTTTTGAGATGAGGAAATTGGATAGTGGGATCCCAGTTCCTATGATGACAAATGCAATCTAAGAACTATATTAGTTACTTCAATCACAACGTCTAAGAATCTATGAAAGCATGAGCTTTCTCAATTGTACTCTTTTTTAAGTTCCCTACATGGCATCTTGCGTGTGGTTCTATATAAAATGGACTTTATTTTTGGGTAAACAAAGCAAAGATAGCAGCAATGGCAAAGAAGCCAAGTGCTAGATCAGGATGAAGATATGCTAGGAGGATAGCTGATAACATACTACGAAGGAAGAGCATAGAAGATAAGGAACATGTGCAGAAGAAACACAACAAAGAAGGATAAGTTTCGTATGTTTAGAAGCATGCAGTCTCATATTACATCGCACAGAGACTAGGCTATTACACAATCAAGCAGAAGAATTTGCAGGGATGAACTTGACCGAGATGCTATTGACACAGTGTCGTTCGTCTGTGGGAGTCTTGTACCCCTCTCCTTTAAAAACATGACCTAGATGTCCACCACAAGCAGTGCAGGTAATCTCTGTCCTCCTTCCATCTGGATCTGGCTGAGAAGTTTCCATTTCATTTTAACGTTTAGCAACATGTGCATGGAGCTGGAAGGGTTAATGACAGACAATAGTTAGCATCACTCACAGAGCGGGTAATAGCCCCTGGGAAACCTTCATAGAAAGCAGGCCAACCACAGCCGGAGTCGAACTTTGTTGTAGATTTATAAAGTGGCGTTCCACATCCAGCACAGTTATACACCCCTTCACCAAAAAACTTATCGTATTCCCCAGTTCCACGCAATCTGTATATCATTGCATTGTGTCAGCAAAGCATAACCCAAGCCAATGTCAAGAACTGAGGGACGTAACATTGTCCAAGTCTCCATTGCAAGCTGGATATGCATCTGGCATGTTGGAGTATTCATAAGATCTATCTCCTCTTTCTCTAGGCAAGGGCCACTTTGAAAGTATTGGCTCGTAGACCATTATAAAACTAGGCAGCAAGCACAGGTCGTCAGCATAGAGAGAAGAACATTTCAAAAATGTCTCCACATCTTACATTCATCCAGTGCCGCTGCATTAGCTACTGGTGCTGAAAAAGCTTTTACCACTAATTTATCAGTATTGATTTGTAGACAGGTCGTCAGCATAGAGAGAAGAACATTTCAAAAATGTCTCCACATCTTACATTCATCCAGTGCCGCTGCATTAGCTACTGGTGCTGAAAAAGTTTTTACCACTAATTATTTATCAGTATTGATTTGTAGATATTCTGGTACAACCAATGCATTTTAAGGAGTAATTTTCTTGCTTCATTCTAACCCATATATGGCTCCTGTATTGTGCATTCTATTCATCTTTACATTCTATTCAATTACGCTTTTGGCTTAATCTTTCTTATTCCCTGGTTTAATATAGAAGAAGTGGAAACCTGAATCATAACATGCTGAAGGTTTCGACACAAGTAGCTACTAAATTACAGAGAGTTTTATCTTAGGCTATTAGGCTGGTAAAAATGTCATCAATCCAGCACATAGACCTGCTCCCATTTGGCCAACCTCCTCAGCCACTCAAATAAAACAGTTTAATAATAAAAATAATTGAACACAAGGTTCCCAGCCCCTATAATCAGAAAAGCTATGATCCTGTTAAAGTCCTCCATTAGCTACAGGCTATACCACAAAGTTCTTTTTTTTTTTTTCCCGGTGGAAAAGGGGGAGGGAATGGGGGCACTCTTGCACGATAAAAACAGAAGAAAGATGTGGAAGGAATATCATCATTTGCTGAGCAAAACCATGATATCAAAATTGTAAACAAATTAAGCAACATTAATTAGAAACCTGGTCCATAGTAACAGTGAAAAATCCAATTATCACATGCCAAAAAGATCAAGATTATTAACAGGATTAATCAAATAAAGCACAAGGTAAGTGAAAGTCATCCCATTTAAGTCAATAACATCATTTAAAAGATACAAGAAAAAGCAAAGCAAATACTTCTTGTTTCAGTAAAGTGACCAGTCTTTTATCCATGCCCAGAATACTGAAATGAACAAGAGACATAAAGAATGTGTGGAAATTACTCGGTGCCCTTTTGGCGAAGGATGTGGAACTGTTCAGGGGTGAGAATGGCCTGCCATTCCTCCTCTGATTTGTGAACTGAAGTGGGCGTTGCTGCTGCTGCCATGGCTCCTCACGGCTTCGCTTTCCGATGAATCTAGACAGGTTCACTTTCGGACAATGAGGGGAGATTAGGAACAATTGGGCAGTTAATATATTTGTGGCTGAAATGCATGTGGACAGATTAGTGGACTCAGGGGGGTTCTATGGGAAATATCAGCATTTATACACAGGTCCCCAAGTATCTGGGATTTTACGAACCATTTTGGAATGATGATTGTAGTCATACAAGTACAATCACTTATGCACAATGTACAGTTCGTTCGAACTTCAAAGGGCTTAAACTTTTATTTGGCTTGTTGTCTTTAGAATGTAGATTTTGTAGAAACTGATTATGGGAAAAAAAATATTGAGAGTAATCGAATTAGTTAAAGCTATTGCTGATAAATTGTTAATTTTTAAATTTGTTGTCTATTGAAAAAATCTAAAATTACGTGCAAAAGTAAATAAAATTACCAATAAAAATACTTGTCCAAAATCAGTTGAAAATAATTAAACCACAACAAGCATGCGACTGTTCGCCATAGTCCATATTAAGCATATTTTTTTTTTTGAATTTTCCATTATGGGTCTGTTTGGTTGGACATCGAAGTTATTTTCCTGGAAAATCACTTCATTCTCCATAATTTTCCAGTGTTTGGTTATTAAGTTAAAATATTTTCCAAATTCCTTTTTTCATAATTTTTCGGTGTTTGGTTTGTCAATAAAAATATTTTCTGATATGTTTGTTGATATGTTGCAAATATTTTTCTACTCTCAAAACATTCATTTCATTACAAGTTAATTTTAGTTTCTATCCATTATAATCATATTATCATTTCTATAAAATATTTATTCATATTACACCATGAATTCTTAAATGAAATTATTAATGATACTAATGAATTGGATGGGAAAGAAGAGTTAAAAATCAAACGAAAATCTAGCTGAACACTATTTTTTATTGGTATAGTATCAAGTCATTATGTTGTTCCTTTGAAAAGGGAGAAAAACCTAAATGCAGAGAATTCTATATTGGAATATAAACCAAGAATTCAGCTTCAGAATCAAAAACCTTATTCATGGTACAGAATTAGAACCATGGTACATACAAGCACTCTAATCAAGCCTAGAGTGACTCAAATCCCACTTTTCTTACTTGTGTCAAAAACCAGCCGAGCCATATCAATCTGGCCAGACAAAACAATAGACATGGATCAAAGATTGCTGAACAAATTCAGTAGAATCAAAACCAAATTTACATATGTGGGCATGTGTTCCTTTTTGTTCCTTTCCCACATTCCAACGGAAAATCTCGATTAAACCCCTTGAGCGAGAAGGGGAATGTGTAGTTATCTGGTTTCACGTTCTTCTCTAACATCTTCTTGTACAAAACAATTGCATATTCAGGATAACAGGTTTGGGAATAACCCTTTATCATTATTGTATTCCAGAGGAAGACATCTGGTTCGAGAATTGTTTCAAATACGCGGCGAGCATAATCCATGTCACCAGCATCTTTAGCGCAACTAAAAGAAATGATTTTTGAATACGCTGAAAGGTCTAAAGCTAAGCCTTTCTGGATAGCTAGGGAGTGAATTTGCTTAGTTGGTCCAGGGTTTTGCTGTTTTGGAAGAGATAACCCAGATTTTGATGGGCTCCTGGAGCGGTATGCAGGCTACGAATTGGGTAAGCGGTAGAAACTGAGATAAAATAAATAGTCTTTTTGACTTCTCGATTGTCCACAAGAGAGGACAAATGGTCTTTGTTGGAGATGCCGCCGGCGAAGAAGGGATTTGTTTGCTGATGAGATGTCGCTGGAGATGGTCTGCCGAAGAAAAGATTGGTTTTTTATCGATGGTTCCTTGCTGGAGGCTGTGAAAAGAAGACTGCTTTACGAAAGGAAAATAACTTCACAACAATGATAGATAATGAAGTTATTTTCCTCCGTGGGTGTAACTTATTTTCGGTCAGAAATTATTTTTTCAAATTAATTGACAATCAAATAATGAAAACTATGAAAAATATTTTTTGAAAAACCTACCCAAACAAACAGACCCTATATGATGCAAAATTGATGTTGCATTTTCTTAAGAGTGTTCGTGATTTGATAACGATTTTATTAAGCCAACTAATCCAAACTACAAATGTAATGAAAAGTGTGAATAGGTGAAATTCGAATCAATTCACAATCTAAGGTGTTGAAATCAGCATTAAATGAAACCTTGAGCCTAACAGAATGAAGAGTACCACCAATTCTCTTCCATGTGAGATCTAAGATGGGCCAGAAAAGCCCAAAAAAATTGGGTTTTGTAGCCAACGACTGATGCCTTACAATGGAAAAAAGCTCACTATATATATATATGTATACATATATGTGTGTGCGTGCGTGTTTGTGTGTGTACATTCATCATCCGAAACGACAGCGTTTGATGTGGCGCAACCTCCATAAAGGAAAATTTCTTCTTCCCCCCAAATTAAATAAAAAAGCTTCCCATCAGCTTGGCTCTCTCTGCACTTTAAAACCCCTCCAATCCCTCACCTGAAGCTAGCCCAGAACAGTGTAAACTCGCAAATTCCCCTCCAGAAACAAGCAATTCGGGGAAAAAAAAAAATCTTTCTAGTTACAAAATCAAGTGTATATGCAAAAACCCATGTGAGATATGTATATATTCATGTTGCCATAAGCTCCTGAAACTTGAGAGAACGACAATATGTCTTTTGGTGGGGGATTTGGGAAGGACTCAGGTCCTGCTGCACCAAGAAACCAAACCCCATTTGGAAATTTCCCTAGGCCTCCTTCCCCAGCTCAACCCTTTACTAGATCCCCCGGGTAACTTCCCTTAATCTTTCTGTAATACATGTGCTTGTGTTTGTGAAGTTATGAACTATTGTTCTATGATTCAGTTAGTTTTGTTTTGGTGTTGTTTAGGTATCTTAATTTATTGTCGATATTTGATAATTTAAAGTCCAAGGTAGTTTAATTACCCCAAGATTTGATTTTTTATTTTTTATTTTGGTGGTGATTCTTGTTGGAGCTGTAGAAACTATTGTAAGACTCTGAGAATTGTACGTTAGAGAGTGTGGGCGTGCGTGCGTGCGTGTGTGTGCGAGAGAGAGAGAGAGAGAGACTGTGTGCTGTGACTTAATTAATTTGGTTTTATTGTGTTCTTCGTTCATGTTTATTCTTCATTTTGGATATGTGCTCCTTTGTCCGGACTCTTGGTGGTTTATGTGGAGGTATGCAAGCACTTCATTATTTTCCAGAATGGCATAAGATTTGCATCCCTTGTTAAGGTCCTTCGTTGCCAGCCAATATGAGAAGTGATTGATTGATGTCTAAAATATGAGAGCAAAAATTATGTCTTCCTGATAGAATTTTTATTAAACTTTACCACTGTGGTCTTGGCCATCAGGTATTCCACTATACGGGTTATTTGCAGGATGACAGACATCATTTTGTTTGTCATTTTTAGGAATACTTTTTCAAGGAGTTTTAGTAGCAATTGCATGTTAGTGCTCTCACCTTTCAAAGCATGTACTGTCAGTTTAGGTTAATACTTCTGGTCTCTAACAAATTAGTGTCAATCATGCCTAAGTTGCTCACATTGATTAGTAGTTGATCTTGCTTTTATTGCAAGAATTCGTTCTCAAGTATGGAGTGCATATCTGCTGCTGCTAATAAAAGTTTTTTTTTTGGGTTGAAATAGAGAACCTGAAACTTTCAAGAAAATTAATTCACGCCCTTCGGCTTTTGAAAGCCGACGCTTGGTGACGAGTCCATCTCGACCATCTGCAGAATTTTCAAGGTATTTATACTTTTTTTGGACATGCTTTCCATGTTATTTAATTTGGGATGGCTGTTGATAATGTGGGTACCTTCAAATGATTTCGGAATTAAGTCATAAATGATAGAAAAAGAGTCTATTGGTATACCTTTCAGTGATATAATTATGGTGTCGCATATTCAGATCCTTGTATGAAATCCCTGGCTTGAATAATAGGGTGGTTATCCAATTTTATAGCACCAAATGAAACTTTTTGTTCATTCTATCTTTTTCATTCTTTGTTCTCGAGCTAGTGCTTGCCTTTAATGCTTTTCAATGGCATTATGTTATATGCCATGCTTTTATTTGCTAGGATGACCAAATAAAGAAGAAAAATCATTGAAAATATTTCTTCTTGTCATACTGATGGATGATTATTTTCTCTAGACCCAGTCAATCTGCTCATACGTGGAGCAATGGCCAAAAGTTTTCTTACAAAGACTATGATGCTCCGGTTGATGAAAGCATTCCAACAGTAGTGCCATTTGTTCCTTCAAGTACTTTTACACCAAGTGTTCCTGCTAAAGGTTCTCAATTTCAAGATACCAGGACAACTGTATCACCTACTTTGGTGGCTTTTGATGAAGAGATTTTGAGAAGATCCATAGATGTTAGAGGAAGGTAATCCTTTCTTTTTTTCTGATTTACTGTGTTTCTTGTTCCATATGCTGTTAAAAGTTGCAATTATCTTTTGAACTCAACACCACTATACCAACAGACATATTGTTTCCCTAATGCGATGGGTAGTTAGTTCTGTATAGGAAAATTTTGTATTGGTGTGGATTGACATATTGATGGAACTTCATGAACAGTTAAGTTGCTAAGTTTGCAACGAAAGTAAGTTATTAATGTAATTCCAAATCCGTGTTGCTTAATCACAAGTACCGAAGGAATTAAAACTTTTTGAAGTTATAATACCTCCATTTTCTGTACATTTTTAAGTCAAAACCTCTGAGTTTCATATCAAATATGCTTGATTTTGTCAGATCTTACATGGTCTCTGTTTTGTTTCTACTGGAGCATCTGCTTGGGGATACTTCATGATGCCTTCACATAGAATTTTCTAACTTGTTTTTCTCCTTTTGGTAGTCGTGCAGGTTTTCTTCCTAAAAGTCAGAGCGACTTGTTTCCACAGCAAATGCAATCACCTCATCTGCCTTTACTGGGAAACCCCTATGCTGAGGGTGCTGGCCCTCCATTTAGTGAAGTTCAACTGTAAGTTTGGTCTTTGGCATCTAAAACTTGCTAGTTGTTCAGCAAAATGTATGCAGCATTGTACAAGACCAACATAGCATAGAAATCTATATTATTTAGTCTAATATAAAAAGAACATTAGAAAAATAGAAATAAACTGATACAAAGAATTAAGATTTTATTGGGGAGTCATCGGTCCTAGAAGGGAGTTAAATTCTATTTCTTTCACTTTCATTCTTCCATTCAATACTAAAATGAGATAGATACCCATCTCTCATACTAAAAGGAAAAAGGAAATGAGGAAATGAGAAATTAATAAATTTAGAATGTAGTAATAATAATGGGATCCATAAATTTCCAAAAAATAGTTTCATTTAGTTCAGGGAACAAGACAATTTGTAAACTTCTACTCTGATTACTATAAACAATTCTGCTTTCTTCATTAAGCAGGTCTGCTTTGTCTTCCAACATGTGGGGCGACCAGTCAAAGTCGTCGGGGGATTTGACCAGCCTGCTCACTCAACCAGTTATATCTTCTGTCTCTGCAAATGCTACTTATGATTCTAGAAGAAAGTCCCCAAACAAGCATGTGGACTCTCAGGTTTCCAAGCGAAGCAGGTCGCCAAATTTTTCCACCAGTAATGGTGGCCCCTTAGAGGATTCTTCGCACCTTCAAAATTCCCGGAGGTATACAAGAAAAGCTTATTTTATTGTATCTTTTAGTCTATCATGGGATCATTTTCTAGCAGCAGGCTAGTCTGACCTTTTTGTGAAGGGTCTTCTGCACAACTATAGCTCTCTAATTGTTTTGATGAGACTTGTGTACTTCAGCCATTAGATCATATAGGAGCTCTTTTGCAATGGTTTTCTGCAGTTATCTGCTCTCTAGATTTGCAGATATGGGTGAATAATGGAGATTAATAAGTCCCGAATTTGTGGTTGAGAAGTGGGAAAAGTGAAATAACATTGTCAGTAAACAGGAGATAAGTCTGCTTATCTCGATTACATAAGTAATGCTAAATCACGTGCAGTAATACATGTAGTGCTTGACATTAATGCTTTTGGATTTCGCATCTGAGTGATATCCTGAGAAGAATATTGAGAGACACGAATGAAAATTTTAATGGGCAAGACCAGACCTTGTTGACAAAACCAAATGGGACTAATGTCTGGAAATTGTTGCAACTCCAGAAGATAGTGAAGTTCTTTGTACATGGAGTCAAGCTGCAGAGATCCTTAAATTTCTTTTTGCTAGATTTGTCACAAGTTGCTCCTTTCTGTTGTTTAAGATGTATGCTGGACATGCATTAATGAACTACCAATTCTCATTTCAAGGCCTTCTACATCACCTCCCAAACCAAGGCTGAGTGCTCAGTATGTGTCTTCTGGTTCTCAAAGTCGTCAAGAATCTTCAACATCAGGGCACCTCAATAAACCAGAAGTAGTTGCAAATAAGCCTATGACCTTACCAGCTGCCAAAAAAACCAAATTGCCTTCCTCATCAACATTAGATCAAATCTTTCGGGAAACTTTCAATTCCCCGGAGGATGAGATAAATCGGTATTACATTCCATTCAACTTAAGTTTTTAATTCCTTCTAATTTTTACATTTTTTCTTTAATTTTTACATTCCATATGCAGTTTTTAATTCCTTTAATTCCTTCGGTATTACATTTTTAATTAATTCCTTCTATGAGGCTTGTTATTCACAGAGAGTTGCAAGCCAAAGCAAAGCGGTTGATGCGATTCAAGGATGAATTGACACAACCAACGGAAAATGATCTAGTTTCCAAAAATCAAAGCTTTTCTGCGAAAAGACAGCATCCAGTTATGATGGAGAAGCGGAAGTTAAATGGGGAAGATGCAGTTAATATGATACAGGATTCCTATAATGGTCATCTCCCTTCTGATTATGAAGGCCTGGATTCATCTGGAATTATAACTGGATTGTGTCTTGATATGTGCCCAGGTATGTCCTTGACTTGCCATCTTGCTCTCTATTAGAAATTAAAATTGTGACTGTACCTGAAGGCCATTGGACAAACCACATTCATTGAACCTTGTCCATGAAAAAATGAAAAAGTAAAAGGTTCAAGTAAATTGTGACTGATTTTTCAAAATTAGGGATGGGAAAATAGTTTAACATTGCTCCTTTTAAATGTAGTTTTTGGAAGAGCATTGATGTGATCAAGCGGCATTTAGCTTTAATGCAACTTTCAATTGGAAATCTACAGCAAGAAGCAATTGATACATGCAATTTCTTTGTTAACATGTGATTCCATGGGAAAGGTTCTCTACCCAGAGATGAACTCTCCTAGCTTTTTAGGAATAATGCTTGTGCACATATTCATCGATTCAGCTTTCAACTGTCCACTATGAATTTTTAATCAAGTCAATTGTAAGTTGAATATGCTCTTTGTTCTTGTATTTTAGAGTCAGAGAGAGCAGAAAGAGAAAGGAAAGGAGATCTTGATCAGTATGAACGCTTGGATGGGGATAGAAATCAAACTAGCATATTGCTTGCTGTTAAAAAGGTACATCTATTGAATCCTGAGTGGTCAACCAAACTTTTTGTCTGTCCTCGTTTGTTTCAGGAAGTGCATCTGTACATACATAATGTTCTCTACCTTCTTTCAGTACAACAGGACAGCTGAGAGGGAAGCTGGAATGATACGACCTATGCCAATCTTGCAAAGGACGATGAATTATCTTTTAAATTTGCTGAATCAGCCTTATGATGATATGTTTCTTGGCTTGTACAATTTCTTATGGGATAGGATGCGGGCCATACGTATGGACCTGAGGATGCAGCATATTTTCAGCCTGGGAGCTATTAAGATGCTGGAGCAAATGGTCGGTCATCTTATAGTGTGATCTAATTTTAATGTTTTCCATATGTGGATTAGACTGAGGACAATGTGTCCTATTAAAATCTGTGTTCTTAGAGGCTGTCTTGGAAGCTTGGATGATTAAAATCCTTGAAAGGCTTTAACCATCTTTAAATTTTCTGTTGCGTTGATTTGGGAACTAAAGTCGCAAATTTGTTCCCAACAGCACTCGTATGGATTCTTCTTTTTTCAGTTTCCAAGAGGGTCTTGGTGTAGTGTTTTCGAGGTTTCAGTAATTCATTGGATCTGGTCCCTATAGGAATCATTCCCTCCAGAACAATGTTCTTGAAACTACTTCTTAACGATTCTCAATGCTCCAAGCTTTTTGCTGATGCCGATTTAATTGAATGTTATTTAATTCAACTTGTATCTTGGTTATTAATTCCAAGTTAATTGATGTGGTTCTTTCTGTAAGCTATTGGAACGTATTTGTGTGACTAATTAGTGCTATTGTTTCCTTTCCAGATAAGACTTCATGTAATAGCCATGCATGAGTTATGTGAATATAATAAAGGAGAGGGATTTTCTGAAGGATTTGATGCACATCTTAATATAGAACAGATGAACAAAACGTCGGTTGAATTATTCCAATTGTATGACGATCACAGGAAGAAAGGGACAAATGTAGCTACTGAAAAAGAATTCAGAGGTTATTATGCACTTCTCAAGCTTGATAAACATCCAGGATACAAAGTAAGTTGATCTGCTATTGGAACATGTCTTCAACTATCATTCTCCACATCATATGTGAAAATAAGAACATTGTGACATTGTGTTAGGTTGAACCTGCAGAGCTTTCTCTTGATCTAGCGAAGATGACACCAGATATGCGGCAAACTCAAGATGTAATATTTGCTCGTGATGTAGCAAGGTACGCCCTGTATTTGGATTTGGACAGGACATATTGTAAGTCCTAGTTGTTGTCTAAGAAGGATTGTTCTGTTCTTGCAGAGCCTGCAGAACAGGCAACTTCATTGCCTTCTTTAAGCTTGCACGGAAAGCTAGCTATCTTCAGGCATGTTTAATGCATGCACATTTTGCAAAGGTACGTGTCATTACTGCATATGCTTCTGTGGAATATAGCTTCTCTTGCAGATCATCTATTTGTTTGGATAGAGCATTATTTGTCAAAATTTATTTGCGTACATCATCATTACAATTTCCAATACACCTTTTTATCTTCCCAATTACCTTTTTATCTCACATACATCACATCACAAAAAGTGCTACAGTAAAAATATCTCAAATAATTTACAATCCAAACAGAGCTATATATTTTCCTTGAGTTTACCGTTCAGATTGAAAGAATTAGCAATTAGCAAAAATTTTGTTTCACAGTCCATTTTATTCCTGATATTTGGCTTTCAGCCTTTTCTAGATAGAAATTGGGATGGATGGATTAATTATGCTTATTATTGTTGAATATGTTGCAGTCGCATTCTTGTATTGTTTTAATTGTTTGTCGAATCCTTTTCTCAGTTACGAACCCAGGCACTCGCTGCTTTACATAGTGGTCTGCAGAACAACCAAGGAATTCCAATAGATCATGTCTCTGCATGGCTTGGCATGGAGGTAAATTTTTTCCATCAATGAGGTTGCTTTCTGTTCCAGATCTTGGATGTCTGACTTTTTATTCAATTTGTTTAGGAAGAGGACATAGAAGATCTTCTTGAGTACTATGGGTTCTCTATAAAGGAGTTTGAAGTACCATATATGGTTAAGGATGGTCCATTTCTGAATGCTGACAGTGACTATCCTGTCAAGTGTTCACAACTTGTTAATAAGAAAAAGTCTAGCTCCATTGTTGAGGATGTCTCATATTCTTGTCTAGCCAAATCATCTTCTCCTAAAGAAGCTAGAGTACTCGAGTTGAATAAGGTTGTCGAGCATAAACCGATCCCCATCCAATCTCAGTCTATTGAGATTGACAACACTAACCAGGCAATTGATGAGGAAATGCTTGATTATGCCTCATCACCTAAAGATGACATCAAAGTGACACCTACCCCTAGAACATCAGTCAAAAGGAAACCATACGAGGATCAGTTATCTCCTGCAAACCCTTCTTTGTGGGATTCCTCTGTCTTTCATTCCCCTAGATCACAGCAAGATAGAATTGGAAGTATACAGAAGTCAAAATTTGACACCCACTTCAGAAATCCTCTCAGCAGTGACATACAGGTTGAATCAAGAGCATCAACGTTGCACCTTATGCCTAAGACAGTGGAGAAAGCAAACTTCATGCTAGCACCAAGTGACTTTGTTGTACAAAATTCAGTAGCAAAGCAGCCAATAATAGAACAATTTGGAGAAGAGCAGGTTGGTGTTAACAAAGAAGAAATGACTGAGGAAGTGTCTACAGTAAATTATGATGATGAAGTTTCTGAAGCAAAACTTAAGCTGATTTTGAGGTCTGTATCATTTTGTTTAACATTTCTTTGTAATATGGAGTGCTTCTCTTTGACCAAATGTCTTCTCCGCACGTTTCCCTTACTAGGATTTGGAAGCGCCTTTCTTTAAAAAAAAGAAAATTGCGTGTGCAGAAACAGCTAGCAGCAAATGCTGCTTTGATGTCCTTATCATTGGGGCCTCCTATTTGGCACCCAGAAATAGTGAGTATTTCTTTCTTACCTTTAACTTTATTTTTATCGATTTAATGCATTTCACATAGGTGAAAAGTTATAGCCGTGATTAGCTCTGCATGCCTCACACCTAGGGTTGTTTTTAGCTATATTTGGATATATTTGGTAATCATAGGTAACAAGATACTACAGCTTCTTAGAGGGCATGACATTTTCAAAATATACTCTGTGTGTTCAGCAATCAAGATCTCCTGGTGATTTTAACATTGACCAGCTTATGAGCAAGAGACTTGAAATTCGAGAAAAGTCGTGGTCAAGGTTGAATGTTTCAGAAGTGGTAGCAGCTGAACTTAGTGGAAAAAATCCAGATAGTAAATGCCTTTGTTGGAAAATTCTTTTACTGGCTGAGCACAGTTCCTATGGTGAAAATTGGAGAAAGGAGTTCTCTGATTTGGCTGCAGTCCCCTGGCTGGTTTCTAAGCTTTTGCCTCCCACATATGATGACGACTATACTGCCGATTTGCCTTTTTCATCTCCCAATACGTCAATATGGAAAAAGTGGTTTCCAAGTGAATCTGGCAACGAGGAGATCTGTTGTTTGACAATAATTAAGAATGCCAAATTAGAGAACCAGAATGAGGAACTTGCTGGTGCAAGTGCAATTGTCTTTCTTGTGTCAGAATTAATCCCCTGGGAGTTGCAAAGACAATGGCTTCATAACGTTCTGATGGCTTTACCTTCTGGTACAAGCTTGCCTCTGTTAATCTTAAGTGGTTCATGCAGGGATACTTTAGACACTTCCTCAATAATCAAAGAGTTGAGGCTTCATGACATGGACCAATCTCGTATCAGTAACTTTTCTGTTGCTTATCTTAAAAGCCAACAAATGGGTCAGGTTGATGGATTTTTTAGTGATGAGCTGTTGAGGGAAGGGTTACAGTGGCTAGCAAGTGAATCACCCTCTCAACCTGTACTTCGCTGCATGAAAACACGTGAATTGGTACTCTCTCACTTGACTTCTTCATTAGAGGTTCTTGATGGCGTGGATGGTCGTGAAGTGGGCCCAAATGACTGTATTTCTGCTTTCAATGATGCCCTGGACCAAACTTTGAGGAAAGTAGCTGCTGCTGTTCATGCAAATCCTGCCTCTTGGCCCTGTCCTGAAATTTCTTTGCTGGAGGAGTCTGGTGTTGAGTACAAAGCAATTTTACAGTATTTGCCAAGCTTAGGGTGGAGCTCAGCTGCAAGAGTAGAACTGCTTATGCGTGCATTAAGTGATTCTAAGCTTCCGCCTTTTGAGGATCATATCTTTTGGTGGTGTACAAGTTCTAGTAACGGTAACAACATTGAGAACCAGAGGTCACAGCTGGAAAATTGCTTAATCAAGTATTTAAGTGAAACAAGTCATATGATGGGATTGCCATTGGCATCAAAGGAGGCAGGCATTATGCTACAAAAGTTTGCTCAACTCAAGCTGGATAGTTCAGCTTATTTTATTATACCAAACTGGGCTATGATTTTCCAGCGTGTGTTTCATTGGCGGTTAATGGATTTGTCCAATGATGCAATTTCTTCAGCATATATCTTGGTCCAAGATGACATTTCCCCGTTAACTTCTGGATTGCATGATAGAGCAGAAGGTAGTACGTCAGTGCCTTACTTGGTCCGTCCTTCTCTTGATGAAATGGTTGCCATTGGCTGTGATTCTTCAACCAAAGAAATGCGCGGTTTTGATCACGGAGCTTCGCGGCCGTGTTCAGCGGCGTGCTATTCAGATGGGCATGAAGTTCCGAAAATGACTATTAATGACAACAACATGGAGGATGATAGAGGGAATTTTGAGCAAATCGACACATCAATTGCGAAACGATATCATAAAGCCAATGATTTGAAGAATGGTAGCGGATCCGCTTTGGCTGCCAAGGCCACAGATGACGCAGACAAATTAAGTGAACTGTTGGACAAGTGCAATATACTGCAGAGCATGATACAAGAGAAGTTATCAATCTACTTCTAGAACGCTAGATTTTGCTTTTCAGTTTTTGTAACATATGTATTTCTTCTAATTGCTGCCCCCACCCGCCAAAAAGGAAAGTAATAATTTTTGTCCATCATGGCGGGTCTTGTAATTTATTGCGGTGATGCATTGCAATGAGAATCTGACGAGCATTGCAAGATTCTTTTAGCTTACAGTTATATATATCTGGGCTCTTTTCAAGTTTGTCCATCTGAAGGCTTGAGGCTTGTTAATGGGAGGTTGTAGCAGCTTGATGCTGACCAGAATTGAGTTCCAGCAGCTTTGACGATTTAGATGGCACCAGCTCCTTAATTTCCAGTTGCAGGGATCTTTTTTACGTTGGCCCATGTGTTCGTACGAGTGAACTAAAAGCTCAAACTCACTCGTCATGTCTGAGCTTCATAAACAAGAAGTAACAATCATGTTTCTTTTTTTCTTCCTTTTTAACTAAGGATTATCATAAGAGATTAAGGCACTTTTATGGTCAAGTAACAGCCAACTTTGAAGTACTTTCTTGCTTCTGGAAGCAAGGATGGACTGTAATATTCTGATCAGAAAACTAAATATCAATGTCTAAGCAACGTTAGCAGCTGATACTAGCATGATGTGTCTTTTCACCGCAGAACTGATGATATATTCATCTGCTGCATCATACACATTCTGTATCAAAACAGACCACCGCTCTCTCCCTAAAGCTATTGAAGCCTTGTTAGCCTTGCTCTTCTAATATGTTTGTTGGAGAAGGCAAAATGGCAGCTCATTTCAACCAGGGAGCACATGCTATTGGGACATAATCACGGAAACGAATGCAACTCTTCAACAACTAGATTTGAAGATAAACTTGAATTTGTGGTCTGCTGCGGATGTATCACCACCAGATCGATTACCTGCGACAAAAGGTTCAATCTCTGAGATGAATTATGCACGCAAGACAATGATTCAGCATAAATCACCCACGCATGCATGCACAATAACACACCCACAAACACTTCTCTCTCTCTCTTTCTCTCCCTTCCATCATAGGCTTGTAATAAGCACTACAAAGAAAGTGATGCATTCTGGAATGCAACAAATACAAGCATACATAAAAGGCCATGCTGTGTCTTCCACGAGGGGATAGCTGTGCCTCGTCAAAATTTCATGGATTACTGCCTTGAACTGTAGCCAAAAAGATTTAAAAAAAAAAATACAAATCATTTGGAAAAAAACAAAAAAAAAAAACAGAAATTACCAATTCATCGAAGTGAGAAAAGGAACCCTAATGAACCCCCTGGTCCTCTCTTTCTTCAGTCCCTAGAAAAGAAGAATTTGAGTGTTATTCGGTTACGGATAGAAACAGGATAGAGAAACAAGCAGCAGCACTCACGATGCAGATAGCTAAGCCAACATTGCTGGAGAAGCAACATTTGCAAGGCTTTGATCCTTTGGCATTGTATTCTGATAGCTATAACGTTCAGAAAAATCACTTCTTACTGAATGGCAGACTTCAGATCCAGAAGGCGTGAAAAACACATCAGAAGTTCCATTCTCCGTCCTCAGTGCATCAGACCTTGTTTTCCCTTCGCTGCTATCACTATTGGCACTAACAACAAACTAATGCAGTTTGAAGAATGTAATTAGCCAAATAAACAAGCTTCTTTTTCTCATTATACTCAAAAACTGTAGAAGCAGCCCAAGAATAAGTATTTGATATTAAGACCAGATCATACAAAAGAAATGTGTTGGACTGCAGAAGTGCACATGGAAGATGCAGGAAAATATCAGAAAGATAATGCAAATAATTTCGGCACTGGAATCATGATCTTTTCTCTTATTGGCCTAGGCCACTTCTTTACCCTTCTCCAGGGATGTTTTTGTGTGCTTGGGAGGCAAGGATGACTACAATCCTTCTTCATGAAATCATCAGGAGTTAAAGAAAAGCAACAGATTGCACTCTCAAATCATTGTGGGAAAAGAAAAAAGAAATCTGAACAAAAATATTATCACCAAATTTGAAGTGAGACCCATTTTCAAATGCTAATTTCCTCGCATCACATGATCATACCAACTAGTACTACACATTAGTACAAGAATAAAAGAGAGAAAATAAAAAAGTCAAAGAACTCATGTAATTCATACATTAGATAAATCTCTAATGTGTACAATGATGATTGTTATATCATCTGTCCGATTCTCATGCTCTAACCATAGTTTATAGGCTTCTCCAATAATAGCAGAACATGCATCCTGGGGATCGGTATATCTAGTCACCTAGAGAAAGAAAGTTAAAAAAGAGAATAGTCAGAACAATTGTAGTACAGAAGCGCATGATCAACTAGTTTAATGATATGGAAGAGTATTCTCCAAGGCAAAGAGAATGCATTGCATGAGATCAACAATCACCTTGCCAAACATAAGCTAGCCAAATTGTGTGCCAACTGTAAAGCATAGCACAAAATCACAAAAAAAAACCTACTGAGTGATTATACCTCCATTACGTGTAATAATTAATTAAAACAAGGAAATGCAATTACCGTAAATGTAAGCAAGCATCGAAATAGTATAAGACTTCAATAAAGCATGAGACTCCATAGGGGACAAAGTATAATCAAGGTTTTGAACACTCAAGTACCATGAGATAGCACTTCAATTTCAAACTCATGGATCTTAAAACTCTGCCCTTGTAAACCAAAGACACCTAAATACTCATCCTCAAGATCTTATAGTGAACTTTACACGTCAAATTTAAAGCAATTTATTGCTCCTCTTTATCTAGAGTATGCTACTCAACTCATCCTAAATTCTATCACAGTAAAACATGACTTGCATTAAGAAAAAACTTATATTACTTTGTTCCACATAATTGTAAGCGTAATCTTGTCTCACGCCATAGATTTGGTGTTTGCACTATTTACTAATTTGGATGAGCATTAACCTTTCGCATCAAATGCATTCATACCATCTTTCTCAAATTCCTTCATAGCTGCTATGTCTAACTACAATTCCAGTGAGAAATTTCCTTCTCAACCTTCTCTTTTTTTTTCCTATATTTTTTAACCTTCTGCTCACCACCTCACAGAGAAAGCTATGGATGAAGGAGCCACAATATGCTGACACAATCAAATAGGCATATTTCCTTTAGTAGGAGCCTTAGCAGAGATTCACAATATAACTTCATGTCATGGAAAAGAAAAAAATGGAACTGCTGCTGTTCTAGTTGTCATCTGAACTTGGTAAAAAGATTTTCTCTGGTAGGAAACTTCACAAGATATTGATAATTAATTCCAATTATCTAGGATATGCCAACTTAGTTATTAATACTAATTTGTTTACCTAACGTTTATGATCTATGGTGCTAATTTATCAATGCGCTCTAGGTAACATTATCTTCTTTCATTCGTAAACAGAAGCTTCATAATTCAGCTAAACCAGGATTTCAATTTCTGCAAAGTTTGATCAAGATTATATCAATATTTAATTACATGCTGTACAGGATCTAGCTTACAAGAACATTTAACAACTTTTGACCGAGACAACAAAGAAAGAAAAGTTAAAAACAGAGACAGAATACTAGGAGGAAGTAAAACAAGGGGGGCTACTCATTGCTACTTTGACCTTTCCAGAATTTTTAATGTGGGCTAGCATTTTTAGATAAATAACATCAAATGCTGGCAATGACCCAAAAAGCGACTAGCCATGAACATGTGAAACTTCCATGTTATAAAAAAGGGGGTAAAAAACTAATTGACTGTCAGATTATCACGGCCATGAAAGGCCTTGGAACAGGGAACGACAAAGAGGAACTCAATGTTATCAAGCTTATTACGTACCATATCCACTACAGTTTGGCTGGAGAGGAACTCAAAAACACCATCACTGGCAACGACAAAGAATGGATGACTCGAGGTAAGGTGAACTGCTGATACCTCAGGAACAGCAACTACACCAATCTTCTCTGCTGTGCTATCCCCCACACTCCGTGTAAATGCCGTCCCAGGATACATTCCGTTCTGAACCCACAGCCTTGGTGGATCACCACCTTCAGTCTCTTCATCTCCCCATGTCTGAATTCCAGGATCTTTAAGCCCTTCCACTTGATCAACACTTAAAACACGGGCACCACAAAGTTTAACTCTCTCACATTCATCTTTCCTAAATGGTGTCTGGTCATAAGACAAGTCTTCAGCAACAAGCTTATTCTCTTCCTTAACGGCCAACACCGCCCTTGAATCACCCACATTGGCCACATATAGCATATCCCCAACAACAAGCACGGTGATAGCTGTTGTACCACTCATGGAATCATCAATATCACTAATATGTAGTTCTTCATTTGTAGCCAAAAATGCAGAATTATAAGCCTTAACAGGATCATCCAACAATGTAGGGTCATTTGATAAAATCTCAACAAGCCTATCTTTGACAAACTTTGAACATTGTGTACCAAACTGCCCATGCCCATCAAATACCCCAAAGAAATGCACATTTGGATTACCCTGAATATGGGTTTTTATACAGTAGCTGTCTTGATTTTCTTTATCAGGGGTTTCAGGATAGTAGCCCCTTTGTGTAACCACAGAATATTCTAACCTGAATTTGTGGGATGGCACATGAACAATATCTAATGACCTATCAGCAAGTACATGTGTTCCATGACCGGTATATGTACCCAATTCTTCTCTTCTACTACGGTCTGGAGATTGAGGGTATCTTCCACAACACTTCCCATGAATACAACCCATTCCTCAATGCACTTTCAACAACCCAAAATAATCTCTCAGACACACACCCGCTATTAGCAGAAAGTCCTGAAAGAAAGAAATGCTTGAGAAGAAACAACCTTACACGGAAATGCAATCCTCAGCAAAAAGGGCCAGAAGGGTCTTCCTCAAATCCAACATTATCGATACCAAATAGAGAAACCCATTAAAGTTGAGAACCACCAATTGACGAACCCTACAAGTAAAACAAACCCAAAAGTTTCCACCTTTACATAAATTTATGATTACCAAAGGTTACCAAGAAAAGTTTCTCAAGATTGGGGGATGACCCAATCAAGAAGAAATGATCAGAGAAAGGAAAGAAGAATTCGAGTTGACACTTGACAGACGGAAAGAAAACCCAAAAGGGCGAAGATGGTAGAAACAAAAGAGGGGGAAAAAAAGAACCCAAAATCAAGCCTAACAAGCAAAAGGTGGAAACTTTTTTGCTTTGATCAGACAATGGCTTTTTCTGAAATAGTCAGAGAACAGGGCATGTGGTGTAGGGATTGTGGGGTCCGTACAAGAAAACAAGATTATATCCATAAAAACAAAGATCCTGGCTTGATTCTTTGATCATTAGACACAGGCAGCATTCAATGGAATGCATGCCTTTTCTCCTTGTTTCTAATTTCCAAGGAAAATTTTTTTTTTTTCAAATCCTTGGAAAATTCTAGGAAGAAGGGGGTTTTGAAAGAGAGAGAAATTTGGTGGGTTTGATACTTGTTTGACAAAGGTCATTAGGTTTTTGGTTTTATGTGTGCGTTACTAGGTCTGCATGGGGAATGGCTATCTGTGCAATGTACAAAGCCCATGTCTCCATTTCTCAAGAAAAGACATGCAATAGCTCGGAGAAGTGAAGTGTAGGGATAAAAGGGGAAAAGGACAAGAAATATATGACGAGATTTTCCTATCACCAAGGCCAAATGTAGAAATTGGAGATATTTATGGGTTATTATAGTAGACTCCTCAAAGACTTCAACAAAAATTTTATTTGCTTGAATTTAGACATTGTGAGATGGGTTAGTCTTGGTGCATTTTTGTTTTTGTCTTGTTGAGGATTGTTTCTTTCCTCTTTCATGCTCAGACATATTCTGCAAGAAAATATATTAAATTCACGTTTGCATTTCAAATGGCTAAAAAAGGAGGAAGGAGGGATTGGCTGTTTGGTATGGAAAATGGAGTATAAGTGAGACATTCCGGATTCAAAACTTTTCACTTAAACTACAAAAACTAAAAAAAGTGAAAAAAATCGAGCCACTAGTTCATAGAAAATTGAATTTGGCTTTGATATTCTAATAGTGTATCTCTGCCAGTTTAGGCCTTCCTCAGTACAATGTCCAAGTTTTGATCCACATTTATTGAAATGTTTAATAGGCTGCTTATTAAGGTAACAATTTGAACTTGAAAAGAGACAAAAGGAGGGGGAAAAAAAACCTTGATCACCTTGTAAGTGTTGTCTAAGGGTGATTCAATAAAAGTACAACAATTTTCAATAACATGACCAACATTTTAATTGTATTTCACTCTCCTGATTAAAGAATAAATTTTCATTCTTAAACTCGAAAAGTATCTTGAGCATTCAATGTTTATTATGGATGTTTATCAAAATTGGAAAATCACAAGTCAGGAAAATTTCTTGGTATTTATGAGATATTTATGCATGGAATAAATATTTATTAGGCATGAAAGATTCTTTATTATTTCCTCTGTCCAAAGGGTTTGTTTGGATAGAGTATTATTTGAAATAATTACTATAGCACTTTTTGTGATGTGATATATGTAAGATAAAAAGGTGATTGAAAATATAAAAAGGTGGATTGGGAATTGTGTTTATGATGCAAGCAAAATATTATTTAAAATTAATTCACTATCCAAACAAACCGCTGGTTCGAAATCCACCTGCTCCCACTCCAGATTATTGTTATTTTTTTTAAGCTTCGCGCGAAAAGAAGTGGGCTACCACAACCCAATAAGTGATCCTCCAACTTTAAATTGGATTTGTTATCCAAAACCACCGGGCAATTCATTGGCCTACACTGCTTGCTGGTTCTCGATAGTTTGCATTTGGGTCCACGGGGCCTGCTGGCTACCAGTTGAATAGGCTTCAAATCCAACCTTAAGGTTGGCCGTGGGCTGAAAATTGACAAAATCACTATAGCCCAACAAATAATGCGAAAGATAACTATTTTGTTTTGAATTAATTTTCTATATATTGCCACTGTTACCTTTGGATGACCAATAATTATGCAAATTTTAAATTTTAAATTTAACTTTTGCACACGTTTTATGAATCTAATAGTAATAATATATACACTGACGGTGTGTATAAGATTTACTTGTTTATTTTACGAGCTCTATTATATTTCCAAACGCTTTTCTTCCTTTTTTTTTTTTTTTTTTAAGCAGGTGAAGAATGAGATTTAAGAATGAGAGATTGGAAAAAATATCTGAATTCAGAACTTCTAATTCCAAGGAGTTATGTTATCGGTAATTTTTCTAGAGTCATTAACCTAAAATAGAAAAAACAAAAAGAACAAAAAAAACCTTAAAGTAGGAGTTCTGGATTCCTTTGAAACGCTTGGTTGGTGTCTTGACATACTTGCACATACAAGGGATTGATCTGGGCAGCATTTTTGTCGTGTATATTAAGTTTTACAATAATTATAGTACATTTGAACACGAACTAAGAAAATCAGGAGGGGCAAAGGTACCAACACATTGATGATAATAGGGTGTTTCTATGATATGCTAAAAAGACAGCGTCCTCCAAAATAAGAAGGTAACATGCATGATAGATGCATCCCCTAAAACCTCACTGATAATCTAATAAAGAATAGTAATCATGTGTTGGCTACAATTAGAATCTAATCTCTTGCATGCATCAAGCTGTAATTATTCGGAATAAGCATGTTTAAAGAGTTCCAAGATGTCGGCTTTGCTACTTGCTCTCTTTTGGTCCCTTCCAAATGTCTAACATATATTAATACCATATGTTATTGTATTCATAATATAATTAATATATCTGCCTATCTTATCCCTTGTGCCAATATATCCTCACATAATTTATGGTTCTCTCTCTCTCTCTCTATATATATATGATACTATAAATGACGATATTAATATTTATTAGTACAATGGTACTGGTTTTCTGCCTAACATATTTGCTTGCTTTTAGAGTATATCTTGTAAAATATACAAATCTTGTGTCCACTGATGAGAGATTGAGAGGGTCTTCAAAAAAATTTTTTTTTTGAGCAAGAGGGTCTTCAATTTTACATTACAATGGCAAGAGATATGGGTTTCATTTGGATTCTAGCTCAACTAATAAATCAGTTTGTGTTTTTTGTATTTTTTTTTGGGGGGGGGTGGGGCGGTATATAAATTAAGGGATGCTTAGAGAAGACAGAGAGTTTGGGATAGAGGGAACATGATGGCCTCCATGCTTACATATTCATGCTTGCTCTCCTGACATTATCAAATCTTAAAAAAGAGCCTCAATGAATCTCTTGGAGCTCCCCTATTTGCAATCAATCATCCCTTCTGGTTCTGTTTTAAACCTCTTTAAAAAATTTGTATTATATGCATCCATCTTTCACTATCTTTGCCTGTTAGACCTAAGTAATTAAGTTCAATTGGCAGCTTAGTATTGCTGGAATGACAGCATGGTTATGTCAGCATTATTGTGGCATAGAAGTTTTGGTGGTTCCACTTCACCTAAGAAAAGAACCCTAATATAAAATGGATCAGATCTCATGCATGCCTCTAAAAAAAGGGCAAAGATTTTCTAAAAAGGCAGGGGATTTATTAAGTTATTAACTGATTTTCATACCATATCATAGGTGCATAGACTTGATTCTCCAAAACCCTTTTCCTTGTGTACCAGTAACAGCTTACAGAATACCAAACAATAATTCTTTACCATTTTTAATGTTACTTACTCTCTGATACTTTTCCAATTTTCTATTATATATATATATATAAAGGAATTTGTAGGTGACTGTTGAAAAATTTTTCATCTATCATCTTGGGGATAATTTAGGTAGGGAAAAAAAAAATCAAATGCAAGTGATTAAGCTAAATGTGCAACATTATAATGTATAGTTGAGTTGGGTTTGACTATTGTGTCCACTCATTTGCAATTGACTTATATTCCACGTGATTATCAAACTTTTAAGTGGTGTTTAAACCATTTACAAATGTAATTGCAATGTTCTTCATCTTCTATTATAATTGTTGGGTAGCTTTTTTAGCTAAAATAATAGAGGGTATTAATGCTAAAGATGATTGGTTCAGGAAGCACTTAATAATGAATATGATTTGTTTTGGTTCATATTTCCAATCCGTTACAAGTATAATTGTAGTGCTCTTCAACTTGACAATAATGGAGGCTTTCAATATTGAACAATGTTCTTTTAAGTGCTTGTGCTCAATCTTTTGTTATGGGTATTTGGACAAGTATGATCATTTACTTTTTCTCTTTCTAGAATTTTGGATGTTTAACTGATACAATAAAAACTGTGAGTTTTCTACTGCAATATTTTTTCAATAGCTATTGTATGAATATGAAAACTTCGTTATGGAATACATGATACATACATAAATATCCATAGGAACCTTCTTATATTTTCTAACTATATTTCCAAAATCTGATATTCATGACTGCAGGTTGTTAAACTACGATTAAAGATTGTCTATTGACTGCAATTTCATGACTAAGATAGAATCTAAATTTGACCTTATAGTTGATACATGTTAATTGTTGATTGGATATGGTTATGATTGTGTTATAATGGTATAGTAACAAAGGTAATGATATTTTTGCTATTGTTGTCGTGGTATGGTGTGATTATCTACTACAATACTATTTCTTTTACTTATAAATTTGTTTTCCTTTATAAGTCTATTGATTTGGTCAATTGACATATAATTTCATGCACTTCAACTGATTCAATAAATCAATTACCATGCAGTTCTAATTCTACTATCTTTTTTTTATAAATTTATTTAAATAAATATTTTGTCACATAAGTTAAAACTCCCGCGCTTAGCGCGGGCTTTCCCCTAGTTGTTAATTAATCAAGTTACATGGAGAGCAACTACGTGTTCAACTCTGCCGTTATAAAGGAAACGAATCGAGATGCATATATGATTATTCAATTTCTGTCATTAACAACTAGGGATGGGCAAAATTATCCACTAACCCGAAAATCCGTTATATCCGATCTGATCCGAAAATTAGGATATCCGATTTTTATTATTTGATCGGGTCAAAAGAGGATCGGATACCCGCTAAAATGCGGGACGGGTTAGGGTCACATAATTAAAAACCCGCGGGTACCCGATTCGCCCCGCATATATATATATATTTTTTTTATTTTTATTTTTATACACACTCTATAAAATAATAAGTTGGAACTAAATAAGTAATTCTATTGAACAAATTGCATTACAAATATGAGATACTATAGTTTATTTACAAGATTCATTTGTAGAGGTCATGATCTTATATTTTATAAAAAAAAGTTTAATTAATGCGGAACATATATATTAAAAATTGGGCTACTTATTTCAAACTTTTATTGATTTTGAATTCTTTTAAATTTTTTCCTTTATCTTATATTCTCTTCACATGCTTGTTTCTTGGTGGAAAACCTTTTTTAGAAAAAAAAATTTATTAAATCTTAGATGAATGTGTAAAATATAAAATTAAATTGGTATAAATCATTTTTTTAAAAAAAATTAAATGATAAATGGGGCGGGGGCGAGTACCCGCTGACCCGACCCTATCTCAGCGGGTACCCGATTATAGGGTACCCGCTGATATGCGGGGCGGGTAAGGGTCAGAAAATGGCTGACCCGAATGAGGCGGGTACCCGACCCGCGCCCACCCCTATTAATAACACCGAGATGTACTAAGTCACTAGGACAGGTAATCGACTAAGTCATATATTTATCTCAATTTTTATTTAGAGTTTTTAGCGAATCGGTGCCTTATAGACATTTATTAATACGCCTAAATTATATCTAACCTCTCAATACTCTGTGAATATACACGATAACAATTATTACCCTCCTTAATTTTTATACACTTTCTCTAACTTACTTTATTTATTAAAAAAAAATTGATGCCTGAACTATATTTTAACGAGTACCAATTGGACATTGGTTAGATAGACCCTTTTATTTAAAAGGGCTGATTCTGAAAGGCCCTTTTTTTTCGTTACCCCTTCTCCCGAAATTTTTATTCATTTAGTAAGGTGATCAACAAATGCATTAATCCCATGTTTAATTTCTAGAGATGAAAGTGAAATTTTACAAGGCTAATTATGCAGTGCATTTACCTTAAAGATGGCTTGAATGAAACTTGAAATTTTGTTACACTATAAGATTAGACATAACTAGCAAATATTTCGGATATAATTAGTGGGATTAATCTAAAGTTTGAGGATGATGTCAGAGTCACAAGTCAGAAGCCATGAGTGATGCTTGCGTGGAGCAATCAAGAGAGATTCAGGCTATAGAAGACTGATCAAGAGCTTTATGAGATGAAAAAACAAAAAAAAAAAAGAAAGAAAGAAAGAAAGAAAGAAAAAGAAAATGATAAGAGGGCATGAGAGAACATGATGTGGCGTGTAAGGTTTTCATTCAGATCGAGAGATTTGCTCTGGCAATCGGTCACAGGGCAGGGCTCGAGGCGAGTAGCAAGGAGTGATACAATTATTCACTGTATCTCTCTGGCTTTCTCTCTTTTTCAATGTCGTATGCACATAATATTCTCATGGACAAAATATACATATGGATGATGTGTTTTGTCTGTGTGGGGGCAGCAAGCAAAGAAGCAGTGTGATGAAGGATATGTGTAAAAGCACTTGAAACTTCTAACATGTCTTGTTTGCTTTCAAATCTTTTTCATGGAGAAGCTTTGCATTGCACCTGCGACTACGAGCAATCATACATGCATGGTGGGGTATCGCTTTTATCTCTTTTGTGAATTAGAGTGCGAGATTGTGTAGGATGGGGAGTGACTAGCGTTCCATTTTACTACTTTTAGTAAGGATTACTCATGCAATATATGAAAAATTCTTGCATTGCTCTCATCCTCAATTACAATAGCCAAAGATTGTGGAATATCAAGTTACTAGTTAAGGACATTTTCATTTTGCCGTGCGTGCAGTTTTAAAATTTTTAAGGTACTTTCATATATTCAAGATGGCGAGAAACAAAAAAAAAGGGCGAAGAAAACACAAACCCTTTGCTAAAATATTCGGTTTAATTAGTATGATGGTAGGAGCACCTAACTCTATAAACAGCAGAGAGGGAGGTCCCAAATTCTTTTTGCTCAAAAATCCATTGTTTGTTCCATAGCAACAGTATTCAACTCCATCCAAAGTTGACTTGTGCCCTTTTTCCTGTCATTTTCTTTCATGGCTAGCTTTCGCAACTCGCAAGTGGGAGGTTAACAAAGTAACTAGGGGCTTTGATTTCGACACAAAAGCTTGCAAAAAAGTTCAAGAACTGAAGGAGTACGGTGAGGGCTTAGACAATTTCTTCCCAAGGAGAAGCCAGCCCTTATCAATTGGCAACTCTTAGAGTTCAAAGAGTGGTGGGCAGCCACAGAGAGCACAATTTTTGTGCGCATGGTACAGTTGCACTCACTTGCGCACATCTGAGTGCTCAAATTTACAAGGATAGAAATTACTACTACTATTATGTTTTCTCACTTAATATATTCCACATGTGTGCAATTGTACGCATGCAAGCATGTATGGCGGCTAAAGTCACTTGTAGCCCTCTAAACCCTTGTTGATCAATTGCCTTGGCCATTTATACAATGTCCCTAGTGTAGTGGGGACTCGATGTCCATGACTTTTATCTAAGTTTAGATTAACCATGGCCCTAGTGTGTCTTGGAGGAAGGACACAAGTTAGATTATGTGTAGTTTTGTGGGACCTTTGATGGTGGTTGTCGGGCATATTAAGCCCCTCTTAGTGGGTCCAAAATCGTAAGTTTGGGCAGTATGATTTGCTCGAGGGAGATTGAGATTAAAAGGTGACTTATTGGGTCCACCACAAGATTAAGATTAGGCTTCCATAAACATCTGTAAATCTTCTTTTGTGTAACTTTTTCCAATATATGCCCTCTACTCACCCAAATTCAAGCCGACTCTTTCGATATTTGGGTAAGATTTTGTACAGCTTTTCATGTAAGAAAAGTAGGGATTTTGTGGAGTTTGGTTTTGGACTTTCGAGTAAAGATTTTGGAGCGGTTCAATGTATGATTCTTTACATAGACGTGTGTATTCAAATAGTTAGCACTCTTATCTTTTCTAATGCGTATTATATATACTCTTATTGCAGTGTAATTTAGCCATAAATAGAGGATACTACAGCTAAAACAACATTCATATTTCATTATATATGCTAATACCGAACTGTAACCTAGCTAATTAAATTCGTCCTCTAATCTCTGCTTTGGTCCTTATGGTTGAATAGCAGTTGACCATTTTGGACTGGCATGCATGCATCATGAAGAGATGGAGGGAGATTGGGAGATCTTGGTGGTATGATGTCCATGTCAAAGTCATATATAACTCAATATAACTGATCAAAGTTATAGATATGCTGATATCTCAAGAAATTTTGGCATATATGCTGAATATTAGTGTCAAGAAATATGGGGTTTGGTGGTGCGCGTGCAGCACAAGAGGTCGGATATGTCATAATGTGAGTGTGCCAGCCACCATAAAATTGTTCATGACGCATACATTCTGAATCATTGATCCTGCTCTAAGAACTGCAAATTTTGATTCTAAACTCACAATTTGGCATCATTGTCCACACCCCAACCTTTCCAACTCTCCTACCCATATTCCATACATGCATGCTTCTTTAATTAGCTCCCCTTCCAATGTCTATCCTCTTAATTTGCTACTACTTTCTCTTTTTACTTCTTACTGATTCTACCACCAACTAGTATTTACATGCTACATGCATGTCTAGTAGTATGCTGTATGATGATTAGATATGGTAAGCTTTGTAAGGTGAACTGCAAAAGTAACTTAAAAGCTAAGGGGAGATTTTGTTTTGTGATGAGTAGGGAGTCCATTTCCTCCCTAAAGGGAAGCAATTTATAATCTTCCTTCAATTGGAATGTCTATAGGTTAATCATTTACCGTAGGGATAATACTCTATATACTCGTATGCCACCAAACAGAAGTAATCACTCATGCATCAGGGCTGCTTTAATGCCAGCTCATCTTGATTTCCATACTGATTAAGCCAATGCATGCTACCCCCTATCTATTTGTGTATGACTTTATATTTTAGGTGTATCTATCTAAAATATTATTACAAGTATAGGTATATAGAGTTTATGCCAATATGTCTAAGCATTTGGGAAATGATAAAGAGTGTCCAACTCTTGTCCGACATTGATTTTAATATTTTACATGTCCAAAAACCACTCTCTCAAGATAATAAATGAACTGAAAGTAATGCTAATCCTTAATTGCTGGCTTTGAAATCCCTCCACTCGACAGAAACCTCGAATAGTTTAACAGTGCATATCCATTGTATTGTACTAGAAAAGTGATAGTAATGCATAAACGGATGGATCTTGAAAAAGGATACAGTACTATGTGAATGTCGTCAATCATTTGACCTTCAACCTTAAACTACATTGCAACCCCCCCCCACCTAAAAAAAAAAAAAAAAGGGTCCTTTTTTGAACAAAAGAAATGCCCCAACAACACCTAATTCATGGATATTCTTGTAATTATTTAGTTGCCACGCCTGATTGCTACTGTTTCTTACGTCCTTGAAAAACAATTGATGATTTCTGGGCACGTCTCTTACCTTCTTTAAATACACACCTGCCCACTTCCGGAAAGACAATGCTATCCTTTTCGACCAATTGTTTTCACTTCAATTTGCACACTAATTTGAGCAGTGGCCATGGGTATGATTATGCAACAGTATTGTCCCTCCCAATCCCATCACCATCACCTCCATCACAGCCTAGGAGAATTCTCAATTCAATGGTGCTCATATCACTCCTTCCTCACCTGATTAGTCCATTGATCATCCAGTTGGTGTGTGATATAATATATACTGAGTTTTATTTGTTGTGTTTTGGCTTTGTGCATCCACTTGAGAACATCTATATAAGGAAATTAAGCTTGCCTCTGCCTAGGAACTTAATTATTGTTGTCACCGCATCGAAACGTCTACTTTATAATTATGTCTCTGTTTTTTAGGCTACCGTATCATCAAAATGCATGTGAATCTATCACTAGGTGCTGCAGATCAAGATTACTATATGTATTTATCTACTCATCTAGTAATTTAATGGCCCTTTTCTTAAATTTTCTTAAGCACCCCATATTAAAGTTCTAATTGTAAAAGATATATACGAACTGGATACAATTTGATGTTCAAGTTCCAAATCATGACTAAGTAGAAGAAATGTATAGGATCCTGGTTTCCTTGCTCCAGAGAAAGAGGAATCTCGTGGCATGCATTTTCTTCTCCAGAGTGGGCAGATATTGATACGACAAGTGATGCCACCTTTTAAAATGCAAAGAAATCATGATGTCAAAATAGAAAGACTATGGTAGTTATACTGTTATAGTACTACTCAAATAAATTCAATTCAAACCCTTCAATCATATACTTGTGTTACAGGACAAAAATCCATCACAAGTGCTATGCATGCTACAAGAAGGCAAAATAAAGTACTACTAACAAAAGCATTAACATTAATTTACAAATGAAATCTTATTAGTAACAACTAATTGCTCTGTTTAGTTAAAAGTTCAGTTGGAAAAGGGACTAATTTTTTTTTTTTTTTGGGTCGTAGATAAGATGAATAGCTAGAATCAAATATATAATACATATCTGAGGATGTAGAACAAGAAAATTGCGCGTGGGAATGAATTCTAATTCATGTAGCTGTCTGGAGAACGATCTCACAACACACAAAAATGACCATCATCTTGTATTCATTATGCTTACAATCATTATTCTTGGTTGCCTCACCCGCATGCCCCTCTTACTCTTATTCTCCCACACTCTCTCTTCAGTACCCCTTTTAATTTTATGCGTTGCAAATATTGCATGGTCTCTCCTATCTGCTCCATTTCCCCATATCAACTCTCTCTTCTTTCTCTATATATACTCGTGGCCCTGTATCCGTTTTGTCACTCCACTACCCTCTTTGCAACTGTAGTCGACAAGACCAACTCATTTGCTAATTTTCTACTTGCACTACTCCCGTTCTAGTTCAATAATATTTCTTACTAATTAACGAACCCTTTTCATATATCTTGTTTAGTAAGATAAAAATGGCTATGTCTGGATTTGAAGGGTTTGAGAAGAGACTAGAGCTTCATTTCTCCGGCGATGATCCGGTGAACGGAATCAGTCTCCGGCAGCTGGATTTTGAGTCAATAGAGGAGGTGTTGCATGCAGTGCAATGCACAGTGGTATCAGCTGTGGGGAACCAGTATTTTGATGCCTACGTATTATCAGAATCGAGTCTCTTCGTTTACCCTACAAAGATCATCATCAAGACTTGTGGGACTACTCAGCTGTTAAAATCCATCTGTCCATTGCTGCACTTGGCTTGCGATATTGGCCTCACCTTGAGTGTGTGTAGGTACACCAGAGGTAGCTTCATTTTCCCCAAAGCTCAGCCTTACCCTCATTCAAGCTTCAAGGAAGAAGTTATCTACTTGGAAGAGAGTTTGCCAAGCCATCTTTGTTACAGGAAGGCCTCAGTTATGCCTTCAAAGATGTCTTCTCATTCATGGCATGTTTTTTCTGCATGTGATGAGTCTCACATGTTGATGCAAAACTTTGAGAGCGACCATCAAGATATTTTCACTGTTGAAGTTTGCATGACGGAGCTGGATCGTGTTCTCGCTCGTAAGTTTTACCGGCATCCAAACGACGGAAAAAACGGCGACACAGCCGGAAAGGAGATGACGGAGATAACAGGGATTGTGGATATTAATCCTAATGCACTTATTTGCGACTTTGCATTTGATCCATGTGGCTATTCCATGAATGGAATTGATAATGACCGTTACTCTACCATCCACGTAACCCCGGAGGATGGTTTCAGTTATGCAAGTTTTGAGTTTGTTGGTTCCATTTATGATGATCATAATGCTATTGTGGAGGTGTTAAAGAAGGTGGTGCAAGTTTTCCGGCCGGGAACAATGTCGGTGGCGACGACCAGCACTGGTCATGAAGCATGGACAAAGGTTGCCAGTGCAGTGGAGCCAGTGGGGATGAAATGCAGGAGTTGCACGGTGGACGAGTTCCCAGCAGCAGGCACCGTCGTGTTTCAAACTTTCACGCCTCGTCGGAAATAGCTTGTAAGTGGTGGCGATAAAGGGTGGTGGTCCAACAACCAGTAGATATGTGGAGAGGTTCAAAAGAGTAAAGGGAGGGAAAGTAGGGGGCCGGGGCTTTTCTTAGAGTTAGTAACAATTTTTTCTTTCTTTTTTTTTTCTTTTTTTTGTTTTAAATTAGGGGAGTGGGTGATTCATGGTAATGTCATTGGATTGGGTGGTAAATTATGATAATCAATGTGGGGTTGACTTATGTAGAAAGATTGTAGTGGGGGAAAAAATTTGGAGATGAGGCCATGTCCATGAGAGAGAGAGAGAGAGAGGCTGATGCGGAAGGAGAAGGGATGGTGTGGGTTCATCATGATATTGCACCCCACTATATGTTTGTCACGCCTAGAAATTTTGAGGTTGCAATTTTTTTTGTAGTGGGGATGATGAAAAGTGCTCATGTTTTTGAGCTTCTTATGTGAAAGAAAGAACTTTGCTACCATCTCTTTCTTCTTCGAGTTCTGATTTTTGCCTTTTGTACGTTGGATCTCTTCTTTCTTGTCTTTTTCAGTCAATAGTAGACTGTGTCTCTCTAATTCTTTGCTAAACTCAAGTGGGTTTTTTTTTTTTTTTTTTTTTAATAAATTCTAGTATTGGTCTATGAAAAGACAGAAATCACTACTGTTATTGGCCATTGCCATCGATTTCTTTCCTTACAGGCATGAAGAGCAGATTTTCGGGGTCCTACGTACCTCAAAAAAGGGTGAACTAAGCTGCTAACAACAGCAATAGCTAATCGCTAGCATGCATTCGAGAAGAATTTTGGCGTGCAATTTGCATCTTTTCTTTCTCAGCTGTCAGATTTCGTGCAAATGCTAATGAAATGAAATGCAGGATGTGTTTCTCAGATACCCGACTTGAATTTTTTATGTCTCTGTCGGAAAAACGAATTCGAGGCATCATCTAAACCTACCACAGATTAGTGCAAGGATCGATTAAGCTTTAACATAACATAATAGTAAGAGAAGTCGAAAGACAAAGAAAACGGGTCGCAGCTGTTTAATATGTGGTCTTGATGTAGACAATTTTTCCCCTGAACTTTAATAATTCGTATACTTATGATGCATCCTATCTGTTGGCAGTGTAAGAGAACGTGACGCAATGGTACTATGGAAAAAAAAAATCTCCAATTAAGCTGCCAATAATTAAAAGAGCAGATATGCAAAGACAGATGGAGTAGCAAAGACACCCCAAAAAAAAAAAAAAAGCAAAGACAGATGGAGTAGCTAGTGGTAATAAATTTGGCTGAAGAAAATTGAGGAACGGTCTTCGGAGAATTCTATTTACTTTGCCAGCAAAAAGAAAAGATATGAAATTAATGGCATTTGGAGATAAGACGAACATCGACGAGTCAAACACACTTTCCCGATTTTTTTTCCTTGCCTCCCAAGCTGCTCTCCCCAGCTCATTGTCCTCCTTCGACCGTTGGACTTCCCTAAACTTTCTCTCTCGAATTTGAACCTGAACTTTCCAATGGTATATTTCTTCGTCCTCCCTCATCAAACCCAAAACTCTAGAAAATCTTTATAGCGGAAACAGTTTAGCTACCTAATTTTGGCCTATCGGGGAGGATGGCCAATTGGAGCTGCAACACCTCTTGTATCTCCCTCGCTGGCCTCCTGTCTCTCCTCCTCTTGCAACCCCTCACAACCACCACCTCTTTCACCAATGGCATTCGCGTCAACCTCGTTCCTAAGCCTGCATCCGCCATCCTCTCCTTTCGGGAGGCACCGGCTTTTCGCAATGGCAACGGATGCAGCTCAAGCAAGAAAGATAACATCCATATAGTCATGCCCCTTGATATAAACTACATCCGCGGCGCGGTTGCCGCCATTTTGTCAATTTTACAGCATTCGACATGCCCTGAGAATGTTTCCTTCCACTTTCTTTCCCTTCGTCTGGAGCCTGGGATATCCTCATTGATCAAATCCACCTTCCCTTACCTCACTTTCAGAGTCTATCACTTCGATTCTAATCTTGTTCGCGGAAAAATCTCCAAGTCCATCAGACAAGCCTTGGATCAACCTCTGAACTATGCAAGAATCTATCTTTCTGATATTCTCCCTAGGGATGTGGAACGTGTGATTTATGTTGACTCGGATATAATCGTCGTCGACGACATTGCAAAGCTGTGGGGTGTGGACTTGGGAGACCGCGTCCTAGCTGCGCCGGAGTACTGCCATGCAAATTTCACGACATATTTTACGGACACATTTTGGTCCGATGTCAATCTGGCGAGAACTTTTGAAGGAAGAAGACCTTGCTACTTCAACACAGGTGTAATGGTGGTTGATGTTGATAAATGGAGAAAAGGGGGCTATACACAGAAGGTTGAAGAGTGGATGGTCATACAGAAGCAAAGGAAAATTTATCATCTGGGGTCTTTGCCTCCAATTTTGCTCGTATTTGCAGGCAATATTAAGGCAGTGGATCATAGATGGAATCAACATGGTTTAGGCGGTGATAACTTTGAAGGCAAGTGTAGAAGTCTTCACCCTGGACCGATTAGCCTATTGCACTGGAGCGGTAAGGGGAAGCCATGGTTAAGATTGGACTCCAGGAAGCCATGCACGGTGGACTACCTATGGGCTCCATATGACCTCTACCGTTCATCTAGAATTGCATTAGAAGAATGACATACATAACTAAGGAAGCCATGCATTGTCAGTAAGGTGGGAAAATGTGGAACAAGATTGACGTAGGAGAAATTTAAGTTTCTGTGATAATTCATAGATTTTCTTCGGTCTGAATGCACAGACCCTGAGCCAACAAATACGGAGTCAGAGAGAATCCGTTGGCTTTGCCTCTAGAGGTAGGCATTAGCAAGTTTGTTCATGAATTTATAGTAAGTTGTAAAATTTTGTTTTATTATACTCTCTTCTCATGAATGTCCATAGTTTAGTTGTAAATTGTAGCGCAACAAATGTAAAAGCGCTACTATTTTGTTGAAGCTTCTGCTATTGGAGGCCAATTGCAAAAAGCAAACGGCCACGATATGAAAGCGTTTGGCCTCAGTCTCTTTGCAACTTATATATATATACATGTTTTTTGTACAACTTGCTTTCTACCCAAAAATAAAATAAAATAAAAATGAAGCCTACATACTAGAAACTTTAAAAAATGTGCACCAAAACTCACAATAAGTGTGCAAAATCTCCTGTTTTTTCCTTTAGTTCCTCTTCATCTCACAGACACATGTTACTAATAAAGATGCTATAGTAAATTTTTCTAAAAACAATTTAACAAAATAACCTTCCAGAAAGATATCTTTCCTGAGAACTAAAAGTTCAGTACAAACTCGATAATCAATCCATTTTCCAGTTAATAAAATATCTACTCTTGAAATCAAGACTGTATCATTCATTTCTAAATTTGATGCTTCTAGTTACTCTTTAACTACCTATTTTGTTGGATACTAGTATTTCTTCTTGCTAGATTATTTTCAATTTCTGTGCTTTACTTTTCCGGGCTAAAATTTCAAAAGAAGAACTTAATCCAGCATCGATTTTACTGAACTGATCAAGTATTCCGCAACATTTATCCAGCTCAACAAGAAAGAAGTAGCGGTTTCATTTTACTCACACCATTCAAGACCTTGACTACACTAAAAGTAGATTTAAGTGGTGATCAGACAAGCCATAGATATTTAACCAAAATATATAACATAACTAGGTCAAACTAATAGTAGATTGCGTATCTAGGTGAGCATGGAAGTAGAAGAAAAGATGATCCTTGCTGATTAATACAAATAAGAGCAAATAATACAAAATCATGTTAGAAGAGCGAGGTGCTTACATGTACACGAGGCGAACACACAGACACAAGCACAAAGAGATTTCAATACGCGTCCATAAATTTATCTCCAAGAGGTAAATTATGGTTATATTGACGCACAGAAGCATGCGAAGGTCCCTTGGCTCAAAGAAGCTCGAGATCTCACATCCTAAAATAATTGAACTGCAGCAAGCTTCCAGGGCCATCAGATGGATTTGGACAATAATTTTCCTCTCACCCTCTAGGCTTTAGGTGTGGCTGCAACAGGACATTTTCCTAATGTATTCCACAGAATATACTCTCCTGATGTAACCTGTTGCATCATATGATAATTGCCAGAAGCATCATACAATAATTGCCAGAAAAGCTTTACTTTCTGTACAAGAACTACCAAAAAACTGCAACCATACATCCCTATGTTTCTGAATGTAAAATACATATAGGTTTTCCTATGATCTATGGCTCAAATACAGGCAGGCAGGTACAGAAAAACATCCAATACAAGACATATGACACTGCCAGCAACAAATTTCTGAGCGAAAAAAGTTTTAGGAAATATTAGCACAGTTTCCCAGTAGCAGTTTAGAGTTAGTTCAAGTGAACAAGCAAATATTTGTTGCCTAATGTAAGGTTATAAGAATTTTCAGACAAATACTTGGAAGGTAAAGATACCTGTGCCGATAACTCTACAGGTGCTTTAACAGCAGGGAAAATACTAACCTGTATGTGGCATAAGCAACAAGTTAGTATCATATTAAAGCTCAGAGCTAATGAGAATTCACAACTGCACGGCCACTTGTAATGAAAAACACACAATTTGAAATCCAAACATTCCGCTGAGGGAAGATTAACAGAAGCAACACAGACTTAGATAAGTTTCATTCATGGGATACAATCTCTGAATTTTCAAGGACCAAGACTGGGAGAAATAGATATGTCAATAATTTGGCTAAGATTCTCTATAAGGACTTGGTACACTATTGCCCAAGCCTTCACTATGGAGCACTAGAAAGTCCCTCATGCTCTCTCCGGTTAAGAACTAAGGATCAGAAACAGCAATAGCCAGGTGGTCGAAGGTTTCCTACTCATCATAAACTAAGCTTTCGATCATTTTATTTCACTAATCCCTTCCCGCTTCTTTCTTCCCTCCTTCCCTTCTAGGAAAAAACATATAAAATAAATAATAAACAATGCAAGCAACATTATAAGCCAGCAGGAAACTATCTTAAAAACATTGAACCAATCAACAAGTATAGGCATACAGCCTTACAATTTTAAATTGTGTAAGCAAATAAAGTTGCCGTATGATGAATTCCAAAATTTGTCTAAAGGGAGATTGCATGTGGCTGGATTTACACTTTTACGAGAAACTTATTTTGCCCTGTTAAACAATAAAATGTTTCATAGCTGGTTTGTACTGTAAAATCCACATTTTGAAGAAGAAAGCATAAAAAAATTTCATTTATATCCTCCAGTTGTTTCTCATGTAAAGCTAACATGATGGACATAAAAAGGTGAGACTGAGTTTGTCATTCTTGGGGGTATAGATATTAAAAGTTTTTATTAGAAAAAGATGCTGCTTTAATACACTTATGCATTTATAGCAAAACACTGTTTGTGGATCATAGTCAGTCAAGAGTGACTCCAATTGCACAACATTACAGGCGATCTTTCTCCTTTACAATGTGGAAGAGCAGTTGAGCAATCAACTGCAGCACAGACATTGTAACTGCAATTCAGGTGAGTTTGAGATGATTGTCAATAGTTAAAGTAAACAGCCTGAGAACTGGAGAGAGAGGGGGTTGGCAGAGGCATAAGGATTCAAAATACAAGCATAAGCAAGTTGTGTAAAGACCTGGTTTAGTGATTCTCCATGGCAAGACAAGAACAAAAAAGAAGGGCTATGGACTTACAGATTTAGGATGAGTGGACATGCTAAGAATGGATATGGACTTACAGATTTTGGATCAATGGACATGCCAGATAACGTCGATCCGACCATCTTGAAAGACACCTACAGCCACATGAAAAAGTGCTCAAATCTTTTTGAAATGTGTGTATACACTTGCTTTTAGGACAAATTGTTTGAGCAGCTTTCCAACTAACACAAACAGCAAATTTTGGTTTGCCCACTAACATGCATAACTTTCAGTAAATTAAGCCAAATAGCAGTCAATTTTTACGGAGAAAATCATTGTTCCACATAAAGAATGAATATCTGTTATTTACTAACTTTTATGCCAAATTGGACTTATTTGGGAAGGGCACCCAATTATTAGCGCTATGGTTACTTTCTGTAGAAAATAGTAGAAGAAGCATTCATAGTTGAAAAAAGGTCACTGATTGATACTTCACAAGCTGAATCCAATTTGACACAATGTAGTGTACCACACCAAATTTTGCTATTACGTATATTTGTTCAATATAAGAATCTTAAGGATTATATTATGGGGTAGAACCTATGTACAGCTATTCGTCGGAAAAAGAATCCAAAAATATCAGAAGTAGTAACCACCAACAAGGTCCACTAGTTGTAAAATCAAAAATTCTTATTCATTAAGGGAACCACAAGTCTAATTGGCAGACCAGAGAGGAGTCAAACTTTGGTTTAGGAATGAAACCATCAAGATTTAAGGTAAATCTTCATTATGGGATTTAGAAAATGCAGAGGGAAATGCAGAACTGGGGAGAAGACAACATACAGGATACAGTTGTTCAGAATTAAGATGTTTAAGCAGTCCACTCATCACATATAAAATCACAACCAAAGGTAGGTCTACGGCAATGAGATTGCAGATAGAGATAGCAATAACAAGAGAGAACATACTTTGGCATAACTGTATGCCTGCCAACAGAATGGTTCTTCCAGATCAACTGCCTGAAGGTCCTTGCTCATTTTCTCCGCAAGAAAATCCTCCACATTTACGATGTTATTAGGCGAGTCTGTTTCAAAATCACTATCTTCATCATCTATACTCCCAAACACTGACCCAGAGGATGGTGGTTTTTTAGTCTGCCATGGAACAAACTTCAAAGTTCCAGAAAATGTTGCTTCAATGCTCTTTCCAGAAACACCTCGTCCACTGGTTATAATTCTCCATTCAACTGAGCGCTCCGTACTGAAGACTGTTCCTATAGAAGGTGTCCCGTCACAGGAAACCACCATTCTCCTAGGAAAAAGCATAGTCACTGTACAGAATTCCAATGATAAAGGCGTTTTATAACCCTCCATAAGGCGCAACTTAAACAAGAAGGCACCTTCATTTTCAGAGACCATTGAGAGCTGGTAAAACCCCTTTACCGGAGGTCTAATGCCATCAGATACCTGATAACGCATTAACAGAAAGTTTCCTAATGGTGGTGAAAATGTTACAGCATGCTTATCTCCACCATGCTCTGGAACTTGAGCACAGGGATGGAAAGATAATAGCTCAACATGAGCAGAACCCAAACCTGTCAAGGGAAAGGAAACATCAGGTAATCCTTCTAACTCTGCTCGACAATTGACTTGACCAGATGCTGTTATGGAGTCAGGAATCTCGTCTCGGTCATACATTGCAACATGAACAGTCTCATGAATTGTAAAGAGTATCCTCTGCTTTCCCCTATAGAGATAAGGCTTCCATGCCGGTTGCTTGCTATCTGCAGAAGGCACATCGACAGAAGAAAATCCATTCATCTTCATAGCAGAAATGTTAGAATAACTGAGGTCCATTGGTGTACCTGCAAAAAAGAAACTCAAGGTCATTTGTAGAGTTAAACCACAATAAAACCCATATTCCACACCCCAAACTTGACTAAAACTATGAGTTGAGAAATACCATAATAAAGATTACCAACCAAAGGGCATTGCACTGCTGATAAAGGACTGGAGTGCATCTTTGTCCAGGGACCTTGAGCCAATTTTTGGAGCGTCAGATGCTAGAGTTCCACTAACAGAGGTGCTTGAGGTGGCGGATGCTGCAATTGGAGTTGCAACAGGTTTTGCTCTACCTGATATTCCTATGCTTCCAGTCAGGGAATCCAACAACCCTCCTACAGAGGGAGATGCACTTGCAACTACTTCAGGTTCTGTAATATCTCCTGTTACAATGTCACCAATTGTGTGTACCACCATAAATGCCCTGTCATCAGAAAAAAGAAAGAGAATATTAAATACACAAGAAACCTAGCAGATAGTTGTTTCTTTATTCCTTCATTAGTAGATTCAACCTTCAGGAGAACAATAAGAACACAACATAATTCAGAGATAGAGAAAGAAAATTGATTTGGCATACTCCTCACAACTGCCCAGCTATTTTCTTAAAGAGATCAGGGAAAAGGATATATATCAACAAAGAAAAGGCAATTCATGGTTTATGATACGCCAAAATTTTTTCAGGAGAAACAGTGGGAAATATGATCGGTTTCTCCTTTTTAACAGAAATATGACTTGTGCAACATTGTGAATAACTTACCATACCCTGTGATGGATGGAAGATCAAGCAAGAGAGAAGATAAATTCTCATCTTCGCCAATAGTATTCCCACAATCTGACCGGTTACACATCCTTGCATATGTCTTTAGATGATGGGGCTCAACCAAAGGCAGTGCAAGAAGGTAAAATGGGCCCTTTACATGTAGAATAACGGGCCATATAAAATGACTCTCTCCTTGCTCTTCTTTATCAATACTTAGGCTTATTATGTGACGTGTGATAGGATCATCCACCCATGAATCTGATCCTTTAACAGAGTGACTTGTCCTTATGCCAAATCCACGAACAGATCCTTCCCTACGGGATATAGAGAAAGTTAGTGATGTACCAATTTCATACACATGGCAACACTTGAAGTACAAGCATGGGGAGTATGACATGAAATGGAGGTTGGAAATTTTTTGGCTTTTAACAAATTTAACATAAATTACAAAGAATGAGAATAATTGAACATCTACCTATATAAGCAATTTTCGTCGTAGAATTTGTAACAGGATAAACAACGAATATACTTAAAAATCTGGATACAACTTCTAAGAAGCACGCAAAGATGCATGAATAAAAGGAGAAACAGCCTCTCCCCCAAAGCAAAATAAGTTAAAACCTATAATACAGCAACATGTAAATAAACATGCCAAAACGAGAAGGTGTTGTTAGCAGATGCCAGTGAGCACGCTGCACAATCTTGCCACCTTTTCAACATAGGAAGTGGTGCTGCATTTCCCAACCAATTGGTAACAGGAACCTCCTTTACCGTCTTTTAGGCTCCATGTGAGTAACTCTAAGCTAAAAATCTATCAATGAAGCACATTTCTTTTACACCATGATTTTAAGCTATTATTCTCCCTATAAATATGCTATAGAATAAGCTGAAGTTGTAAAGCAACCATTTCTGAGGCAGTATACCAGCGTGAACCCAACTTTCCCCACTGCTACTGCAGTATTCTTTTCACCCTCAGGATAGTAAAGTAACGTTGTCAAAAAAAGAAAAGAAATGTTGTTCTCTTAGCAAGCAAATTCCTGTTCATTACTATATCATTTCATTATACAAAAATTATATAATCTTTATCACACTACAGAAAGTACAGAAATAGAAAGTTCACGTTCCACGAATAAAAATGATCATCCTACAACAAAATGAAGATTCTTAAACTAGCTACAAAAATCAGCTTATTTAACTTCCCAAACTAACCAATTAAACATACATTCCAAATGACAGCATAAAAAAAATGAATTTCAAAAATTAAGATGACAAAATTGAAAGAAAATAAAGACCTCTTTTTGCGATCAATAAAAGCCGCTGCTAATTCAGAATCGGTAGGAAGGTAGGGGACCACCTTAAGACTATCGGTGGCACCCGCAGACTGGCTTTCTTTGTCGCAAGCCAGCCGCCACCGCCTCTCCACCACCGGAAACCTCCTGCTTTGTCAGGTTCATAAATTTATATACTTGAATTTAATGAAAAAAGAAAGGAAAATTCGAACTGAAAATGAAAAAGGCTGTATTTTTATGAGCTCCGGAGTGGCATGATAACCTGGAGTAAACGACGGCATCTTGGCTGCTGAGGATCCAGATAGCTCTAATGCTACAACCGCCCGCCATTACCTTCTCTTCTTCTCTCAAAAAGGTTTGCCGATCCTTTTTTCTTTTTTCCTTTTTTGGAATTATTTTTGCTTCTGCTGACCTTTGGAGTGCGACAGAGCTGAAGCCTGAGGGGGCAGGGTGGTGATGGGACATACAAACCTTCAATCCACCTGAGCCCTTTCTGGAGAAGAATACGCCGTCGTTTTGTTTCGCACCTTCTGGATTTTACTTCTTTTCTCTTTTTTATTTTTGCCCTTTTTTCCTGTTATCTCATTTCTAATTGCTTTGGAAATGATTTAGAGATTGACAAGGTGACCGCAATGAAAAGAATAATATATTGCATGAAGCTCAAAAACTTTTACAGCGTCGTAACTTGTAATTTTTTTTATTAACTTGAAATTCTAAATTAAAAAATATCCGTTTGGATTAGCTGTTTTTAAGTATATTTTTGAAATATTTTACTGTAACAATGTAGATGAAATTTTTTTTACTATAGATGAGATTATTTTTGAAACTGTTTTTGAGGTTTTTTTTTTTTGTATTTTTGGTGTTTTTGAAGTTATTTTAGGTATTTTGTAGTTATTTTTGTTTGTGTATTATTTTATTATATAACATTGTATATGAAAATCTTGTTTTTAAAAAAAGACCAATCCAAATGCAGATATTTTAGAAATCGAATCTTTTATTAGCTTGTTTACTTTTTTTTAATTTAACCTTGAGAAAATGCACTTTATGCTAGTCTCGTGAAATGCCATGTAAGTTTGGTTGTGGGCTGAGCACCATTTTCTTGCTTCACAGTAAGTAGACTTCACGAGAGGCTTCTTAAGGTCCAAAACTCAGAAATTGTCCACTAATAGTAATAGAGAGAGCTTCCATATGCATCTAGTACATGAAAGTATAGGGGCAACCATAATAAGGAGATGTATACAAAAATTTATGTGCAAATTCTGGAACCCTTGCATACAACAACTAGATATAGTTCAATAAGAAGTAAAGCCTCAATCCGCTTAATGTATACAGCATTCCACAACAAAACAAACCTACAACTTATACATGCAGAATGTGCAAATCCTGACATAGGATTGGCACCTGCTCAGGCAAAGCAGAACTTATTACACAAAGTTTGTACAGTACAGAACATAACTTCAGCTGTGACTAAATTCTTCTGAGGTTGTTTTGCCTTTCTTCTCGGATCAGTTCATTTTCAAGATCTTTGTTGCAGCATGGCAAGCTCCAAGCTCGGTCAAGTTCAGTCTTTCACTCGGAGTGACATGCGCATTCCTCCATCTGGCATGCTGAAGAGAGGACACTAAAGGTCAACGCAAAGATACGAGATGGTAGACCCAGCCCTCCGTCTAGTCCTCTGGCTGACCTTCCACCTCTCAACCAGCACCTTTTTTATGTTTGCGCAGCTTGCAACTACAGTGGCGACTCCAACAGTTGTAATGCCAGGGCAATAAACCATATGGCATGTCTCCAACAAGGTGCACCTACTAACAAGGTAGCTGAGACCTACATCTGTTATTTGACGGCAATGTGATAGAACAATGTCCTTGAGCATGGGACAGCCTTCACTCATCTCAGCCATGGCCATATCCCCCAAATTCTGTCAGAATGGTAATTGAGCATCTATAGGAATATGAAATTCAACAAAGCCATTGACCTTAATTATGCAGTACATCTAGAGAGTGAGGCGGAGAGAAACGGGGAGGAGACTCGATTGTTTTAATTTAGGTGTGCTTGCAGCAATTTAAAAATGTTGAACATCCTGGAAGATGCACAGGAAATGGAGAAATGGGCAGACCAAATTGTCCAGGTTTGAAGTAAACAATAAAGCAAAATGATACTTTAAATTCACCCTATCTTTACCATCATTCATCTGCATACTCACTCCTCCATTTGTAGGAGATGGTAAATGTAGCAAACAATTTTTGGAATATCATCATGTTAAAAACAAAGATATAATGTCAAGAAGCCAGATGGAAAAGTAGCTAAGAGGAACCTAATGCATCTTTCAAAGTAATGAATAACAGTATAACACTCTTGAAAACATACTTGAGTAACCCATATTATTACATAGCAATTCAAACATAAGCTAAGGTCTAAGATCTATGTCAATCATCAGTCAGTCCAACAAAAATAGCCACTAATGTTAACACAACCAAATGGTCACATACCATGTGCATTGAAAATCTCGGGAAAACTTACCTTGAGGTCATCAGGACCAACAGGCATGGGAAAGGGGAGAAGAGAGGAGAGGTTGAGAAAGGAGGAGAAAACAAAGAAGAGGAGCATACCTGGAGGACGCTTACATCCAGGTAACTTAGCTCAGGACACCCTCTAGCAATGGCTATAATTCCAGCATCTCCAATGTGGTGGCAGCCGCTAACATTCAGGTAGCGTAAAGAGTGACAGTTACCAATTGCGACAAGTGCCTCATCTCCTATCCTGACAATCAAAGAGCATTTATTGTCAACATAAACTACCAAAAACAAACTCATAACCAAGGCGCAAGCCACTTGGGCATTTATAAAATGACTGCTTTATTAATATCTGGGAATATGGGGGGCAAAATGCAGACATAAAATACCAGAAAGAGAATCTTATTTAAATACTGAAAGGCATGGAATTTGACAGAAAACTTGTAAGAACTGCAAGTTACCCTAATAAGAGGCAACAATGTAATGTTACGCATTCTATGGATCAGTTGAAGATAAAGAGAGCATCCAGGACAAATGGTCATACACGTATCTTCTAAGATTTCATGTTTTCTGTGACCTAGTATAGGCATTCACTTTAGTGATTCATTCCAATTAACTAATGAGTCTTCAATTCCCTAGGATGAAAGGAGTTGCAACCAGATAAAGATAAAGAAACACTATATCAGAGAAAATTGTGGGCAATTTGAAATAAGAAGCAGTTGAGTGGGCAAAAAGATGCAACCAAAATAGTTCAATGTTCTTGCCCTATTTGGACCCAATAAACCCTGAATTGTTAATCAGAACCATGGCCAGTTCATTCACATCCTGAACACATACAACTCCTTGTGTCATCAATATCATTTTTTCCTTTTTTTATTTTTTTTTAACATTTTCCATTTATACAGCTAATAAAAATTCATTAGACAATTCACATGCAGGAAGCCGAATATTTTCTAACATTACCAAGTGCCCAGATCTTACACTAATTGCAAAAGAAATAAAACAAGACATATCCAAGCTTCATTGGATAAACCCAATAACATATTGGCACTATATATAGTGTTACCATTTTTTATCAGGAAAAAAATTCTGTTTTGGCTTATTTGTTGAGCGAGTTAGCATGTAGTAAAAAACCTTCTAGAAAAGGCTAGCTTAACGAGAAAGAAAGTTCAAAAGAATTGCATTAATTTGATCATCATTTTTGATATAGTTATAGGGTACAAACATGCAGAGAAGGTAGAGAAGATTTCAGTGACACATGTGAATGCTATTGAAAGAACTCACAGCAACTTAATGCAATGACTAGATCAGAGAGAGAGAGAGAGAGAGAGAGCTTTTACTTATCGCAGAATCGAAGACTCAAATCTGTAAGAAATTTACAGCTCTCCCCAACAGCTACTATTCCCTTACTGCCTACCTAGTCACCAAAACAATTACATTTAGTTTCTAGTACGTGATACAGGAGCAAATGTCAAATATCACGAACATCAATGGCAGCTAGAAGAAGAAATAAGTAAAAGCTACAACTCAGAACAATTCATGCCATCCAGAAGATGGTGTTTTGTCTTGTAGACAAGTCTAGAAGAAGTGTCAGAAAATACATAAGCATCTGCCACCATAAGGCATAGAAAGGTGGATAACAGAATTTTTTTGGGCTTAACAGCACTGTAAGGGTGACAATCCTTGATGGTCACAAACAATTGAAAATATAAAATATATGTTAGCAAAGAAATGAGTACACAACACAAGTATGGCAGCAGCACAAAGGAAAAAAGGATTTGTTAAAAGCTGACTGCAAAAATCAGCAGACCATTTATTCAAGGATAAACAAAATAGCAGAACATCATCTTAGCCATGCTACATGAATGGAAAATTAGTTAAGAACGTTCTCCATGTCTACTACAAGAAAATTAGATCTGTAATATTTAATCTTTCTAAAGCATGAAAAGGTTAGTCCACTTTCTAATATACTGGAGGAAAGGTAAGACAAAAACGGCATAGCTGTCCGTTCAATTGCAAACTGAAGTATAGCACCAAGTGCATGTAAGTTATTCTTAATAAAGAATGAGGAAGACAAAAACATGGCTCCTCAGTTTTGTTGGAACAAATTCGTAGGTAGAGCCAGACACAAAAAGCTTTTACTTGGACAAATACATGCTACCTGGATTTGTTACAGTGTATACTATGGGAAGCAATAGAGACTCGTATCATATAGCATTACCAAAAAAGAAAAAGAAAAGGATTCACAATACAAAAAGAGGTAGCCTGCAGAAACACAGAGAAAGCAATACCTCATAACACCGACGAATGTGAAGCTTTTTCAAATTCCTGCAGCCTTTTGCTATACTAATAATGGCATCATCACCAATACTTGAGCAGTCTACCAAGTGAAGAGCTTGCAAGAACTTGCAGCCTCTGCCTATTTCAGACAGTGCGAAATTACCTATCTTTTGACAGTACAACAAGGCCAACTCCGAAAGGCTCCTGCAGTAGCCAATGCACAATGGTGAATTAGTACTGTGACTGAAGCACAAGGAAAGCATGGTAGTATGTCTAAAATGGTAAGTGAACACTAAAAGTACAACGGTTTGAAACACTATTTATATTATTATCTTTCTTTATGGCAGGATAGACTACAAAAAAAGACTATGGATGTTTTCATTAGCTTTTCCAAGTTGACAGGAAGAAAAAAGATAAAACAAGACACAATTAATACTTCATTTTCTTTTCCTTTGTGGGCTGGAAGGACGTGGTGATTCTGGGAAGAAGCGAGGAGGAATCTTAACTCAACATGCTATTAATGATTTTAATTTCATGGGTAGCATAGAGCTTTCCCCACAAGTACCATCGAATAGGTAATAATGTCAGACATTAGTACCCGTGGAGATAGTAAGGTAAAAAAACTGCATTCTAAAGAATAACCAAACCAGTCAAACTAACCACCCAACAAGATAAAACGAAAACCTTCAGAGTAAAAATAAAACAGATGCAAACAAATAAAAAGAAATGAAGAGATAATCAAGCATACGCGCAAGATCTTCCAATCGACTCCAATCCAAAAGTTCCAATATTGTGGCAGCCATTGACCTCAAGATGTGTCAGCTCTGTACAACCGACGGCAACAGCTTCTAAACCCTTATCACTTAGGAAATAGCAATCACTCAAGGTAAGGTTCTTTAGTCTCTTGCACCCTTTTCCTATGGCACACAGACTCCTGAAACATGGAAAAAGTATAAGATGACAAAGAAATTATGACTGATTGCTTGTCTTGCTTGACCATATAACTCACAAAGAGACATTAGAATTTTTGAAAGAGCTAAAGTTCCCTTCATAGGTGAAAAATAAAATGTTTTACTTGTGAATTTGCAGCAAAAAGCCAGTTCTCTTTTACTAATACACACACACACCCCCCCCCCCACTTAAATCCTGGATTTTTAATAATTAAAAAAAAAAGGAACACGTAAAGCTGTTTCTGAACCAGCTGTTCACAAACAGCTTCAGGTGTTAAGCATCAATAGGCTAAACTAAATTTATTTGTCAAATTGAACAGCTTGAAATAGGACACTGAATAATTCTTATTGATTCTATGATCTAGTCTAGACAAACATAAGCTCAGCTTGGTTTAGGCTCACAAGAAACACCTGCATAAGACTTTACATGCTTGGACTAGAGATAGAGCTTGATTACTATTTTTCCTAAATCAGTGTTTTCTTTGAGGAAATTATAGACTTAAAGTCAGTATGCTGTTCCCATAATTCGTAGTATAATTAGCAAGATACGACTGATTACTACCACATAACAAGGTATACATTGCAGACTAGACCTCGAGCTTAGCTTATTGCTCACTACAAGGCTGAGGCAAATTTGAAGTTCAAACACGGAACTTCTTTCACAAGACCGTGCATGAACAGAAGCAGGCCAAACCATATTTGGAGTTTGGCTCCAATAAATCGAGTTGAACTTGATTACTGAAAGCTTGACTAGATCTCAAAAGATTTCTAGCCCGACCACTTTTATCGTTTCTATCAAAAAAAATATTGTCATGAGCAAAATATATAATTAACAAAAGATAAAAGAGACAGACTTGTCAGTGAATCTCTGAAAGCTGTATAATGCCAAGAACTCCAAGGTATTGCAAAAGATGCCCACAGCTTCGAGAGCCTCATCTGTTACATTAATGCATTGTAGCTTCAAAACTTTCAGAACCCGACATCCTTTGGCCACAGCAAGCACACCTTTGTTATGTATAAACTCTGAATCCAATGACAAGGTTTCAAGAGATTGGCAATAAGATCCAACAGCTTCCAATGAAACATCTGTTATTTTTGCACAAGCTGCAACACCAAGAGATTTCAATTTCCTTCGACAACCAAGGGCTAAGTTCACCAAACCAGTGTCAGTTAGACCTTCACAAAACCGCAAGTTCAAATCTTCAAGTTGCTTACACCACTCTCCAACGGCTGCTAGACCTTGATCTCCAACATAGCAACCCTTCAAGAAGAAAGCTTTCTTTAGGACTTCCAAGTCCATATAACATTATGTAGTTGTAATCTTACTTTAGACTGATCCACTAGCCATTAAATTAGCAAGAGGGGAAAAATATACCGAAAAAGGGAAACATAGCATAGAATTGAGAAAGCACATCTTTACCTGTAAATCCAAAGACTTCAATGCATTACACTTCTCTGCAATAGATCTCAACCCTAAACTTGTCACATTAGAGCACCATATCAAACTCAATTTTTCAAGTTTGCTAAAGCCATCTCCAACAACAGCTAGTCCAGCATCCGATAAATAGTAAGTTTCTGTTTCATAGTCTTCGGGGCCAGTTTTGCCAGCAGCAAATTGAAGTTTGAGAGGTGAAAGTGCAGAATGATCTGCACGTCGTCTTTTTCCCTAACAATGGACAGAAAAATTTATATTTAGAAGAAATAGCAATATGTGGCCACTGAAGCTCAGTATAAGTACTCCTGCAATGCAACATAAAAAATGCAAAAACTGGGCCAAAATAGGCTGAAGATGGTTGAGGCAACAGCCTCACATAAGCATCAGACCCAGCAACCAAACTAAACTACTGAAGACAGTTTTACCTACTGGAGCGTCAGAGGTGTAGATCAGCCTTAAGCATTAAACTTCTTATATAATTACCATCAGAATCCTAAAGACAGAGCGATAGATTTCAAAGTATTAAGTATCACTAAATAACAAAAAATATGTCTATGTTTTTTCCCCACTAGGAACTATGATACTGTGGGGAAGGGAAAGGAAAAAAAGAGAGAGACAGAGAAAGCTAGAGAGAGGGGGAAGGGGGGAGGAAAGAAAATCTGCAATTTAAGACAATCAAAGGATAAGAAAAAAAAGGCAGGCAATATTCTTGCAGGCGATAAGCGACAGGAACATCACAATACGTTGACGCAAGTGGGGGAGCCATCTGTTGTGATATGCACTTCTTTCAACATTGGAATATTAAAGTTCTATGTCCATTATCAAGAAGCAAAATTATTCATCAGATGTAATATTTAACTCCAGGAGGAAACTGCTAAAAACTACCCAACTTCCTAAACATTTTTACAAACTAAAAAAATTCAGAACTTTCAATAACAAACTTCTGATTTTGCCAATACTATTGCAGAAGCATGAAAAATTCTATTCTGATCTAACTTGAGAACGTTCACAGGGTAAATTTCCTTGAATACCATATGACTCAAGAAATCAGTTATATAAAAATGGCAAGACCCAGAAGCTGCCGAAAAAGGAATGCATTGAACTCCAAAATCCATGGATAACTCTTAAATGGAGAAAGAAGTGATTATTAATTCCTTAAGTCACTTTTAATAAACAGAACACTAGGCCAATATGAGTCTCCTTTTTAGACAGAAATCAACATGCTAAGGTTTGTCCCCTACCAAACACTGTGCAGTGGAGACGTGGGCTAAAGTACAAAACTCTGAGATGGGCCCTGTTAGGGTCCTCAGTTTGGATATCTTGTAGGAGCAGGCTCCTTACATCCAAAAGCCAATGATATGCCTCAAGTTAAAACCGAAGACAACAATAACTCGATATTATAAGTACAACTTCTGCAATCTTTATTAGGTTAGGTAGCCCTAATTCAGACAAATAACCCTTTCTGCTATAAAGTCAAGATCTAATAAGCTTTTCCATCCCTTCTTCTTGGGGTGTGTGTGTATATATATATATATCTCTTTACACTCTATCTTCTTATTGTTTCCTCTAATTTCACCAATTCCAATTTCACATTTCAGAACCTAGTCTTGTCAAACCTAGAAATAAGAACTTCAAATACTGATTAAATATTTTACCTAAATTACATGAGATCTTGCCTATGACGGCTGCTGCATGAAAGATCGCATTTTGCTCTATAATGAAGCTCAGCTAAATGCATCTCTAAAATCGACAAAAATGTCATAGGAAATACTCCAAACATTGATAGTTTATATGCTTGAATATTTCCCAATATTTTAAATTCTTCCATGCACGACCAATTTCGACCAAAGACCCACAAAACGGTCAATTAATCATTCGTAAGATCAAGCCAAATATACCAAAAAGACTTAAATTTGCCCATCCGAAACAACTTAACTGCATTTTAAATTTCACAACGATCTTTGGCATCCCAACGGCTAATAAATTAATTCACAAATATATCTTCCACGTATAACCAATTTCCCGCAAAAAGATCCCGTTTTGCTGCAAAATGCAGCTCAATCCAGCAGACTTACTTCAACTCAAATGATAAAACTATCCTATTCAAAATCACTCATTCACATTCAAATTTTCTCAACAAATTTCCACAACTCAATTGACTAACAATCAATCCCCATGCAACATTTCCCAAATGTAGCATACAAAATCCGAAACTTTAAACTCAGAATTTGATCAGAAAAAAGTAAACTTACAAATTGAAAAGGTAGAGTAATGGAGCGGCGTTCATCAATAAACACGTTTCGAACATGGGGAAACCGGCTGGATAGCATCTTGACGAGACCGTCGGGGCTTCCGGACGCGCCGATGCGAATTGTATCGCGGCTGAGCCGCTCGAGGCCAAGCCATCTCTTGCAGACGAGAGAGGCTGCGTCGCGGCTGGGCTTCGTATCTAAGTAACGGAAGATCTCGAGGATTAGCTCATCTGGTAGACTGGAATTTATCCGATCATGGCCCTTCATTTATTAAATTATTACTACTTAAATTATTGTTAATTGGATTTTATTCGACAGTTTTCTGATAGGAAATTTGAATTTATTTACGGAAACAGGAGAAAGAGTGAGAAAAAAGAGAGTCTCTGTCTGTTAAGGAGTAATCAGCTTTGGGCGCCCGCGGTGGAGAGGGCGGTCAAGTAGGAGGCAGTCGGCCGATAGCTGTGATTTGTCCTTTTCACCCCCTTTCTGCGTGTAATACTTCTTGTAATTTTTTATTTTTCTAATGAAAACATTCCGCAAGCGATATTTTCCAAGGGTCCATTATATATGAATTACTCCTCTTTTCTCTCTCCTTAATTAAATATTTGTTGCTAGGATTTCTCACCCTTCTTTCTATTGTTCGCATTGCTCTCTTTTCACTCACACATTAACATGAGAGTTTTTCTAACATGCAACATGCTTTTTTCCTTTGAATTCTACTTGTTTATCATGCCTTTAAGCAACCAATACCAATGAAACTTTACCATCGTTTTCTCTATGGTACTTGTCATATAAATCTTCACTTTTATATTTTATCAAGTATTCATAATGATCATGTAAAACTTGATTTCTATCAAGTATTCATATTCTCTAATAATTAGATAAAAAATAAGTTTAAATTACATTACGTTATATTTCCCATGAATATTGAAGGGAAGTATGGCTATTTTTTGGTATTATTTTTATTTTAAAATATTATTTATTTTGACTTACATTACATTGTGTTTGAAAAAAGAACCTTTTTTGAGTAAATTTTCAAAAATAAAAAATATAAGAGCATATAGAATTAATAAAAAAATAATCGATGAATTAATGTGTGTGTGAGAGAGAGAGAGAGAGAGATAGAGAAATACGTGAGTAAGTGAAGAGGAACAAATTTTAATTGTGGAGAGAAGAAGAGGAGTAATTAGTGTTTCATGGATCTAAAAAAAATAAAGAAGAATATATAGAGTTGATTGATTGAGGGTAATTTTAGTACTATTTAAGAAAAATTTGCTCAGTGAGAAACATTATTGCTTTGGAAATATCGCCAACCAAAACATTCTAAGTAAATTATTTTTGGTTTTTTTCATTGTCCATGGAAAGTCGTGTTACTCAATTAATGTGTCATGAACTACGTCTTCTATAAGTTATCCTCACACCTATCAAGTAAGGAGAAGATATTGACCGAGTACTTAATCACACCCTAATTTAATGTATACATTTGCATTTATTGCACTCATTCATTTAGACACAATCTAGAATTAACTTTATTATTACAAAAAAGATATCCATTAACCAATCCCATTTATTAAGTTAGATTTCTCCAATGATGTTTACTAGACATTCATTAATACATCTAATTTATTATCAAATTTACTTACCATATAAATATTATCCAAAAATATATATTTACTATATATATGTACATACTCGTATTTGTTGCACCTCTTACATTTAGATATTTTTCCAAATTAATCACACTTTTATCAAAAAAAAATTAACACCTAATGCCCATAGAATGCCCAATGGCACTTCTTAGCCAAATGCTATTAAATTTGAGTCCAGTTATGCAGTAACCTCGGTCATTTTTTTAAATATAATATTGCTTATTATTCTTCCATCATAATTTAATAAGGTCATTTTTTCTTTTCATCCATCTCAAATTATAGTCGACATTTCAATTAAAGAATATTTTTAATTTTTCTAAAATACCCTGATTTAATGTACTTTGTTATGAGTGAGTATAATCTACCTTATTCAATAATTGCTTTGATTCATAAATTGAGTGGTGCAACTCTTGATCGGTATTGTTGTTGTAATTGATATAAATGTATAATAATTCGTCATACTTCTAATATTAACATAAGGATATTTTAGAAAAATAGTATGTTAGATTTACACTTTCAATAAAATTAACTAATTTTTCCCAAAATATGTGAAAAAAAATCGAGATTAACAAAGCGGGACAAAGGAATACTTAGTTTATCCTTATAGAATGATAAAATGGTCCAACTCACCATTTAGAGCTATCAATAAATGAATCATACCAATGCCAAAGGTCTAGCCTAGGTGGGTCTCTTTCTGCTGACCTCTTGGATAACCTTAATTAGAGTAGGATAGAATTGGTCACATATGTTGGCTGTTAGGGAAAAAGTATAAAAATCCCTTTGTATTTCTCTGATTCTTCATAGAAAATTAAGGTCTATTTAGAAGATGCATTTTTTGGGTGTTCATATAAAACTTTACTATATTTTATTGTAGAAATTGTGGAAAGTTTTTTTTTAATGTATTTAGGGTTTGAAAAAATTGAAAAACTTTCTTTTTTCCCCTCCTATTTGCCTTTTTCTTTTCTTTCTTTCTTCCATTTCTTTCATCTTTCTTCTTCTTCCCAACATCTACTCCTTTTCCTCCCCCACAATCGCCATGCCTGCCGGTGGCCACCACCTCTGTCGCTGTCCTCTCTTTATCTCTCCCTTCCTCTTCTCTTCCCTCTTTCCCCTTATTCTCCTCTTTTCCTTATTTTCCTTCCCCGCTTCCCCTGGTACTCTTTCCCCATTTATCTCTTCTCTCCACCTGTCCTTCCCTCCCCTACCCTCGAACAATCTTTGCAAGGGTCAAAGTGGAACAAGGGATAGGGAAAAGAGAGGAAGTAGGGTAAAAGGAAAGAAGGGGTTGGCAGAGGAATGAGGAGGAGGGAGAGAAAAAGGAGGAAGGGAAAGAGGGAGGAGGAAAGGGAGGGAGAAGAAAAGGGGGAAGAAAGGAGAACAAGTGATACCAGCACTGGCGGGGGAAGAGATGTCGTTGGAGGTATCGACAGGCTGAGGTTGGGAAGGAGGATGAAGAAGAAAGGCAAAAAAGAGAAGGAAAAACTTTGTTGCATTTTGGGATATGTTGAAGTGTTTATTAAAATTTAGGGTATTTTTAGAGGGTTTTCTGTAGACGAAATTGTAAAAAACCAGCCTATTAAAATCCTCCTAAAAAATACCCCTCCCAAGCAAAATCGTAGTTCTTTGCAACAATTTGAATCCGTTAGAATTGTTATTTTTTGAAATTTTGTAGAAAAACGATTTGATGTATGTAAGGTAGAAGGATGATTGAAAAAAGCAAATCTGTAATTCTATCTGGCAAAAGTTTTCGTTTGAATTGCTATTTTTTGAAATTTTTATAAAAAAAATATAACTATTTAATATATGTGAAGTAAAAGAATAATTGAAAAATGTGTTCACCAAAAATATAAAATTTTTTGATAGAAAATAGCATCTTGCCTTTCATTTTCCTTCTTGACTTTTACGTTATGTGATTGAAAAAAAAAAAAAAAGACTTTTACTTTATGAAACTTTATGCATCACTAAGAATTAATGAAAATTCCTTTTTTTTTAAGGAAAATTCTTTTTTTTTTAAATTCTTTTTTACGTTATGAAAATTCCATTGCTTCAAGTGACATCTCCCTAACCCCAAACGTGAAAGAATTACTATTCAAAAAAATAAAATAAAAAAAATCTTCTTCCAAACAGGGGACACACGCCGCCTCTGGCCTCTCCTTCCCCAAGCAAACAAATCTTCCCTAAATTCTGTTCTTCCATTCTATAAATACCCACACCTACTGCACGGTATTTAGATTACGACTATTTTGATTTCCACAAAAATTCTTTTCATCTCCACATAAATAATTTAATTTCCTATTCGTTCATGGATATCTTCAGATCAGTATTTGCTGAGGACCCATCTCCGCCTTCATCTCCCAAGACCTCCTCCGATCCGAGCTATAATTCCGAAACTACCCCTTCCTCACCGTCAAATTCCCAATCCCAAAACCCTAACCCTAACCCCCAAATTTCATCCGTCACAACAACGAGCTCCTGGGCAACCTTCGGCTCCTCCTTTTTCAAATCCGTTGCCTCCAAATCTGAATCCGTAATCAGAAATTACCGCAACGATCTCGAGGAATTCAGCTCCGGCTTGAGAAAAGAAACCACCGTCATCCGTGAAGCCGCCAGACGCGCTGTTGAGAACCTTCCCGGTCGGCTCGAATCTGGGGCCGCAGTCGCTCAAACTTCCCTTGAATCTGTCGGCCAAGTGATTGATGACCTCGGTGGAGCTGTTTCCGGGATTATTATTCATGGCAAAGACTCCATTTTTCACCCTAATGATGGTGATTTTGATGCTTCTGATGTTGAATTAGTTGAAAGTGGTGATGGGAATGGTGTAAATAAACAAAATTTGAAACCTTATAGTAGAATTGATGCATTGATTAGAGCCATGCAATGTGATATAAAGACGTATTGCGATGAGCCTGAGGAGGTAGGGGAGTATGAGGAGTGGAAAAAGGGCTTTTTGATTGATGAAAAGATTGGTGAGATTGAGGATTTGGTTAACGAAAATGGTGTTATTGGGGAGATTTATGATGAGGTCGTTCCGGGGAAGGTCGATCGCGAGACCTTTTGGAGTAGGTATTTTTATCGAGTTTACAGGGTTAAGAAAGCAGAGGAGGCAAGGGTGAAGCTCGTGAGGAGAGCGATTGAGGGAGAGGATGAGGAGGATTTGAGTTGGGATGTTGATGATGATGAGGAGGATGGGGACAGTGGGTTTAAGTCGAGAGAGGAGTTGAAGAAAGAAATTGAAGAGACCGAGAAGGAATTGGCTAATGGAGATAAGAAGAGATCAAGTGTGTCTGAAGACAGTGTTGAAGGAAGATTGGAGGATGGGAAGTCAGACAGGGGGAGTTCAACAGGGAAGAACGATATTAGTGATTTCTCTTTAGTTTCAAGCCAAAGATCCTCACATGAGGAAGAAGAGATTGGGTGGGATGAGATTGAAGATATTGGAAGTGATGATGATACCAAGGTCGCCGCAAGAGGCGGTTCAAATAATGCTGATCTGCAGAAGCTATCGACTGCCGCTGAGAAAGAGGAACAGTTGCCTTGGGATACTGAGGATGATGACGAACCTGCTAGGTCATGATTCATTGATTTTCTGCGCACATACTGAAGGGGCATAATTCTTTTCATTTGCCTCTCTCTCATTCTCCGTACAAATGCAATTGAGTGTCCAGTTTATGATTTATGGTGATGATTTGGTGTTGTACTGCGTCCACATCAAAATGTATATATTATTGTTCTCCTGTTAAACGAAGTTCAAGTATTTTTATACTTTCATTTAGCAGAAATTCTATCTCTGTTTATTTTTCTGAACCTGTGTTTTTGCACAATTGGCGCTTGTTAACCACTTCGCATTTGTTGCTACAAACAAGTTTGTTGTGTCAGTAAATTGCTAGTTATTCCATTGCGATTGCTGCACCTTTTACTGGATAGGAGAAATGGATTACGGAGGATGGTAAACATTGAATTGTTGTAGTTTTAGTTTTAGTCTTCAGCAAACACTTGACAGCACATCCAAGATACTAGGCAGATCCCTCAATAGTCACAGCTACTGTTCCAAGATAAAATTCTGTGCCTTTCATTTGACGGCATCATCCCCCTTGTATTGCTTGGCTAATTTTTGAAAGCAACTTTGTTGTTTAACAGCAGGACTTCCAATAACAAATGTTATTTGTCAATGTTTCTCCAACTTCCATGCTTCTTGCTGCTATTCTCAAAGATTATTGAACCATGTCAATCATGTGCCTGTCATGTACAAAAAGGCTGTTTGGACATAAGCAAGTTCTTGAAATATCCTCAGAGTTAGTTTACTGTAGTAACTATTGAAGAAAGCCCAGAAGGCTGCTAAGTTAGGCTGATACCATTTTTTGAGCGAATTCATGAACACAAGAAGGGAGCCGATGGTGAAAGTGAGCATGTAGGACAAAGCGAATATTGAAGTTTGGGTCTGTTCTGCTTTGTGTGCGGCGAAGCGTTTGGTGTCTTGTCAGTAACAAATGTATGTGGCGAAGCGTTTGCTTCAGTGTACTGCAACTGATGTAGGGGGCTCAATCTCTGAATGCAGATTGAGAGGCTGCATTAATTTGGAATTCTGGAGAAACTTACAGGAGCTAATGGCTCAAAATTGACCATTGCAGGGTGCCAAGTAATGGTATCATGCCACCTTTTTTAAACAGGGAATCTTCCACAAATGTGCCAGTTTCGATAGGCCAAATAACTCTCTAATTGATTCCTATTTGGTCAAACATCGGGCCTGTTTGGACCCCAAGCTTTTTACAAGTTTATATGCTATTAATTTTTTAACAATTTTTACTACAAAAACCCCAAAAAATTTATCAAAGTTTTTAACCTACACACTTAAAAAAAATTTCCCTTCAACTTTTCTAATACACAAAAAATTTCCCTTCAACTTTTTTTCTTTCTCCTCCCTCACCCAACCCACCAGATCCTCCGTAGCCAACCACCACATCCACCGGGAGTCTTGGCAGAAACGCAAAACTTGTCCCCAATTTCCATTTCACCGCGCTCACGAGTCCTAAAGGTGCTGACTTTACCGCGTTCGCCGCTGTGCACCCAAACGGGATTCTTTCCGATAACTTGGAAACGAACCCAGTTGGGTTCATTGGAAGGAGCAAGTTCAAATGCCACGTGACGCGGGGAAACGGTTCTGTCGTTGGATTTGAGACCCAAACCCCTTCCCCATTCTACCGTCGAACCCGGTTCCAGCAAGATTTGAGACCCAAACCCCTTCCCCATTCTTTCCGGTCTTCTTTTGCAGAGGCGGGTGAGGGAAGAGGGATGGGGAGAGGGGAGGATAGGGGTGGTGAGGAAGGGAGAATAGGGGTGGCGGGGGAGGGAGAGGGAGAAGAGGATAGGGGGGGGAGGCAGAGGGGTGGCGGGGGAGATGGTAGGATAGGGGTGGCGAGGAAAAGGAAGGGGAAGGGGAAGGGGAAGGGGAGAGGGAGAAGAGGGGTGGCAGGGGAGGGAGAGGGAACAACCGAACAGAAGAGGGGGAAGGGTAGGGATGGCAACGGGGCGGGGTTGGGGCGGGGGACCCCTCCCCCATCCCCCGCCCCGTTGCCTATTAGTTCCCCCCGTCCCCCGCCCCGGCCCCGGCCCCCGCCTCCTGCTCCCCCGCCCCGCCCCGCCCCGCCCCCGCTCCGCTTCCCCCGCGGGTGCTCCCGCGGGGTTAATAAAATTTTATTATAATTAAATTTTAATAAATAATCAAGTACTAAAATATCCACACATCACCAAATTATTATTCATTGTAATTTTACAATTGAAACTCATAAAAACAATCAAACAGAAGTTATTTGAATACAATCCAATATGATGAAATAAATATAACTAAAATAGTCAAGTTTTCACTTTTAGTACAAATGCAATCACTAATTCATTATTGTGTTTGTGATTTTTTTTTGAGAAAAAGTGTTATTCTATTAAGTGTAATTAGAAATTTAGTATAAATATATTAGTAAATTTAGTATAACTAATTAATAAATTCTATTAGTAAACATGTAGAATTATTCATATAATTGATAATATCAATTATATTACATAAACTAATATACATTATATAATACATCTAACTAATAATATCATTATCATAAGTTTATAACTAATTAACTTACATGTTATATATAATTATATATATACTTTTTTTTGTTTTGCGGGGGGCGGGGCGGGGGTATACTCCCCCGCCCCCCGCCCCGTTTCTAAGCGGGGGGAAAAAATTCCCCCCCGCCCCGAGAGCCCCCCGCGGGGCGGTTGCCCGAAGGAAAAGAAAAAAGAAAGAAAGAAAAAAAAGAAAAAGAAAAAAAAAGAAAGAAAAGGAAAAAGAAAAAAAGTTTTTTCATTTCGCAAAAATTTTTTTACAATTTCTACATTGATCTACAGTAAAATTTTTCTACAAATTTCACTCGTACCTTACAGCATGAAAACATGTAGCGCCTTTCTCAAGTGCAGCTCATTTTCTGATAATTTGACGAGTTCTTTACACTCGGGAAGAAAAGATTGAAAAGAGAACATTTTGATACGACGGTCATTTATTGAGCTTGCACAACACCGCAATCGAATTTGTTTAGACATTTGGATCCAGAAAATGGAGCTTCGAGGGAGATGGTCGTTTAAGTTCAATGTGCAATTAGTGAAAATTATCCCTAGAAAATACAATGCCATCTCCGTGGAACCTTAGAAAATAAGGCAGCGGCTGATATAATATTATCCTTATACATAAAACTTTGCACAAGGGAGTTTCAGAGTTCCCCTGCTGTTAAGTTCAAGTATCGAATCCTGAGCCTGACAGTTGCAAATGCGAGGATTCAAGGAAAAAAAAAGAAGATGTCTTACTCTTTTAGAAGGGCATTGAGTATTTAGCAAAAATTACGAACTGCTTAAAACTTTTAGGTCAGAACCACGAGGACAAACAGGAAATAAAATGGTACTATAGCTTGATCCCCAAGCAAACTTATATGATCAAGGTCATAACACCTGTACACCTAGTTGTCACCCTGTCTGAGCATTTGCAGGATGGTAAGGAACAGGTTGAGGATGTCCAGGTAAAGGTTGACCGATGCCCAGATATACTCATCATATGTGAAACGCTTGATTAGGTTCTCCGTGTCATAAACTACGTATCCAGAGAAAACTATAGCACCAAATGCACTGAAAACAGCAGTAGAAGTTGATCCCAGTGGGAAGAACATCTGCAAAGTGAAGATAACAGGTATGGTGGGTCAATATGAGATAATAAAATATACACAACATTCACAAGGTGAAGAGTGTGTGTGCACATGCGCGTGCGTGAGAGAGAAGGGGACAGAGATAGAACCTGGAGAAAGCTAGTCAGTAGGAGTACTACAAGGCTGGTGAACAAGATTGGTCCAAGGAAACTAAAATCTTTGCCCTTCTTGGCAGCCCAGAAAGTGTATCCAGTCAAGCCTACAACTACGGCTGATGTCAAGATCAGAGCTTCAAGCACAATTCTCCCTGTAAACTCCGCACAAAATGCAATCAGAAACAATTCTCAACAAGTGTCCATAAAAAGGGGGAATGCCATACAGCCAAGAGTTCATGAGCATCCCAAGACAAAGAAACCAGGGTACAGAAGCACATACCATCAGTATTAGCACAGCTTACTCCAACTGTCAGACTTAGAGAAGCAGTAAAAAGCCCAAGGAAAACAAAATTCAGTGGATGCTTTTGCTGATACACGTGCAACGGCCACAAAACTGTGAAGGATTTCCACAACGCATTATTAAGAATATTGAAACAAATCAAAAGAATCCAGAGAAGCACTCCTCCTAGATTCCTGCTACATATTGAAGACAAGTAGTAGTGCTAAGGGTTCCATAAAACACAAGCTGAAATTCCAAACAAACTAAACCGAAAACATGAAGTGTGTTTTCTTAAATTTATCACTAAAGTTCTTAAGTAGATATTCTTACTGCTAAGCTTTCCGGTTTATAGACATAGAAAAACAAGCTCTAGGCCAAACTTCAACTACTGTTTCTTAATTCTAAATCACAAGAAAATTGTGAAAGCTCAGCATCAGCAGAAAGATTCATCTGAATAAATACTTATCATAATCATATAAACCAAACAGGAAAAAAAAAGAAAAGAAAAAAGAAAACTTGATCATAAAACACAGATATTTTGCTTCTATCCAACAGCAACAACTCAAAATCCTAATTTAAATTTCATTCCAATGATGATTTTGTCACTCAACTAGCCAACGACGACATCTGTTCTATATGCGATACTATCATATATATATATATATGCATTCCCAGTGGAATTTAAACCCTACGGCTTACAAAAGTTCAATTTCACTGACAATCAATGCACATGCATTTTCCCTGCAACAATAATATCATATAAATGCACTATACTATCAGAGCATCACCAAAAGAATAATCAACAACTCGAATTCACTAGATCAAACCCTAATGTTTTCCCATAATTGACAAAAAAAAAAGGGAAAATGAATAGATAAACTTACGGACGAAGGGGAGAAAGCAGAGGAACAGCAAAAGGATGGAATTGCCGCGGAGAAGTTGGTTGATGGGATCATAAAGCACAATTAAGGCAGAGACGAGGGTGGTGAGGACGATCTGAGCGGCAAGGATGCCGTAGACTTTGCGAATGAATCCCCATCGGAGCTGATTCTCGCCGTAGCCGATCCCAGGGTACAGCAAATCTCCGGCCTCTAGGTCAACCGCATAATCGTCCTTCGTGCTCTTCGCTCCGTACAAGTCCATCTCTCGATTTCTCTCTCTTACTTTCTTTCTCTCTAGAACGGTGACAGCTTATCTGTGTCTGTGTCGTTTGCGTGTCAGCCTGTTTTCTTTATGGGTGTCGGTTCTGTGAGGAGGAGGTTGAAGAGGGGAAATTGAGGAGAGTCTTGACTTCCTGGAGGGCATTTTGGTCAATGTAAATATAGATCTTTTTTTTTTTTTTTTTCGAAATTTGCTTAATCCACCAAGACGCATAAATGAAGTCATAAACCAAATTCACAATTTTGATTGCAAAAATAATTATTTTGGCAGACTTTTTATTTTTCTTTTTTTTTTTGGGATATAATAATTATGTTAACCTTCTTATTTTGTGACAAAAAGAGATTCTTCCCATACCGCTCTTCGTGATATTTTAGGCACTATATTTGATTTTTTTTTATACTGGGGAAATTATTATCTAAGAGTTTATTGGATTTCGAGTGATTGTACAAATTTTAGGGGATATCAAACTAATTTACTTCTCTCTAAGATAATTTGTAATGGATAATGATTGATTGATTGATTGATTTTTATATTTTTCTTCTATAGAAATTCACTTACAAAAAACATACAAGAAGGGACTTTAAATCATAGCATGATAAGCAATAGATACAAATAATCAAGGCGGATTATCATTTAGTTTGCATTATCCTATAACTATTAGTATGTCGTTTGGTATAGAATTTTTCTTTTTTTAGTCTATATTAGAATTTTCTTTTTCATTTAATATTTTCTTTATTGTATATTAGATTTTTCTTCAACATTTATGTGCATTTGCATATAAGTAGGAGGTTAACATGATGATATTTATCTAATTACAAATATGGTGTTATGGTCTAATTACGGTGCAAGTAGACATTTGTTGGTTTTATTAAAGAAAAAAAATAATAGAAGTTGACATTTGATTTGCTAAGGGAGGAAGACACTTGGTAGAGTGTAGACATCTAATTTATAGCGATTGATTACCTAATAGAATTGAAGTATTCTCTCATAGGTTTTCCACCAACCTTAAGATCCTCGTCTTAGGTTGTATCGCTCCCTCTCCTGTCATCGATTGGGCGGAAGAGACTTTTTCCTTTCTAGAATTTCAAGGGGTATTTACACATTATTCCTTTACCATGTATGTTGTTATAATCTAGTTGCCTACAAGGACATCATCCAGTCATCAAACGCCCGCAAAGGTTCATAAAGAAGGCTATATTAGACAGAGAGATGCATTAGCAGAATTGCCTTAGAGATCAGAATTGCTATTGCTGAGGGAACCGACTCCAATCTAATGGGAATAGGAGCCAGGTGAAAGCTGAATGGGCTTTGGTTGAATTCAGTAGCTCAAGCAATAAGGATAGCATTGAGTAAAAAAGCATTGGAGTTGGAGCAAAGTTAAAAAAAAAAAAAAGAAAAGTGAAGATAAAACACAAGATTACTTGGCTCCCAACAGGTCGAACCAAGGACATATTTATGGCAGTGCTTATTGAAGATGTTTTGACTCTAGCTAGTTTGTTTCACTCTGGTTTAGACAATAACGATTTATGTACAAATCTTGACACTAAATATTACTCCCTCCGTCCTACTTTAATAGTCATGTTTCTTTTTTCACATAATTTTAAAAAAAAAGCAATTAACTTTGTTGGAAAAGTAAATTTAAATTGCTATTTTCCTAAAATACCCTCACATTAAATATGATACAACTTTATGAGAACTTGAATTGATGGCAAAAAAAGAATCAACTCTCATTAAATGGGATAGATTTATAGTAACAACTACTTACATTGAATAAGAGTATTTTAGGAAAATTAAAATACAACTACATTCTTCAATTGGAAAGTGGACTACAATTTGAGACAGATGAAAAAGTAAGACGGAGGGAGTATTATTAATGATGAGGAGAGAATTCATTCTTCTCCTCGGTGCAGTGCAGGGTTGCACGAACCAGACTTGTAAGTCATATGGATTTACATATAAGCTGCAATTCGGAGGATGTCTATTATCATCTTCACTGACCACCACCATTAATAAGAGAAGAAGCTGAAGAGTACAGCACGCGACATAAAAATGGCACATGTAAGAACCAACTGAAAACCTATACTGGTCACTCGATGATTAACTCCACTTTACTAGAGAGGGCTTGCCCCACTAGTTGTTTGTATATCAACCGGCGCCCCTCATCCTTCATCACATAATCTACATGGTCTTGCCATCTAAAATGTTCATTAAAAGTTCTATATTTAGAATAAATACACATTTTTTCAAGTGCTGCAGCAGTTTGTAGCACATAAGAAGCAAATTCTATCTCGTATCTCGTTCCACCAAAACCATCAAATGCCACTCCTTTAAGGTGACCATGATGCCTACAAGGCCACGTTCCTCCTCTCTGTTCAATGTAACGAGGGGATCTTGCCTGCAACCATTAAAAGATCCATTTAATTTCTACTATTTGCAGATCACATCAACAAAAGTATTGTAAACATAATAAATTTTAGGATACTAAAAAAAAATAAACTTTGGATACGAGCAACCAACCATTCAATAATTATTGCCCTTTCCAACATAATAAATAAGACATCAAAAAGCTAATCACAAGAGTGGTCGGTCACCCATATTATATTTTGGATACGCATGAAGAATTAAAGATTCTCAATGTGTCTACCTAAAGATACCAGAAAGACTACTGGCTTAAAGCAAGAAGCCGCTTCAACAAAATTGCTCTGCAATCTACACCATCTAAAAGAATTTCAAGTGCATATGCTTCAAAAACACTATCCATTTTGCTACATTTCATGAGGTAATAAGAAGAATAGTGGTGTCCTCACGCCAAGAAACATTTGACTACTGTTACCATCAGCTTCAGTCCGATAACCAGCCCTCTTCCCATCATACTCAAGTTTAAAGGCTCCTTTGAAACAATCCCAGACCAAGAAACCAAATGTCAAAGAGAATGAAACTAACCATAAGATGATTGAGTAATTTTTCTTCTTATTATTATGCCTTTTTAATTAATTGAAACAGAAAGTCCTATTATAAGTATCAAAAAAAAAAAAAAAAAGACGGAGCTTCCAGCCCCTGGTCCAAGAAATTGCCCAGGATTTCAAGGTAAACCTTGACTGGGCACGGTTTTAGATACAAGTACCTAGTTGGTAACTAATATGGGATGGTTATTCTTTTGCAAAACTGCAGACGGATATAAACCCCCCCCCCCCAACCCCTCAGCCTCAGAAAAGGGAAAAAGGAACACAAGAACTTACCATGAGATGAAGTAGGTCTAAAAGTGGGCAGGCATCAATAATATGAGCAACATTTTGCAAATCAGCTTGAACCTTGAACGTCATCAATAAGGCTAACATCGTAAGGTTGCTGAACGTATTCATCTTAGCAGGCATGTATAGTAGCTGAATCAATGGGAGAAAGAAAAGGCACAGCCATCAGCACAAAAAACAGAATAATGAAGCAGAAGAAAGATTATTCATATGGCATCTGTACAAACCTCATCGGTTTTAGTTTGGACAAGTAATTCTTTTAACCGAGGACAGGACTTTGCAACTTCACGAAACACACAAGGCACCGTACCATTACCATTAAAGCTGAGAGACAACTCTTCCAATTTGGGAACAAACTGGAGTGAGCATCTAATAATTTGATCAGTATAACAGGAAAATAAATAAAGGTTTCCAGCACAAATATCTATCTCCTCCAACCCTGGACAAAATTCAATATATAAAGATCTCAATCGGAGACATTGACCAGATATATCTAACTTAGGAGGAACTTTACAGTGCGACACTACCAACCCCTGAAGGTTCAAACAAGAGGATAAAATGATAGGAAATTCTCCATTATCCAAGGGAACCTTTACCAAAGTCAGAAACCGAAGAGAGTTATTATGGCATCTGAAACTTGATTGCAGAACACAACTCATCAATTTCAAGCGGGTCAATGAAGCTGCTTCAAAAAGCAGCTGAAAAGGCAGAGGGAAACCATACTCATCAACACAGTTACAGGAGTGGAAACTGAGCATAAGTTCCTGTACACCTTTTAAGGCATCAGATTGGATCCATCTACTAAAATCAGCTGCAAATTTTTTCCCCAAACAACATGTCAAAGAGAGCCTAGTTATGTTTTGACTGGAATATAGCTGTAAAGAGTGATATACAGCTTTCAAAAACCTAAGCTTATGGCTATGTCTACCATTATGATGATGCCCATTCTCTCCAAACATCCTGTTGCAATCAAAGTCTAGACTAGACCTAAGTTTGCAAATGTTCTTCCACCTTCTTGACAAAATTCTAGTCCGAATAGCTTCAACCAAGTCCAAGTGTGAGAGGATCATTGATAGAATATCATCTGGCAGTTGACTGATTCTATCATCTTGCATGTCACCGTATGCAACCTAATTAGTAAAACACAAGCAAAACACAAGTGTTAAAAGGAAAGCAAATTTACCATTTATATTATGATAAAAAAGAAGCACAAAATTATTACATCAACAAACTTTTTCTGATGGTTTCTGGTTCCCCTAGAGAACAATACAGTTGATAACAACTTAACAAGTTATTATAACAAAAGCATTATATGATAAATCTTTTTCCCGAGACAAGAAAATACGAAATGAATATCATTACATATTAGTTGTAGTAAGTTTAAATGGACTGAAATTGCACAATTCAGTTACCAGGATAACCCAAGAAAGCCGAAAATACCTTTAAAACGTAGTCTCTTCTCTTCTTTACTACAAAACCTACTTTTCCCCATAGACCACATGATGTTATTGCTATTCCAATGGCAGCCCCAGTCCCTGCCAAGACCAGCAAAGGCCAAGCTTCACGTCCAGACCAGTACATTGCTATTCCTAAATCTCAGGACCTAAAAACAGTGATAGAAGTAAAACTGTCCACTCATCAATACATCGGCATAATTAACATCCAAACCACATAGTTGTATCAACTCTCAACCAAGAAAACAACAGATCACAAGAAATTGGAAATTCTCCATTTTGACAAGCATATTTATTAAGCTCCGATCAGCCAAAACAAATAAGGAGTAGCATAATGGATTGTCAAAAAATTTCTCCTAGAATCCCATGTTGAAATAAAGAAAGCCCAAACTATACTATCTCACGTGGCACTGAATCTGCCCTATCTTATATAACATTAAAGTTTCCCCCAGCAAGATCACATACATGATGCCCAAAGTTGATTACCAAAACAGAAAGAAAAGAAATATGAGCTGATCTTTTGGATCATTCATTACCCTAACTGATTAGCTCCTCAAACAAAATACCGAAAACCAAAATATATAGAAATAGCAAAATTCAATTTCCATATGTTGATTAGCAAAATTGACTAAAATGAACCGGCCACGCATCCAAAAATTTAAGGTGGGTTGGGGGGAACTCCTTATATTCCTCGTTGCTAACAAAAATAGTAAGAAAGATGCAATTTTTACAATTTATTTTCCGCTAGCCTCAAGCCAACCAAAGACAGGAACAAAAGCTTCAATTATCAGCCATGCTGCCGATAATCCCCAGAACCAAAAAAGAACAATTCACTGCCTATACGTTGATTAGAAGTTAGAACAAGACGATCCCGTAAAAACAAGTTCGGTATGATTCATTGTCAGAGCCATCGAACTCTTATAAACGCACATGTTAATATCGACCAAAATCTCTTAATGTGACCACCTAAAAATTACTTTATATCATATCCTAAATGTTGACCGGCAACCCCCGTCCCCTCTTCTTCTCCCCGAAAAAAAGAACCAAAAAAAACGAAAAACCAAAAAAGGGAATGCAGAAGTTGGAAAAACAGTTATTTAACGTGGTAAATAAATCCTTTCACTGTTTACAACACAAATACCATCACAAAGATGCAACTTTTACATCTTCCATTACGAACAAAAAAACAAATAAAATCACGAAAGACTTGATTTTTGTGCCAGAAGCAGCACGATGGACAAATCATATATTGGAGAAAAGAAGAGAAAAAAAAAAAGAACCATGAACATTAGAAAGAAAGCATACACATAAAACTCAGCAATCCTTTCAAATAAACTGAAATTTGTGAAGATCTATATTCCATTCTCCTTGTTTTCGTTATAACTTTGATGTTATTATACAATAAATAGGACAGAAGGAGACGGGAATAAACAGAGAGAACAAAGGTGAAGCGGCATAGAAGTCTTCCTAAATTCTAATCCCTCCTGCTTTAGATTAGTTTTCACATTATTAATCACCAACTAAGAAATGGAGGAGTATAGGCCTGTAAATTTGGGCACTTTGGTTCGGGTTTCACTCAGCCCGAGACCTGGCCCAAAAATATTTACGTGGTCGGGGCCTGGCACTTTAAAGTTCAAGCGGAAGCGGAGCCCTTCTATATCAGGCTTCGGGCTTTGAACCGGTTTAGCAATTATTCGAGTTTTTTCACCTTTAAAATGTAAAATATTTCATTTTAAAAATTCTAAGAATAAAATGAGCGAGCTGCTCTTGTGAACACCTCCAGCCTCCAATCTCGATTTAACCGAGGGAAAAAGAGTTTAAATGCCCTCCAACTCTTTCTCAGGTAAAATTTTAACCCTCCAATAATTAACAATAAAGGTTTGACCCTCGATCTAATAAAATAGCATATTCGTGGTCCTTCTATCAAATCCAGTAATTAAAATTAACAGAAAGCATTATCTCGTGAGACACGCGACAAAATATCAAGGGTATTATAGTTTCTGAATGGTTTACCAAGCACCTCCCTCGTCCACCACCCCATCACCTGTGCCACCGCCATGGCTACTATTGCTCTTGCTTCTCCTCACGATAATAAGCAGCATGACTACAGGGATGATTTCTTTGTTAGCCTGGGTCTGGCTGTGAGGACTCTAAGGGAAGACCTCCCTCTGCTCTTTGCCAATGACCTCAATTTTTTTTTTGACATAAAAGGCTAATTACCTGTAAGAAGTGTTTAGTGTATTTAGTAGCAGCACTAGCAATCCTAGGCCAGAGATCAACACACTCCTTCCTAATTGGCCCAGTGATAGCAAATCCTTGATCCCCTTCACCGAAATGAGCCTACCCTTGATCCCCTTCCTCCTTGCCTACCTGAATTTGTCATCTTGGACACTGAGAAGGGCTCGCCTACGACATAGCGATTGATAGCTGGCATTGGCAGCAGAGGCTTGGGAGGCAATTTCCCAGGTGGGCTGCGCGGCGGGGAGGTTTGCTCCTCTCTCGGGGTTGGAATTGGGGAGCACCCATGAGTAAGAGATATGTGATCTGAGGAAATTGATGATTCCTCGGGTGAATAATCCGGAGAAAAAGGTTAATTGAAACCTAACCTGTATTGTTCAGTGTAAAGAAGCTTCCGAGCACCAAATATATCAGAATTTTCAGTCGGGACCTCATAAAGCCGAACTCCTGGTTCAAATTTGACCACTTTAAAATGGTTCCTCATAGAAGCCACAATGACTTGAACAAATCTAGTAAAGGCAATTCCCATTGGGTTTTGGTAACGATATTTTGAGAAGCCGCGACCAAGATGACGATAGAGCAAAACATTGCCACAGTTAGAACCACAAATCCCCAGCTCCAGCCCTTCTTCATTTGCACATAAACTAGAAGAGTAATATCCAAGAGTGCACCCATGTTGATGGCAAAAAAAAACCAATTGAAAAATGAATACTTCTTTTGAGGAATTGGGGAGGACCCAAGGCCGAAAACAACGATAGTTTTGGCACTCATGCTCTCGAAGACAACGACGGAGAGCAGAAGGGAGCCTGTTGAGCCTACCCTTGATCCCCTTCACCGAAATGATGTAGAGGTTCTTTGCCCCATTGTTATCGGCTCAGTTCACTGTTGCCGCCACCGGAAGACCCAGCGACATCCTGAACTTGTTCCCTCAGAAAGAAACCATAATGCCTTTGATATTTGGTCGCGCGTCGCACGAGATGATGCTTCCATCAATTTTAACTGTTGGATTTGACAGAAGGGCCACAATTATGCTATGTTATTAGATCGAGGGTCAAAACTTTACCGTTAATTATTTGAGGACTAAAACTTTACCTGGAAAAGAATTAGATGGCCATTGGGACTCTTTTCCCTTTAACCGAGCGAACTTCCCTTAATGGTTTAAAGTTTAAACGAAATATTTCAGGTTTTTGAAAAATAAAAGGGCAAATTGGCAACTGACCTGCTAGCACGAAAAAATAAATTAAGCGGGCACAGCACAACACAGCGGAAGCAATTCTAACACGTATAATTCTGACACACATAAAAATATGTGAGAAGATAAGGAAAATAAACACACAAGTAAATACTCAATAATTTACTAATTCAATATCCAATAATAATAAATATTAAGTTATAACGTTTCGCTCACGATCACTCACAACTCTTAACTACGAGTCTTTCTCCCAAATTTTAATTATGAGACTTTCTCTCAAATCTATTCTTATAATTCAATTCAACTCTTTAAGTAATAACCTACTAGACTGATAGTATTTATAAACTCCAAACCTTTCTAAACTCCAAACCTTTCTAAAACAAATATAATTGTAAACCGAAACTTACTTGGAAATTGATTTTAAATTTTCTAATCCAATATGGAAACTAAATAAACAAGACACAAAAAAAAATTAGGAAACCAAATACAGCTTAGTTTAATTTCCTACATGACCGATTAACTGGGCTAGGCTGTCAATTGGCATATGCAAATATGAATCTGCATCTTGAAACAACTTATTTTGGATGCTTGCTCCGAGATCAGTGTACACTCATGATATGGTTTTTTCGTGCTATTCTATATGGTTTGCCAGGTTTTTGTCTGATAGTATTGGATATCATTGACATAATATTACTAAATTATCTTTTCAAATAATCATGTGACGTTGGTACCGATTAGGCCTGTCAACGGGTCGGGTCCGGGTCGAAATTTATTATCCCAAACCCGAATACCATACGGACCGGATCCGATCCGTTTACCCGACCGGTCATTTACTCTATGTTCCGAATCTGGATCCGGGTCGGGTATACCCGAAAAAATTTATCAAAACTTACAATTTTCTAATAAAAATAAGAAAAAATATATTTGTAAACTAATTTTTAACTAATACAAAAAAAGCCAAATAAGAAAAGAAAATCAAAATTGACTTTACTCAAATACATCATCCTAATCAAATTATATTGATAAATATATATTTTTTAAATTATTAATCCATTTATATCCAGATCCGGGTCTAATACGGAGTAAAATACTATATTCCGTATCCGACCCTTTTTTATTTGACAAAACGGATCCGGATTGGGGTCTGAGTAACAGAATTAAATCCCTACCTATACGGCCATACCCGCAATAATTTCATAGATCCAGATCTAGACCCGGACCGTTGATAGGCCTAGTATCGATTTGCAGGAGTATTGAATTAAAGGGTTTCTTGACTTGGGAAGCCTCTAATGGTTGCCAAGCTGGAGCTGGAGGATATTTTAATCCGATACTAAGCAAAAGTATTGAGAACTTAATCTAAAGCATGAGTAGAAGTTGCCAAGTTTGAGAATCCATAAACTACTATCGGGATAGGAGTAAATTCTACAAAATAGTGTAGTAGTTTCTAACATTTCATGGTAAAAACATATTCAACCACTAGAAACTAGACAACGCAACAAACACTGCTTCATATATGGTATTAAATAGGACATTCACAAACTAGAAACCGGGTGCTCTATCCTATAGTAATAAAAGTTTGCCACCCATTTAATATGACTATGGGTTAAAAACAAAAAAATTCTTGTGGTATGCCTAATACATAGAAAAATCCCTCGTAGTTTCAAAACATACAATATGACATCTCATGTTTTGAATTAAATTATAAACTAACAGAATTCGTTAAACTTAACGGAATCCGGTAAATTTAACGATAAACTTAATGGAATCTAGTAAGTTTAATAGTCGAAACTGTCATTTTCGTTAACTTTAACAAATTCTATTAGTTTACAATTTAATTCAAACATGAGATATCGTTTTGTATGTTTTGAAATCACGAGAGATTTTTTTGTATATTATATATACCACATGGGACTTTTTTGTTTTTAACCCTATGGCTATAAAGAAAAGTCAACTAGCCAGTTTGGCTATTGGTAAATTTCGTTTAGTCTTTTGAATTCCAAAATCTCAATTTAATTGAGTCGAATTGGAAAAGTTTCTATTTGGTCATTTGAAATACTCTGAAAGTATCGATTTGATCCCCAATAAAAATCTCAATTTGAATTAAACACTTCAGTTTAGTCACATGCAGTGAGGAGATTTTTTAATTTAGTCTTCCAAATATATAATGCTAGAAAATATAGAATGAATTTTATATATATCATCAACGTAAATTAACTTCTTTTATTGTAAATTAACTTTAGATAGATGTCATAGCAAGTTTATTAGTTTATGAAAATCATTTTCTTTTTAATAAACTATGTCTAAAAATAAACCTGGTATATTTCACGAATAATTCTGCAAAAGATTTGTTCTTCTCTTCTAATTTCCTACCCTCTAGCATCTATAACTTCTATTTGACTTTTGCATTATCCAAACCACCAATAGACCTCAACCATCATCGTTTCGTAATTAAAATAAGACTAATAGATATTTTTATCAATGTGGAGGAACTGATATAAACTAAGAAAATTTTGGAAAAAATTTTTGGATCCAGGGAGGCATGAAATCATGGATCATGTAGGGAAAAGAAAATTTCTCTTCAAGCTATGGAAAGATATACATATTTGTAATTAGATGTAGAGAGAGAAAATTTTGGAGATCTACAAAGGTATGGATTTTGAGATTTGAATTGGGACACGTGATTTTCACTTCAATTTACCATGCTAAAATAAGTGGGAACAGATTGAAGAAAGTGGACAAGTAAATACATTTAGAAAGCAAAAGCATGAAAACAAAGGCAATGGAAGGATAGACCTGTAGGTTTTTCTCGAAATTGATTTTCATGAGTTTTCATAGTTTTAGTTGAGATAAAGTTATAAATTTCTAATTCTATTAAGCTGTTGATTTTTTATTTGTACTAAACTCTATTTAATTAATTTCTATGTAATTTAATATTTTAGAAATTTATTTGCATGTATCATAAACTATTTTTAACAATTTTTTTTTTTATCTCACATACATCACTTCAAAAGAATGCTACAATTTTTTTTTTCCAAAAAATTATCCCAAATAATCTCCTATTCAAATCAGTCGTTCCAAAGTTTTTATGTGCTATCGTTCAGACTATACTTATATCTTTCAAGACCTCCCATTTATAAAAAAGAAAAAAACACTTACATTTTCATTAATGAAAGAAGCTAAAACTAGTTACCCAACGAGTTACACACCTTCATTAATGAATTGGCACACAATAATGAACCGTTAGTATAAAATGAGTTTATACTAATGGTGTATAAAAGATTTATTCAAAAAATATATGGATAAATATTTTGTACACTATTTATATATATATAAACTAGTGGGTTTATTTATACATGCAACATGTGCAAAATGTGGAACTCAAATTCAAGTTTGGATGATGTAATATGTATCTCAATGCACTAACACACGCTATTAGGGTCTGTTTGGTTGGAAGTAAAATGTTTTCCTTGGGAAAATATTTTCCGTGGAAGTAATTTTCCATGAAAATCATTTCACTTTTATCATTTTCAGGTGTTTGGTTAGCTTATTGAAAATATTTTCTTACTTCATTTTTCTGGTATTTGTTTAACTTTTGAAATATTTTCACTTTTATCTCTATCTTTACTTTCTACACATTATAACTACATACTTCTTCCCATGCAAAATAAGAAAATTTATCTCATTGTTTAACTTTAAAAAATCTTGGAGAAATGTATGTATGAATAAAAAATATCTCCTTAAGCAATAAACAAATTGCTGGCCATTTAGTGTCAAATATCAATCACATGCAATGCTTATTGTGACATATATCTTGCACTCTCACTGCTGAAAGTTTATCTAGAAAAGAATGTCCCTATTATACATAATTAATTACTAGCATAGGATGAGCAGGATGAGATTTTTTATTTTTTTTTAATATACTAGGGGGAGGGTTGGGTTGGGTTGGGTTTGGTGGTACGGGGGAGGGAGTGTAAGGAAGAGGTCTTGGGTTCGAGTCCTCCTGTTTACACTAAAAAAAAAAAAAACATACTACAAGATGTTTTCAGTAAGTTTGGAACATACTACATGCGGGATGCATGCATTTCAGAAAACAACTTCAGTAAGTTTGGAAGGGAAGTTGTTTTCCATAAGATGAGTGAAAATATTTTATATAGGAAAATGTTTTCAGTAACTTTTGTGCAACCAAATACGGGAAATTAGGAAAATATTTTTCTGAAAAACATTTTCACCCGAAACAAACGGACCCTTAGTGTAATGATTAATCCAAAAAATTTATATCACTAATTATAAACAAAGGTTATGTTTGTCATTTTATGAAGCATGTGGTCATCTTAGTAATGTACACAATAAAATGTAGTATTACTTTACCATATTTCAATTTCCAAAAAGTATAGTGAATCAAAAGAGGAAACTAATACATTATTATTCAAATTAATTTTTGAAATAAAATCAGAAAAGAAGCAAAAGAGCACAGTTTTAAAGAGCTTGTACTAGTCAACATTAAAATATTTGAATTTAGTATTATTTAGTTTTTTTAAAGATCAAAATAAATTTAAAAAAGTTGAAAGTTTGACTTGAATCAATTGACTAATGAGCTGGAAGTTCATTCAGTTCAGTTATCAATCCTAGTGTAAAAATATTAAATTGAAGGGAATTAGTAGCTGAGTTTTATATTATTCAGCTTATGGTTTTGCTTGTATTAGAGGCTCATTTCCTTACTTCATTAAATTTTTTTCTTCTATTATTCGTTCATCTCGTTCTTGCCAAAACTCCCCCATCTTGGTCAATTTAGGTTATGTGTTTATTTAGTTTAATTTTGCTTTGCTTTTACCTTCAAATTTTACAATTTTGTTACTCTCACTTATATAAGCAAAATACGAATGCATAAGGTGAACTAATGCATAGGTTGGTACACCTAAGTAACTGAAGGAGATTTGATTTTTAAATATTTCTAAAATTTCATTTTCAATATTATTTTCTTTAAGAGGTGGATAAAGAAAAAAAAAAGAAAGTAAAATGCGTACAGAGAAAATGAAAATTTTGATGGCAAGAAAAGAAATAAATTGGATGAGCAACAGAAAAGAAAATAAATGGAAGAATGAAAAATGGGTCGAGATCCACGGGTCAAGAGTATTTGATGGAAAAACTGTGGGAGACAAAGTGCAACTCTACCAAAACTTCACGGGATTTACTACAATTCACCGTCCTTTTTTGGTCACAGAACCAAAAAGCCACGTTTTTTTTTCTAACATTTTCTTGACCAAAAAGCCACGTTGCTCTGCACATTTTCGGGACTGGCATGACATCATTCACTGACTTCGTTCTGCATCGTGTCAGTCTTTGACCACAAAAAGGGTAAAGACAACCATACCATACTGTATAAGCATCCACCGTGCTATTGACATACGAAGCTATTGACTGCCAAACATTCGAAATTGTACAGAATCTACCAAGCTATTGACTAATGGTGGGCAGCCATTGGCTAGCCACCCATCAACTGCTGCTCTCCCAGACCCTAAGACTGCTTTCCCAGCTTTAAATAAGCTGTGCACCTCGCAGCCCATCCATATTACCCCCACAACTAGTGCAATCCCAGCTGCTCCACACAGGATCTGCACACCCACACACACTTTTCTCTCCCCGGTATTCTCCTCCCTCTCCCGTCTGCTGCGAATAGGGGCATTGGGACCACTGTTGGCTTGCTCAGATTGACCACCATTCTCGTTAATATTTTGCTGTGCACTTGCAGGAGAACTGATGTCAACTGTAATTTCAATCTTTTCACCATGGAAAATCTTTGCGTTCCCCGTAAAGGAAGACCTGCTGGCTGCATTTCCATTTTCGGTTAACAAGTGAAAGCCAGCAAAACCATGAATCAGCATTTCCTTAGCAACTTGCCCCAGCAACCTCTGCGTTTGAGGACCATCCATTGTATTTGTAGCCTAAAAAATTATTCCAATCCTTATTTTCTAAACGGAATCGATATCAGTCAAAGCAATGACAGATCAACATGTATTAACATTCAGCAAATATTAACACCACTAACTCATTATGTGCAGAGGCAAATAATGACAAGATAATTCATCATGCATTCCTGAAGCTTGACGGCTGAAACAATGCATGATAATGACAATCTTAACACTTCCAAGCCATTCAAAATAATCATTTGTTGAAATAATAAAATTAATATATTCCAGAGTGATCAAATTGTGATAAGATCAAGTCATTCCATTTCTTAACCTGTTTTTATGTCACAGTGAAAAGGATGTTGCCTTTGAAATTTGTTTCTACCCATCCTAAACAATCAACAAAAATCTGGTACCTCATATAAAAAAAAGTAGTGCTATAAATGGAGAATTGAAAGATTTGAGGTAATGTGTTTTGTTACAGACTGCATATGACGTAAGGAGTAATTTTTGCCTACCCTAATTGTAAGTGCAATCAATTTATACGTACACAATTTCCAAGTGAATCTACCAAATGATTTCACAAAATTTGCTTGAATAAGAAGAGTCTTCAAGTAGCTCCAAACCTGAGCTGGACCACAGATAAAGTAGGCAATTGTGCCATGATTCATTGATTCTTCACCATGTAAGAATGCATTGCAAAAGCAAATATCTAATTTATTTTACATGATAAGTAAAATTGATAAAGAAGGTCCAAGTGAGTCAACATGGTCTTAAAACAACTGAAATTCTGCCTAACTGATAAATTCTTTAAATCTTCCCCTTTCTACATAACAGTACAAATTTTGAGACAGTAACTTACAATCAGCGACTTCACCTCCCTGCACCATGACAGGACGGGAGAGGCAATCTTGGAATATGGTAAATCTGATTCAGAATATCACAAAACAATCTTAAAGCAATGCAGAGAATCAAATTAAAATTCCACATCAAATGCAATTAAAAACGTTAAATGTGATCAGAAATGAACCTAGTTTACGACGATTGTCTTCTTCATCAGAAGTGTTGTATTGGGAGTTTGTGGCACAAACTAAGGAAGGAATCCCCTATAACATTCAAAAAAAAAAAAAAAATTTAGACAATTTTCTCACAACCAAGGCTAAAAGTTTCTCCTCAAGAATTCTGGTGGTTGAATTCAATCACCAAGAAAACCAAACACCAGTATAAAACTATAATAATTTAGCAAGATCTTCACTAAAGGAACTTACAATTAAAGATTCAGAATTTCCAAGCTCCGAACATGATGGAACGGCTGAAGATAAAAGATTTGCTATATATTATAAAAAAGAAGAGCAAAAACGCAGAGAATCAGATATCATCCACATCAAATTATTAAAAGTGTAAAATTGATCGATAATGAACCTCCTTGACCGGCGCCAGTGCAACACTGAGCGGACTCTCCGGCTTCAGAATCAACTGGGGGAACTTCCTCAAGGGTCACCATTTCACCGATTCAACCAAATTATCATAACCCTAGGTATGCTTTTCTCAAAGTTGGAAACGAGAGTCTCTGGGGAGAATTGCCAGGGTTTTAGGAATTTGTCTATTTGTTGGTTATACTTGATATGCAGTAATAATTGCCCCCGAAAGATAACCGCTATCAGGCATGTGCCGGAATTGAATACTGAAAACTTATTGGGGGATAATTTCAGAAACCTACCTCGAGGTTTCTAATAATTTAAATTAAGCTTCCCTAAGGTTTGAAACATTACACTTATGTCCCTTAATTTGATAGTTTTAGTAACAAAATCTTAAAATAATATTGATTTGGACAATTTTTTAAATGAATACCCAACAATGCTCTTTTGGAATGAGTTTTAATTTATTTTTCTATACAATTATAAGATTATTTAGTATAATTATAAGGAAAAGGTGCCAAAATTTTCATGTCCATATTTACTATTTGATAAACAACTATAATAATAATAATTTTATTACTATGATATGATATTTTTGATGATATTTTATTATGGATTTAGATTTATAAGATAGAAAAGAAAATTTTGAAATAATTCATTTAGAATTTATAAATTTTTGGAATAGTGGGATTATCATAATTTAGTAGTACTTTTGGGCCATTTTATTTTTTGATTTATTGTTAATTTTAATACAAAAAAAATTGGAAACAAAGATCAGCAAAAATATTGGATTACATATAAAATTAACTCGTTAAAAAAATCGCTAGTTCCACATTTGATTATAATAGAAATCTAAAGGCAATAGTGATAGTTTTACAGTTTTATTGGTGAAAATTTTTTAAAAAAGCAATAAGAAGGAAAAAGAATGAAAAAATAATTTTAAAACTCATTCTAAGTATAAGCATACCAAATAAAAGAATTTCATTAAAATATTTAAGGGTAAAATTATCATTTTAAATGATAAGGAAGGTATGTGTAATTTTTTAAATCTCAGGAGAGTTCAGTAAAATTGTCAGAAATCTCAGGGAAGGTTTCTGAAATTATCATTACTATTAGTGATCAATTGAGGTATAGGTATCTTAAGGGAAAATCGTCCAAAACGTCCCTCACATTTTGTAAAATAACTTTTTTCGTCCCTTACTTTTAAAAATGTAATTTTATATCTCTTACATATTCACATCGGTCAAATTTAGTCCCTAACTAGGTTTCCGATCATTTTTTGGCCGGAATCCATCATGTGCAAGGCACGTGATCATTTTTTAAGGGTAAATTTGTCAAATTTTGTTTTACATAATCTGATCTATAGTCCTCCACATTTTATAAAATAAATTTTTTCATCCCTCACATTTTATAAAATGATTTTTTTCATCCCTCACATTTCACAAAATGAATTTCTCCATTCCTCACATTTCAAAAAATGAATTTTTCATTTCTCACTAATTATGTGTTTGAATACATTTTTTTTAAACACATGTATATGTCTATTTGATTTTGTTTAATAATAATAGCATAAACACATGTAATTGGACCTAACTTGTGGGCTATCTTCTCTTTTTGTATGATTATGACTAACATTTACCAATAGAATCTTAATTTGCATATTATTATTGTATTTTGACCGAAAATAATTTCATTGGCCAACTTGACAATGAATGCAAGATTTTTTACTAGCTAATACTAGATGAAATCAAATGATCACGTATAATTATATTGTTAAGTGAAATAAAAAAGACACATACATATATTTATGCTATTCGTATTATTAAGCAAAATCAAATAGACATATACATGTGTTTAAACAAAATGTATTCACACACATGGTTTTTTTTTAGGGTTTCCCTTACACACATAATTAGTAAGGGATGGAAATATTCATTTTCTGAAATGTGAGGGATGGAGAAATTCATTTTGTGAAATGTGAGGGATGAAAAAATCATTTTATAAAATGTAAGGGACGAAAAAATTTGTTTTATAAAATGTGGAGGACTATATATTAGATTATGTAAAATATAATTTGACAAATTTACCCTTCAAAAATAATCATGTGCCTTGCACATGATGGATTCCTGCCAAAAAATGATTGGAAACCTAGTTAGGGACTAAATTTGACCGATGTGAATATGTAAGGGACATAAAATTACACTTTTAAAAGTGAAGGACGAAAAAAGTCATTTCATAAAATGTGAGGGACGTATTGGACGATTTTCCCGTATCTTAATATGAAAATTTGTCAAATTGGTCTCTAATATTTTATAAAAAATGAAAGCATTTTTTATCTCTAATATTTAAAATCAGCCAAAATAGTCCCTAATATATAAATTATGAGCCAGTTTGGTCCTAATGCTCATATTTGCTCATTTCTCAAACTAAAAATAATACACCTCTCTCACGTGAGCATAATTTCGAGCGCAAATGCAGAAAACGCAATTTTGTCAGGAAGCTGGAAGGGCGTTTGCAAACTTAGGTCTAGGCTAGACATTGATTGTAGCAGGATATTTGGAGCTATCGTGTATGATGGGAGCTTCAAGCATAAGTTAAGGTTTTTGAAAGCTATATATCGATATCTTTACAGCTTTATTCGGATCAAAACATAACCTATATCTCTATAAAATGTTGGTTGGGGAAAAATTTTTCCACTGATTTTAGTAGGTGGATACGATCTATTGCCTTATTAGGTGCACAGAGACTACCGCTCCAATTCTAGAATGAGTACGACAAACATTGGTCAGTTGACCATTTTCCTCTGCCTGTCGAGATGATTTTTGAAGCAGCTTCATTGACACATTTGGTGTTGGTGAATTGTCTTCTGCAACGAAGTTTCAGAGGCCAGTTTAACTCTCTTCAGTTTCTGACTTTGATAAATTTTCGCTTGGATAATGAAGAATTCCCCAGCATTTTATCTTCTTGTCTGAACCTTCAGTTGTTGGCGCTGTCATACTGTAATTAGGTATCTCGCATTGTTTGTTGAATTTTGTGTAGTCGTGACACAGATATTCCAAAATAGTGAGTTTTTCTCTCTGTGTTTCATTCCAATCAGTTAAGCAGATTTGAGAACCTAAAATAACAACTCCAGAGTAACATAATGAACCGTTTGTCCTGTTGCATGGCAAGTGACGATAAACCTTGCATTTTTGAACAGCTACTGGAAACCTCTGCTGTTTAATCCTTATCAGTATATGACAAATCCAAGAAATTCCAGGGATTATCGTTTTCCTTGAATAATATACTTGTGGCTTATTTCACAACATTGCCGGCTAAATAGTAAGTGCAAATGACCCAAAAAGAGCTGTTCTACCTACTAGATTGGAACTACCAGTGGACAACTGGTAGCCGGATGATCAATATATGCATGCATTGAAAGCTGGCTTTAAAGAAAAAGTACTTCAAGAACCCTAATTCTGATTCTCCAATTCACATACTCCTCTTCATCCAACAAAGTTCCAGTTGGAGGATTAAATGGATAAATGGTGAGGTATTACAAACAATGGGGACAGACGCAAAAATAAAAATTAAAATTAAAAAAGAATACGAACAAATGTGGATCTTTTCTTTTTCTTGTAGAAGAGTCGAGAATACAAACAGTTCTACGAAGCATTTGCTGTTCTAAGGACATCCTCTATACATTTCTCAACACCACTGGGATTATCATTGCAGAGTTTGCCCACAACAGAAAGGCAAATGCACTCATTCAGGGTATACCCCATCTTCAGCATACTACCTAAAACAAATAAGGCATCACCCCACTTATCTGCTTCAGAAAGACAGTGAATCAGTCTCTCAAAAGTTTCCTGCCGTGGTCTGCGCCGACTCTCTAGCATATTGCTCAGCCACTCCATCCCCTCAGCAAGAAAGCCTTGCTCAACCAGTCCAACAATGATTGAATCATGACTACAGACAGCAGGTAACACACCCCTTTCTTGCATATCTTTCCAGAGTACTGTACCTTCCTCAACATGCCCCATCTCACAAAGTTTTTCAATTAGCACTGTATACGAGGCAGTTGATGGTTGCAAACCCCTATTTATAAGATCATGTAAAAGCTTTGTTCCCATAGCTATATTACCTTCCTGGCAGAAGCCCTGAATCAGAGAGTTGAATGTGATGACATCACAGGCAACATTTCTCTCAGCCATTTGTTGGAACAAGTCATGAGCTGCTTCTACTTTCCCATTCAAGCAAAGGCCCTTAATCATGGTGTTGTAACTCACAGTGGTCTCACCATAACCAATTTCGCACATTTCCTTAGAAAGCCTCTCAGCTTCTGCTAGATTACCAATCTTAAAATACCCATAAATGAGAGCATTGTATGTATACTCATTAGGAATCATACCCTTTTGTATCATTTCAAACCACAACCTCCGAGCATCTCCTAGCCATTTCATTTTGCAAAGGCCATGAATCATTGTGGTGTACATTACCCGATCTGGAGCATATCCTCTATCCTTGAGATCATTAAAAACTCGAAAACCCTCATGTTTCATATTTCTCTTGCATAGCCCATTGATAACTTCCTGATAAGTAAATATACCTGGGGGCTGATTCATCGCAATCATAATGTGCAGTACATCTGACATTCTTGAATAATTCCCACTCTTACTGAATACACGTATCAATTGATTAGAAACGACACTAGAAGGAAAATGACCACCGTTCACAACTTGGCGAAGAAGTTCATAACCCTTCCAAACATTATCATCCATGCAAAAAGCATCAATCAAGTATCCAGTAGTATCCACATCTGCGATAACACCACTTTCGATCATATTCCCATAAACTTTCCAAACAATATCAGCCCTTCTTGCCTGAAGTGCACCCGACAACGCTGAATTCCATGTCTTCAATGTGGGGCAGTAGTTTACCCACTTCAAATAATCAAATACCTCAAGAGCATCCTCAATCAATCCATTTTCACAAAGGCACTCTGCAAAACGCTCCAGGTCATTGGGCTCCGGCATAAATCTCATAAAACCAAGGAAATTTTGTGCAATTTTAGCAGCCTTGGCCTCCACAAGTCCATTAAAAATCACAGTACACAAGACAGAATCTGGCAAGAACCCATGTTGAGAACTAATCCAATAGTAAAATCGGAGAGACAGAAATACATTATTTTGGTGCTTCAAGACCTCATTGTAGAAGCTGGGATCAACAAAATTCACAGTTGGAAATTCTGAAAGAATGGTTTCCTCCCATCGGGGTCGGCTGCGGATAATCTTGGATACCGCTTTGGCTATCTCAGTAAAACCCTGCGGTTTAAAGTCATGAATTTTAACCACATTTGCATCTGAATTTTGCACGAATTCTCCATTCCCAGCACTGCTTTTACTGGTATTACTATTGTTTCGGTTTCGGATTTGACTATTAGGGTTTTGGAAATGGGTATTCGGGGTCCGGCGGATGCAGAGATTAGTGAAAAATGAAGGAGGCCTTCCCATTCAAATGCTACTAATTCTTCATATACACATTGAAGGGTGTCGTAAATAGCTAATAGTAAAATTTCAGCTCAATGAAAGCTCAATGAAATAGGTATCTGGAAAAACAATCATTGATAAAATAAAGAGTACACAAGATTGAAGAAAGCAATAGTAGCTTCAATTTCTCCCCCAAAAAAAAAAGAGGAACTTTGAAACTTACATCTCTGGAGTTGATAAATATTGAGCAGGTGGGGAAAATCGTAAAAACCCAGTTCTGAAATTTAAACGACGACTGAATAATAAGGCTATATGGAGAAGCAGTTAATCCGCTGGCTACGGGGGAGCTCTTCACAGCTGGCTACGGAGGAGTTGGAGACTTGAAATTGAAAGAGAAGATGCAGCCTGCAGGGGGCCAAAGGGCTGAGAGAAGTTATAATGCTAGATGGTGCCCTTAAAGTTTTGTCTATTTAGCAATTAGCACCTATGTTTTAAGTCTTTGGGCAATTGGTTCATGTTTAACTTTAATATGCCCCTAATTTCTCAATGAAATGATTAGAGAAAATTTTGACAAAAAAAAATGATTAGAGAAAAAATGAATTGATTTCTGTTTGTTCTATTTGTTAAAAAAAAGTTATTCTATTTACATCTCATACAAATAAACATATAATTTAGAAAAAGTTGCATTTTGGCACCAAATATTTGGAACAGCTGGTTTTAGCCTCTAAAATTTGAATGAAAGCAAATGTAGTACCAAATGTTTAAATCTCTTAGTATATTTAGCCCAATTAACCGATTTTAACAAATTGTTATCAGAATCTGTCCATGCGAGTAGCATGTCCGAACAACTAATGTTTGAAAAAACTAGAAAAAAAAATGAAAAAAATGTTCGTAGCCATGATCTGTAATTAAATAATGCTATTTTTTTAATCTTTTCAAAATTTAGCTGCTAGCATGTGCTAATCATGTGACCGAATTTCGATAACAATGTATCAAAACTAATCAATTGGACTAAATGTGTTAAAAAATTAGAAGCAATATATATTTTTCATTTTTTTCTAATTTTTTATAATAATTAGCTACTAGCACATGCTATTCACGTGATTATAATCTGGTAATAATTTGCCAAAACTAGTTAATCGGACTAAATTTACTTACAGATAAAAATATTTGATGCTAAATTTGTTTTTGTCTAAACTTTAGGAACTAGAACCGTGATAACTCAAACATTTGATACTGAAATTGCAATTTTCTCTATAGAATATGTTAATTATTTACATAAATTATTTCAATAGTTATAATATATGAATTAAAATTAATCCAACAGTGTAGGGGACCATTTTCTCAATTTGTACGTCTCAATAATATTACTTATTTACACTTTAAACTACTCAAATGATTATAACATTTTTTGCAAAGAGAACTATTTTCTCAATTTGTACCTCCCAATAATATTAGTTATTTATATTTTAAAATATTCAAATGATTATAATCTAAGGGTCAAAATTAATTATTTCATTGTCTAATAGTGAATTTAACTCAAGATATAAAACTGAGAAAAGAAAGAAAAATTTCCCTTAAATATGTAAAGAATGAAAAAAAAATTTGGATCCCAGTTTTGGATAAAGAATTTCCCTTAAATATATAATGAATTTCTGTTTTTGCTGCTATTAAATCGTCACTGTCACGAGTTCCCAGACGGACCCGCACCGCACAAAATCCACCTCAGCACCTTTCTTGCAGCTAGCTACGCACACTACTCATTACTCAATAAAAAAAGAAAGAAAACTAAATTGAGCTGACTAAAAGGAAATTAAATGATGTTCTACCGTTTCAATCAATTCTGATTTAAGGGCTGTCGAGATTTACTCATTTAATTTGGTTTTAGCTCGGGAGTTGAATGTAAATTTGGATTTGGAGAAGGCCCTCTTAAGTTTGCGCCCAGTTTTGGATTTTCTTCATGTTTCCTCTTCGGCGTTTCAATGCATGCGGTTCCTGAGTGATAAGCACTGTAGTTTTAGCTCCAGAAGACCGATTTCATCATATTGCCTGTTATCCAGATATGCTAAGGTAAAACCTTTATCACAGTCCCTTTTTTTCATAAAAAAAATTCTTGAATTCTTTACCCATCTATTATGGGTATCCGGTTCTTTTCTGATTTTGAGTTAATTGGTTAATGATTTTTTTTTTCAAAGAAAAAAATACTTTCCTGGTGACAATTTCTTTATGGGCTTTTGGTGCGATGGGATTGGGCAATTGTAGTAGTTTGTTTGATTTGAGCTCTGTGGTGCTTTTCTAATTGTCAAGTTGAACTGGGATTTGGCTGCTGCATCTCACTAAGGAAAAACTGCTGCTTTTGTGAATTGGTTGTAGGAGCTTAGCTGAAATGATGAGTGTAAAATGTATATTTTATCGGCAATGAATTATCGGTGTTTGCAATATTTTGTGATTATGTATAGGTGCAATTTGAGTGTTTTATGGTTCTCCGTTAATATCTGAAGAAGTGAATGCCCCAACATATCCATATGAGCAGAGAAAAAAAAAAGGTTCCTTAAGCTTTTGGAGCTTGCTACGTGAGTGATTTTGTGCCAAGAAAGTGGATAGGTTTAATTGGATGTGTGAGTTGGATTCTGGACCCTATTGGATTATTTACATGACTATACTTAATGAAAGTTTGCAGATCTCTTGATAGAGGTTATCTTGCTGAACTTTCCTCAAGAATCTCATTCTACAAACAAAGCCTGTCGTCTAACATAAGTTTCCATGTAATCTTTCTCAACCCTTCTGAAGTTTGGCACTCAATATTTGTGGTTTCCAGTAGAGTTAAGTTATAAAAATAAATGAGCTGTTGGCTGTGGCTGGTTTCTTTATTCACTCTTCGTCTTACTACAGAATAAGGCCTTTCTGTTTCTCTGTATCTTATCAAACTTCATGGAAATATCTACCTCAAATTTGTAGTGAAACACCCCCTATTATTGAAATTACTGGAATTGTAGTGCAAGAACAATGTAGTTTTTCTGATTATTGTAAAAGCTGACTAATAGAAATAAAAGTGGGATATTTTTTTCCAAGTTTCTTGTTGTATCACCACAGAGTGCTATTTGCTTTTCTTGCATTTTCTACCAAATCTATATAATGGAATACACACATCTGTGAACGTGATGCTACAAAATACAAGTTTAAGTTTCAAAATTTTCCATATTTTGTTAGTTCACTAGATTTTATCCAAAGGGAACTGTCATACTCACTCTCAGTACACCAAACTGAACTTAGAAAAGTTAACAAAATCCCATGATCTGGTGCTGATCAAGCAACTGCTGAAATGTTGATAAAATTTCTTTATGTTCAGATGTCTTCTGGTATACTCTCTCTCTCTCTCTCTCACACACACACAGCATGTGTATGAGTGTTTGTGCTTGTGCATGTGCTACGCTTTGCAAACTCTTCCTTCATATCTGCTTTCAGTAAAAACTTTTTTCTTCCCATTTGTATTTGCCATCTGGTTTCTAATCTTTGTATTCATGTGTCGATGCATTCATGGTATCATTGTATCTGCATATTGATAAATCTCATCTTCTGCCATGTGATATTTATAGTGTTTGTGGTGGTTGGTTGTTTATTTGTCGCATTGTGGTGCTATAACGGACTGACAGCCATCTGTTAAGAGAAGTTTTGCCATTATATTCATCAGAGACTGCTTTCTTCTAAATTATTTGTGTCCTTTTAGTTATTCCACTGGGAACATTGTTTGGTTGCATCTCAGATACTGATATGAGCAGAGAAGAGTTAGGAAATGCTATTACTGTAAGAGCCAAACCAATAGCTCTAATGGTTGTGAAAGCAAATGGCCATAGGGATGATGAAGGAGAGTCAAAACTTGAACCTCACGTGGGGCTGGAGTTTGATTCAGCAGAAGATGCACAGGAATTTTATAATCTTTATGCCACACAAGTAGGTTTCAGAATCAGAATTGGCCAGCTTTATAGGTCTCGTGTTGATGGTTCTGTTATTTCTAGGAGATTTGTATGTTCAAAGGAGGGTTTTCAGACCAATTCAAGAACTGGTTGTCCTGCTTTCATAAGGGTGCAAAAGGCTGATTCTGGGAAATGGGTTCTTGCCAATATCAACAAGGAACATAACCATGAACTTGAACTTCCTGGTGAGATCTGCCCTTCGCGTATACAGAGGAAATCTCTTCCAAACCCCAGAACAACAGCTGTCATTTCTACTAGGACAGGAATTAGATCACATGAGGAAGAAGGTCCATCCGGTGTTGTTGATGCCAAACGACTCAAACATGATGAATTTAGAGGAGAACCAGCAGGTGAACCATACAAAGGTCTTGAGTTCACTTCTGCTAATGAAGCATATCAGTTTTACTGCACGTTTGCAGCTAGTACAGGGTTCAGAGTTCGGATTGGTCAGTTATTCCGTTCTAAGCATGATGGGTCTATTACATCCCGAAGATTTGTCTGCTCAAAGGAAGGGCATCAGCACCCTTCTAGAGTAGGTTGTGGAGCATTTATGAGGATACAAAGACAAGAAACAGGAAGGTGGGTTGTTGACCATCTTCAGAAGGAACACAATCATGAATTTGACACTGCAACTGATGCCAGTCAGAGAACAACTTCTGTGACAAAGGGATTTAGAGAAGAAGTAATCAGTGGGTTGGAAAATTTGGATCTAGTTGAAACAAATGGTGGTCTTAGTCTAGTTAAAAGAGGCCGAGAAAGTAATATTGGAAGTGATTGGTACAATGTACTTCTTGAATATTTTCAGTCTCGGCAAGCGGAAGACACAGGATTTTTCTATGCAGTGGAGATGGATAATGGCAAAGCTATGAGCATCTTCTGGGCTGATGCACGGTCTAGATTTTCCTGCACTCAGTTTGGGGATGCCATCGTATTTGATACGGGATACAGGAGGGGTAGTTATTCAGTGCCATTTGCATCATTTGTTGGCGTTAATCACCACCGGCAGCCAGTACTTCTTGGCTGTGCTCTAATTGCTGATGAATCTGAGGAATCATTTACTTGGGTGTTTCAAGCATGGCTTAGGGCTATGTCTGGCCGGTGTCCTGTGTCAATAATAGCTGATCAGGACAAAGCAATTACATATTCCATTGCGAATATTTTTCCTGGGACACATCATCGGTTTTCTTCATGGCAAATGCTGGCCAAGGAACAAGAAAACCTGGGAGCACTGCTGTCCTTGAACTCTGAGTTCAAATATGAATTTGAGGCTTGTATTTCACAGAGTCAGACAGCTAGCGAATTTGATTCTGCATGGAATGTTCTAATTAATAACTATAATTTGAAAGAGAACACGTGGTTGAAGGAAATGTACACGATGCGTAAAAGTTGGGTTCCTTTGTACATAAAGGGCACGTTCTTTGCAGGTATCCCAGTGGATGGAAGCATAAAGTCTTACTTTGGTACAGTATTGACAGCACATACTCCCCTTAATGAATTTGTTATACGTTATGAGAAAGCAGTTGAACAGCGACGTGAAGATGAAAGAAAAGAAGATTTTAACTCCTTTAATTTGCAGGCAGTTTTGCACACAAAAGATCCCATAGAAGAACAGTGTCGAAGGCTTTACACAATAATAATGTTCAAAGTCTTTCAGAAGGAGCTCTTAGAATGCTATAGCTATGCTGGAATAAAGATTAATGTTGAAGGTGCTATTAGCAGGTATATAGTGCAGAAGTGTGGCAATGGGGATGAAAGGAATACTGTTGCATTTAATGCTTCAAATCTTAGCATCAGTTGCAGTTGTAAACTCTTCGAATTTGAAGGCATGCTTTGTAGACATGCGTTGAAGGTGTTCCAAATTATGAACATAAGGGAACTTCCATCTCGTTATGTCTTACATAGGTGGACCAAGAACGCAAAATATGGAATACTGCGTGATATTGATTCAGGTGGTGGCTCACAGGATCTCAAGGCATTGATGCTGTGGAGTTTGAGGGAAGAAGCCCGCAATTATATTGATGCTGGAGCAGCATCATTAGAAAGATATAAATTGGCCTTTGAGATCATGCAGGAGGGTAGGAGAAATCTCTGTTGGCAAAATTAGGATGTATCTCAGGCATAAGTCATTTTTCTTCTCTCTTCTACGGTTTACCTCCAAGATCAGATGACTCTAGTTCTGAATTCTGACGCTTAAAATCAAATGTGCGGCAGGTTTTGCTGGGCTTCAACTCATATAATTATAAAATTTTCCTCAGTATTTCCCTCATTTTTTCGAAGAATTGGAAGTGAAATGTTGTCTTGAATTTTGAAGTCAGCTGATTCATAACTGATGGTTGAGCACCATCTCAAAAGAAAAGGAGTTTCCCTGTAACATCCTCTGTTTCAGTTGCGTTTCGTTTCCTGATCACGGGCTCAAGGCATTGTAAGTGTCGATGTCTTTTCATTGATATCTTGTGCATATGTTTCTCGAATTATGTTTATTGATGGAGTTGAAACACAAGTTCTTGGACAAGGGGAACATGTAGTGCCTTTTTTTTTTTTGGCAAGTAAAAGGGGAATCTAAAACCTCTCATTTATAATCCCATCCCTTCCTCGTCCCGAACCCACCCCATACTTGCCTTTGGAAAAGTACCTGCTCCTTGATAATTATTTGACTCTCAAGAAATTTCACACTTATTCTCATTATCTTAAAATCTAACATCATTCATCATTCGTTAAAACCGAAGTTAGTTGTCAATTCATGGTACATGCAACAAAACCAATTCCCATCTCAAGTAAGAATTTAGTTCTACGCAAAGACGCTACCACTTTTATTCTGATGGTCATGAATTCATGTTCATCATAAAGAAAGAAAATTCAATTATCAAGAAATTATGTCCTTGGTTCTATAGCAACGAAAAAATCACGATACCTAGCAACAGAAAGAAGCACAAATCTGCATGGTTTCAAGGTAAAGGCAGCGACAATTGCTCTATAAAATGAACTTATTATAGTTTTCCTATTCATGTAAGGTCTGGTGTCGCAGCAAGTACATCGAGTGTAATTCCGTCTTCAATTACGCCCCAACCAATGAGTCGCCAATGCCCTTGTATGCGGCGACTTAAGACCACCTTCTCTCCTAGACTCGTGCATACTGGTGCTTTGAGGCGTAATTTTGCATGCTTATCCTTCACTTTAAGAACTTCAGCCCCGGTTGCCATGGATGAAACGTTCAGCAGCAGAATTTCTCCCTTTATAAGACCACCAACTTTTCCCTGTGCTGTGCCATTCATTGTCACTCCTAAAAGTTTGCTCAAAAGATGTGTGTTTGCAATCTGAAGATGGATAATGTGTAACACAAGTGAGAGGTCCTACATCAGTGAATTGTATGAAAATTCTGAATCATTCTGATTAAGCTTGTTTCCTTTGAATCTGCTTACCTTGATTTCAGTATAAACTTCAGGTAGTGTCCCGACCTGACCAAGAACTTGACCAACCAACCGATCACTGCGTGACAGTGCAGGATCCATTGTTGTGCCAACCCCAATAAGGCCACCAGGGACAGCAATTTGAAGTTTATTCTGTTCAGAGTGAAGTGAAGCTACTCTGGTATAAATGGGACTACATCTCAAGTTGCCGCTGGCATCTTTCCCCAGAATCCCTGGACGGAGCTCAATAATTTGGTTTACCTTCAGAACACCCTGTACACAAGAAGATTTATAACATACTTGTAACAAATTACTGTGAAACTTAAGTCAGTTATTCATTCATTTATTTTTTCCTCTCTTCCTTCGTTCTCTTTTCATTTACATTTTCAAGAAGAGATGTTGACATGGATACCTTGATGATGCTTCCACCTACAACCCCTCCTTTCAGCTCAAGAACTTCGCAACCAGGCTTATTAACATCAAACGAGCGAATCACAATCATCTGTGGCGGTGAAACAAAATCTCGAACTGGAACAGATATCTTTTTCATAATATATTCACACACCACATCCATGTTGTAATTCAACTGGGCAGAAATTGGTATTATTGGTGCATTAGATGCGACAGTTCCCTGGTTGCATTAAAGGGTAAGAAGTTTGATTACTACTATGAATCAAGAATTGGGGGCCGAGGGAAATTCAATTTTGTCTGAAATATTCACCTTTACATATTTCTGAATCGCTTGATATTGATTCCTGGCCACCTCCCCCTGAACAAGATCCACCTTATTTTGAAGAAGGATGAGATTTTGAATTTTCAGAAGATCTACTGCAGACCAATGCTCAAGTGTTTGAGGCTGGGGGAAACTCTCATTAGCAGCTATTAGGAGGAGTGATCCATCCATTACTGTTGCCCCACTGAGCATCCTAGTCATAAATATTTCATGTCCCTGTACATCGAAATTAAGATCAACAGATTAATCTGAAAAGTATGCTGCAAAGACAAAACATAGATTCAGGTCTTTGAAGTACTTACATATCCACATGTACACAATTCAGTAGCCTACGATAAGGAGTTATATTCACTTATCCATAGAATGCAGGTAGATTACTTGACTATCCAGTTCTTTAAACAAGTTACTTTACAGCTTAAAAAGGGATTTATGTAGTTGAAAACTTAACACAGAATTTAGTAAAAACTTAAGATAGGTGACATGCAGAAAAATTTGAGCATCCATAACTGTGACTGCCGGGGGGAAAGGTACTATGTGCTTTACTTATTCAATCTCTGTTTCCAAAATGAAGAACATACCGGGCAGTCAACAAAAGAGACATGTCTCAGCAGTTTCATCTTGGATTTATCAAAACCGGGCACATCACAGGGAGGATTGTCAACCATGTCACTTCCATACGCCCTGCATTATGTGTTTTTTAGGTAATTAGTACAAATTTAAGAAAAGATGAAGGAAACCAAACTTGAGCAGTTCAATAAACTTACTTGTAACACAGAGGCCGAGGACAGCGCTCATCTTCACATTTATATATTTTTGCATTTGCATATCCAAGTCTAACAGTAATGTTCCGCTCCAGTTCACACTTGAAACGGGTAGTCTGTAATTAGTAGAAGAGCCAAAACATGTTATTAACGAAAAAGATAGGTAAATTATGATCAAAATGTGCTGAGAAATAAAAAACCAAGCATTGTAAGTTGTAGAAAAAGTGCATGACGATTACCCTGATGCCAGAGATTGCTCTTACAACGGTCGTTTTGCCATGCGCCACATGACCAATAAGGCCTTCAAAATTTCAACACAGTCAGTTGGGATTTGGGAAGCAACAATGTATTAAAATCAAACAACTGTAAGTCTAATGAGGATTACCAATATTTATTGTTGGTTGATAAGAAATTATCTCGGGAGAGAGAGGATGCAGTTTGCTGACATCCAACTCTCCCGGATCCTGTTCCATCAGCTGTTTCGGACCCATCAACTTTGGCTCTGTAAACTTTTTCCCTGATATTTTGTTCAACTGTGGTAAACCTTATAAAACACCTTCAACAACATAACAATTAGATTATCATGAACCAAGTCCAGCACTAGCTATGAGTTGGTAAGATAATATAAGCACATTATGTTGCAGGCTATATATATATATTGCAACACTGACATCAATCAACACCTCGTCCTATTAGCACTAAACAATATCATTGTTCAGATTTGCATGGTTTGTGACTATTGCTTTTCTCAATTTAATTTCTTTAACAATAGGATTGGAATCTAATCTCCTTTGTTCTTTCTGACGAATAAAAAGCCTAAGATTTTTTTTGGTTGAAGTAAAAAGCCTAAGATTCTCCAAAGTAAAACAGCAATTAGTGATGTTTATATTGTCTGAACTCTAGATTGATAGTTCAAGCAATAGACATCAACAATTGATTGGACGAATTGATATGCAATCTGCAAATTTGCACGTACATAACATAACTGAACCATGGATTTAGGAAGAAAAACGAAAACCAAAAAAAGAATTTTAATTTCCCTTTTTGATGAGAAGCGAATTAACAGATACATATTCAGTTCCAAAAAAAAAAAAGAAGAAAACTGAAGAGGGAAAAGACGATCAGAGTCTGCTAAAACTAAAAAACTCACCTAAAAATCGAATCGACTCCGGTCAAGATTACTTTTTGATGATGTGGGACTTCAAAGAAAGTTGCCATGGTGCTGCTGTCTGCTGAGGAAGTAAAGGAAGAGAAATTCTTTCAACAACTCAATTGGTACTCATCTTTTCTTTTTTCTTTCTCGGGTTTGTGTGGAGAAGACAAACAAGCTTGAATCTTGAAGGGTGATTAATGGGTATAGAAAAAGCGGCTGGGCAGGTTGATTGGGCTGCAAGTTGCTGCGTACCTTCCAAAGTAGTCGTACCGTGGAAAGGGAGTTTCGTGTTAGACTGGTAACGGTTTGAAAAAATTACTGTAACGATTTGACGTAGAAAAAAAGGTAATAAAAAAATGTGATTACGAAAAACGACATAATTTTCTAATAGAAAATGACAATCCAAACAGGATCTAAGAGTCCGTTTGTTTGAATTGTTATTTTCTACGAAAACAGTGCTAATTCTTATGTGGTTGAGATGGGTATTAAATTCTTCTTTGTTTTTAAATTGTTTTCCCTTTCATTAAGCCAAAAAAAGGAATTACAAAGAAGAAGAAGAAGTAACTACTACTGATTAAGGCATGATAGGAAGATGATTATTACGAATTTAAAACAAATTTTTTTTTTTTAAAAAAGAGGTGCCATGAAATAATCCGATGTGTTTTGAAGTAATTTGGGCCTAAATTGTGGCCCAAACATTGAAGCCAGATTGTACATAGGTTCTGATTAAGTGGGCCACAATTCTTGGCCCAAAAATATTCCACGATTCTGATGCTTTAAATCTTCTCAATCTTTCTAATCAGGTAAGATGGAATGAGCTAATTGTATGCATGACACAGCCAGTTATTCTGCTACCAGTGATTCTTAAAAAAAATGCCAGTAACAGTTACTTACAAAAAACCACAAACTCAGTTCCTAATGTTTCACCACCATTTCAGCAATTTCCATGTTACAATCTTAAAATTAATAAAAGAAAATACTAGAAAAATTGCTCCATACCCCTGTCACAACATTTCTAAGCTTTACAAGGCTGCTGGAAATGACCTAAACAGAAAAATACCAGGTTTTCCCCTTCATATAGGAAAAGAGAAACCCCTTCAGAAAAATTCTGCTGGCTTATCATCGGTAGCTTCCTCGCTAACACCATTGAGTACTTCCAAATCATCAAAACCTGTGGTAGGTTTGTCACAACGTTAACAATGCACAAAAGAAGAACCTCTTTCATCAGAAATTTTTGTAAAGGATATTCATCATTACCTACACCTAAGGCTTCAAAATCATCAGCACGCGATCCCAAGAGCATTATGTTGCCCATAGGTGGGGAAATGGTGCTCCAATCGGATATGTTTTGGTCGTCTGAATAAGCCTCCTCCTTTATAAGCCAATCCTCAGCCACTCTAGAGTTAGCATGCAAAAGGGGGTCCACTGGCTCCTGCTCTTTAATCTTCTGAGCCCTATAAGAATACATTTAGAGAGCAAGATTTATCTGGTCTCCATCCACATCTAAACTACAAAACTTTTTGACATTGATACTTAAAATTTGATTACCTTTCCTTCAGCCACCAATTGTACTGAACCAAGACAAGATCATTGAGCCTCTGATGCTCCAAGCAATTTTTCGTTTCGTGCATCTGTTCAAGAGGTATGTGACTTGGCTTAGAGCCTATCAAGCTGCAAGTTTGACCAAGGATCCTGATAGCAAAGCGAGCTAAATTTGGGCATGCCCCGCCATATGTTGACCACCACTCAGCTATGGAGAGAGAGAGAGAGAGAGAGAGCAAACAGAATGAGGCTTCTTTCACAAATCCAATAGCAGGGTACTGAACAAGATAACTAATAATAATCTGAAGTATAGAAAATGGATATTATGCTGCTATTCTTGAGCTCATTTTCTGTGTATAGGATAGGTGCCATCTTCTCAAAATCTCTTAATTATCCATCTTTATGGAAAACTGTTTCAGCATCTTACTTGTCAAAGCAAGAGTGTTGCATCGAAATTTTGAGATTATGGCACAAGGCGAAATGATAGAACCCATACCAAAAAAACATGGAAAAACATATAACAGAAAACGAAACCAATGCATTCTTTAGAAAAATCTAACCTGGAAGTAATGTATCTCTAGCTCTTATTGCCATCTTCCTGCCAAAATCTCCATCACCATTTTGATACGAGATTGTCTCTTTCACAATTTTGTCCTGAGTATTAGGGTCAGGCACCAATTTCTCCACACAATCATATACATGGGATCTGATATGATGCATATCTCCTCCAGTACTATAGAAGAACTTTGGATTAAGATAGAAACCAGCAGCAAAAAGTGGGTGATGCTGAAGTTTTTCCCACCTTCGGTGTATAATGTTCCAGTAGTCATGGTAATCCTTCTGGTTAACAAGTTCTTTCTTGATTGTTTCTTTGGCTCTATAAATTCCAGCATAAACGTAACCCATTCCGGGCCTCTTCTCACTACTAACTATCCTCAAAAGTCGCAAGAATGGATCAGCTAAACGGGAAATCAAGGCACAAGTAGACCAAAATGATTCGCTACTGAAACAATCTAGGACAGCCAATCCCTCAGGTTCCCTTGAGTAAGGGCTCTCTGCCCATTCCTCTGAACTAACCATGTTTTGCAAATTCTGCTTGAGACTCACTAATCGGTTCAATGTCATGAAATCTGTTGCTGATTTCGAAACTCCTATGTCAACTAAGTCAACACCAAAAGTGTGCCGTCTCATCATATTCAAAATAACATTGTGATTGTAGATAAATCTTGTTATTGATTTGGCTTGTTCAAGGATTGCACTGATCAAGTCAAGCTTTGTAAAATCCTTAAGCATCAAACTTAGGCAATGACCAGCACAAGGAGTCCAGAAAATGGAAGGGTAAGCATCAATCAATCTCTTCCCACAAACAAAATATGGCTCTTCACCACGAGTAACAACTTGCAGTACATTTCTCACACCGACTTCTTCTATCACCTTAGCAAGCAATTCGTAGAGAGCATCTACAGGATTTCTAATTTCAGAAATATCCAGAGACTTCAAAAACAAATTTCCTTCTGGACAAGCAACTAAAACTTTTACCAACGTTCTGCCATTCTGTGTGACCCAATCATCAACCAAAATGGAACAACCACTCCTAGCCCAACAACCTGTGAATCTGCCAAAGTCACTTTTAACCTCTTTGACCGAATTTTTCAAAATCCAGCTACGAAGATCATTGCAAGAAGGGGTTACAACCTGTGATCCTTGCGAAGCTATGGCCTCAATCATCCTTCTAAAATAAACCGAATTTGTAGCATCAAAAGATATCCCTGCATACAACAGAAAGCGGCCAATTGCCATTTGAACCTGATTATCCACCACTTTCGAGCCAACAGCTTTATTACCATCTGCAGTCAATGTATGAGACTTATGAGGATTTATCAGAACAGATGCCTTTCCCATTTGGCCTTTCTCTATCCTACCACCTGATCCGTTGCCCTCATGTTCTTGGTTCAGAAACACATCAGAATTCTCTTCAAGTGCATCAGTTTCAGGAAGCAAATCAATTTCATTATTTAAATCACGCCCATTAGCAAGGGTTTGGACAGCACCATTACCAGCATTATGATTGGGCATCTCAATGAAATGCTTTTGTTTCTTCTTTTTCTTCCCCACTGACCCACTTACATTTAAGCTCTCTTGCATAAGAAGGCGAACATCAGATTGTACTTCTGAGCAAACAGATCCATTGCCCGTACGACCAGCAAGATGTTCCTTAAGTCTATAAATCCCACCGCCATTAAATATTTTTCCACAATATACACACTTGAGCAGAACCTTCCCCCCGTTATTAAACATTTGACAATGCTTCCAAGCTGGATCCCGCTTTAGAGAACCAATGGCTACAGGTTCCATATTAGCTGAATTCTCTTGCAGGTTTCTTCTCCTCCGTCTAGTCATTCCCCCTTCACTCTGTTCACCATTAAATTCATTACTTGCTCCTTCAATATTCAGATGCTTATTGGAGTTTGTTTCAAGGGTCTCTGTTAGCCGAAGCAAGTCATCAACTGTATTCAAATCATAATTATTTCGAAAACCCTCATCCTCGATGGTAATGTCATTTTGAATCAACAACTCATCCTCGGCATCAACAAACCTTTGTTTCTTCTTCCTTTTCCCCACAACCCCACTCAAATTCTCTTGCATTGCACGGCGAACATCAGGGTCAACTCTCATACAAGGAGAGCCCCCATCCCCCTTAGCACCTGCAAGATGCTCCTTAACTCTGTGAATCCCACCACCCTTAAAGATTTTCCCACAGAACACACACTTGAGCTCAACCTTCTCACCATTCTTATACATTTCACAGTAATTCCATGCAGGATCACGTTTTTGCTTTGTCCTACGTTCTGAACTGTTATTCACCTCCATTCTTGATTATTCAAGTATGCTTCCTCAAGATTGCACTATCTAGGCAGTGACAAAATCCATCACAGAAATCATAAAAATCAAAACTTTCCTACTTTCAATAATCAACTTCATACATAATCAACAATCCCAGTAAGCATGATTGAATTTTCAGATATGTCCCTCAAAGTTTAGCTATCTGGGCTGTGACAAAAACAATGAAAAAAGGCACCCAAACAAAAAAGGATCAATACCTTTTTAGCCTCAATAAACAATTATAAAAAATCACCAATAATCACAGTAACCATGCAGGGGGAAAAAAAGTCAATGCCTTTATACAATTGGGGTTGTTTTCCTACTCAAAATTCAGTAATCAGTCAATTTTTACTGTGGTGCATAACATGCAGATTAAAAATGACATGAACATCAAAAGCTGAAAATTCGAAAAGGGTCTCAATAACTTACATGGAATTGATCTGAAACCGTTTCGGTTGATTTCTCCTTTGCAAGAAGGGGTTTGGAGGAATTGGTAGAAAGTTTCTCAAACCATAAAGAAACGATGATTTTGAAGAATTGACCTGGTCTGGTTGGACCGGCGTGGTTAAATACGAAACCTCCCGACTTCTGTTGGGTTGGCCGAGGTTTATTGTTTGGACTTTTTCGAGTATTCTTTTGGGTTAAAGCGGGTAGAACCAGAACTTTTGCAAATTTAAGCTAACCGAAAACTTGGGGTACGTCAGCCCAACCCAAAACTGAGTATCGGGTAGATAACACAATTCAATGGTTTTACTTTTGGGAGTCCAATTGACTGACGTCAGCTTAAACTCTTTTTCTTTTTTAATGTCAATATTCGGTAGTCAATTGAAAAGTTTTTAAATTCCATACCCATTATCTTTCAAATTTTAATTTTTTTTTATTTCACCTGTTAATTTAGAAAAGAGTGATTTTCACTCATGCAAGAGATGTGACAAAATTAAATATTTTTTTGACAGAATTGGCCAATTAAATGTGATGAAACTATCAAAATTTGAGGAAGATATAGTTTTAAACCTATATTCGGCCAAAAAAAAAAAAAATTGTTTGTTTGTTCTCAAGATTTTACTTCGATTAGTTTCTCAATATATGATTGAATATCTTACTGTTAGTTTGAATTAACTATTATATTATACAAAAACACCAAATTTTTCGCCACTACACTTTCTTCTTTTCTTGTTATAAAAAAAAAAAAAAATCCAAATCAACGTCATGGGTTCAAGAGAAGAGTATTCTCTCTAACTTAATTTGACCTCTCTACGTGATTGTAACGGATTATTGCACGGGACGGAGTTTATTCAGCTCGTATTTTTGGGCTGCGGCTGATGGTTCCTCGTCAACCAAAAAAAAAAAACTTAATTTGGCCTCCAATGTAGAGTAACAAGCACTGCAAATCAACTTGGTGCAGTGGATGCAGTCTCCATGAACTAACTCCTTGTTGGATTCGAGAAAAGTGATGAATTAACTGATTCTCGGGCCACTCCATCATGTATTGTAACAGCCCTGATGCCCATCCTAGGCTGCCATTCAGCAGTTCGCCGCAAGAAGTTGTCACTAATAGTGGATTTAAAAAAAGTTGCTGAAGCAGTCCTGAGAAACAGGCAGAACTAGCCTTGTTCTGCCATTTGCTGCAAATGGGAAGGTTGTTTTTTGGTCTGAAGGGAAGTTCCGAAGCCTCGTGATGCATCTCCATACATGAGCTGATAATGCTTGCAAAGAAGAAACGTTATTGCTTTTGCATCCACCATTTTGCTTTTGGTTTCAGTTTTGCTACCGACTCTGATGAGAAAAGAGAAATGGAAAATTCTTTCTCTAAGAACAATTTGCGGTGATGCTTTTTTTTTTTTCTTCCTCTCTACTTCCTGTGAAGCTCGAGATATTCAAAACAACATAGCTCCAAATTTTTGAAGGGAATTGCATATTGTTTGATAGTAAAATATCAGTTAGATAAATCCTTGAGAACAACTGGGGAAGATAAAGCCAAAATTTGGTGTTGTGAAGTTAGTATATGTTAAATCGGTAGTTTCTAATTAATGCTTACCGGCCATGTTATCATATAGGTAGATTCATTTTGCATCTTGCAATCAATTTTAAGTATTCTTGAAATCTAAAAATTAATTAATCATTCTTCCAAGAAACAATTCTTTTTCCTTTTTTTCTTCTATTTCTTGATCCACAACAGGTAATTCTTTTGTAATTAAGTAACATGTTTAAATTATTCTAATCTATAACTTATTGGATTTATCTAGAGAATGTATAGATGAAACATTATTAGGACTCAAGACTAAGTAGATGGAGATGTTCTTTAGTGGTTAACCTCATCCTCCACCAGCGTCGGTCATTTGAAATTCTAGGCAAAGGCCAACATCGACTAAAATTTTGTCAAAAATGTTTCAAGGGCTTCATCATTAAACAATGGCAAAATTTGCAGCCCTGTCAATACATACATACCCGTTGCTTCTTGGACAATAAGTTCATCTATTACATAATCCTAACTGTGCACACTTTGCATTCAATCAGCTGCTTTTATGTCTTCTAATCTGCAAAATATTCTAAGAATGTGCAGCACCAATTCTTTTCTCACCACAAAAGATGCAGCTTTTAAGACAGCAAGAGTAAAGAACTTAGCAGCCGTCTGAACTCTGGAGCTGCCTCTGGCTGAGTTCATCACAAAACCAAGGAGCGGTTCTCTTTGATAAGAATAAATTCGATCAACAAGAAACTTGTACTCGACATCACCCCTGTCGAAAGAGTGGCTTCCCGAGTGCTACAATTCTAAGCAATCGAAGCAAATGGAAAAAACTGAAGTAGTTGTAATTAAGAAGCATGTTTAATTGCCTATAAGGAGGGAACGTAACCTTTTTTGGCTCGTCACATTGATCAGCTGTAGTTACTGAAGATGCTAAGAAGGGAAGGAGCAAGGTAAAATGATGATGAAGAACATGGAAGGGAGGAGTTGAAGAAAGGCTTCTATTGCTTTGAGAATAAGAAGAGAGTGGAAGATTTTTCAAGCAACAGATATCACAGCAGGAGGTACTTTGACATAGTGGCAGCCCCTACAAGACCAAACAAGCAAAGCAACGATATAATGTTGGCCATTGCACTAGATGTGTCCGCTGACAGAAAAATTTTGTGAGAATCGCAGTCTCCTCGAAAGCCTCTGACAATCATAGCCTGTAAAGTCACAAAATTAAACTAGCCTTTATTAGATATCATACTGTAAATTGTGACTTGCATTCAGATCTGATGATGAAGCTGAAACTCAAATCAAGTTTACCCTCAAAACAGTTAAATTCTCATGTATGTACATTCACCTCAAAACAGTTAAATTAGTTTTGCAAGTTGTTAACTAATTTTTAACTATCAACAATTTGATATAACCCCATAGGTTTTCTTTTGCCTGATCGACTCTTCTACATAATAGATTGTCCGCAGCGACAGTTTTGGACTACAGAGCATGGAAGGGACATTTCAGTTTGGGAGTCACTTTTTTCTTTTTCCTTTTCTTTTGGGTTGCTTTTCCCCCATTGCAAAGAACATCTCTGAGTAGGGTGGTCTCAAGAACACTGCAACAGTTCGACATGTTCTTTTTACAGGGCACAGTAGCAAGGAGAGGTAACAAGCAGCCATGGCAAGGTGCATTTTGGTATTCAAAGGTGATAAACTATAAATCAGCTTGAGAGGAAAAGTTCTGGCAAATATTCCAAACCTGAGATATCTGCTCTGAGTGCCTGAAAATGTTTTTGAAGATCCGTCTGATGTATGTAAAGAAAACTGCAAATTAACACCACATATCTCAATACACATGACAAAACTAATGTAGTACTATGACATTGTAGAATTGCTTAGGCATCTAATGAAGTTTATGGTAAGGGCCATTATGAGTATAGCCACATCATTCCATGGAAACGCACAAGCCAGGTGCATTAGTAGTGTATCATGAATAGAACCTTTTACATCTCGGAAAATGTTGAAATGTCTACATGCTAAATACTTGTACCTTTTTACTTACCATCAACTGTCTCCATAGTGGTCAAAAGCTGCCAATTGATTCTGCGTGATACAATCCCCAGGGCAACATTACGAACCTATTGACATTACAAGGTGAGAACATTCTTGAAAAAACATCATGGGTAGCCTATCATATTAAACCGAAACTCTCTCTCTAAAAATCAAAGAAAATGATACAAGTGACATGATAAACCTATCTCACCTCATCGAATACCAAACTGATGAACCTCAAAGACAGTAAGAGAGTAAGGATGACTTCTGCCACAGGCAAACCTAGATGCTTCAGAGGATGGATGAACCACTGCAGGGCAAATGCAAGCTGCTCGGGAGTCGTACTCGTGAGGCAGAGGCTTGCACTTTGGAAGATCTTTTGTAAGAACAGAGGCCAAGATCTCAGAAAAACAGAGCTATTCAAGCTAAAAAAGTTCATTAAAGTATCTTTAAGGACCTGAAGAATGCCTTGGCAATAAAGAAGATTTTCCACAACTAGGATAGAACATTTAAGTCACTTATTTACTATTGTCTACAGGGTCTAAACCACCCAAAGGTTTTATTAACTTGTCCCAACATTTGCTTTGTCTGTGAATCACGGTTATCTGTGATTACTTATCAGAGTAGAAAACAAGAAATCACTTCAATATTTAAAAGTAAACGTGGCTTGATTAGATATTTCTTGGTCCTATGGAAGAGTAACATGATTATATTCTAACTGAAAGTTAAACATTAGATCCCACATTTACTTGCCATATTTTGTGTGAACTTGTATTTTAACGTCTGTGCTTGTCTAATGCATATCCCAATTCTAGAGTCCTAAAAAATGTGCCAAACTTTCATGTGACAGACCTCAGAAAAGCATACCATCTGTGGCCTAAGACTTCTGGATAGACAGGAAGGGTGGTACAAATTTTCATTTTTTTTTTTTCCCTAGCAAGGGAGGGGTGGGATTTAAGAAGCGGGGAGGGGGCAGGGGGCTTGAGTTCACCCTTAGCCACTAGATCAAGGCCACCTCAGCGGTAGAAAATTTCATCATGCACCGAATAATCATTTTAAAGTGTTCATTTTTTTTCACAAAATTTGGCAATTTGCTCAAGCAGAAAAGACTCACAACAGCATGCACATAAGAAGATGTAAGCATTCGTCCATAAGTCCATAACAGGCACATTAAGCATACGCACATCAGATAGCTGAAAAAAACACTCACAACAAAGGTCAAACATGCTGATGTACTAGCTGTTGATAAGCCCTTCCTTGTCAATTGTAAGGGACCAAACTTCATAACAACGTATGAATAGCCATCCAAAGATGTCGGAAGATTCGGCAACCCCAAAACTGAGGGTGGTGGAGTTCTTGAAAATACAAGGGATGGTGCACTATCTGTACCCAGTCCTAGCATTATAAATAAGATCCCAGAGAGCAGAGTCACCCGTCCCAACTGGTCCTGTAACAACATGAATAAGACACTGTCCTGCATCAGCACTCCCATATTTTCCACAGGAGAACAGAGTACACATACACTATCTGAATCAGAAGAAAAACATGGAAGTACAAAGAAGGTTTTCCTAAATGCCATGCCCAGAAAGACGTGAAGAAATATCTAAACAATCCTTTTCTACTTGTTTGGCAAAGAAAACAACCAATTGTTCTATTGGAGACATAAACTTTCCTTATTCATCGGTAAATCAAATGGAGAACAAGACCGCAATCTTTGACAAATTCAAAAAACAAACTTACCATCCAAACCTGCTTAGGCTGCATCAACATCGATAACGAAGCCAGGAAAATCACTAAGCCAAAGCGCACAGAGATGTGTGACCTTGCTGGTAAAACAACAAGTACAAGGAGCCATGCCTGCATATAAAGAAACTAGGAAATCATCATAAATGAAATAAAGGAACGAGAAAAAGAAGTAATATGATAGTCCCGAACAAAAAATTGCTCCATGGCAGGAAGTTTAAGGCAATGCCCAGAAGGAAGTCAGGATGAACTCCTTAGGCAAGCCTTTACTTAAATTCCCTGTTCTTTTTTATCATCAAAGATTACTATAGAAACTATTCCCAGTATTATCAAAGATTACTAGAATTGAGTTCTATCATCCCCACTTCTCTCTATCCCTTTTTCTTTGTCTATTATTTTTATTTTTATTTTTATTTTTCCCCTTCAAATACTAATTTGAGTGTCTGGTATTGTGGGGAATAAGTTAATTTTCCTTCTCTGCAAGGAACTAATTGTCTCTGCCGGAAACCAGTTCTAAAGTCCTTAAATTTCGTATTTAAGCCAAGTAAAAGCAATCCCAAACAAAAAGCACATGCTGGGGAAAAAAATGGCTAAGTTTCCAGTTATGCTCCCAGTTAGCTTCCATTAATCAAACTTCAGAGATTCAATTACCCTTTTACGCAATCTCACAAGTTCAGAAAAACCCGAGTGAGAAAAAAGAAAAATGAAAGGAAGAACAAGCCAAACTGAAAATCAACAAATTGAATTACTTTTAACCGCTGTTTAGGAAAAAAAAAACTGAGCAAAAAAATGGAAGGAAAATTTGTACCAATTTAATTCTGGGATCAACAGAGTGCAAGAAAGTTGTTGGTGAAGATATATACTGGGCAATGGGACTAGAAGTAGCCTCAGAAATCCATCTGAATATTTTATCAGCAGCAAGAAAGTCTCTTGGAACCCATTTTTCCCAGTTTCTGGAGCCCCCAACTCCTTCACTGTTTGCTGCACATCTGATAAGGGGCTTTCTTAGCTTTTGGCAGTGATGGTGCAAGAAATAAAGTTGGGTTCTTGAGTTTGGAGTGAATTGGTGTTTGAAGATTGGTGTAGTTAAGGGCCTAACAAGGAGAAGGGGAGAAGGACAAGGAAGTTTCGATGAGGGATGAGTGTGGAGAACTTGGGCGTACATGGGTCCAGTCTACAGATTACTGATACAATCGGGCAGGTTGAGTTGGGAAGGGGTTCGCGAAGGGGAAGAGGGAGGAAAACAGTTTTAAATCTTTTGCTCTTTTTTCGTCTTATTTGTTTTCTTTTTCTTTACAATTTGTTTCCTTGCTCTGTTTTTCCTGGGATTACCTTGAGGTTATTGTTGCCAATGAGTAGTAGTATATCAGCTTTGAATACCTCTGAAATTCAGCAACCCCTTGAAATCTAGTGTACTATTTGGAGACATCGTCTGTTTTTGTGAAAGAGGAGAGTAACCAATCCAGAATTGATTTGGCATGTTAAGTTGGGATTTTTTTAGTTTCTTCCCTTTCTAAAAAATTTAAGGAGCTCTTCAACCGGATTGGAAAATTTATTATGGTGTATTCTGAAGACAACATGTTCATTTTCCTTTCAATTGCAAATTTTTCATGGATCATGGGTCATCTCATGGGCATGCTTAGAATTGGGATTGTAACTCTTTTGAGGAAAGGCAATTCATGAAATGCTTATCAGCATCAGGAATGCACAATTCAGATGAACTTCAGACCAGTTATTTCGGTCCAATATTAACATGTACTTCATTACACCTGTTTTTCACAAAATCAGGCACGCCAAATCAACAGAAAGAGAATTATGGATAAACAAGACAAATTTGTAAATCCTTCACTTCATTAATGTAATTCTGATTCGAATTGAGAAGATCAGACACGTCCTCTGATAATCCTCTCACGTGCAACAAGGTCTTCAACCCCAGCATGGATTGCCCCGGTGCAGAACAATTGTGTCCCACTCAGAATTATCAATATGACCTCCAAGGTCCTCTGAAGTAGACACAGAAAAGCATATATTGATAGATACATTTACGCTCCATTCATATTTTAGTTCAATTTGCAACAAAAATTTTTGATGGCTTACCAAATTTGATTCTGTCCAGCCTTTGTGAATCTCCTTGCAAGCCAACCTGCAGAAGACATATGGCATTCACGAGGTATCAAGTCCCAATCTTAGAAGAAACTGAAAGAATGTAGTTGAAAGTGCTGAAGGTTTGATGATTCTTTTACCCCATGGCAAGCAGCGTGAGTAACCAAGTCATCAGAGAGGAGGCAGCAGCTGCATGTAAGTTAGGAAGGTTCCATTGGATCACACTCTGGATCCCAGCAATTGAGGTGATAAATCCCACAACACCAGCAATGAGGGAGAAAATGATCAGGAAACCAGTTGCCATGTTCCCAAATGGAAAGTATATTGGAAATATCCGAGCTGGGATTGTCAGAGCAGATGCTGCAAAGCGGCAAAAGTGATCACTCTAGCATAAGTTGGAATCTTGCTTAGCAGATGCAGTTGATAATATGGTAACTACCTGTTTCACGAGCTCTTTGAATTCCATGATTTACTGCCCATCCTGAAATTGCTGCAACAATGAAATAAAGTATGACATTAAGAACTAAAAGGCCAAATGCTGCTGATTTGCCCGCCCCAGAAGCCATGGCCTTTGAAGCTTCAATCAAGAAAACCGAAATTTTGTTTTCTATTACACCCTTCTTGTGTTCAAAAAGAGCAACATATGTATATATATGCCACAATGGTTCTATACTTGGCCCCAAATCAATGGTCTAGTCAGAGCATCATCTGGCTTTTTCTCTTCCTTTCAATGAATATTTTGAAGTATCTTCAATTCAAAGAAATTGTTGGAATTTCTTAGCATCATTCCCACTTTACCTCATAGAGGAGAGAAGAATCTTTTTTGCTTTCCAGGTTGTAAAAGTAGTTCCTAAATATTCCAGAGGAAAAGCTTAATTTCATATGTGATTCCAACATTCCAGGTAGCACTATTCTATACTCCTAATCTAAATACCGGCTCCACCAGATATTGATGCAATTCAGCTTTGCACATTTTAATTTGAGTTAAAGTAGTATTACCTAATAGTAACTGTTAAAGCTTGTGGGCTACTCATCCCTCAAATTATTTCTAGTTGATTAGGAAGATGAGGTGCCTGCACAGTTCCTCTAACCGGTAAAATGAGTTCAACAAAACCAGAGCATAATTTTTCTTTCCTCTGGACATTAACTTACTGAACTCAAAACAGATGAGGTCGTTTTCTGCTGCCAAAAGATAACAGTTAAATTAGCAAATTCCATCTCCTTGGTGAAAGCAAATAGCTGATGTTTGTCTTTGCAACTCCTTGCAGTTGAGGCTATAATAAATGTAGAAGTGAGAATTGGATACATGAAAAACTAAAACAGAAAAACCAAAGCACCATCTCATTAGAAAAAAAAAAAAAGCACAATCGAATGTCAATCTACAAAACAGATTCATGAACCCTCTGATCCCAAACAAATTGGAATCTCAAAGGAACCAATTAATTAAGAACGGCTGACAGCCAATTTAGGTTCCTCATTTACACGGCATCTCCCCAAAGTGGTTACAGATAAAGAGAACGAGCTGCGGTCCTACGAGCTCGTGCATTTCAGAATAAGTTCACGTCTTTGTACTGCAGCTTCAGTTGTTTAAACCTTTAATGCAATCTTCTGTGCAGCAAGAGCTTCTGCCTCAAGTGTGGGCTCCCAAAGAATAGTAGTTTCGGCAAGTAATGAAGTAACAACGTAGGGATCCATGTTAGAAGCGGGGCGCCTGTCTTCCAAATAACCTACAATAGAAGGTGAGGGACGTTTGAAGCCCATCAGTGTAAGCAACATAGTGCTAAAACCGCCACTCCATCCCCATTGTTGTCATTCAAAAATGGGCGTTTCAGAAGAATCCTAAACTGCTTAAGCAAATTTTTTGTTAGCAGTTCATAATCTTAGGTACATAATGAGCTCCCACTTATGTTGCCTTTGAGGATAGAAGGAAGAATATTAACCAGGTTCACATATTAGAATTATCTCAATGACAATGATAGGAGAATAAAATTTATCAGATGAACCTTCACTGTTATGCTTTTTGTGCTCTTATTGGTGAAATACCTTTGCCATTCTTCTCAGTATCACGCCCAACACGGATTGAGCAACCACGATTAGCAACTCCCTGCATTTTGTCATCAAGTAAACTAAGTAAGGGTTTGGTCAAGTGATACATTGCTTTGTGGCATCCTTTTTATGTGGAGTGCCTTGTCTTAAATAGAAGAGCATACCCAAGAAAATGTGTTGATATCAGCAGTTTCGTGCTTTCCTGTCAACCTTCTTTCATTTCCTTCTCCATAAGCACTTATGTGATCCTTGTGTCGAAGAGATAGACTCAGGATTGCTTTCTTTATTTTCTCGTACCCTCCATCCTCCCTCATACTCTTTGTACTGTAAACCCAAAAAGAGAATAAAATAAATAATGGGTAATTGAAGTCCATATTCTTTCTTGTATTCATTTCCTCATCTCCTAAAATGCACTAACTTTACATGATTATCCAGAAGTACCTGTAATTGGTGTGGCATCCTGCACCATTCCAGTCACCCTGAGTATTGATGACAAAGGACACAATTTTTCTGGTTGATTAACAAATTGGAAAGGAAAAAGAATTGCAAGATATATAGGATCTCCTATACCTCTATTGGTTTTGGATCAAGTGTAAGAACAACTCCTGCTTGTTCAGTAATTCTCTGTTAGTCAAGTAACAAGAAAAAAAAATCTCATATAAGTATGTATGTAAAATAAGTGATCAAGTAATATGACGTGAAAGAATGAAACGTTGCTAACTAGATGAACCAGTTACATCATACCCTGTAAAATGTGCTGTTATAAGCTTTTAAGTTGACTTGGGAGAATAAATTGCCTTATTCTGGATACTATCCTATACACAGAGAGCTAGGTAGCTCCTCTTTGAAAAAGCTTTTGATGCAAGGATGCAAACTGTCTAACTGGAAAAGAATATTTACCTCAAGAAGGTACCTAGCACACCAGATGTGATCTCCAGCTTCAATTCCCACGCTAGGACCTACTTGAAATTCCCACTGCCAAGTTAATCTTAAATCAGTCATTTGACCAGGCAAGGAGTTGCCGAACAGGAGAATATTCATAATTGAGTGTAAACAAGAAGTGTTTTAACATACATTCTTGCTCATATATAAGATATCAAAAGTTGAAAAAAGAACGGAGGGAGGAGAACCTGCCCAGGCATAACTTCACCATTCGTTCCACTAATATTTATTCCAGCGTATAAGCAGGCCTTGTAAAGAGCATCAGATATGTCCCGTCCAAATATCTTATCTGCTCCAGCACCACAGTAATAAGGGCCCTAAAAATGCCAAAAAAGTTTAAACATACAGATACAGAACAATAATATCGTCTAAAGTTATAGTCTACATAAATTGACAGGTAACAAATCATGGGTTTCAGAACTGTTCACATTCTTGTGAACTAACAGATTTAAAATTTTTTTTATTTCATGACAACAGTCATTACCTGAGGACCGGGGTAGCCTCCAGCAGGCCAACCCAAGGGCCATTTCACGTTTGTTTGCAGTAAGGTGTACTCTTGCTCTATGCCAAACCTGGTTAAGGTTGATTGCAGAAAACGATTGACAATCACCAGTTAAAATATTCAAGAAACAAACACGAGAACCAATCAAGAAACATATCTTAAAGTTTGAGCCTTTTCTGTTCAGTTTTACATTTTATATTGGTGTCAACATCTAGTATAGACATAATTGAAGGGGTACTAAGTAAAATTCAGCCTAGGAGAATTTACCATGGTACTTCTGCTATAACCTTCGGGTTGCTAAAGATCTGTGCAGCTCTGTAGCGCTTGTTTGTAGGAATGGGCTCACCAGCTGGTGTATAGGTGTCACATATGACCTGTTCAAGCCACGTATGAAACTGTTACATGAACACAATTTAATTATAACATGAATCAACAACTACTGAGCTAGTTCTCACTCACCAAAATGTTGTTTCCTCCACGGAATGGGTCCTTGAAAATTGCCTGAGGGCTAAAAGTGTATTCAGTCAAGCTCTATTATGGAAGGCAAAAGTAACTAGTGAGTACATAAGAAGGTTAGTTGCAATGGATTCTTACTATAAGATAACTTCACTATCTTCTCCAGGTGCTTGTCCAGTACTTGATCCATCATAATTCCACTTTGGGAGCTCTGATGGGTGTTCAACTGGCTTTGAGATTGTCTGAAAACATAATCAAGCTCAATTACAAGACTATAAAGCCACAACTTTATGTCATTGGTCACTCCAAAATTCACATAAGAAAAAAGTATTAGCATCACATACCTTTGATTTACTACGCACATCAGTCCCAGATCCTCCAATCCTGTTACAAAAAAGCAATAGTTAATCTCCAATTCTTGACAACGTAATGCAGATTGTACGCAAGCAGCAAACAATTAGCATAATCAGCGGACACACCATCAAGCGAATGAAAGACAAATTAATCTATTCAGCCAAGAAAGGTATCATTTTAAGGTCTAAATGAGCAAAATACTATTGTTTCAAGAATGCATCATGCATAAGAGAAACATCAATTACCAGATATACTCAGCAATGATCTTATCAGTATACGGAGTTACGTCCAGGTTTAGCAGCTGTTCCACCCGGTTAACAGTGCCATTTTCTGATTGAAGGGCATAAACTTTAAATTTGGAAGAAGTTTTAATAGCTCCTTTCTTGCTTTGTTTCAATACGAGGGAGCTCCACATCTTTGGAGTCAATGGACCGACATCCATCAAGTTTTTTGAAACTCTCATCTGCCATTGTGGAGAGGGGGCCAGAATTTGTGCCATTTCCAATTGCTGGACAGAAATTTCAAAGAGAATAACGTATATTGCTTTTCTAATGTAGAATCGTAATATATTGAGCAAAGAATGCTAGGATAAGCGTGAAGGATAATAATGATACCAAAAGCAGAAAATTTGCTAAAATTATTTCGTAAATGATGAAAAAGAATCTATGGTACTTCGAAGGAAAGCCCTGCTAGCAGAATCAATCAACCATGGCAAAGATTCAAAAGGAAACAACTTTCCCTGATTTAGTTCATTTTGATAGAATTAAATTCATTTCTTTTAAAGTTTCCTCTTGCTAGATCCATGATAAAAGCACGTATTGTGTGTCTAAAGTTCTGTTAGGAAAAGTTGGCAACTTTGCAATAACTGAAGTTTTTCCTTTTGATTCAGATGATCACCATAGCATCTCCAGTCTACTGTTTTGAGGGCTTAACAGATTCATATACTGAAAGTCAGCAACACTACAATTCCATGTTAAATTAGGCTAGGAACATTTTGCATCCGCCATTTGCTAACATTTGCCAATTTTCCTCTTAAGATTCTAAAGTAATTCGAATGTTGTAATAACAAATGCTAATATCTGTCTTCTAAAAATAAAAATGTTCTGATGGACATAAAAAAAAAAACTAGTTCATTCGAGTTGCAAGCATGCTCAAAAGTGTGTGCCTGCACTCTGCAGTGTGTGTTTTCTTGGGTGGGCTTAGACGGTTTACTTGTACTTCTGCCTAACCTTTGTTTTTTAAGTTTTCTTATTTCTTGTTTTCTGCTAACTGCTTTGTCCTATCTTGTATTTTCTCGTTAATAGTAATTTTATTTACTCATTTATTTTGGGTAACGGGCAATGCCCACAGAAAACCGGGGCTGCGTAAGTCAAACAGCCTTGGAATCCCACTTCAAAGGTACTAGTTTTTTTCAAGTACAGTTTTATTTTCAAGAACTCAAAATTCGAAAACAAAAGAATTGCATGTTGAATGTTTGCAGCGATGGATGTTCCTATAGCTCGTGCATGTAAAGTGTATACCATACAGGATTAACATAGATGTGGAATAAACAAAAACTACATGCAAAAGTACCTGGAAACTGCAGCCAAAAAGGCTTGAAGATCTGCAGCAGCTACACTGCAGAAGGGAAGACTTCTGACTTCAAACTACCACCAAAAAAAATCAAGAAAGAGAGAGAGAGAGAGAGGCCAAGTGGCTAAATGGCTTAAAGGGTCTTATAATATGGGTCGATGGGTGGACATACTGGCTTTTCCTTAGCAGATAGGGGTGGACGTTGAGTGGCGGAAAATAGTGTTTGGTTTTTATGAGGCCTCAGAGGGGACTAAGGGGAGTTGTCAAACCATTTCATTGTTCACCAGCAGCAGCCTAGTACTGATTATTTTGAGATAAGGCTTTTGTTTTCTTGTCCATTTGATATACATATATATATATTTTTTGAAAATCTGTTTACATGATTTGTCTGTGCACTTGGGGTTATAGTATTTGATTAGGTGTAGAATGGTTGGCAGAAAAACAGTTGGTCATTTTCCAAGCTGTGGAACCAATGAATAGCTTTTGGCTTCCAATGCTAATTTAATAGTACTCTTATTTGCGTTTGGATCATCACTCGATGCTTGTTCATTGGAAGCAATGGAGAAGATTCATTGTTGACACAAACAAGAAGTCTGTCCAACCCAATTTTCTCCATTCTTTTAGGTGAATTAACTTTCTAATTATCTTTCAAGAAGTATGTAAATTAACTTTCAAGAAGTAGGGATTTAGCAGAAAGAAAAGTTACAAAATGAAAACCAATAGGGAGCGTTGACGTTATCAACAAAAAGATTACAACATTCCTTAGATTCTTATCATTAATTTATATGGACGTTGAATCTTGTGTGAACAACAATCATTTGTTAAGTATTTGTGTTGGAAGATATGTGATTGTGATTTGTGAACCCTTTTGCTCATATTTTCCAAACTTTACATTGTTGGAATGGTCGTTGAGAGATGCTGACATTGAATTTGTGCACTTTTTGGGACCACAGGATAAGAGGGTCGAAACTGGAGGTCCATATGTTTTATTTACCATTTCAATCGTAGATCTCAGATCCACCGGCTCTCAATCTTTTCATTTGTCTATGTCTGCCAACTCCAAAGGGATGGTAGGTCAACATTAGATCATCATGTTTACATGGCTAAATTACCCGGGATGAAATTTGACAAATCAAGTTGTGCACAAGGACGTTTGATTTTTCTCCCAATTCCAATCAACATTATTAGATCAATTGAAACTGTAGTAAAGCCTCTGTATGTAATAATTTCTTGACAAACTGTTCTAGTTGTCATTCTACACAGTAGATCTGATTATTCATTTCAGTCATCTCATCTAGACGCCACCTTTTTTTGTAATTTTTTTTCAATAAAATGTTATTGATTGGTTACTACTTTTATTTGGGTTAATTTAATTTTGCATCCTTAAACTATATCTCGATTCTCATTTTGACCCTTAACGTTAGTTCCTGGATACTCTGCACGCTCGATAATTAATGAGATATACAAAGATTTACAGAATAATTCCCGCTCCCGATCACCTTATTACTAAAACTATAATATTTTGTTAATGGAGAGCGGCAACCGTTCCATTAACGTTATATACTACCATTATTGAAGTAGAATGAGCTTCAAACTTTGAAAAGTTGAAGTACCCCAAACTTTGATTTTGGGGACCAAAATAAAACTTGTCTCTTATTCTCATGTCGGGGGTGATAATTTTGTCTCTTTAGGACTCTTTCATTCCAATCTATTGATGCCCGAACATTGTACGTAGTTTTCCAGGCGCGCAAATGTGCAAGAGAAAACATGTGACGTATTAATCATCTTTCATTGATCTAATTCCCACTTAAAATATATCTCTTTCCTGTTCTTGAAGTGATTGCCTACCATCGAACTTAATAAAAGCACGTAATCTTAACAAGTTTTAAACCCTTTTTAAGCAGCAGATTTGCTGCCTACCTAGTTTTGTAGATTGTCATGTTTCTTCATGTATTATTCCCCGCATCTGATCTTGCTTCTACGTCTAGTGCTGCTTCAGGGCTTCTGTCTCCTTGTTCTTGTTCTCATCTCTCCATCAACCTCCCGCTTAATTATTCTATACACTAATTCTATTCAGAAACGTTATATATATGTGTGTGTGTGTGTGTGTGTTATTCTTCAAGAATTACAGATAAAGGCTTTACCTGCAACAGGTATATACTGCTTCAGTTTGTAACTGGATATCTACTGAATGTTGGAAAAAGAAAAAGTAATAATGAAGAGATGCTAAAACACATCAGGGGACCCTCCCAACATGAGAATTCTGAAAGATGCTGAAAGATTACTCAAGTTATCATCATTAGATTCATTACAGCTCTACCCACATATAACTTATAGCCATTCTTTTGGAAATTGGATGCAAGTATGTAGATATTCAGCTGCTGAACCTGATCAATCCTGTGTGAAATCTTTTGAGATACATGCTCTTGTCATTTTGATTTAATCTGAAGATGCTATTCTCTTTTCTGAGTTTCTTTTTTTTTTTTTCTTTGCCACGATTATTTGTTAATTCATCATCTTTAACCAAGAAGAGAAAAATCATTCAAGTGCAATATAATACTATGACTTCAACTTGATCAAACCTTCAAACAATCATCGCATCACATCCATACAGTTGATGCATCACAATTGATCACAGTCAATGAATTAGAAGGGGTCCAATTTCTTTCTTTCTGTCTTGACAAACTGGGAACCAACAAAAAGAAATGGTCACTTACCCCAAACATGTGTGTGTGTGCAAAAAGAAAAGGAATCGGGTTTTGTGCTGAGTTATCGAGTTTAGAGCATTTAGGCATTTTTTTCCAATTAATTTTGCCATTTGGTCAGTGGAAGTAGTATTGTCTATTGGCTAGTCTAGCAGTTGGCAACAACTACTCATAACTACCACGTTCCACAATGGCTCAAGTTAGACAACAAAAGATAGCGGTAATTATAGTGGCATCCCTTTAAGTTTGTCATATTACAAACAATCTTCTTGAATTTAGAAAATTATATGACTAATCATTTTAGGTCTCATTTAGTAGCAAAATAAGGTGGAATTCCTCATATTATACGACAATTCTCTTGGTTTCATTTATTTTCACATAGGATCATTTCGATATATTTATGATAGAAAATAATACTCTCACATGAGGGAGATTAGCACTAAAGCAAAAGAAATATCAAATTAGCTCATTGACCACTTAAACGCATATGTGGTTATTCATACTCTTTCAATATCCAATTATATATTACTTAAGCAAATTATATCCCTCATACTACACAAACCTCTCCTAACATTGATGTCAACGTAAATTGTGCTTGAAGTTTTAATCAACCTCAATGCAAAGAAAATCAATCAATAAAGACTGCAACTACCATAAAAAATGATTAAAATGCAAATTAGCAATTGACATAGCATATACAAAACTCCAAACGCTCCTTCAAAGTTGAGTTTGAATTTTCATACTGTAACTTAAGATACATGAGATACTTGTATCTTCAATCACATTGTAGATATTCTTAACAAAATTCTTAGTTCTAACTTCTAACACATATTTAGCACAACCAAAATCATTCCCATTGAGAGACATCAAGTAGTGTAAACTTGAAAAATTGCCGAGGGCATGATTAAACACAAATTACTCCATAAGGGAGGTTTGTGCAATAATGTCAAAGCTTATGTGTCGTTGGTATAATTAAGAGGAAAATCAAAGTCTTGAAGAGCTCATGGCACCTGTGAAAGACAACCAATGAAAGATGACTTGGCTTGGTTTTGTCAATTTCCTATCTAAAAAAATGTTCTTTTTTAGTTATATTTTCTCTTGCCTTCAGATTTTGATTGCAAGGAACGAAAAGCAAAAGGGAGTAAAGTAAACACGGCACCAATGACCATATTAACAAGTGAATGAACAAATTTATAAAACAGCGAGGAGGCCGGTTCTCTTTTCTTTCTCTTTCCGTTTACAATATTCTTCTTTCCAATTTCATTGAACCCAGCATCCTAATTTGTATACTGCTAATCTTCTTCTTCTAAGCCCTCTCTCTTTCTCTTTGTATTCTGCAAATCTGATATCATAACTGGAAATTATACTTCAGTTTTGTTGTATATAATTTTACAGACACACAATTTGAACTCCTTTGAAGGAGTTTTAAATTTTTATATTCAAAAAGTGAAACAGTTGAGAGGGGGGAAGAAGAAGAGGAAAAATAAGATCTTGGTTTTGTCTGAATACTCATGGAACAGCTCATTAACTTCATAATAAGACCGCCCAGGTAAGGGGAAAAAAGTAGCCTTTTTTTTTTTACCCTTTTCGTCTCCTTTTTTCTTTGTATCAAGGCACTATTTTTCTCTATATCACTTTTTGGCATGGAGTGTAAGAGGTGTTGAAGTTTGAATTTTTATGTGCATTCTGAGATGGTTTTTTGGTGCTTTTGTTGTTTTTGGCTTTTATAAGTTGGAATTTGTAGACTTTTCCAAGTATTTGGTCATATGGGTTCTCCTTTTTTGTGTGTAGTAATTTGGTTCAGATTTGATGCTTGTTTGTGCACATGCTAGTCGAATCTTGTGTGCTGAGTTATTTTAGATGGAGTTATGTATGTATGGAGTAATTTCATGGATGTGAACTGATTTTAAGTTGTTTTGTATATCATTCTAAATTTTGAGAATAAAGAAGTTCTTGCTGAAAACATTGTCATCAATGTAGTTGTAAATTTGATATCGCTGTCTGCATTTTGGGCACAATTTAATGTACATCCTTTCGTATGGAAATTTGTGCTGCAGACTTTTTTGGTATAGATTCAATCTTGAAGTGGTGGATAAAGTTCATTTCCTAGATAGATCAGAACATATGGGGGGAAAACAAGCTGAATGCTTGAGTGTGGATTGTTTTCCATTACCTTGTGGACGACTTGCGATCAAACGTTTTCTTTATGTATTTTCTCTGCTGTCTGACTGCTGGTGGTTCGATATCCAGGAACTGCATTTTTGGAGTTGTCGATGCAAAAGTGATTCATATATATTAGGGAACTTCTGGCAGGAAATAAATAGGCAGTTTTTTGGTGTGACAAAAGTACTTGTGTGATTTTCCTAACTTCTATGCTAGGAAAGCAATTTAAAATTTTGGCATGCTCCTTAACTTTCTACAGAAAAATATTTGCTTGCATCTAAAAGTTATATATTGCACAAGAAACGGGGCATTGCTCATGCGACTAATTACTGCATATAGTAAACACCCAGCTGACCTGGTCATGAACTGGTTCTATCTTAGTTTTCAGTTTGCTATGAAAGAAATTGGTTTTACAGGTAACATTACCATGTTTTTTTGCCTTGCAGAGCTGAGTACAACCCAAAAAATGATTTGTTAGATCAAGAGTTCATGCTCAAAGGGAAATGGTACCAAAGGAAGGATTTGGAGGTAAGATGATCCTATATATATAGAAAGCATACTTTGTGTGGTGCATAAAACGTGATTTACTATCTATTTGCATGTTTAAAACAATGGTTATTGAATGTTTACCTTTTTTCTGGTCATAAACCTGCATAAATGGCACTAAGTGTCTGAGTAATTTCCTTATACTTCACCAGAAACCTTTTCTTAATCCCAATTTGTTCAAGTAAGTTTGACTAGTCATAACAGAATGCGCATTTGGCCTATTTGATATGAACGAGTTGAAGTGGAAAGGAGGCTTCAGAGATGCAGAGTTTTCAGTTGGGAAGATTAAGACTGTATTATTTTCTGTATCTTCTTTTGCAGTAAACCTGCCGTTCCCGCCTGCATAAATGTTAGATGGTTACTTGCACTCTTCGGGACTTGTATATCCCCTTTGTATATCAGGGCCACCTTTTGTTATCTTATCAACTTAATTCATCAAAAAATAAGATTTGCTAGGTCCAATGTATATTAATTAATTGTGGAATACTTTTGGGATTGATATGATCCATTACTATTTGATAAACCTAAAATTTTCCCATTTAACTGATTTTGGTGGTTGTGTTGTTGTCAGAGGGAATATGTCTTTGCCTGCATTTAAAATGATGAACTTTTCAGTTTACTCTTATTTTGAATAATAAAAAGTTTGAAACCTATGCAGGTTTCAAATTGTCGTGGGGAGATTCTTCAATGTAGCCATTATATGCCAATAGGTTTCTCAGAGGGGAAGGCATTGCCTTGTGTTATATACTGCCATGGAAACAGGTTAGTGAAGCTACAAAGTAGAACAAATTTTCATGAGTTCTTCAATTAGGAACCCCTGTACCACCTTTTCTGGCACAGATATTTAACTTAATTTTCTGTTAACCTTGTAACCTGACACTGACAGTAATTGTTTGTGCTTAACATCCTTTGCATAGAGGAGAATAAAATACCTTTCTTTTGTAATTGTGTAGAATTTCGAGAAATGACGTTCTTTTACATACATTTTGTCATCAGTTTGGTTTACACTAATGTATTGTTCTTGTGATAATATTCCAGTGGCTGTAGGGCAGATGGAAGTGAAGCTGCTATTATATTATTGCCGCTGAATATCACAGTTTTTACCCTTGATTTCTCTGGATCTGGGCTTTCTGGAGGGGAGTACGTCTCTTTGGGTTGGAATGAAGTAAGTGGAAAATGATATTTCCACTGCTAGAATTGCAAATATTACAGGAAGAACATGTATGGATTCATGTGAACAAATATCTTATACATAAAATATCAATTTGCATACATTAAGTAGTTCAATTTCAGAAACCTGTTAAGCACTTTTTGTGTAGGATTCTTTTCAACAAATTTACTATTATGCATATGCTTGTCTATCACTTTAAACATAAACAATGGACTTAATTTGTTTTATAGTTTAAAATGTGTTAGTGTGCTTCTGAGCATCATGTCTTAAGCTACAACTTTGGACACCTTGGCTAATGTTGATTTTTTTTTTTATGTACATCTATGTGACTCCTGCAAATCTATTATGGCTTTTCTACTGGAGTAATAAATCGTTGTTATTATTCATGAAGAAAGCTCTGGAATGACCCTTAAGTTCCATCTCTGATCTTTCATAGACTTCTACCTGCTGGTTATCTGTAGTTTAGAGTAATTTCCCTTTCCCATTGTTACTTGCTCGTATGTCTCAGTATAGTACTGCTAGAATTTGAGGGTTGACTCTTCATTGTATGATTATCTAATGATAAATGTTGTTATCTATTGGTTCACCGTCAGAGCTTGTTCCTGTTTTTCTGCATTTTGCCTAAAAGCCATGACTTTTAAACTCGCATCAGGGACAATTTTAAGGGGATGCTTGGGGGTTGATGATTTGCCTTTACAGGAGAAAGCTTTTCTATTATGGAAAGATTGGTGCTTTGAAGTTTCTTTGGAGTTCTCTCTCTCTCTCTCTCTCTCTCTCTCTCGGTAGAAATGTTTTCCTGTGACTCTCTCCCTCTTTCTCTCTCACAAGTTTGTAGACGGTTATGTTTATAGTTTCACTGGTTGGAAATGTTCTTTTCCTTCTTCATCTTTCTCCAACTCTCTCACACAGTTCTGTATATAATGCCCCATTCATGTTTTTCTTAGGCAAATGTTTTGAGCACCATCGTAGGGCAACTAATCATATGGTAGTAGCTTCTGCTGCCCACTTATGTTACTGATAAATGGGGATTGTGGTTTCATTTGCAGAAGGATGATCTCAGAGCTGTGGTGGATTACTTGCGGGCAGATGGGAATGTTTCTCTAATTGGCCTTTGGGGCCGTTCAATGGGTGCTGTGACCAGGTTTCTTTTGTTTTTATGATTGTATCGTAGATGACCAATATGCTTAGACCACTAGATGATAAATGTTTTCAGGATATTATTTTTTGTTGTCTTACTTTTGAAATTATTCCTGGAAATTGTTATGGTATCTCTTAAATGGCCAGTCTTGGGAAAGAATCTAGAAGGCCAGAATTCCTAATTCAACTTGTCTGGACATTGACCTGAAAATATTGTGATTTTTTCTTTCTATTTTGAATTGGTCAGTCATTACAGGCATGGCTCCTCAAGTTGTTTCATGGGTGATTATAACTACAAGAGTGTGAAATAATACACAATTAGCTATTAGCTTCTATAGGTGGCTTTAATGCTTTGGAGGTTGAATAGATCCTGAAACTGAGAAAGAAGAGAGGTTTTGTTGCAAAATTGGAGTCTCCATAAAGAATGGTCATGGCTGGCTATGGAAATTACCTGAGTTAATTTCACGTACCTATTTTCTGGGCTGTCACATGTTATGCATAGAGGGCCCTGTAGGATATTTGTTAGTTTGCTGCTTCAATTTTTTTTCAGAAGAGTAAAAAAAAAAAGTAGTGTTTAGGAGGAGACTTCTGACACATTGCTTTGTTTCTGCTTTCAGCCTGATGTATGGAGTGGAGGATCCTTCAATTGCAGGAATGGTTCTTGATAGCCCTTTTTCTGATTTGGTTGATCTGATGATGGAGCTTGTGGATACCTACAAAATACGGCTACCTAAGTTTACTGTAAGAAGATGAATCTTTATTCTTTTATCTGCTCATTGTCAACCTAATCGAATGTACAAAAGGCTTATGGGTTTCTCTGCTTATCCTGGGCTTGAGTTATATCTCAGATTTATGGTTTTCCTCCTTTCCAGGTCAAATTTGCAATCCATTATATGAGGAGAGCAATTTTGAAAAAGGCCAAGTTTGACATAATGGAGTTGAACACCATCAAGGTATCTGCACCTAAATGATCAACTTAAGTTATCAGATTGCTTTCCAGCCTGTAATTTGGAAGTTTTCCTTTGATAAGTGGCTTTTAAGCTTTTTTTTTTCTGTATAAAAATTTCATCTGAATTAATAGATCGAAGTATTCTTTAGTGCAATTCCGTTCGTTTAACTGGAACTAGCTCTACTCTACCTGACATTTTCTGGGCTTGGACCACAACCCTAAAATGTTACCAGACCATTACTTATTTACTTTCTTGATATAAAAATTGGATTGTAAAATACACATAATGAGCGTCCATTGTGGATTATGTTGGAATTGGTTGAATAATTCCTTTCACGATAACATGTTTGAATGACTTTAAAGAACAGACAATCCTTGTCATGTGGTGTTTAATGGGCTAGGCTGAAAATTGCGTCTCATGCTGGCTGTTCATCGAGTATCAGTGCCAATATGGAGCAAGTCAATGATATCCACGGGGAATGAGACATCAACTTATAGTCTACACCATGTAGACTTGCACTCCATGTTTTGTTTCCCTTCACAAGTGTAATAAGATTGTCAGTTTTTTCTCACTTAAGAAATAAAACTTTGATTTGACAGATTTATGTCAAGTTATAAATACACATTTTTGTACGATCTGTGGTGTGGCTGTGGAAACTGGGGAAATGTTGCATTATGTGAGCACTCACTATGAATTCTAATTAATGATAATAATATGTCTTAGTGTTGGATGATTTGTTGTGGATTGATGATATTCATTTGTCATTCCTTTCCCTTTTACGGTTTTATCTAATTATCACCTTCAATAGTTTTTCCACACCTTCTATTTTTTTGTTTTGAAGGTAGCCAAATCTAGCTTTGTTCCAGTCTTGTTTGGTCATGCGGTTGAGGATGACTTTATACAACCCCATCATTCCGATCGCATATATGAAGCTTATGTGGTAATCTTTTCCATTTCAGCTGTAGACCCTTTGTAGTTCAATGATACCAGCTCAATATTGATTTTACAGTTGCATCTTCCCTAACTTTTGCTCTTTACTTGGGTAAATATTTGTAATAGAATGGCAGTAGTAAATTGGGTAATGGATCTTTGGGATGATGAGCATAGGATACAAAGAGGAAAGGAATAAGCAAATCGAATTAATACAATGGTTAAAGCCTTTCGATGTACCTGGTACCTGATGAAAGATCTGCTATCTGCTGTGAAAATAATTTCTTTTATTTTGCCTCCCTTCTTTCTATTTTTTACCTTGCTCTCTAGAAAATCAGTCCCCCTTTTGTTCTGAAATTTACCAGTGGAGAACATTTTTAGCATGCTTGGTTTCATTTTTTTTATATTAGATTACAATTTGACTTTGGGTAAAATATTTTGTATTCTGTTATTACCCTGGGTAAAATATTTACCTAGTTAAGTTTTTATTTAGGGCTAATCCAAGAGGTTACTGGTATTCCAAGTTGGTCATAATTGAATTTGAAGATGGAGAAAATTCTTTGTGTTGTCATGTGGTGTATTAAAGACTTTACACCATGTTAGTTAGAAGTTCATGCGCAGGATTCTTTTATTTATCATAGTCTGAAAACGATCTTTGGTTATTCTCATTTTAGTTTATTGGTATTTTTTCCTCATCTAGGTGATTGCGTCCTTTTTCTCTACAGCTTCGTAACATGTTTCATATTTTTGTTGTCATCGCAAATCTTGAGGCTATCTGATTGTGGTTTAATTGCTGGATAAGATTTTTTTTATTATAATTATGTAAGTTTTGCTGTTTGATTTATTCATTTTTTAGTATCTGATCTTGGCAGGGGGATAAGAATATTATCAAATTTGAGGGAGATCACAACTCTCCACGGCCACAATTTTATTTTGATTCTATTAGTATCTTTTTCAACAATATTTTACAACCTCCGGTTGATGAAGTTGGAGGTGCATTCTTGGACATGTCACATGATTATTTTGGCAGGGTAATTTCTCACTCGAATGCGCGTCATTGGGTGTTTTAATCATGATGAATTACTATAATATATATATAAATATTTTAAACTGGGTATTTTTACGTTACAGGGTTCTTGGAGTACTGTTGATGAAATGAGAAATTCGGATGAACTGTTATCTTCACCTGTGGGTATGATTATTCCTTTATTTCCTGATTTAGGGATATGTGCTAGAATTCTTCTTGTTTTGAAGAGGAATTATGAATTTTAGGTCCTGGAGCAAACAGTACTGAGGATGCCATTAAGCAGCTCCGCTCCAAAAGACCTGTAAGTAGGACAGAGGTATGATATCAATGCTTTACCATCATGATTGAATTTGTCCAGAAATAAAAGCCTGCCTGGACCAATTAAGAGAAATGATGAATCTGGTAAAGGCTGGGGGGTTAAAATATGTTCCTTTGTCCAAATTATGCGAACAGTCTCCAGATATGCAGGAAATGAAGATCTTTGAAAAAAAAAATACAGGAGTAACCTCAGTTGCAGCTAATGCCTGGAAGCTTCCTTTTCGTATTTTGCTTCATAAATAGATTTTATTCGATTTCTTCTTCTAAATTAACAATCTTAGGCGCAGACGGCGAGCTTCGCATCTATATTTTAATAGGTGATCATCGATGTGTTGGTCCCTGGAATAGTTTGGTCGGGTCTGCCTTGTTGGAACATTACTCTGGATTGTGTTAACACAGTCCACCAATGTCATTTTATATATGCTAGATGGATAATCATTTTCTGTTTGACATTTTTTAGGTCCCTTCTGGTATGTCATCCAAGGATGAACAGTCTGAAGCTCAGGTATCTCTTTAACCATTTTCAAACACCCACCATTTGGCTGAGAGAATCAAGATGGAAATTATCATTGCATTGGAAAGCATTCCATCAAAAGACATTCTTCTTCTACCTAAAAACTTCTTGGTTCTTTCTCTTCCATTGTGTATATGCTAATACTTTTGAAGAAAAACTTTTTAAATGGTTTTGGAGTCCATGTACCAGCTTATCTTTTCTTGGAAATGGTATTAAAATTTTTCTTTTAAGGGAAAAAATGGGTATCCCTGGTCGATCTGTGATCATGCATAGGAAACCTTTATATGTAAGGTGATGTCGGACATCCTGGAAGGGCATGAACATTCTTGAGTGTGGGCATCCTCAATGCATGTTTTGTACTATATGAAGTCCATTGAAGACTTTTTCTTGATTTAACTTGGCATATTTGTGCAGTTGATGTAATATCAATAAAACCTTTTTATTGCAGGGAGGAGGCTCCGGAAGTGATCCTGTTGCTTCATCTTCTAAGATGATAAGCTTTGAACTTGCCAATGGTAATCCCTATGGTCCTCATGTTCCTGCATCGATAGACGATGATGAGTATGTGGAATATCCACTTGATAACTTGGCAGATTTTCCAAACAATATTGAGGAAGAAGAGAGGGTGAGTGGATAACAATATGTCCCTCTTCTTGGCCTTGTATCCACCTTTTCATCCTATGCTTAAATTTGCTGAATGTGTCAGATGCTTATGGTAGCGGTACTTGAGTCGTTGAAGGATCTGGAGGTCAAGCCCCCTGTTGTCGAGGAACCTTCATCAAATGTTGGCAACAGGCCTCCTCCTGAACCATCCCAGAAAAATGATCTGCAGGATCCTTCTACAGCGGCAAAATCTGAACCCCTGACTGAGGAGTCTGCCACCACATTAGAAGCCAATACGCCTCATGTGGCACCTCAAATTCCACTTACTGATGCGAGGAATGAATCCAGTGGTACTCCAGCTACTACTGTTCTAGGTCCCCAAGCAGCTGAAAGTAATGGGCCTTCTCCTTCAAGTGATGCTAGAGTTAGCAACCAAAGCTCATCTGATAGTGATGTAGTTGGCACAAAAGCCACCGTAACAGTTGTAAAGAATCCGTCAAGCAATATCATGGATGGTTTATTGCGTCGTTGGGATCTAAACTTCTTCCGAAACAAATGATGCTGTATAGCAAGATGTAATATTCTGTTCTCTAACAAAGAAGCTGGCAAATATTAGTGTGTTACAAGATAGTTTTGCAAAGAAAAGGCAGAAGAAATTGCAGGCTGTATAGTCCATTATCGTTGGTGATCATCATGTTCTTCTCTACTCTCTCAGGAATTTGAACAATGAAGAAATGCTGAAAGGAGCAGATGGCAGGTAGTTTGTTTAGAAGTTTTACCCCTTCTGGGTCGAAGCCTATACTTTGTAACAGTATTACTGATGGATGTAGGAAGTTCCCAGAATAGTTTGTTAGTGACATTGGTTGTAATTAGCGTGGAAGAGGTAATATGTTTTTTGGAGGTGTACAGTTTTAACAGTTGTAGGCACATGTTGATGATAGCTTTGGTCTTTACTGTTTCTACATTCTACTACATGTTTACTTAAGCTCACATATTTAATTTAATCATCCTAATCTTTCTTTCTTTGTGGAAGTGTAAAAAAGCAAGTTAAATCTCCTTTGTTTTACTTTGATAATTTATTTGGCCAAACCATCATCTCTAGTCTCTATGTCAAATTAGGCAAAAACCTGTTGATGGTTCCCTTTGAAGAATAATGATTAGCTTACATGTGACTCTTTTCTGAACAGGTTGAAATTATTAGTAAGATTATGGAGGTTTTTGTAGGTAAAATGGAATTTGTCCCTTCAAATAATATTAATAATTGATCATTAGGATTGGTTCAGTGGTCAGAAGGTACATTGTATTCTAATAAAAAATTTTGTTCTCGTTTTCTTTTCTTTTTTTCCTAAATAAATATAAATGTTTACTCACACTAAATGCATATATATATATATTTTTGACGCCATGTCTCGAGAAAAGAAGAAAAATAATACACCTAAATACTCGAAAAGTATCAAACGTAAAAATTTTGTGATTCGTCCCTAGACTATCTCACTAGGCCATACGCTTGTGAAATGGTCCGCGAATGAATGAACTGGTCCTTTATCAGAAAAAATCAATATAAAACTAAGGTTTACTATAACGTTTTGATCGATGAAACTTCATTTCGCTTGAGCTACAAGACTAATAATCATAATCATAATCATGACCAGATAAACTCGACCAGTAAACCTTGTACATATTTAGGATTAGACGTTGCCAAACGCAGTTCTTAAACCCTGTCTAAAACCCTTCGCGTCCCATACATATTGAGGTTTCTCAATTCTCATGCCACACTTCAATTTCTTGATAAGACGGCTGCAAGAAAATAGTCGTGCGAAAGACGACCGAAATGACTGCTGCTGCAACTGCGATGATGATAAGGGCACGGAATTCAAAGCATGTCGTCCTCCCACTCCTCTCACCCGCTCACTACAGTCGTTCTCCTGGGCCAAGTCCGATTCACTGCCTCGTTGCTGACTCGGTACTCGCCCGAAATGCCATGCCCACGTCCAATTTCTCCCCTTTCTGCCGTTCCATGGCCACTTTCGCCCGAACGTAAGTGAGACCTTTCTTGATCACTGTGTGTTTGTGTGTGTTTATGATGACCAACGGCTCAGATTTTTTTATTTGGTTACGTGGGTTCTTGTTTATTTTCCATTTCCAGTGTCGGGATTTGCATGCATGCAATTGTATTTGAGTTTTTGTATTTTGATGAATTTAATTGTACCATTTTGTTTATTATTTCCTTTTTATAGAAGAGAGAAAGGGAAAAGATTAGGCCTTTTGGATTTTTCTGAGTAGAGTTATATTTATGTTTATCATGTTTTAGTTAATGATGATGTTAAAGCGTATTTTGATTATTCAATTAGTCTCGTGATATGGGATTTCTATTGGTGGATATCCCTATCCTTGTAAAAGTTGGTTTCTTTGTTTAGCTTCTCAATTTTCTCCTGTTTTGGTTACTTATAATTTTATCATATTTCTTTGTTTAGCTTCTCCATTTTCTCCTGTATTGGTTTCTTAAAATTTCATCATATTCAGGTAGGTTTATTTCAGAGCATTGATGACGCGAATTTGATGATTGATAGTATTTTTGTGAAGCTTCATTGGTGGAATATTGTGCTAAAGGAGTGTCTCACCATTAAAAAAAAAATTATTAGACTCATCAGGAGATATAGAAACAGTTCTTAGAAAATGTAAAGGAAGGAAAATATATAGCATACATCTGAGAAAAAGTCAATTGCATACATCTGAGAAAAAGTCAATTTCTCTCTCGTTTATTTACCAGGTTTTTACTTTTATAAAGCCCTCAATTTCTCTAGATAAAAGGAAAATTTTTTAGATTGTGTGGCAATCTGGTGAATGAATATTTTCAATTGAAATGAAACTTCTCATTCATTGTAAAACCTGGAAACATTTTTTTTTTTTAAATTCCTCCTTTTTTGCATGATTCTATGTTGTTGTCCTAGAAGGTAAGCTGTCATCTGGTTAACACTGTATTTGAAAGGGAATGTGGCTTGAGGTTTTGATTGTTTCCTAGAGGAGTCCTTAATTTGTATACCTCATTTCATCAACTTGATGGTGTTACCGTGGTCTAGTTAAAAGTGCCATGCATTTATAGCTGTTTAAATAATTTGGTCAAGGTAACAAAATGATAGCTGTTGACCATATATTTAATTCCTTTTTTGTTATCGCTTGATCAATTGATAGAGTTCTCTTCTTTGCTGAATTCTTCTCTGTTTTTTCTCATCTTGATTTTGGATGCAGGAAGACGCACGCCAATGTGGGCACTATAGGACATGTTGACCATGGAAAAACTACACTGACTGCTGCAATTACAAAGGTTGCTTAACGTCTTGGTTGCATTTGGATGTACTGGAAAGCCATTCATTTATGGTTGTTGTTGCCCATGTGAGCTGAATATAAAATCCATCTATTTTGCTTTCTCAGGTGCTGTCTGAACAGGGCAAAGCCAAAGCCATTGCCTTCGATGAGATTGACAAGGCTCCTGAAGAGAAGAAGAGAGGGATTACAATTGCTACAGTTATGATATGGCCTTAACCCTTAGTCCTTATCTTCTAATAGTAAGCATTGCTTTCTACTTGACTCGCAATAGAAATGATTTGTGAGCTTATTTCGTGACATCCTAGGCCCATGTGGAATATGAAACAGCTAACAGACATTATGCACATGTGGATTGCCCAGGCCATGCAGATTATGTTAAAGTGAGTAATCTTTTCTTATTGTTTCCCCATTGAGTACTTTGGACTCTTTTTACCTGAAAAATTGATTTCTTCAGTCTCCCGTTTCAAATCATCAGACTAAATGTGCTCTCAATCTCACAAGACCTTGTGCATTGTGGAAGAGTGACCAGCAAAATGCTGAAATTTTGGAGCATAACATTCTGCTCAATGTTTCATTCATCCACTTTCCTTTCCACTAGACAAAAACCGTGCTTTGGCACTGTACCCCTAGATATCTAATGGATACAGTAGAAGGATAAACATTTGGAATGATGTAGTCCTATCACATGTCTTGAAGAAAGAAACTTTTGATGTATTTGGCATTAACACTTAAATGGTGCATGCATAGCTTTACCAATCAGGAATGCTTATTTCGTATAGAGGTGTTGAAAATATGTCCTTCCAAGTGGAAATATTGATTGTTGATATTTTAGCTGTTTGGTCATAGAACATACTTTCATGATTATGGATTTCAATTCTACCCTAGAACAAAAAGAACAGTGATGGTATAAGATAAGAACTCTCTGAATATGACCTGGTTAGTCCTGATTCCTTGTTTTTCCTCTAGCAATCTTTTTTTTTTGTGGGGTTAGCGAGGGGGGGGGGGGGGAGGTTGTAATACCCTCTCAAAATGGATATCACTGTTCCATTGGAAAATGATACCTGATTCAGAATTGATAATTATTTTCGTGAAATCAGAACATGATTACTGGAGCTTCACAAATGGATGGGGGTATTCTTGTAGTATCTGCTCCAGATGGACCCATGCCACAAACAAAGGAACATATTTTGCTTGCGCGCCAGGTTTTGCAAGTGTTCTTTAGAAAACATATGAAGTATGTGGCTTCTATTCTTGGTTTGATTAGTTAATACTTCAAATAACTTCTATCTTGTATCACAGGTTGGTGTACCATCTTTAGTTTGCTTTCTCAATAAAGTTGATGCTGTTGAGGATCCTGAGCTACTTGAACTTGTTGAGATGGAGCTTCGAGGTGGAGTATCCTGAATGATTTTTATCTTGTGCTTTCTCTTTGCCCAACTGCTTAGCAAGATTGCTAGTTGATATCTGTGCTCATCTGTCAAAAAACTCATGCAGAATTGCTTACTTTCTATAAATTCCCTGGGGATAAAATCCCAATTATTCGGGGTTCGGCCTTGTCAGCTCTGCAAGGAACAAATGAGAAGCTTGGTAAAGAGGCTATCTTAAAATTAATGGATGCTGTTGATGAGTACATAACTGAGCCAGTTCGCCAGCTTGAAAAGCCTTTTCTCATGCCGATTGAAGATGTCTTTTCCATCCAGGTACTTTAGCATACAGTATTGGTGCATAGTGCTTTATATTACTGAGATTTCTTAATACAGTGCCCCGGTTAGCCTGCACTCTATTTTCATAAATATCCATCCTGTGTATATTAATAGTAAGTTTCAAACTTGTCGTTAATGATATTGTAAGGGAACAATTTTTGCTGTAAGATGTTCAAGGGAGAGCAAATTAATCTAGCTCTAATTTTATTTCTACAGAGTTGGTATTGAGCACTGTTGCCTTTATCTTCTGACTTACATTCGCTGTTACTTAATTGTCTACAATGTTTATTAGATGTTGGTGCTGTTAATGGATGCACATAAATCATTCTGTGTCTGCTTCAGACTCAAGTTCCAGCCCTTATTTTAAAGGTCTAAAGCAACTGACTCTTCTAGGAAGTTCTGTAGTCATTGCGTTATCTAAAAGATTATATGAAATGTCTACTTGTTGCATTGTTTGAAAACCTTGAGATTTCTTTTGAAGGCTAAATTTTTTAAGAGATTTAATGAGTCTAGTTGCCAATTTGAACTGTTGCGTTCCAGGTACCATCTCTTGGATTTTAATGATTTTCTTACCTGTGTGATATATTCCGTGGCTTTTTTGAAAGGGGCGCGGGACTGTTGTCACCGGCCGAATAGAACAAGGCATCATCAAAGTGGGTGAGGAAGTTGAAGTCTTGGGATTGACGCAGGTACTTCTGTCTCCCTCAAATTGAGGAAATTACCTGCTGTTGCTTTCTAAACATGTAAATTTGCTATACTTTTGGATTGCCCTGGTGCATACTTATTTAATTATTTACTTCTGCAGGGTGGCCCTCTAAAGACCACAGTGACTGGTGTAGAGATGTTTAAGAAAATCTTGGATCGTGGACAAGTACATTAGTTTCCTTTTCAAACTTTCTGTTCCCATGAGGTGAATATTTTTTTGAATGCCCCATTTCATATTTCTGCAGGCTGGTGACAATGTAGGCCTTCTTTTGCGTGGTTTAAAACGAGAAGATGTTCAGCGAGGACAGGTCAGTTTAGCAGCAACATGAATTTTTCCACCTGAGAACCTGCAGCACCTTGAACTTTGCAATCTTCGCATCATTTACCTGACTGTACTAAATTGACTGTTTCAGGTTATATCAAAACCAAATACCCTAAAAACATACAAGAATTTTGAGGCTGAGATATATGTTCTGACAAAAGATGAAGGTGGTAGGCACACTGCATTTTTCTCAAATTACATGCCACAATTCTATATGAGGACGGCAGATGTTACTGGGAAAGTGATCTTACCTGAAGACATTAAGATGGTCATGCCTGGAGATAATGTGACTGCAAAGTTTGAGCTTTTATCTCCAGTTCCTCTTGAAACAGGTTTATCTCCGACATTCCATCTTCTTATGAGTAATGAATCATAAATGCCTTTTAGCTCCGGTGTTCTCTATTTACTTTGTACTTTTATGAAGTTAAACAACTGTCCTAGTGTCCAAAAAATGCTGGGAAAGCATGTGCCGTAGTTGAAGATTTACATCTTTCATGCTTGAATGAGTGTGCATTTAGAAAAAGTCATACGCATTATTTCATTTACTTCCATTGTGTGATGGAAAGGTAGGGCATATCATTGCTAACCTCTAGATAAAGTTAAGCAACTGAGCATGCATTGAAACTCCTACAGCGGGGTTATTGTAATAGTGTTTGTGGTAGCTAGACCCAACTGTAAACAGTTATGGCAATAGTTAGTTAACAGTTATCATATTCTTTTAAATGGAAGGGTGTCAGCAACAGACGGTTGAAAACAAACTTGTTAACAAGGTATGCCTGGTCATGAAAATTTATGTAGTCATACCTGAGCCTGAACTTATGAGGCTAAAGTCAAATTTCCTGGCTTCCTGTATGTGCATCTGTGCTAATTTTAAGAGATGATAAATCCTGTTGCTAAATTGGTTTTACACCAATTCATTTTGACAGTCAAAATATTTCCATCGGCTCAGATCATTGTCCTATCTTTGTGGAAAATCTTATTTCTAGGTCAAACAATTATTGAGTGTACTGAACAAGCTGATGACCTTTGACTAGCATGCTGTTCATGATTTTTCTCCTTCTTCCCCTTTATATTTAGCTTATTTCTGTTGTTTTTAACTAAGAGGTTTCAGGTATTGTTAAGATGTGTATCCTGAATTATGATATATTCTTCATTAGTGGTCTGCAATCTATAAAACTAATGATGCTAGTTTATGCTAGCTGTGGTTACATATTTAATTTATTAGCCTTGAACCATTCTTTACTTCCCAACTCATACGTTTGCACTCGCTTCTTTAAGTGTGTTAGATGTAACTTTTGAAACCTAATGCATTCTTGGCTTCCTATTGGTAAAACAGGGCAAAGATTTGCTTTACGAGAAGGAGGTAGAACAGTTGGTGCTGGAGTGGTTTCAAAAGTACTTGGCTAAGATGCCAGTGATAATTCTCCAACTTTTACACAATGCTGGATATAAATTGAAGGTTTTTTCTCCTTGGATATAGCAGGAATTATTGATGGCGGCTGACCATTTATTAAGATTTTATGCAAGTTCTGGTAGGATTTGGTGTACCAGTAAATCATAAGACTTTTTGAGTTTTTAATGGTGCCCTAGGAATTCTAAGCATGAATAAATGAAACAAATCACAGAATGATGAGCTTGTAAAAAGTAGTATTCTCTCGTGCCTGGATATATGAAGTGTATATACCCTTTTTCTTACAGTCCTATCTCCATGTTCTTATTTCTGGTGAAAGTCATTTAAGCTTAAGGTCGTGGCTTATTGTCTTCTTTAGCCAAATTCTGATTTAAACTAGTAACTTGGAATATGACATACAGTCTTTGTGTGTTATATGTACCTCTGACAGGAGTCAATGTAATTGAGAGGATGGAGAATTTCAGATAGCAACATGACTTGCTTTACTGTTATATAACATTTTGGATGCAGTTTGGTTACATCTAACGACGATGGTAGTTCTGTTTATGATGCTATTAAGCATTCATGGTAATTGAACATGCATGGTGAAGGGAAGAGACATCTGGTCCAGCTCATCCACAATGATGCAAAAAATTGACTGCATCGTGTTTTCTTTATTTTCATAATTAGCAGTGCTTTTCTACTTTGCTACTCTTCCTTCTAGGCACGCATCATTTTAAGGTAAAATGATCTCTGAATTGCATTACAATTTAAGGGATAGCACGTAAGATTAAAATTTTCATGAAAAATCAATGCTTGAAAAGTAGATCGGGAAATGGGGATAATGAGTTTGCATAATTACATCCTTTATTATTTTAGAGAAAAAGAATATCTCTATTATGTGAAATTTTTATGTATATAGTATATACAAGAAATTCAACATACAATGCTTGTTTTGCAAAATTCATTCTCCAGATGGCAAATTTAACCATCTACCAGCAGCTGCATTGCAATTTCAACTAATGAATGAATTGTTGTGCTATGTCGGCTCAGCCCTACAGTCCCAGAGAAAATATTGAAGCTCTCAATATCGGATATGGTGTCCATCATGTGTTCTAGCTGTTCTTCCATCCCTAAACTCTTGAAAGTTAGGATGTTTGTTTTCTTATCTTTCATCATCCAGATTGCCAACTCTAAAACAAACCTCCTCATCCTTGGAACCCTGATGGAAGGATACTGATATTGCTTCAGAGTCGAGACAAGTTTCTTAGCCACTTCAGCTTCTTGGATGCCCGCTTCTCTGAAACATAATGCTTGATTCCCATGATGTCATAAACTTGAAAATACGTGCTGCTAATCCAATCATTACTTCCTGCAACTTGGTTTCTTTTGTCATGATTGCTTGAAGGACCTGCAAGGGGAAAATTGATAATTATTCAATGTTGTTTCCTTTCATGAATTATGACCACATAGCGCAACAAGAAAAGGGATGAAGAAAAAGCTTTTGCAATGTAGTTATTACAATTTACCGTTGGCCCTGCATCAGTAAGGTGGTGCAGTTGATCAAAGCTATCTTCTCCGCTGGATACACATAAATTTCGTAGAATTCTGCCTGCATTAATTCGAAGTAGTGGATCTTCTAACTCTAACGCTTTAACAAGCTTTTCAGTGACATTTAATTTCAATATGCGCAAGCAATTACTTGTGCTTTCAAATGCCAGCATTGATAGTGCTGCTCCTGCTGCAATTTTTACATCTTTGTGCTTTTCATCTGTCACCTGCTTGAAGAAGATGTTGAACAGCTCCTTGAGGACCCCACCTGTGCCACCAATTCTCTCTGTTGCGTCCTCTTCCATTGCCAGATTTCTTAGGATATCTATTCCTAACTTTTGCAGTGTTGGATGTTTCTCCCCATACCTCAATATGTCTCTGATATTGCTGATTGTGAAAACTATCTCTGAAATTTCTTTCCTGAGCTGTTTGCCCGTGGCACCAGTAGTGCAGGACAGTCTTTTTACTACCTGCAGAGATCGCTTCACTGTTAAAATCTGAGAGGGTGTGGCTGTCGCATCCGTCAGGAGCCTCTCTCCTGCGTGTGTGCAATCTATGATTTTTGGCAGGAGGCCTCTTGTATTCCCTATCTTCCCACAATTGTCATGGTCGCGAGCAAGCTGCTTCAAAATTGTGAGCCCCAAATGGTTGAATGTCCAGAAGCTATAATGTCCATCATCGAAGATGATTCTCTTTTCTGGTATTTCATCAGCTGCATCACCAAAGCTCCTGCTGATGTGGAGCAAGGATGATATTGATTCCATTGAACCTGGTATACCAGCTACCCTAAGAGAATTCTGCTTTTTACCAGCAAGGTGTGCCACAATTTCTGCAGCTGATTTTCTGATCTGTTCTTCTTCAGGGTCTTTCCAGTTCAACATTTCGACTAACCTTTCTGTTACAGATAAGTTTATACCAATCTTTTGGAGGGTGTCATCAGAAAACCGCTTGCTTTTTGAAAATGTTTCCAGAATTTGAGCCCCCATAAGCTGTTCATCAGGGGAGTTCGAGCCCAAGAGATCCATCGCAAACGAAACCATATCCATTTTCAGGCCATCAAAAACGCTTCCATAAACACATTGTGAATATGCATCATAGAAAAACCTTCTAATTGCAAGCATACCTGATGTCCCCATCTCACACTGCTTGTTCACCTCATCCAATATTTTGCGAAACGTTACATTCCACTCCCAATAGGCTTTCTCCAGGAGAAACAGCAGTGCTTCCGCCAAAGCTAATGAATAGAATATAATCAAAGCTGCCTTCCTGTTCCTCTTGTCTGAGTCATCTTTGGACACAGCGCCAAAGTTTCTCTTGATAAGCTTCATCAGGGAGAGCACTACACAGGTCGTAGCGGAGATGAGTTGGAGCCAATACAACAATTTACTAATATTTCTTGATATGAACACCCATGAAGCATACGGAATGAGAGGAACCTCTGAGCTATTCCACGTTCGAGTTGGCATCCTCTTCTGATGCCAGTTGTTTCGGTTTGCCTGATGGATGCTCTGTGTGATGATCTCCCTGCTCTGTCCCCTGCCTGGATTTCCAACAGCAGCAATAGGCCTAAAAATTGCCTTGACAGTTTTGATGACAAAGTTTGAGCTTGATCTGATTGCGCGGAAGCTACTAATTCCAACATCAGCAAGGGACCATGTGGCTTGGTGTTGCCATTCAAGCTCATGACTCCTGCTAAATATCCTTGTGCCCTCAATCAGCAGAATAATGGTTATGAACCAAAAATCTGTTTTGTCTAAAGTGATGGCAAAACCACCAAGAAGAACAACTGTAGCCCATATGAAACCTAGAGTTCCCAATCCAGTTGCTGCTTTTTCCAGCACAGCAAGCCTCAGAGCAAAAAGGGTCAGCTTCTTTTCTGGTGCACGGATTGCTTCTACCTGCCTTGCTGCAGTAACTGAACTGCCTGTGCTACTAGTGTTCTTTGTCTCAATAGAGCTTTGAGGTTGTAAGATTGTTGTTGGACTTGGACCTGGACCTGAACTGCCTGCTTCACTAATCCTTGCATTGAGCTCAGATACCTGCAGATGGATGCTTCCTTCACTATCTATCGACGATGCAGGATTCATCGTTGACTTCTTCTGAGCATTAACAAAAGAATAGCCAGGCAGTTTAGTTTGTTTGTAGTTTGACTTGACAATGGCACTGGGATCGTTAGGATAGGATGGAGTTTAAGGTGTAAAGTTCTTGGTTCTTGATCCTGATGGCTGTCGAAAAAAAGAGTTTTCCGACTGGAGTTTATATAACAACCAAAGGGAAATGAGCTTGGGCTTCAAGTTTTAAACAGTGGAAATTTGGAGGAAAAAGAAAGGCAAGTTGCTTTTCTTTCAGCCAAATCTCTTTTCTGTAGGTAGTTAGTAAGCAGTTTGCTTTTGTTTTTGGATTATCTAATCCTTCAGTCTTGACATAAGATTGTCTTTGCCAGGCAGCTCACCCTTACTTAACACCTTGGTTTTGATGGGCTGTTTCGATTTATGAAGTTTCTTCGCTTGGTCGGATTGGTTGGTCATCCTTTAAAGAATTAAAAGTCTCCTTCATTCTAACTGAAAAAAGGGGCAATAAAGTTGTTCATCTTTGAGTTTTAGCAGCAGACCTTTAATATCCATTCCAATAACTAAACAGAACTTTCATACGTACTCATTTGCAAATTGAATGTGATTAAGTTGCTTATTGCACAAGTTGCTCAGATAAAAAGATATTTTGTTACTCATAGAATTTATGCTGAGAGTACATCTAACTTTACAAAAACCCTTCTCAGAGATCATAATTTCTTGATCAATTTCTGCCAAAAATTCAGCGACAGGAAAAAAAACTATTGCTTAAAGCCTTGTTCGACTTTGACGTGGGTTGTGTGACGTGCAAGTCTGCTGATCAAGCGTTAAAGCAGGGCAGAATGGTTAAATTCAACCAAATTGCTTGTGCAGCTAGTTTTGCCATGTCATGTTTACTAATTGGAAGCATTTTGACCTTTCTCCTAAACATATCTTTGTAAAGTACAGAAAAGCACATTCCAATTCAATGCAATGCATTATCTCTGGTTTAGACTTTAGAGACTTGAATCCCTGAATTTTCTATTAGCGATTGTGATTCTTATCAATGACACGTCCAAGCATAATGCTGACAGAGAAATTATCTATCCAGAGAAATTCCAAGCTCTCCACTTGATCAAGCTGGCCCTATTCCATATAATCAAATCCATACCTCTTTACTACTAATCTTGCTATCTCGTGCTGATGATTATGTCTCGATTCAACTTCTAAGTTGAAGAAATTGAATGGTTCTTGATCAATTCTCTGGTTATGGGCTATGACTGCATTCATGGAAGTTGTCTAGATTGTGCAGTATTGGCAATGTAGATGGCTGTGGCTTGTAGGATTGGTTTATGGCGAGAGTCTCATGTTGAGTTAAGCAAAAAGGCTTGTATCATATGTGGCCATACTTCCCTTCCTTGCAAGATTGTGCATCTAACATGACAAAACAAACAAACATAGATTATGTGGTTCCATGACAGAACACAGACGTGGAAGCAGTCTTCTTCTTATACAACTAATGATACCTTAACCTCATGAAAAGCTGTTTTTTCTGTTTTGTATATAGATATATAAAGAAACACTGAGTTTGTTTGTTTGCTTGCATTTTGTTCGCAAAATGGGATTGTAGTGACACGTTAGAAAGGAATATTTATGATCTGTACATTACACGATTGATTGGGTCCCCTATAAAAGATTCTTTAGTGACTTTTGACATATACTACTGTCTCTCCCATTCTTGAAATTGATAGAGTTTCAGAAGAACGTAATTGGATAGTCGGCCCCTAATTAGCTTTGAACAGAAATGGTGTTTTGTACAGAAACCTTGGGTTCTATTTTGAGCCTTGATCGGTCCCCAATCTGTCTAATAGTAATGCTTTGCCCAGTGGGATGTAACATGCAGCTGACGCAGCTGACAGCCTGTTTGTCTCTAGTAAAGGAGACTTGATAAAACATTCATGACCATAGAAATAGAACAAAGACCCTACATCACGACAGTAGATAAGAGTTAAAAACATTTACGAATCTATGAATGTGACTTCGACTGGAAAAGATCGATAATTAAGCTGCATTATTCAACAAATATAAGATTGCTTGCATCCGAAAGTCACGCTATATATGAAGACATTCTTAATAGAAATGATATGTTTGAGCCCAAAGCTGAAGATTTTCCCGATAAGATACATAAAGATTGATTAGCTACAATAAGCAAGTCTCTGGTTTTTCCTGTATAAAGTCTTTGGTCCAAAGTCTTCCAACACGTTCTTGATTTACTCTGAAGGAACAGCGAAACATCTGCACATCTTCTGCTTTTCACTCGCACGATTCAAACACTAACGCAAAATTATAACACAAAATTCCACAAGTTCTCAGAACAAGTTATACCCTTGCTTGTACAAAATACAATAGTATTTCTTGTATAACACCTCCAATTCAAAACCTAAACCTGAAGATTTTCTCAAACGACCTCAGGTCTTTCAGCAGTTATCTCAAAGATGAGCGTGGCGGCGTAGCAACATCATTACCATGGTAAATGCCTCCAAGTCCTCATGACAAATAATAATGTGAAGTGTAGAGCTGGATAAAGATACAAGTAACAAGAAGAAGTAATGGATAATAGAGAAGACGAGACATTTTCGCCACACCATCTGTTTCATTCGAAGGAGAAAGTATTTCAGTTGCAGGTTTAGCTTCAGCAATCCACAACACTCCAAACTTTCAAACTTAGAAGTAAAATGAATGATGGTTGATTTAAGAAATCATCCATGCTGACACAAGCCAAAATTTTCCATTCAGGAAATCTCAAGGCGGTCTTTTGCCAGTTTTCTTTTTCTTTCATTCTACTTCAAGAAACCAGCACTAGTTCTGAGAGGTGATCTGTGTTTTATCAAAGGGAGAGCATAATTTTCTTTCAAATGTCATAATCAGTGGTTCAGCATGAAAAAAGAAAAAAATTTTCACAGCACTTTATATTTATTATTATTTTTTTTTGGAAAGAAAAACTTCTTTGAATGTGTTAAGCAAATAACCAGCAACCATCCACCTTTCTCATGTTTCAGCTCTCATGGTGTGGCACAGGGGAAAAAATTACTGCAACTATGTATCCATGAAGTCACCAATCAACAACAGTCAGAATATACATTAAACAGTAATCCGACACCACCACTCAGCAGATACCATTTGCCGCCTACAAGAACATACAACTGTAAGAAAGCATGGGAAGTATTGATCTTCAAATACATGGTTGATGAATGATTACTCTCTAATTCATATGACGAGAAAGGGAAAAAGTGAAAGAACAACTTGATTCACAAACACTTCAATTCATCAATGTTTCAACCTTAAGGTTCAGAAACTTAGCAATTTTTCCTGGATCAAAGTCTCAAAATGTATGCTAGAAAACATAAATGACGACAAAAAATACTAAAAATTTTCCCCTTGTCATATGATTCTCCAATTCATATGATGACAGAGAAAAAGTGAAAGAACAACTCAATTCATGAAGTTTTAAGGTTCAGAAACTTTAAATTTTTCCCTGGATCAAAGTCTCAAAACATATGCCAATATGTAAATGACCACTCAAAATACGTATAAGAAAAAAATGAGAGAATCCTGCTCAAAGTATTAGTTTGAGCAATATAAGTTAATACACAGCTTTGCTCTAGAGGTACAAGTAAAATAAACAAGTAAGACGGCCTTAGCGAAACAAAACCTTAGCATTATTCATAGTGATATAAATCAGTAAAACAACATTGAAACAAGTTTGCCACTGCTACGGATTACTGAAAATGAGCTACTTGAGTCTTTAAAGATTGATTGCATGACTACTTCTGGAGTGCTAGCTGCTACAAACTCTCCAATTAAAGAACCAATTACTCAAAAAGAATAATCAGCAAGGACATAACTGTCAGAAAGAGGAAAAAGAAGGTTAAACATTATCAACATATCAATGACAACCAGATGCTTGCACTGCCTTTAGTTCACTTCCTATAATTATGAATAGAAAGAAATTAAACCCTCGATAACTCAAGATTAACTAGCTGACTTGGGCATATTTCCACTTTTTTCCCAATTTTCATTTTGGCTAAGCAGGCTTTCAGGAGGAATTATCCATATGCAGTTACTTCTGATCATTGCTTTTGCATTCTCTCTCATAAAATATATGCAATGCCTCAGCTCATCTACAAGATCAATGCCAAAAACCATGAGGACACACTGAAATTTGTGAAAACGAATCTTTGTGTAAAACCCATATCTTAAAAATAAAAAAAAAGACAGTAATGGCTCCAAAATAGCATCAGTTACTTACTCGACCTAAGCAAGCCAGTATTTCTATTGAAGAAGACTTTGCAGAAGGTATTGAGATTGGGCTATGAATAAAACTGAATCCTAAGCACTCCACAAACTGAAGAAAAAATCTAAACTCACGCAGTTTTATTGAATGAACACCAAACCACTGAGAGTACCAAGTATTCAAGCTGAAAGACGGTGACAAGAATTCACTGACAGTGGACCTAACATTGCATTAACTTGAAAAAAGGAGAAGTGCCTCAACTGTAGCTACAAAAATTGTTTCACTGTAGAAAAGAGACAATACCATAAACATAACATTCTAGCTTTGACAACCAATGAATCAAATTTTCATAATTTACCTAATCGATTGAGAAGACCATTCCAGCACTAAATGACTATATTCCTTTGATTCACTTTAGCCTTCTCTGCATCAATAATTGACTCAACCAACTTAACCGTTCCATCCAATTCCCCTTCCTTATTCACCACCACATAATCAAAATTGCTCAAATGCTTGATTTCCTCCTTGGCCGTGGCAATTCTAACAAGCAAGGTCTCCTTAGTCTCAGTCTTCCTATCAATCAACCTTTTCACCAATGCCTCCTCACTCTCAGCAACCAAGAAGATGAACACAGCAGACTTCCCCAAAATATTTCTCAACGTTGCGGCCCCTTGTATATCGACTCTCAATACAATATCACTCCCTTTAGCCATATGTTCCCTAATCTGCTGTTTTGGGATACCCTTATAATCACCATACACCAACGCATATTCCAATAGCTCGTCTTGCGCAATCATTTTCAAGAACTCCTCTTTACTCACAAAAAAATAATCTTTGCCATCAATTTCACCAGGCCTCATTGCCCGGCTCGTTGCAGTAACAACAAAATGTATACTTTCCCTAACTTCCCTCAACCTTTTGATAACTGCATCTTTACCAACCCCACTTGGTCCACTGATCACAATCACCAAAGGATTAGGATTAGGCACCAGCGGCTCAGAGCTGAATGGGGATCCTAATGAGGCCTCCAAAGCCCGATACAGCTCAGCCCGGTCTGCAGTTTCTGGGCATGGTATGGGGACTACCGCAGGTCTTCTAGCATCACCCATTGGTGAATTTGCAGAAAAGAAGCACCGGGCCGGTAAAACTGGCCTGTGGGAGGTGAATTGTAGAGTTTTTGGGGAGGTGAGGAATGCTGGGCTCGAGGGGAATTCAGCAAAAGGGTTGATGAATTTTCGACTGAGGAAAAATGGGTTGTTGTTGAATTTGGCTAAAGATGTGCACAGCCTTCTTACCAGCATCGATTTGAGTTTGGTTTGAGTTTATAGAGAAACACTGTGTACTTGTGTGTGAGAATTGAGGTATTAGATGAGGAAATATCGGAACAAAGAATAGGTATTGTTGGGTACGGGGAACAACTGTAACAGATTTTTGCCGCCAATTTGAGAGAATTTGTTGACAGTCTAGACGTTAATGGGATCCTAGATTTAGGGTTTGTCTCCTCTACACACTTTTTTTTAGTTTTTTTTTTGGGGGGGCGCGGGGGTGGCGGCGCTTGGCCTCTTTTGTCCATTTTGCTCTTTTTTTCCTCTATTAAAATGGAAACTAACAAATGAATTCTGCTCGTAAATTTACTTTTGTGTCGGATTATTCTTTTTGGCTGTTCTTTTTGTTCTAATCATTTATGGCTTTTTCAATTTTTGAAGTTAAAGAATCTAGTTAATTTACGGTTAGATTGTCCACCAAGTGCACGACCTTACAGATCGAACTGCCATCACTGAGCAGTAGATTCTGATTGTATGCAGCCTATCCATTGATTCAACAGTAAGTAACACAGAGATGCAGAAGTAAAAGTTCTTGCTACTCTACTTTTGGCTTGTATACCAAATGGGGTTGGCCAAACAGACTTATTTCTTAGTACAGAATGGTTCATTGACACAAAACCAGTAGTCCTGATGTAACAGATCATGTAAGGAGTTTACAACTGATATCACTAAGGAAAAAGAACAGAACAATTAGTGAAAGGAGATTGCTCTCGTTCGAACATCCACATGCCCTCTTCATCAGAATAGCAGTTGTAGAAACGAGTAAATGCCTGCCTCTTTACACCCAAAATCAGTGCTGTTAAAAGAAAGTAGTCTTTACCACATATGGACGATGTAAGAGTTACACACTCTCAACTTCTCAAGAGCGCTTCTAGTTCTGTCAAATCACCCTGTCCCAATTATACAACAAACCACAAATCATATAGAGCAGTCATGGTATATCAAGATGGATCATCCATCAAAGCGCTTGCTTAATCTGGGAAGTAACAGTCTGCCAAAGTTCATGTGAAGATCAATACCACTGACTTCCAGATCCAACTTGAGCAGCAGCTACTTTCCTCGCCATATACTGCTCAGGTTTAGGCTGCAACGGGTTAGGTCCTTCAATACTTTCTTCTTTATCACTTTTATAGGATGGATGCCTCTTAGGATATGAAGAGGCAGAAACACCATATTGATTTGGAACGGCAGAATTCCTAGCCATTCTTCGCTGCTCAATAGCCTCTGCAGCTGCTGCTGCAGCCCCACAATTGTTGTAACGCAACACTGAACCAACAACTTTCCCAGGTCTAGCAGCACCTGCTGTGAAAACCACAAAGATTCAGGCTGGCATACAAGAATCTTAATGTGCTGATACCTTGAGAATTGACATGCATGAATGTTAGAAACATAGACACTGTGTATATGTTTAAAATCCTAAAACAGAGCACCATATAGGTAAATGCGTTCTAATTAATCTCTCTGCTCGAAAGAAAAGGCACTTTTGTTCTTCAGGAAAAAGTTTGACCAACACAGATAACCTTTTTTTTTTTTTTTGTTGGTGGTAGATATCTTGGTTCTTGTATGTCTTCATGCAGGACCCATGGTGAATTCAAAAAGTGGCTAACAAATGTTAAACCCTGAAACAAATGCTAAACACCTCACCTCTTCCCACCTTTAAGCAAAAGTATGAGCCTAGTTACAATTCTCCAAGTGAAATGAAAAAGGGGAAATGAGTTAATTGCTTTCGTAAATGGGGGAACCGCAACATGTTTGAAGCATATCAACATAGCGCTTCGTCAAAGAAATTTCACTAGTAATATGGGAAAGCATTTTAAAAGTCTGTTTGTCCTCATAAGGCATGGACAAACCTTGAATGCTCGGAGGCACTTGCAAAGGAAGTCTTGACATAGGGATCCCAGAAATTCTGTCCGTATTTGACTTCTCAACTTCTTTTATGCAGAATTTCGAGAGATCATTTGCAACTTCTGCTGCATTCTGTGTTGAGTTATCCGAGTACAAAACACAGGGCCTGCAACCAAAGCAAGTTTTAGTTCCCCATAGAAGCAGAAAAAATAAATCTGGTAACTCAAAGAAAAGCTTGAAAGCCGAGTAAAAGGATCACAAGAAATATGCCAGAAGCTACCTTGGTAAGGATGAAGCTTGCTGCCTTTCAGGAGGAGCAGCAGCTCCACCATTCCCATAGCACTCCTCAAGATAAGCAAATTGCTTCTTGAATTTATCAACAGCACTGGAACAAAATGATAGAAAAATCCATCAATCTAATAAATATAGGTAGGAAAATGTCCCTGGGGAGGTTTAGGACTATTTCATAGGAAAAAAAAATTGTAAACAAGAGAATAACCCTTTGAGTCTCAAGTTGAGTCAAACAGATATCCTATGGGACACTTGCGTTCTCCCATTAAACAATGACATGGACCATAGATAAACTTCAAAGGAATAGATACATAAACGAGAATGAGACACAAATTCAAACTTTCGTACTAGGAAAAAGTGAAATACATTGGATCCATAAATAGCAATACAGCAAGCATGAGAGTCATAAATAATATTGCTTTTCTCATCCGACCAACCTTTTTGGGCCACTTAAACCAAAACATTGAATGCAAACCAATGAAAGTACTACTCAATGTGCCAAATGCACCAGACTAAACATCTTCATGATCTGAACTAGCATAAATTCATGCCAGAGCAGTCAAACAGCATACGTGCAGTCATCTAATTTTGAAACAGACAAGCAGTACTCACTTAAAAAGACAAATTTGAAACACAAATAAAGAATAACAGGTTCAGAATAGTGCGATCATTATAAGCAAATATTTCCATTTTTTACATATTCCTGCATAGAATAAAACGTATTTTCAAGCACTGAACTTAAAATACTTATGTTGAAACATGCATAGCTCTCAGGTTTATTGAACAAAGAGAAGAACTAAAAGGGAGGTCAGGAAGCAGTAAAATGAAGTGTGCAAGAATGTTGCAAGATGTTTCAAATATCCTGTTAAACGCAAACAAACAGGTATTCAACAGCAAAACCGTACAAGAGATTTAGTTTTGAATATAGTACCTCGGATACATGAAGTTTGTTGGTTCTGTTCCCTCTAAATACTCTTTCAACATCTTCGGATGATATTCAAGAATCTCCCGGTAAATTAATTCTCTTACATCTTCTTTTGTTATTCTACGTCTTTCAAATTCAAATTCCATTTTTGAGACAGGCTGAGCTGAAGGTTCTCTCTCAACTTTGGCCAAGTTCCTGAAATATGGATCTGCAAGAGCCTGATGGCTTGCATGCAATATGCACTTTAAGAAGCTGGAGACATATTGACTTGCCAAGACTTGAAACAACACACTAACAGATAAGGTGTACCTCTTCTGCATTAGGCCGATCTTTGGGATCAAAAGCAAGCATCCTTTCCAACAAACGAAGAGCAAGGGGGTCTGCATTTGGGAACTTATGGGAGAAAGGAACAGGTTTTTTCTTTCTCATGCTACTTAAGTATCTCCTGGCCTTTTCATTTCTTATCTGTGAGCAGAAGGTAAATAAAATATAAAGATTAAAAAAATTAACAGTACAATTTTGCGTATACAAGAAAAAAATCACAGCAAACAGACCCTAGCAATGGCTTCAGAAGATGGTGTTCCGAGTAGATCAGTCATCAGGTCCAATTGATGAACTACATTTTTTCCTGGAAATAAAGGTTTTCCAGTCAAAAGTTCTGCAAATATGCAACCGATGCTCCATATATCAATAGCCGGCGTGTACTGGTAAAAGGTTGATGATAAACATTTGTTAGAACATGTGTATGGGTACAGAGTTCCAGAGGTACTTAACATTGACTCAGATCAAGCAATATGAAGTTTAAAATTCAGAAATTTGCACCTTGGAGAAGAAGGATCCACACAATTCAGGAGCTCTATACCATCTTGTTGCAACATAATCCTAAAAGCACCAAAAAAATATATAAAAATAAAAACAAAAATACAAATACAAATAAAAATAGAAAAAAAAAGATAAAAAAGATACAAATTCTAAATGCCTAATGCAGTTCTTATAAAGCACTAGTCCAGTGGGCAAAGATATCACCAAAAGGCATAAGCAAGAACTTACTGTCCAGAATATCGCAGTAGGAGTATCATTGAATGCCACTCTAGCTAGACCAAAGTCACATATCTTGAGCTTACAGTCAGCATTAGCTAAGATGTTCTTAGGTTTCAAATCACGATGGAAGACATTAGCTGCATCAAAGAACTATGATTATCAGATCTGGAAATGGTCCTGTAGCCTTACCATGTACGTAACTTAGCTAAGTGAAAAGCCTAGCTTCTTTAATACTGTAAATTTGTGGTTTTGTCAAAATACCCAAAGATAGACATTAAAGTTGCTTTGCTAAACCAAATATTACCTGTGTGTATATACTTCAAGCCCCGAAGAAGTTGGTATAGGAAGAATTGGTAATGTTCTGGCGTCAGATCATCATTTGCCTTGATGACCTGATGTAGATCAGATTCCATAAGTTCAAATACCACATATATGTCTTTGAATTCCCTTCTAGATGGAGGTAGCAAGATATGTTTAATTTCAACAATATCCGGATGACGAAGAAGCCTAAGAAGCTTTATCTCACGAAGGATACGTGTGGCATCGGAGACATGCTCAAAGATGTCATTTATCTTTTTTATTGCAACTTTTTCTCCAAGATGTGTATCATAAGCAGAGCATACAACACCATAACTACCCTTACCAATCACTTCCTCTATCTTGTATCTGCTACCCTCACCATATTCTGTAAAGAAATCTACATCTATAGATGCCTGCATCATGAAAATTTAACATACCGTGTCATTGACATCATATGATACAACTGAACAGTATACGTCAAAAAGAAAAATTAGCATCTATCAAATTCCAAATTCAAATTTAAAATAATTGTTAACTCAAATCCCTAAAACTTGCAGCTTAGAAGTCCTATACAGAAGAAGCAAAACATCCACCATCATTATCAAGCCAAAATTATATAGTACTTAAAGAAACAGGTATTTTACAAGTTAAAAGGTTCAGCTAGTTGGAAATACTAGTTGACTACCAAAGCACTTTTAGAAGTATTGAAAACTTAAAAAAAGCAAAGCCCTTTCGAATCCCCCTAGCCCTCCCTCCGCCACCATCCACCATGGGCCTTAATTATTTCTCAAATAGTGTTCCTCGTGAGGAGTCATTTTACCAGGATCATTTGTCAACCAATGGTGAAATGTTAGATATTTGATGCCACATGCATCTCAATTACAAATTTCCTAGCATTGGAACACACACTACCCACTTTTCATAAGGCATTAAAAAGAAAACAATTTTAGCAATTGCACTCCCAAATCAGGCAAAAATATAACTGAGATTTTAGAATTTTATTGAATTCTTCCACTGCAAGCTTAAGGAACAAAAAAGTGAAAATAGAATGCAACTTACCATTTAAACAATTTCAATAGTAATAAGTCGAGGGTGGCAGGTGTCTGAGGATGACAACAACCCTACTAAACTCTCTAATTGTGCTACAAAGTAAGGAGGGTAACTATAAAGTATAAATAGCAAGTTGCATTACACCGTACACTTGGAATTTCATTTCTAGTCAGTAATACACCGATACACATGTCAATTGTTCTGTGATCTAAGGTGACAAGAGCAAAAATGTCTAGCAAATGAAATGGGCCAAAAAAGTAGAACAACCTACAGCTACTTTCCAATTTGTTCTATTATTCAAAGCCACAAAAATCTTATCAACGCAATCCTAGAGTGAAAAATACTACAAAATGAATCCCAATTTGAAGAAATCATAAGCAGGGCTGCACTCTCAAAACTGTTTCATCTTCTGTCACAAAACGATAGTATTGATAAAGAAAACAAAGCATCAAGCAAATCCTTTATCTTTAAGATCTTCTCCACATTCCACACCAGTATAATTAAATCTCTCAGATATGTACATTGAATAAAACAGATTCTTGGAGATTTTATTGCTCTGGATAAAGAAATAGATCTTATAGCATAAGCATTTAGTAAATATCCGTACATATAGAAAATATAACCAGAAATAAACATAAAATTTGATTGCAAAAGAAGGGGCAATACCTTTTTCCGCTGATCAGCCTGCATATTTCAGCAGCCAAGCATCAAACAACAACTAAATAGAATCACTAAGCAAAGCGTAGATCAGATGACAACCACAAAGATTGACTTCCAAGCAAAGCGTTAAGCAAAAGATCCCTTCTTTTTTCGGGGTTGGATCAAAACAATTGCAGAAGAAAATAAACAGTCAATTTAAGAAAAACCAAGAAATAATTAGCCAAAATACACTCAAGTTAAAACTCCAGTGAGACTCTAGAGCTGAAAAAAAACAATTAGCCAAACAAAAAAGATGGGAAGAACCCCTTAACATAAATCCAAGAAACAGTTAAATAACTAACTCCTGTGAGGATAAATGTGGGAACTTATACTGGGTTTTCGTCAAAATATAAACTCAAGATTTTGTAGATGAAAACAAAAAAAGATTCTTGGAAGCAGCGTATTTGATGAGATAGATGGAGAACAAGAGTATCTTCAAAATTTCAACTAAAAAGGGAAAAATTTGGCGATGATCTCTAATGTTTGTTTAACAATGGGGAGAACAAGAGCCCAACTTTGTAAAAGTGTAGTCAAGTTATAGACTTTTTCGGAGAGAATTGATTCAATAGCGCTTAGATCTTTACTCTTCTAAGAGAGATCTTTGAAAAATGGCTGTACTTGTATTTGTACAAGTTGGGAGAGGGAGAGGGGGAGGGACAAGGGAGAGAGAAACAGCGTGGAAATATGTGCAAATAATTTCATCCATGTAAAAATTTCCGTACTAATAAGCCAACAAAAATCCTATGCTTTGTGGCAGCAAAAGGCTCACTGAATTTTGGAACTTGGGCATATACCGTAGGCAGTGGTGGTACTATACTTGCGAAAAGACATGCTAGCCATTCTATTGTTTTAGTTCAAATACTAATTTCCAAGGTAAAGTCAATTGATGAAAACCAATTGAAGTTTGATGTAGAGTTAATAATAGTAGTTTGATCAAAAAAAAAAAAATAATAGTGTACTTCATAGGATTGATTCTTTGTTCTTTTTCTTTTTGATTGGTCTTTTCTTTCTTTCTTTCTTTCTTTCTTTTGACATCTCAAGTAGGATTGCTGAAATCTTTATTGTTTTTCAGGATTTATGTTTGATTATTTTCTTAGATTTGTTCAATATATCCATTAAAAAAAGAAAGAAAGAAAGATGTTTCTTCCTTTCCATTTTGCTTGTACTTGAATTGCAGTCACACAAATGCTCTTATCAATACAAACTTGGATTAAAAAATTAAAAAAAAAACTCATCTTTGGGCATGCTAAACGTGCTTTTTTCTAGAGGAAAGTGGTAAAAGAATTTAAAGCAGCAATGATACAGTCTATGTACTTAAAACATGAGACATTCTGGATACGGACAAAGAGGAGATGCAAAGTTGCAAGCAACCAGTAAAAAGCACGAAAGTGGAACCGAAATCGTGTAGAAATTTGTAATCGGGAATTATTTTTTGGTTTTTCAGTTTTTGCTTTAGATTTCTGCAGATTTCTAACTATACGATGTTTTAATTCAAGGGGGAAACAAAAAATTAGGAATAGTGAAAAAAAAAAGATTCCTGTTTGGATGGCTCTATTTTTTGAAAATTTTTTTAAAAAAATATATTGTAACGATTTGACGTACGTGAGATAAAAAAGTAATTGAAAAATATAAAAAAATTTTATTAAAAAATTATAATGCAAAAATAGTCTTAAGCTTAGAGCGTGTAGGGCCGACCTGGTACGATAAATTTATGTGCATTATCTGCTTGGGAATTGAAATTAATGCATTTGGGTCGGTCGAGAATAGGACTTGTAAATTCCCATGATCCACGAATCAGACTACTCCTGCTTCATCAATTCTACCATCATTATTCTTGGTTTTGTTTTGTGTAGCACTGTCTATTTCACGAGTACATATAACAAAAGAATTTGTTTTTTTTTTCCTTTTTGTTCATCAACTCACAATTGACGAATTCGAAAATTCAATTTCTACTAGATGCATATTAATGAGACCCTTTTTCTACATTTTTTATGAATATAATTTTTAATCATTTTTTTTGTTTCACATAAATCAAATCGTTACAATATATATATTTCTAAGAAAATTTCAAAAAATTGAGCAATCCAAACCGGACAATAAGTATCCTAAGCATTCATCTAATTTCCATCTATTTAACATATCCAACCTGCGGTTTAGTTGAAATGCTTTTCCACATTTGGCACTTAGCAGCGATTAGATTAGATAGTTGCATGTGCATCACATGGCCTCTTCAAAAGTGGAATCCGAGATACAATTAGAAACAAACACTATCATACTTTACTAGTATATGTTACGTGACAAAGCCAACGTCAAGCTCTCCCATCCCATGTAGTATTTATCTATGTTGCCGAATTATTCCAAGAGTTCATATTCTTTTTTCTTGGCCATTAAATATTTTCCTTCAAAGTTGATTTGAATTGGAAAGATATCTTTTAAGTACAGAAATTAGCCTAAATGCCCTTAGGAGAATAAGATCAACTAATCAAGTTTGAAGATCTTAAAGAAACGCTTTGTTTGGATTGCATTTTTCTGAACTTTTTGCAGAATAATTACTGCAGATATTTGATATATGGAAGGTCAAAAGGTGATTGGAAAATGTGTCTACGAAAAACGTAGTAATTTTTTTTTAGAAAATTGCAATCCAAACACAAAATTTCTCATAGAATCCTAATACTATTCACACAATTAATATGTTCAAAGAAATTTTAGACAAATCATGCAAATTAATCCTGATTTAAACTCGAACACTACTGATGAAGTATCAACAAAATTTTTTTTCTTTTTCCCCTCTTTTGGGGAATGGATAAGGCTACGTTGATATATAGGAGAAATGCATGTGCGATCAGTTGATTTCATCATGTCATTAACAGAGACGACAGCAATCATATCAATGGATCAATGATGGGAAATGCTGTGTTTTCGTTAGGAGTACAATTTTAAGGACCACAGGGACGTTAATAACGAGCTAGTGGCCTAGTACTACCTTTGCCTTGACAAAATTCACGTGTTCACACCAGAACTTTAGACATATAATAACTGCGTGCTTATATATTACTATTATCATTAGCAGTAATACGCACTAGTCACTGAATATTACTTTGGTGCTTAAGTTATCAACGGGATGCAATTTTATGGTCTTGCGCACATACCGAGCCATTAATTCCAATTCATAGGGTTGTCATTGCTTTTAACCCTACCTCGTGTAGGCCATTGCGATGTGCAAGAAAACAAGAAATCCCATAGATGAAAATCGGGTCACTTTTGCCTCATTTGCACAGTTACTTTTACTTCATATGGAGAAACCCTACTACTCCATGCTTTTGATTTGGTCTACATATTTTTCGAAAAAGAAGGAGATACTTAGGCCTTGTTTGGATTGCATTTTTCTAGATTTTTTTTTGTAAAAAAATTACTGTAACAATTTGATATATGTGAGGTAAAAAGGTGATTGGAAAATGTGTTTACGATGAAAAATTGCTGTCCAAACAAGGCCTTATACTCCTTTCTTATTAAAAGTAAGATAGTTAGAGTCGTAAAATGACTCGACATAAAATACAATATTAGAGTAGACTAACTGCTTCTAGTTTCCTTGTCTTAGTTTATAAAAAGGAAGGATCTTCTAGTGATCGATGAACCTACGCATATGATAAGTAGTGGACTTATCTACTCTTAAGTCATAACATTAGTTTACAAAAGGAAGGAAGGATCTTCTAGGGATGAAATTAGGGCATATGATGAGTAGTGCACTTATCTACTCTTCAATCATAGGGAATGAGGAGGACTGAAGAATCGAACCAAGGACCTCATTATCACTTAGTTGATACGTCTTAATCATGTCCTTCTTATATTTTGGAACCTTAAGCATTAATATAAAGTTGTATTCTTTGTCCAAGTAGTGTTTGGTATTGCATTTAAATAGATTCACAACATTTCATCAAAGAATTTATTAGCCAACAAATTTAAAAGTTGAGGGCCACATTTTGAAGGTATTGGGGACAACCGGTAAAAGAAGGGTATTTTTTTAAACTTTAGAGGGATCTATTGTGAGGAAAACTCAAAATATTCCTAATAACAGTATTAATTTGTACTGCATTCTTTTTTGGATAAAAATTCAATCGCAATACTCCTAATAACAGTATTAATTATGTTTTAAGTGGTTTTGCAATAACACCCGGCTTAGTTTTGAGGAAAGAAATGGCACCTTATAAAACTTCTAAGGGCTTGGAGCAAAAGTCTAAACCAAGGGGACCCACGCTTCACTGTCATCGGGGCAAGGCACTAGGCTCTTCAGCCGTCCGATTTTACTAAATCGTGCTCTTCACGTGCCACGTGCACTTGCGCTGGCCAAGCCAATTCGCCGTCTTGGTGATAACGACGTGTTCCCCCAGAGGGAATATTTCAAGGCTTTAAATTTTTGACCCCTTATTTTCTTGTTTTCATTTATTTTCCCCTTTTCTTTAATACTCAATTGTTCCACATTTCCTGCAAGCTGTAACGACAATGATGCAGGTCTTTAATGCAAGATATGAAGGTGTGAATTTATGAACAAAGGACGTGAAATTTAACCCTTTTTAATACTCCCTCCGTCCCACTTTAATAGTCCTGTTTTCCTTTTTAATCTGTCTCAAATTGTAGTCCACTTTCCAATTGAAGAATGTAGTTGTATTTTAATTTTCCTAAAATACCCTTATTCAATGTAAGTTGTTGTTACTATAAACCTACCTCATTTAATGAGAGTTGATTCTTTTTTTACCATCAATTCAAGTTCCCATAAAGTTGAACCATATTTAATGTGAGGGTATTTTAGGAAAATAGCAATCTAAATTTACTTTTCCAACAAAGTTAACTACCTTTTCTTAAACTGTGTGAAAAAAGAAACAGGACTATCAAAGTGGGACGGAGGGAGTATAATATAACCACAATTTCATTAATTCTTATTACTTACCAGGTTAAGTCCTTTTCTAACATTATTATATGATGTTTTGATGTAAAAGATAATGTAAAGATATGAATGATGAACTTGTTGATTAGCAAGCTTATTAAAGAATTCCACATCCTGCATTGCACGCTCCCTGGAGACATATATAATTTCTACGTTCTCGTCTTTCATGCAGAAATCGGACAAATAGAAGCTAAAATTTGGATGAGTATGATGGCAAGAATTTTGGTTGCTTTCATAAAGGTTAAAATGCTTCAACACCACCAGTAATCGAGTTCCAGCAAACTTCCTACTTCTCATTATTAATATATTTAAGTGAGAAGAACCTAATTAATCTTTCTGAGAATAAACATTATTGCAATTTCACTGTGATCAGTACTACAGGCGAGGTTCCAGTCAAAGTTAGCCCACTATTGCAATTGGTCTTTGAAGGGAAGTAGAATTGTCGTTTTTCAGAGAAGTCGCTCTCAAATGGGTAACCCTTGACCAAAATCTACTTTGCAGAAAAGATAATCAAGCAACAACTGGTGAGAAGTATAAAAATGATTAATTTTTACGGTGCTAGTCTAATCAATTGTGTAAAGTGGGTGGGATTCTTCATCTATATTTTGACGCTCTTTCTTGGCTGTCTTTTTATTTGGTCATGTTGGAAAGTGATAGAGGGCCCTGTTGTTCATTCAAAATCAAATTGAATTGACTGCCAATTGCACTTGAATACTTGATCGATATTGATTCAAAAAAGAGAAAAAGGAAAAAAAAAAAAAAAAAAAAGCCACTGCTTCCCAAACTCACCCCCATGTGCCTGATGGGTATACCTGGTTGGTTAATCATTTGGTTTCTATCTAATAGCAGAAAAATGGTCCTTGCTAAACCTACAAGGTTCCAACTAAAGATGGATGGATCTCATTCAATTTTGATCACAACTTTTCTGATATTTAATCCCATCTGGTATATTTATCAATAGAAAAAGAGAGAGAGAGAGAGATCGAAGAACAGTTCCGTTTGGTTTGCACATTGGAGCATTCTAGTTTTTATCTTTGCCCTAATGCACCATTTTTGTAGAAAGTGCATTAAAGTGTCCAGAGGAAAAATTGAGCAATTTTCGTCCATAAACTAATGATTGAAAAAAAAAATGTTAAGATTAATATCTTTCACATAAGAAGAAAGTTTGCTAAATGCCACGATGTCCTAAACATTATAAATTTTGGCCTACATTGATCCAAACTAAACTAATTCCTAGAGGAGTTCCGGACTCTTTTTTTGCCCCTCCCTAAACTTCTTGAATTAGTTGTAATCGGTTATGTCTAACAAGAGAATGACCACTTTTTCCTTTTTTTTTTTTATATGTTCTCTTTCCTTCGTAGTTTCTACATATTATCGCCGTCTTTTTTTCCCCCCTTTTCTCCAAAGGCTGTTACAAAAAACAGCATAAATTCGGAAGCCTTAAAGACAAAGCCTCGTACCTATCGAAACAAACCCTAGAAAGTTATTATCCACCAAGCCACTCTTCATAAGTTCTTGATCATCGGGGATAGCTCCCTTGAATATCATCATGGCTACGTCAAAAATGTCCTGGAGTGATGTGGTCAAGTTTTGTGCATGTCCAGAACCAGAACCAGAAACAACCAAACCGCCATCAACAGTAGCCCTTCCTAACATCCCAGACGAAATAATTACCTCTCATATACTTCCTCGACTTCCCATCGGGTCCTTATTAAGATTCAAGTGTGCGTGTAAGCTTTGGAATTCTGTAATATCTGATCCAGAATTTTCCTTCTTGAATCCTAGATCCATGGCTGTTTTTATGTCTTTGTTCGATGGGGACAGCAAAACCCATCTCCTATATCGTTTCTTGGACAGTGATGGCTCCATCAAAAGGGTCCCGTGGATGAGAACGAAGCAAGGATACCGCTACGAAAATTTTCAATTGATAGCAGGTTCATGTGATGGTTTGTTGCTAATACTTTTAGGCACTGATTTCCTCTTGTGGAACCCTTCAACAAGGAACTACTGCACAGTTCTAGAGGTAAAGTTTATGTATCCAGGTGTTTTTGGATGCAGCTATAATTATATACTCTGCGGGTTTTGTTATGACTCGGCTATGGACGACTACAAAGTTGTTCTTGGGGTTGGATGTCTATATCATAACCACTTCGATAGTCAGGCTGCTGCTGGTGAGCAGTATGTGATAGTAGCAGGATTGAAGGATAAACTCTGGAAGGAGATTAGATTTCCTTATCGTACATATGAGACCATCAATGGGGTTTTATTCAACGGTTTTCTGCACTGGAGAGTTGTTGATAACGTTGAGGGTTGCTACTATTTGAGGCTCCATTTATCTCATAAGATTGTTGCTTTCGATCCAAAGACTGATGAAGTTCAGGAGATTCCAATGCCTCGGTCAAAGAACAGGCAAGAAATCAGCATACTTGGTCTGGGCATTTTAGACAGCTGCTTCTGTATGACTTGCTGGGATAAGGAAACTTGTCTATCAGGGAATTTTGAAGTGTTTGCAATGAAAGAATATGGCAACGAAGAATCTTGGGTTCCACTTTTTGACATATGGAATTTGGATACGAGCCTGAACCCTTGCCCGAGAACTTTGGCTCCATTATTGCGAATGAGAAACGGTGAAGTGTTAATGTCGATGGATACAGGTGTTGTTTTCAGGTATAATCCTAAAACCAACAAGTTTACCCATTTTGAAGCCAAAGGAGGTGGTGTGAATAATCTATTTTGGCATGGTTGTGTGGCAATTGTGGAGAGTTTTGCTTCGCCTAAAGGCTACGGGTGGAATGAAGAGCAACATCGAGACGTACTAGAGCAAAGGCGAATTGAAGGACATTTAGGCCCTAAATTGGAAGATGAAGATTCAAGGGACTTTGATTCAGAAGACCATTTATTGGATGACAATTTGGCAATGGATTTAACGCAATTTGAGAATTTCATGAATTACCACTTTGAGTATTCATTTTTCTTTATTTGACACAGTCCCCTGTCGTCTATGTACGCACTTCCGATGGTTGCTATATTCCACAGTTGGTTAAATGGTAGTCATGGAAAGATTAATCTACTTTTCGGTCTTTGTTCTTTAAGAAATTATACTATACATAGTAGAAGTACAAATTGTCAGATCACTAATTGGATTTAGTAGTGTTTCTCGTCCATTTTCTTGATCTTCTTTCATTATGTTCCATTTCCTTTTAAAAAGAGAAGATCAGCAGCCTTGTTTTGCAACTATACATTAGCTAGCCTATATTGCTATTGATGAACCTTTTTTTTTTCTTCTTCTTGAATTTACTATGAGAAATGGTAAACAGTACTCTCTATAAGTCTCATCTCCAGTACGTGACAGTTAATTGATAGCAGCTAGCTCCTTTGGCTTTGAATAACTCAAATTCCTTCGTCCCAGGAATTGTACCTTAGCTAGCTAGATTATAATTATGGCATCCATCATCATAAACACTTACCAAGAATATCTAAATTCCCCACCAAATCATAACATAGCCTACTTGATGAACAACAATCAATCGAAATCTCGAATGCAGCAAACATTGAAAAACCAAAATACACTACTTCAGACATAGAAAAATGAGTGCGGAAAGTGGTCATTCATGAAATTCTCAAATTCCTCTAGTTCCACCCCTGAATGCTTTACCGGATAATGGGATGTTGAATAGTTTTCCTCTTCTGAATCACTGTCCAGATATCCTTCTCTGTGGCCAATACACCGCCCTCGATGCCGCTTCTTATCCCATTCCAAGCCAGTGGGGGATTTTAAACTTTTCCTATATAAAATTGGTAAATGAGGATATCTATGATATGCTACATAGGGCACTTGGGGATAATTATCATTATATTCCATCGTCTGAGGGCCGTAACTAAACATTGACACATTCCCGGCCTACATCATATCGGCGGCCATTAACACATGGCCATTTTGCATAAGCATGAGTGGTACCAACCGTGAGTAAGGAGGCATGAAATTTTGAGGAAAGGGGCTGCAGGGATCAACTGTCAGATTCGATATCTCAAACAAAGGAGTCCAAGATTTTTCAAAACCATATTCTTTCATTGTAATTACTTTAATATATAACTTGGCTGTCCCAGAAAACCATACAAAGGCAATCCTGTAAAACCCCTAAACCAAGTATGATGCCTTCTTTCTTGCTTGTGCAATTCTGCAGCAATGGAACTTCACTCATTTGATCAGTTTTTGGATCAAAAGCAATGATCGATCTTATTAGGCGGAACATATTCATATAAATCATCATCATCAATAATAGCTATCCAGTTTAGAAAACCATTGAATAAAACTCTTGTAGGCCGATGATACCGATAAGGAAATTTTAGCTTTTTCCAACATTTGTTTCTCAATCTGGCCACCAAAACGGTACTAGAATGGTGGGCAAGGCCTATAACTACTTTATAATCGCGAGTGCACGAGTAGGGATGGCGCCCCGCAGGGGGCGAACGAGGAGGGGGTTGGGGCTGGGGGTGGGGCGGGGGCGGGCCTGCTTAGAAACGGGGCGGGGGATGTATCCCCGCCTCCGCCACTTACTTTAAAAAAATAAATATATAAAATATATATGTATATAAATTATATATGTCATGAATCTAACGATGATAGTGTATACACCGTCAGTGTAGGAAAGATTTACTCATATAATTATATATATAATATATAATTTAATTAGTTACAAACTTATGATAATGATATTATTAGTTATATGTATTATATAATGTCTATTAGTATATATAATATAATTGATATTATTAATTATACTAATAATTATATATGTGTACTAATACAAATTATTAATTGATTATACTAAATTTACTAATACATTTATACTAAATCCCTAATTACACTTAATACAATAATATTTTTTTCTTAATAAAAGCACAAGCATAATAATGAATTAGTGATTGTATTTGTGCCAAAAGTGAAAACTTGACTACTTTAGTTATATTTATTTCATCATGTTGGATTGTATTCAAATAATTTTTGTTTTGTTTGATTGTTTTTATAAGTTTCAATTGTAAAATTACAATGAATAATAATTTGATGATGTGTTGATATTTTAGTACTTGATTATTTGCTAAAATTTGACCATAATAAAATTATATAACAAATTTTTATTAGTCCCGCGAGACACCCGCGGAGGAAGCGGGGCGGGGCGGGGACTGAGCAGGGGACGGGGGATGGGGCAGGGGCGGGGGGAGTTTGTAAGCAGCCCTATGCATCCCCCGCCCCGCTGCCATCCCTATGCACGAGTCGTAACAAATCCCACAAATTTTAGAATCATCAAATTTTAGATAGTCCAATTCTAGCACGTGGCTGAAGTATGTTGTCCATGGATTCCACGAGTAGAAAGAAGTTCCAAGAACTATGAGCAACAAACCGTCGCATGAACCCACAATATAGCCTTCAAAATCATTCTTCAATGAAACCTTTTGCGTGAAGCCTTCTCTATTCACAAAAATAGAAACGCGCATCATATGATTCTTTTGAGCGCTCAAGTGACATAAAAACTTCTTTAACTCTCTTTTCCCTAATCAAACGTCTCTATATTACCTTTTTTTTTTTAAATATCATTTAGTTAGTTTGTTTAATTTTGTAAAGCTTCTCACCATAAAAGTCATGCATTCTCCTAAAATGTTTGATAATTCAATTTTGTATCTGCCCAAATTTTTATATCTTATTACTGAACGCTGCCTATGTTTCCTCCGGTAGACAATCTTATAAGAAAGATCCATGGAAGTCTCAAGCAAGCCCTAATTAGACCCATATTTTAAATGGGTACTATTGGATGTATTTTGAATTAGGTCTAATTCCATATTTTACATACCCATTCCACCCAAATTAAACTTGGGTATGGGAGCCCATTGGATCTTAGGGGGTGCTTGTTTCACATATTGGAATCGGAAATGGAAATGGAATCATAGATTCTGGTTTTGGAATTAAACTTTTCATTTCAATATCTAGCTTGGTTCACACATTGGAATTAGCATCATTCCAACTCCTGATGCTTGGTTTGATGAGTGTTTTGGAATTAAATGCAATTAAATCCCAAATTTACCTCTGATATAACAATTCTTATAAAACAAAGGAATAATTGCAGAAACTGGTAGGTTTTGTATTTAACAAAAATATGAGACTTTGTAGATTTTGAAGTTTAAGGAAGGGATATTTGAAGTTTAAAGACCGTTATACAACTTTCAAAACAAACAAATTCATTCTAAATTTTTTTTGGGATAATTTCATAAACCAAATCGCAGTCACTTTCACAAAAGTCATATTTTCCCATAAAAGACCAACTCTTTATAGATTTCCTCTATTATAAGAACAGAGTATCCATTTTCCCATAAACAAATATATTTATCGGATAAAATAAAAATAAACCCGTTCTCCAATAAAACACCAACTCTTTATAGCTTTAAAATGAAGGGTTACAATGTCGCTGTCTCTATCACCATCAACTTTTGACTCCCTACTTCTTCCATCCCACCTAACACCAGAACGAAAAAGATTTTACAAAAGATCAAACCTTGCATGAAATGGTCAACTATAAAGCTTTATTAATATGTCAACCGCAACTATGTTCAAATGCTATACTGAGTAGGTTCTTAATATACAAAGAACAATTCGTACTAAAATCTCACAATTAATTCACAGCAAGTCATCCTTCCTGCACTGAACAAGACCCCTGAAGCGAAGATCTTTGGGTTGAGGTTCTTAATATACTGAGCAGGTTCTTAATATACAAAGAACAATTCGTACTAAAATCTCACAATTAATTCACAGCAAGTCATCCTTCCTGCACTGAACAAGACCCCTGAAGCGAAAATCACAAACCCCTTGGATTTGGGTTGTGAGTTTTCTTCAATTTTTCTTAGAGATCTTTCTGGTGGAGATCTTGTTGAACAATTTGCCCACTGAAGATATTTGCCCACTATTAATCCATTTAGATCTACTTTAGATCTTTTTTTTTCAAGATATTTTGGATTACAGATGAAAACTATATGATGAAGAAGAGGAGATAGGAAATCTGACGAAGAAGAAGAACAGAAGGTGCGGCGTGTGATGGAGACAAAGAGAGGGTAGATCCGTCATAAATGTTGTCTGAGGGAATATGTTGAGGGTTTTGTCCAAAACCTCCCAATTTGCTCGGGAATGGGATAACTCCGATTTTTTAGAAATGATTCCAAAATTTGCATTCCAATAGACTTAACCCAAGCAACAAATAAGGGATTCATTCCTTTCTATGATTCCCAAACCCTTTAACCAAGCAGCCTAGAACTTTTTGCCACCTCTAATAACAATGCACAATAGAAACTTTATTAATATTTCTTTCAAGTGTAAGTAGGGTTACACTCCATTCCCTGGATTACTCAATTTATTCCTTCCTTTAGAAACTTTATTAATATCTTAAACAGCAATAAAGTATATACACTGTCAGTGTATATAAGATTTACTCTTATAGTAATTATATTAAGAAAATTAAGAAGTAATAAGTGAGGTTGGGCTAAATTCGAATAAGACTCACAATCCAAGTATTATGTGAGTTGAGTATGAGTTTCACATTTATTAACCCGAAACTTGTAGATCGAAACCCGAAAATGTTAAAAATTAAATGAGTTGAGTTTGAACTTATGCCGGCCCGGCTCATTAGACCCGATTCATAGGCCTAGTTGAAAACTATGTTTTCACGTATAAACCAACGAAAGATTAGCTAAGTTTAGACGACAAAAATGAATCCATGCTTGATCCTGATCCAAGGAACAAGATCTATAAACAGTGCTCTTAGGTGGCTCTGCTTTAGCAATAGATACCTAAAAAAAATGAGGACTGCATGGCCAGCATTAGTACTAGTAACAGCTATGACAGCCCTGGCCTTTTGTGATGATTCTTCCCAAGTAGATCTGTGGCTTTTTGTAGGCCAATGAGTAGTATAAAATAGACTGTATTACCTTGACTATAGGAAAATGGAAACAAATTCTTGATTGATTTTCCCTGCCAATAGGAGTAGTCATAATAACGGACTTCTGAATCCTTAAATGGAATAGGATTTTTCTTTTTTATATATGGTATGCCACAAGAATGAAAAAGGAAGAAAGAAAGCTACTTCTTTTAACCCAAATAAAATATCTCATTTACAATAATAAGTTTTTCATCTATCAATGAGTGCATCCTGATTAAAAAAGCCCTGATAATGAAGTTGAAGTCACTCATTTGATTATTAATAACAGGAAAATATACTCATTAATGACTTGAGAATAGATATCTTCAACACAAAACAAGAGTAGCCTCCATTGTGATGCAATTTTTGAAGAGAGCTACTTGAGATACTTAACCAACCAACCCAACAAATCCTGATGAGCCTCTTCTGCTGCCTTCACCTCTTTTTCATCTTCATCCTTGTACCTCACAGACCATCCATGAGCAACCCCAGGAAATATCTTCACGAAACCATCAACCTGCAAGAAAATCTCTGTCAACGTCCTCCTCATTTGTCAACTTTGATAAATCTCAAAACTTTTGATTAACTCTGATTTGGACAACTTGAAATTTAATTGCAAGAGTAGCAAAGGATGCTAAACTAAGCTCAGTCTCTAATGGGCTTAGGCCTTTCAATGTACGGGGAAAATTCCATTATGGAACTATTCAAACAGTCAGAAAAAGAGCAAATATGGAAGAACTATAGGATGTGACAACTAAACAGATAGCTTATAGACAGGCGCCAGATTTAAATGGATAAAAAGTATCTTAAGTTTCTTACCTCAGGCTTAGCATCTAAGGCCTGGCCAAATTTTCTCAGTAGCTCTGGTGGCCCTGTTTGGTCTGTCTCAGCACCCAATATTGACATTGGAACTTTGACCCCTAAAATATACCACAAAAAAGTTTCATTTATTGCATTCATAAAACTGAAGCCAGAAGAGCCAGCAAACCTCCCAAATCTAAAATCCAGTATAATTTACTAGGAGTTCCAAACTATAAGCTGGAGATAATCAAGTCAAGCTACAGCAATCACAGGTATGCAAAAAGGAGAACTAGTTTAAAGCGACTCAAAATAATGGCATGCATTACCAAAATGCCAGAGAATATAGAACTATACATTTCAAATTAGGTAAAGATGAATATGTCTTGAATGAATGCCCCAGTTTTTGATAACCATATATAAATTGAAAAAAAAAGAAGAAGAAAAAGATTAAGAACAGATCTATACCCTGAATATCTTCTAAAGTGACGAAAGCAGGGTGTAAAATCACTGCAGCTTGGATACAGGCATATGTTGCTAGTTCCACAACAACTTTTGCTGAAAATGTAAGAGTTGGTGTTAGTAAACTAAAGAAAACCAAATTACAATCTTTCCTAGGAACGGAGAAGCAGACTGGACACTTGGAAACATTAAACTAGCAACTGTTGTCACTTGTCCAGAAAAAGATCTTACCTCCCCAGCAAAAGCCTACAGCTCCAACTTTAGTGATGCCTTTGCCTTTTAGAGCTTCAATGACTGACTTTGCATGCTCGAAGCCTTGATCCTTTGCAAAAAAGAAGTTTTCTAGATAAATATTTCCAATCTAGGACTCAGAACAAGCTTAGTAGAGTTTTAATATTTGAACAGACACACTCCTCCCACCTTTACTCATGGAAGGTGGCACCCAAGATTTAGAATGGACTATAATAAGTGCCAAACCAGTAAGTATTATTCTAGCAGATTCAGGAGGTAATCTAAAAGTGCAAGGAAGATTACTACCAACTTAATATCGACCAGAAGGATATGGAAAAGAAGAAAAGAGAAGAAAACTAACCAGAGAAGTGGATCAAAATCTGATGGAGTTTGAATTATCAATGTATGGTGTAGAATAAACATTTTTGCATTCATTGAGTAGTCTTTTTGAGAAGCGGTATTACCAGAGAAGCATTTCAGTCCACTCTGTTCTTTACTGGCACAAGTCTGCCATTCTAAATACATACTAAGATACTAAACTGAATCCTAGATTCAAGACATAAAACTCAGATCTTCATTCAGCTTTGTTGTCTGGGAATTTAACTCAGTCAAACATCATTCGGTCTATAATAGCCAACTAAAGATAGGTATAAAATGCCCAAATCAAGAAAACTAGATTGATGTGCATGAAAACTCCTGACGCAAAAGAGGTTTCTTGTTTTTCTTTTAATTGTCAACTTTGATGAATGAAATGCACAAACAAGAGCTGGACACTAATCATAAAAGTAAATTTAAACCTCATGGAATTCTAAATTATCAATGTATGACGTATGAACCACAAGTTGCACTCATACACTAGTACATTTATGTAAAGGTATTACCTTCAGTTTAACTCCATTCTTTACGGGCACAAATCTGCCATTCAAAAGTCATACTGATTGACTTAAGTGAATGTTGATGTTCAAGATATTAACCTCTGACCTTCATTCACACTAGTTATCTAAATTATTGAACATTGCCATATGTTCTTCAGTCTAAAATAGCCAAGATAAGTGTAAGAACCCCCAAATCAAAACAACAAAAGTGTAATGTAGATAATATTTCCTGTGCAGAAGACTTGTGACAAATCCAACTCTCATGAATGAAATGTTCCAACCATAACTGGGCTATCCCAGATGAATGCAATGCAGAAAATACAGCAAAAGGAAAGTCATGAGCTATACTTTAGCTTTTAAGAGTGCCAATGGCAAAATAGCTTTGACTGGTTCAATATTTGATCCGACAAATCAGAATAAAAAGACAAACCCGCCGTTCAGGAAGCACCAGTATGAAGTCTGAGATCTAAAATAATTAATTTATGTAAAATCTTGGCATGGTTCAAACTGGAGAGAAAAACAGAACTCCTGATATGGTAAAAGGAAATTATAGCATCCAATGCAGAGATTAATCACTGTAGTCACCTCCAGCTATCGAATTCAGCAAAAAAACAGTGATTAGGTTGTTATTAAGAAGAAGGCTTACAGGTCCATGTTTCTTCAGCCAAGCATCAATATCAGTCCCCTCTAACACTAGTACAGGATCTCCGAAAAAAAAATCTGGAACTACAACAAAAAATCCAGCCCCTGCAACTTTGTCTGCAAGCTTCCTTCACAGTTGAAAATATAATACAATAGTTTCTGCATAGGATTACTCTATATACAGGACTGCAGCTAAGTAGCTCTAGTTGATAAGCGACAGCTTAGCAGCATGTACATAAACTACATTAGAACTGTATGATGCCAAAAGAAGTAGAACAACAAAAATGCTGCTGGTATGTTTATCTTTAAGCCAGGAACTTCAGATGCTGTTTATCCTCTTATAGACACAGAAAATGGCGTCCCAGCTTCACCTTTTTTCTTAATAATGGAGGAAACAAGATGGAAAACATATATGAGCATGACTCTTAAAGTCAGATTATGGTGTTAGACACAAAGCTTGTTGCTTTTCATTTGTCATGTGCTAATGGAAGCCCAGCCTATCAAGGAAAAGGGCACAGCAAAGAAATTTAATAAACTCACTCCAACCCCCCCAGTTTCCACCCAGGACAAGAAGAAGAAAAACAAAAACTAGAAGAATCCTATAGGGAAGAGGTTCTTAAATCTCATACCTCAACTTTGGAGCTTCATATCCTGTACAAAATGAACCATGTATTAAAAATTTGCCTTGCTCTGGAGGTTATGATTTCAAGGTCACAATAGAGAAGCCAAAATTTTTCAGCTCTGATGCCAGGGGAACAGGATGCAGAGATAATGCGCATATAATACATATTCAAAATTCTGGATCCAAGATAACTACATGAGTACCTTTAACAATAAAGTGCCTAGTAAAAGTAGCTTCCACTACAAAAAAAGGAAGGTAAAAAGACAAGAAATCATATAACTCCGGGGGAGGGTAATTTGTTCTGCAATTTCTTGACCCTTGCTAATAATCAGTATGTAAAAACAAGATATGATGATTGACAAAACAGTAAGATATTAACAAAAAACTAACACCCGACCAAGTTCACACTTTCAGACGCTAACAAAAGAACCCATAAACGTACAAATTTGGATAAGACCAAATAATTTATCCAACAAACTATGGACTAAATAGAACAAAAGATTGCGACTTTCAAAATCCCAGATAAGTTTTGGAGGGAAAAGCATACCAAAAACATCAGAGACAAGCAAAACAGCAATCTCGGAATCAGCAGACCCAGTAACGTAAGATTGGAGGCCTCCAAGTTCTTCCACATGCCCAGCTCCAGAACCGGAGCTCAAGCTTGGTGCATTTTCACAGCACTGTGGACCTGACATCCCTTGTTCTCAGAAGATTTCCAAATAGTACAGTAATGCTTAATTGGAGCAAGAACGTACTAGAGGAGTATCAAAATGTCTATTTATCATACTTAGTAGTAGCTGGCAAACGTGGAATATGCCGACAAAGAAATTGAATTCTGTACGCAAGTTCTCTCACTCAAAGTCGAGCATGATATGGACCACTTAGATGATATCTTGTGGAATTAATTACAGATTTTTGTGTGGTTGGATTGAAGATAAGTTGAACAAAGAATTATTTAATATAATTTTTTTTTGTGAGGTAATATATGTGAAATAGAAGAATGATTAGAATAATAAAAAATGTGGTGGGAAAATGAATTTGCAAAATCTCCAAACCTTTTTCCAAACTGTTCTTGTCCAAAAATAGTTCTTGAAAATTTTATAGATAATTAGCTCAAGATTTAGTTCTATTAATAGCTACATTAACCATTTCAATTCTATATTTGATCAAAGGATATGCATCCACGGATAGAAATTTATTTGATGTTTTGAGTAACAACCCCGTGGAATGAGCTCCCTTTGTCAGACAATGACAAAACTTGCAAGACAATGACACCAAGGAAGAGAGATTGCAGTCCTTATTATATCGCCATCGCCACAAAAGTCAAGACCAATTAATAATCAACAAGGAAACGGGCTATTTTTGTCGGAAAAAAAAAATCTCCGTGTCTTGTTTCTATTGTCTAGTCTTGCAGTAATACTTTTCTGCAACCCTTTCATTGGTATGAGGTGTTGCAATGCTGAGATCATTCAGGATAGGATAAACTAACCCAACATGCAGAATGATTGGCAACTACCATTCCTGAATGATTGGCAAGAAGGTAAGGCCTTGCTTGGATTGAAGGTTTTCGTCGGAAAATATTATCGTTTTCCGTGATCACATTTCCCTATCACATTTTTCCCTCACATATATCAAATCGCTACAGTAATTTTTCCATGAAAAATGACGGAAAATGCAATCCAAACACAACCTAAGGTTCTGCATGCAGGTATCTAGTACAGTTGCCAAGGAATGGATTTTTTTTTTCCCGCATGTCTTTTCTCTTGTTCAGTTGTTGAATAAATATGACATTCAGCCCATTGTGTACTATGTCAAGAAAGCAAATACCAGCTAAAATCAACATACAAATATATTTATAAATATATGTGTCGGATCCAACTAATCATTTATAAAATCAACATACAAAGATGAACTTGCAGACTTTGTTTTATACTAGTTATTACTCGGATGAATCTTAGACAATTGATATATGAATTGTACTCATCAAACAGTTTAAGATTGGTGCGTTCAGCTGTCTCAAACCACTTTGTCATATACCAACGAAACATTGAAAAAATATAGCAATGTTTGTGTCCAACAAATAAATAATTCTCCATGTACCATCAAAATGACACAAGCAAGAGTCACTCGAGATTGTTTTCTTGAAAATTGCATCAGCCATTACGTGAGAGGGATCAATGTGTTTAATTGGTGCGTCTGGATTAGGTTTTTTTTTTTTTTTTTGGCAAATAAAATTTATTTATCTGTATCGCAAATGGCATTTGTGTCTGCTTGATTAGCGTGTTTAATTGGTGCATCTGGATTAGCTTTCTTTGCGAATAAAAACTATTTATTTGCATCACAAACACGTTTTTCAATTACCTTTTCATCTTTCCAACAATCTTTTCATGTTATATACATTATATCATAAAAAATTGTTATAGTAATCGTTCCAAATAATCTCCGATCCAAATCCAAATTTTACGCTACTTGATAGTGGGACAGAGATGATTCCTTTGACATAAAGTTCAGTCCATGTGGGAGAAATTCAGAATAATCTGAATTGTTTGGATTGGGTGCGAAAACTGGGAAAGAATAGCTGATTTCTTGCTGCTCAAAACTTAATAGCCAATTCATGTTTCAACATGGTTGCCAATGCAGATGAAAGTCGCGTGAATTCAGTGCATCTGTAAGAACAGGAGCTGTTGTGCCAGTGCTACATTTGAGTTAATTTGTTGGGAAGTTTTCATTCTCAAAAGTAAGGCCACAATAGCTCAAGTTGCACATTCCACTCAGGTGAAAACTCCCTCAATTGTATCCGAGAAGATCAAGGAATTAATTTCTTAGTCACCACTTTCCGCCCATCTAGAAAAGGTCAGTGTATGATCTTTGTAGTGTTCAAAGACTCTCATTTCACAAGGAAAAATAATGCCAGCAACCCTTAATTCGTAAAAGGCTAAAGCAAAATACAGATTCTGCCCAGGGAAAAGCAAAAAGTATACAGAAGAGTCATCCAAACAAGTAAAAGGATTTTATCAAGATTCTTTGTTGTGAGTGGATCGCAGATGACTAGAAAGGTCACACATAAATATATGGAAAATTAGAGTATTACCAATTTCTGCATATATAATTCTAGGATCCACATACAAGACATGTGGAATCATCCATGTGAGTTGCAGTACATGTAGTAACATAAAGCACAGTTCTGACTTGTTATTCAAATAAGGCACAAGAAGATACACCAATTCTGAATTTTTATTCAAACAAGCCATGGTGAAATGCACCATTACCTTGAGCATTCCAGCCTTCAGAGGCATGATAATTCGTACTTTGACTTCGACTGGAAATCATTATTCCTTTTTTTGTCTGTTCACTCTATTTGACATGCTTGGTAAGCCAGTTCAACATGTCTGTGTGAGCTTCTTTTGCCATCTTAACAGCGAATTCATCGTCGTCGCTGTACTGTAGTGTCCATCCATGCTTTACGCCAGGGTATATCTTCAAGAAGTTATTGACCTGTTAAACAACCAAAGGAGTTTGTCCTAAGGATCTTTGCAACGCATTCTGTAGCTTCAACAAGCCATCAGGTTAAGAGTTATTCGCCATAAATTTGCTTGAAGCATAATGAATCATGAATGGCTCTAGAATAAAAATTTACAGAGATTTTTAGGCGTTAGTAGATTCTGAAGACGTGAGTTATTGAACCTATTGAGCAGCAGTAGAGGAGTTCAAGTTTCAAACCTCAGGTTTTTCAGTTAAAATGCCATTCAACTTAGTCAAAAGCTCAGGTGGACATAAATGATCCGTCTCAGCTCCTAGTAAAGCAATTGGAACCTTAACTTCTGCAATGACAAATAATCTATTCAATCAATTGGAGTATAGGGGACTGTATTTCCTTCACAGTGACATATCAAGGAAATCAAACTTGATAATTGCAACAACGAACCACGAATGTCATCCTCAGTGATTGGACCAGGATGCAGTATAACTGCAACCTGACTACTATCATATCTTGCTAGTTTCACAACAGTCATTCCTGAAATAAGAGCAGAATGTATGTACAGCAGGCAACCAATTAGCTCCAGTTATTTGCTATATGAAAGGTTGAAAACTGCAGCTATCTCAATAAACATTAAAGATGCCTTACCACCCCAGCAAAACCCTGCTACCCCTATAGTAGAAACTCCTTTGCTCTTCAGAGCAGCAATTACTGCCATAGCATCCTCACACCCTTTGTCCTTTAAGAAACAAAAAACACATAAATTTGAACTAGATACTCAATAATCCAAAGATATCAATATGTTAGTTTGTCCTTCAGTATCTTCAAAAAAAGTGCAGTCCCCTTAAATTTCAGAAAATATCCTCTTGCTATTCAATTGTCATTGTGTCAGAGCTAGTTTTTTAGGAAAATGAAAATTCTGAATATTGTTGTTACAAATGATAGGCATCCGTTGAGATTGCTACAGCTCAACTTCAATAACAGAAAGAATCACAACATACTGCAGTATGAGTCCTCAGCCATTCAGCACGATCCCTTATGCTATCAATAGGATCCCCACGGAAGAAATCAGGAACCACTACCAAGAATCCAGTTTCTTCTGCAACATTTTCTGCAAGCCTCCTTCATAATAGGAAAAACCAAAACCCGATAACATTAAATGTCTAATCATTCAAGACAGTTTCCAGGAATAAAAGATCAACCTAGTGGTCCTCAAAAGAAGGAAACCTAACAACTAGACGTAAAACTAACAAGGACTGTCTCCGATGCTGGATTCCTACAAATCATGCTGTTTAGTCAACTCAAAATTACTTTAAGAGAGAAATCTTGCCGTATATATTGTTTATGCTCAACCAACAGGAGTGGCTGGTTGACTCAAGCTTTTGCTATGCCACCCAAAGAAAGAAAGACGTGCAGAAGTGTAAATATGATTGAAGTACCACGAGGTTATTGCTTTGCATCAAATCTTCCGATTTGTGCTTTTTTCTTTTTTCATATCTATTTTCAATCTCTCTTTCTTAACCTATTCTCTGCATTTACTAAATTCTGGATATAAACCAATTTCAAGGCGCCATTGATGTCACGAAGGGCCTCAAATTTCATCTTTTTCTGTAATTCCCATAATTTCTTGGGATATTTTCTCAGAACCATAACAAATTCATAAACAGAAAATTGGGACTTACCTTATCTTTGGACCTTCATATCCTGCAATTGATCACATCAAACAAGATAAGCGATACTAACATACAGAAAACATGTGCTTTTTTTTTTCAAGAAATTGACTCTTTAATAAATTTAAACAAAAAACTTAAAAAACAAAAACCTAACACCTCCTGATCATCCATAGTTTGAAAATCCCTCTTAATTAACATATCAGACTTTCAAGGAGATGATCAATTGGGATTTCGCCATGCTCAATTTTGGTGGTGGTTTCATTTCCAAGATTCAGAATAAAAAATACACTTCAACAAGGAATAATTTTGTCAATCCTTTCCAGCAACAGCTTCCTAATCTTAACTAGCGATAATTTAGCAGAAACCTACACCTTTCCTGAACGTCAAAGCACTGCAACCAACCTCTAACCAAAAAAAAAAAAAAACAATTAAGAACCAAAAAGCAGAAAAATATAAATGTGCTTGTTTACCATAAGCATCAGATAGGAGGATGATAGCAGTTTTGGAATCACGGGGTCCAGCGATATATGTTTGAAGGCCACCAAGCTCTTCTACAGTTGCTGCTTCATACTTAGCTGAGCTAAGCTTTGATGGTGGGTTCTCAGAGGCTTGGCCGGCTCCTGACATCTTTTTGCTTGTTTTCTAATTCTTCCTGCTCGCTACTGATCAATGCGTAGTTTTCCACAAATTTGTAGACTTCCTATGTTGCTTCGCATGGCAGTCTTCCAGTCCACTCCTCTTCTGTTTTCCACGATATGTCCGTTGACGGGTTGACTAAAGGGCCCTTTTTCTGGTTTGGAACTTGGAAGTGCCTAAGCGATTCGGCTTTCTGGATTGGGCCTTAAGCAACAAAAATAGTGCCCACGTATGTACTTACGTAATTCACGACGTCACAGGGTGTAATGAGGTTTTTTTTTTTTTTTTTTTTTGTCGTCACATATATCCTAATCTAACTTAGGCCTACTCCTACACAGAGGGGAGCCTATTCTAGGGGTGGCTCAACTGAGTCGAAAGAGCCTGACGAGAACTAAACTACTATTAGACCAGACGGGTACACCACGCACGGTATAGATTTAAAACAATCTTGATATAGAGGCACATTAATGAGAGCCAAGATTCGAACCCTTGACGTATCACCCCACAATTAATGTGGTGGCCAACTTCTTTAGAGGGAGTTGGTTGTATAATGAGGTTAAAGACGAGAAAAGTTAGACCCCATTTGGATTGCGACTTTTTTTCACAAGTTATTTTTGAAACATTTATTTGACACATTTTTAAACTATTTTTCTATGTCATATACATTATATTATTATATTAAATTTTTTAATAAAAACTCTTAAAAATTACAAATGAAATGGGCTTTTAGCTTTTTTGTGGGCATGGCATTAGTGGAATAAATTTGTGCATGTAAAAGCTTTGGCATTGATTCTATACTTTAGGTAGTGTTTGAATTGTAATTTTCTACCAAATATTCTTATATTATTTTCTTAAACATATTTTTTAATTATTTTTTTTATCTCATATACTTCACATGACTGCAATACAGTTTTCTATAAAAACTTTAAAAATAGCAATTCAAACGGGAATATTTCTTTGGTCCTAAATTCCATGCTTTGTCACATCCATCAGGGTTAGATTCGTGTCTGCAAAAGGATTTGGGCTCTGCACAGAAAAGTCATTGGAATTTATTATTTTTTTAAGGTGTACCATGTTTACCACTTTACCCATGAGATATTCAGATTTCTTTGCACAAATAACCAAACGAAAAGACGAGGACCCTACATAGGACTTGTAAGGCCAGTATTCGTATTCCGAAGGTGTGGGCCTGGATACGGGAGATCCGTTACTCATTATTACGGACTCTTGAAACTAACCCACATGTATTACACCAAACTCTGCAAGTAAATTTGGGCCAAATCTAATGCAAAATTTGGGCTCCAAGGCACGCAAAGAACAGGACCGACTCACTTTATACCTCTCTTTTATTCGAAAACGGCACCGTTTCGAGATGCCTGTTCGTGCAGATTGCAGAGAACTTGAACCAAAAGCCACCATTAAATTTAAAAAATAAAAAAATGAGAAGGGAAAATTTTCTTCTGGATTTGACTTGATTGGGCTATATATAACCTGGTTCGTCTGTTTCTTCCGTGAGGGGTTTTTGTAGGGTTTCTCTCATTCTTTGTTTCTTACAAAACCCACTCATTTGTTTCTCGAAACCCATGTGAATTTTGTTTTTATGCTATAGGGATAGGGGAGAAGAGCAAGAAGAAAAATGAGGAATTGTACAGGGGCAAGTCTTGTGGACGAGGAGGAAGAAGAGGAACCCATATTGACGGAGCAATCTCAAAGATTCTGCATGTTCCCCATTAAATACCCTCAACTTTGGGAAATGTACAAGAAGGCTGAAGCGAGTTTTTGGACAGGTTATATTACTAATATTCTCCTAATACACGCATTGAATATAAAACCAGTACTGTAATTTGTGTGCACATGGGTTCTGTCATTCATATATATACTTCTGGTAATTTTAAAATATGGGTTGGTGTGATTTTTTATGTTCATTGTGGAAGAATGGAGTTACGAGTGTTTAAATGGGTTCAGCTCACGAATCAAGATTGATTTTTTTTTTTTGGTTATTATGGGACTTGTGCAGTTGTTTTATTGGATGCTCTGTTATAGTTGGTACATCAAGGGTGGTTTTCTCTTAAGTTTTATGCTTTATGGGTTTTTTAGTTCTTGAAAAAGGAACTTGGTTAAAATTGCTACTATATTTTTGCTAAAAGGAGTAAAAGAAGTTCAGTGAAAAGTAGAAAGATGATTAGTTGTGCAGTAATATGTAATTATGTGGGTTATTTTCGTGATGATTGACAAAGTTATTGGGGCTTATTGGATGTTCTCGGGCTTAGTTTGTGGTAGGACAACCCCTACCCTACCGTCAGAATCTGAAGTACCTGTTTGATTTGATAAAAGCAGAAGCAGAAGCAGAAGCTTTTTGCTCAGCACCCATATTCGCTAGGCAAAGGAAAACAAATGTTATTGGGGTTGTTGAAAGAAGATTATGACTGTTGATGCACGTGGAATATCTTGCAACATGAAGTTTGTGTTTCACTATGTCCAATGAGATTTATATATGCTGTATTGTAAACGGTACTAAATTTAATTAGAGAGCTAGTAATGGGCATAACTCAAGTCAAATGACTTGGCTGCTCTAGCGTTGCTTAATGGTTTTAAAAATTTATAAAATTAACAAAGAAAAAAGAAGCTCAGTTGAGCAATTCTAGGTCATTTGGCATTTTTAAACTTTATTAGCAACTAATTACCATGGTCTAATAGCAGTGAAGAGGGCAAATTTAGATGATCCTTAGGTGGCTCTAGTCGATGTGGGAAGAGATACAAGCTTTCAAGGTATAAATTCATGATTTGCTATGTTGACATATCAAGAGTTTTGTGAAAGAATAGATTTTGATGCTTAATGCTTCTAAGATTTAAAGGTCTTATTTGTCAATGTCAGTGTTTCTAGTGTCATAGTGAAGCACTGCTATCAACTCTAACCTTTGTGCTCAAACCAGAAACTGTTGCTTTTGAATAGCTCTTATGGCGGATTATAAATTTTGTTTAACGTGTACTCGGGGTCAGTTTCTCTTTCCTTGGTTGTGAACTAAGTTATAACCTGATTTTTATTTTTTGGTTCATTTTCTCTTTTCAGTGAAAAGTTTGTTGATGCACGTTCTCTTTTAAATATTCTAACATTGATGTCTGGGATTCAGCCGAAGAGGTCGATCTTTCTCTGGATGTGCAGCACTGGGAAACATTATCTCATTCTGAAAAGCACTTTATAAGCCATGTACTGGCTTTTTTTGCTGCATCAGATGGGATCGTTCTGGAAAATTTGGCTGCTAGGTTCTTGAAAGATGTTCAAATTCCAGAGGTAGATAATCTAAGCCCTTACCATCAATCCATTCAAGAAGCAAAAGTAATAAGTGGAAATTGGAACTTTCTGTTATTTAGATTGTTACTTTCTGGACTTGCAATATGCTTGCTGTGTACAATAAGTGCTGGGTGCAACAATGGCCTAGGTTTCTCATAATCAAATGTATTCTGTACTTTTCTTGGCATTTTCTCAGCTTTATGCTGCCAAACAAAGTGGAAAAGGAATACCAGTTTTGCTTCCTTCCCTTTATTTAAGTGATTACCAAATTTAATTAGATTTTTCAATGTGTTTGATTAACATGACTGACACTGACATGGATTCTTGTTATTGTTTTCAGGCTCGTGCATTTTATGGCTTTCAAATTGCCATTGAGAATATACATTCTGGTATTTATTTGCAAGTGAAGAACATTGTGATGCAATTAACATGCATGAGGTCTCTATTGTGATATTCTCCTTCTGTTTGTAGAGATGTACAGCTTGCTTTTGGAAACGTACATCAAAGACTCCAGAGAGAAGAATAGATTGTTTAATGCCATGGAAACTGTTCCTTGTGTTGCTAAAAAGGCCAAGTGGGCTTTGAATTGGATTCAGAGGTAATTTATCATCTTTCTCAACCTTGAACTAGATTCTAAGTTATCAAATTTGTGCACTCTTTTCTCCAATTCTTTGAGAAACAATCTTTGAATGATCTATTGGAGGAAAAAGAAAAGGGATATTGTAATGTTTACCCCTTTTATGGAATATAGAGAAGACTGAATGAAGCCTGTATTTGCTTGTCAGATTAATGGCTAACACATGCATGTTAGATACAAGCTATTCAGTTGCAATGCCTTTATAAGTCTCTTTGCTTGTTATTACTTTTAGCTTAGAAATGTTTGATTTCTCCACGTTTTCACTTTTTTTTCCTTCATGTTTTTGAGGTTAATTCATGCACATGGTCTCCCTGTTCTTTTTGTGGCTAAGTCGCTGAAGGTTGCACAGGAGGCTGAGATTAAGGGAAAGGATGCTACTACAAATCTTTCCAATCCAATTAACATTACTTTTTTACCTTTAGTTTATCCTCTTACTACTACTATGCTTCCCGCTTCTTCCTGTGTCGTCACATGTAAACTGAATAATTGTTGTCACATGTAAACTGAATAATTGTCGAAGCTTTTAAAGTTGAACTAGATGGTTGTCAGTGTAGCACAATGTTTATGCTATCGATGTAGAGAAGTGGTGATTTTGTTGATATTGGAACCAAAAGCTTACGTATGTCCAAAATGACAGGAAAACTTCTCTTCTAGAAAACAGCTTCTTGCTTTTGCCTTCTTATGGGGATCATACATTGACAATGGTTGTTAGAACTGGGAACATCTTTCTTGGTTTAATGCTATTGTTTTGCTTTTTGATTCTTCTAGGTTGTTTAGCTTAATGTTGGAATAGAGTACGTTCACAACTGCAGTTTGTCTTTCTGCCCGAACAGCTGCTCATTGTACTTATCTGCTCGTGCAGTTCACGCTCATTTGCAGAGAGACTTGTAGCTTTTGCTTGTGTTGAGGGAATATTCTTCTCAGGGAGGTACGTTTTGATTAACAGTCTACTGGTACTTTTTCTCATGGAAACTAGATTTGGCAATTTTTGAAGTGTTTTTTGAGATCAGCTTCATTTTTTTTCTGTTCCTCAGCTTTTGTGCTATCTTTTGGCTTAAAAAGAGGGCATTGATGCCTGGCTTGACATTCTCAAATGAGCTTATCTCAAGAGACGAGGGTCTTCACTGTGATTTTGCTTGCCTTTTATACAGGTTGGTCATCATTTATTTCATTCTTTGGTCTTTTATTGGGTTCAAGAATTAAAACTCTTTAGAGTAATATTGCATAGACAAATCATGAATAGGTAAAAGTTTCAGGATCACTCCCTATTTTTGTAGCCTTTTGGCACACATATTTGACTCTTTTGGGTGGGAAGCTGCTTGTTGTATGCCAAGATGAGTCATTTCTAACCTGTATGTACAGTTTGTTGCAGAGGCAAGTACAATGGCAAAAGGTTCATCAAATTGTCCATGAGGCTGTTGAAATAGAGATTGAGTTTGTATGTGATGCTCTTCCTTGTGCATTAATTGGCATGAATGCTGCACTGATGAGCCAATACATCAAATTTGTTGCTGATCGCCTATTGGTAGGTCGTTTTCTCTTTTACCCTTAGAATAGCAAAGAGGAATGTTGATTCTGAAGGATCTCCATTTTTTTCAATTTTTCGGCTTTACAGGTTTCATTAGGGTGCCAGAAAATGTACGATGTAGAAAACCCCTTTGACTGGATGGAGTTTATTTCCTTGCAGTAAGTATAGCACATGAATGAAAATCTTTCACTCCTGTTGGCACTGAATGACGGTATTTACACTTTATCGAGAGTTAGAAGAAACTCAACGACGAATAATTTTTTATACTCAACTGCCTATGTTCATTTTTTGACAACTGGTGTTTTTGGGAGGTTAGCATCTGGACCACTGGTTCTAATGTGCTCATGGTTCTAGAAGGATTCCGACCACTAGGATCTCTTCCTAGGCTGATTTTTAACTTGAATAGAGTACGGCCAACAATCTTTTTTTCCTTAGCTGAACTGAATACTATAACGCATACAAATCATCTTCAATTCCACATTTTTCATTGCCAGCTGATATCACAGATAGGTACTGGTTTTGCAAGCAATAGGTTTATGTCATGCCTTGCAGAGCTTCTCCTCAAATATTCTTTCCTGCATAGCATTCTTGATCTAACATGAAAATTGGTAGTTTATTTTGAGACTCAGATCATTTAGAACATGACAATGCCAATTGCTTTCTTAGGTGTGTAGAGGTCATTCCATTTTACTTATATGCCCCGTGTGCATCTGATGCATGCTTGATATTTTTGGTCTCCTATTGATGGTAGGCACTCAAGCCTTATACTGTTGAGGCTGAATTTTTTTCTGCTTTAACAGAGGAAAAGCAAACTTCTTTGAGAGAAGGGTGGGTGATTATCAGAAGGCTTCTGTTATGTCAAGCTTGCAAGATGGTTCAAAGAACTTTGAATTCAAACTTGATGAGGACTTCTAGTGCTTCATTTGTCTCTATTCCAACAAATATTGCCTCGACTGTGTTGAAGTTTGTGAAGATTCTTTAAAAAGTGAAGTTTATAGTACATATCATTATCAGTCCATTTATGGCATTTGTTTGCCTCTAGAATTAGTGCAAGGAATTGGGATTTCACTGTCAAGCTTGGGATTTTTGTAATCACATTGAGCTGTCCTCCAAACTTGTTACTGTGCCTCTTTTGCGTAGCATCCTTCTGAGGCACAGTAAGATGCCTTAGATTTTAATATATTGCTTAGATTTAAATATGTTGTTTATGTGTTCTTTAGGTTAAATGGCTCCATCATGATTTTGTTTGCTCTTCACGTCCACCCTTTTTTTTTTTTTGTTGCTTTTTTATCCATATCATCATGAATATTCGGTGGACAAAATATCGACATGGACGTCCTGCCTTTATCTTCTTTATAAGCATACATAGTAGTTTCAGTTAATGGGCTTGGTGCTCCTGCTGCTTATGTAATCTCCATGCCTTTTTTGTACCTAGCATGTTCTATATATAGATGGATTTTTGCATCAGATGGTGTTGTTGAAACGTTGGCAAATAATAGAATGGCATTAAGGCACTATGTATGGTAATGAAAATGACTCTTCGATGCTTCCACTGAGCATCCATTATTAGGTGTCTGTCCACTAGATTAGTGCATCTCAAAGCTGCAAAATTTGATTCTGTCATGTAAAAAATGGACTGAGTTGGTCTTTTTTTTTATTAATTTGTTTTGGGACTGAAGAACTGCAGTTTTTCCAGAAAGTGGGTAGTGGATAAGTTATCTTCATGCAGCGACTACTTGCCCCCCCTTACATCACATCAACCGGATGTGAAATATGGTAGTTACAACCAGATGTGCAATATGGTAGTCACAAAGCATGAGGAAGTCAGCATATTGTTGGGGAAGGGGTTTTTTCTTTTTTTTTTTTGTTTGGCCCCCGGGGGGGGGGGGGGTTGTTGTTACTTGATCATGTTTTTCAACTCGATCAACTTGGCATTGTTCCTTTTTCTGGTGGATGCTCTTTTCCTCATAGCTCCACTGAGGTGGTTGATTGAGGTGGAGCTGGCATGGCTTCCTTGGTCGATGTAGGTAGAGTGACATTGTCAAACTTGGGGCCTGCCCCCCTATTGGTCTCTTTTGATCCACTAAAAACTACTCATTAACCACCGCAAACACAAGAACTCAAATCTATATATATACTTATGCCGTACCAGAAAAGGATTAAGCGGCAGTTTTCTATTGTTGGGAACGTCTTGAGGCAACAACAGTTAGTTCATTCTCAATCATGTTTGCTTGCCTTGGCCGTCTCGGCTGTGAATGGGGGGATATCCAGATTTTTTTGTTTTGTTGTATCAAACACGAAAATCCCTGCAAACTAAGCAAAATTCCTAAACAAGGGCAATCTGCTTTTCAATCTTAATCAGCCTTTGCATTCAGAATTTAAGCACTGCTATATAATATGTTAAGGGTGAAAGTAGTAGGTAAGAGGTTGCTAACTTTTTGTTCCTATCCTTTCCATTTCTTTTCAACCTCTTCTACTTGCTCTCTCTATCCATTTTAGCCACCATCTCAAAATCTTACCAACTTGGGGGCAGTTAGTACTTCTTATACACGACCAAATCATTTCACCTAATGCACTTTTTGATGGTTAAATTTGCAGCCATGGCAGATGGATTTTTATGCAGCAAATTGACTATTAGAAGCCCCTTTTATTATGATTAATTATGGCCTTAGCATGTGAATAAATGTCTACCATCCATCATCATGACAAACGCGAAGAAAGATCATGGCATGCTTTTCATTTTCCAAGTTTTTCTTGACTTGTAAACACAACCATCATTGTACCTATCATCACAAACACACAAATGTGTAGTTGGCACTTGGCACAGCAAGACAAGACAACGATTGATTCAGCTGCAAAATGTTCTCAAATATTAGTAAGAGATTATAATAAGACACCTCGACCATTAAGCAAGCGCTCTCGCATAAATGATACTGATCCCTTTTGGCATGCATGTCTTATTATAGGGATAATAGCATTACTCCATCTAAATATATGTAACTAATCCAGTAGAGAAGCGAAGGTTAGAATTTTTCTTGGTCGCAAAATAATTGTGGGATTGGATCAGATCACCTGCATACGATTCTGAGGCTGAGATGATGGATGCCCTTCATGTTGTAAATAGATTATGGAGTAATCTTCCTAATCCTAATAGATTCAGTTTAGTCATTAGTGCTCACCTACCGATGTATGATACCTCTTTAGCCAAAATACAACAAACAATAAAAAAGTTAAGAGGAGGGCTATACAAGCCTATGGGGAACTTAGTGGAAGAAAAAAAAGGACAGAGAAAAGAGTCGGCTTTCCATACCAAAAGCATAAAAAGCTTATCATCACCAGGGGCCAACTCTGATAGGGATATCACCATGTCATCATCTTTACCTACCCTTAACCACTATTGTTTTTTAAATGCTAGAATATATATATTGGACATACAATGGATTGGACAGGGGAAGAGTTCATGAATGATCAACAAGAAAAGTTAAACTTAAAGAGGGACAACAAAGAAATGCAAGAAAAGCAAAGAAAAGAGATTAGAGTTTGGTGTGAATTTGTCTGATGTTACTAGTGATGTTGATCCATTTGTAGGGACATGATCCAAAGAGAGTCCTTTTTTTTTTTTCTTTTTTTTCAAGTTAGTCTGGTTGGATACTAAGAATCATACTACATAGTAACTGATAGGTCTGTCTGCTATATAAGAATTTTAGCTTGTGCATCCAATACATCCGGGATTTTGTTGTAGGCCATAAACAAGGGTGACCCAGATTAGTGTCTGATCACTTCAATTGTAAATGGCAGATGTGCCCTCACAACTTCTTTGCTTTTTTTTTTTTTTTTTTTTGGATTGACTTACTCAAGAATAGCATTTTGGTTTATTATTCGTCCATTTTTAAGGTGAATTACACCACAAAAAAAAAAAAAAAGAGAAGAAGTCCTGATGCATCTTATTTTGCCCTTTGACTAGTGAATTGTTAATAGCAGATTACTGTATGATTATGTGTAAATTTTGAGGTCAATATGAACAGTCCTTTCAGTCATCCATCTTGTGACAAAACATTGGTGAATGGTCCTTTTCTAAGATCTTCTTTGGTAAGGTCGTCCGAACATATGATTATAGAGCCATTTTGCTTCTATTTAATGCCAAAATTATGCATGTCAACCGACCAATTTCACACCTACAGCAAAACTGCATGCATCATCTTCGAAAGTCTCTTACGGATGGAGAGCAGAGGCATTTGGCATCAGATTGGCCCGGATGGCATGTGAAGATCGAAAGTATGCCAACTACACCATTCCAAAAACAAAAGCACCTTATTGCACGGCCATTTTGGAATGTTACATTGTGAATCTGCCTCTTTTCATATGGATGAGTTCTGGCAAAATGGACTGCATTTGGTAGCTGGATTTATTTTGTCCAGCCTTGAGTTCATATGGCAAAAATTATTGGAATTAACCAAAATGGAAAAAGAAAGAAGGGTAAAATTGCCTTAATGAAGCCAAGGCCTTGGCTTTACAATATGTGTACTTGAACACTAAGGGACCCTAGCCACCGGCCTTGGCTTTAGTTTACTGAAGCTTCACAGCCCTTACTGAAGCAGTTACCAAAGCCACACGGGGTTATTGCAGTCTCAGAGAATTTCGGCTATGACGTGACTGACTCACAGAATTTCGTTTGACATATAATCTGATATAGATGTTAGGCGCCTAGGAGTTCTTGTACGATAACTTTATATAGGTCTGTGGGTATAAATACCTCCTCTCTTCCTTTACAAAGAAGGTAATATTTTTTTTATTTGACTGATCTCCAACTCGCGAACTGCTGTTCATCTAATTTAAGGCATCGGAGGCATTTCAAGCTCGGCACCGATCTCTTCCTATTCACACAAACACAAAACAAATAAAATAGCACTAATTAATGTTGTTTACTTAAAGATAAATACAGACATTATAGCAATGCAGCACTTTAGCATTTCCTTTGCACCAGTCAATTCTTTCCAGCCCACACTTTCCCCTGGAACTCATATTCTAATCCCAGATTCCCCTTTCACTCTCAATTTGTTAATTATTCTTCCAAGGCCCCTCATTTTGGTTTGACTTTCACATTCTACACCAACCATGAATCACCAATGTAACACATTAACCTGCATTACACCATACTATACTATTCTATAGTCCCCCTACCCCATAGGCCACAGGCCATACCAACCTACCTTTTGCTACTCTTCTGACTTCTCTCCTCTCTAGTGTCCAATACAGAAAACATTCGGTTCCATAATCCATGTAATCCCACCGCCTTCTTCCTTCACCTCTTTTCACACACTGAAACACACACAAAGACGCATAGTTGAGAGTGATGAATCAGTAGCACTAATGGAGGAGGTGTCAGCATCTTATGATCAGTGCAGCTATTGGGATGCTGTATTGGAGCTAACAAAGTTGGCCCAAGAAAATGGAAGTGACCCTCTATTGTGGGCAATTCAAGTTTCCGCGAACATGAGTTCTTCAGGGGTGTCTTTCCCTTCTTTTGAGTTAGCCAACTTCCTGGTTTCTTACATTTTCTGGGAAAACAATGTTCCTATAACTTGGAAATTCCTAGAGAAAGCTTTGGTTCTCAAGATTGTGCCTTCTCTTCCTGTTCTTGCACTGCTCTCCACAAGGTCTCTCTACTCTCCACCTTCTGTTTTATGGATTCTTGGTTTTAGTTGAATATGTCTTTAGAACTCCTATCTCTTTCTCAAATCTTTTCCGGGATTTGCATATCATGTTGAAAGAGTCAACTTTTGGATAGTTAGAAAACAGGGAAGATTAATTGAGACCTTTAGTTTAATATGAATAACTTATCAATTAATGCATATGTCCTACGTTATAATTCTGAAGTTTGTTGTCCTACCACACTTTGCTGACTACCTATACATTCATAAAAGAAATCATTACGCGTAAGTGTTTCATAACTCTATCTTCAATGTTCTGAAGTTTGAACCGCTAGCTCACTTTCTATGTGTCCCACTGGCGTTTGTGGGTCTTGAATGTGAATCAGACTATTGTGCTCCCAGCCACATTACTAACATATCAAGAATTTGCAGAAAAAAGATGGACTTTTTCTGGAATTGATTATTTGTCTAGCTGTTCTTAATTATGTTATATCGTTTGTTTTTCTAGTGAAGTTTCCCTTGCAATGTGGTTATCTTTTGATTGAATTTTGTCTTCTGAGATAATGCTGTATAATGGAGGTGTCCATACTGTACACCATTTTTTATTTGTACCTCTTTCGATGTTCTTACATTTGCATCTTCCAAATACTTGGAATAATTATGACTGAGAACAATAATGAACTTTGCTCTTCATCTCTACTTCTTTACAGGGTAATCCCAAATCGACATTCCTGTCCAGCAGCATTTAGGCTTTATATGGAACTTCTAAAGACACATGCATTCGAGTTTGAGAGTCATTCAAAGTTACCTAATGATCAGAAGTGAGTATTTCTTTTAACGCATCCTTGCACTTAAAATTCTTTTTAATGTTGATCTATTTGCTAAATTTCCTAGTAGTGTCAGGCTGTTTAGTTGTGCCATTTCGGTTACTAAAATTTGTTTTCATGTCCCAGCCTTTTCCTAGGTGGCTTTCATTATTATTGATGTCTGATGAATTTTTTTCCAGATTTTATTGAACATCGTCTTGCTATACCTCATTGGATACTCTCCTTCCTGGTTTATCTGGTACACCTAGTATTTTTGTATGTTAGGAAAGGTTTGATACTTCCCTCAGAAGTGAAGTTTTTCAAACAGTTGATATTTGAAGGTGTAGTTGCCCACCATATCTTACCTTGTAGTTTTGCTTTCAACATACAGCAGCATAATGTCTCCCATGTTCCCTATCTTTTAATCACTACAAATACATTTTCCATTCTCGCATCAAATACTCTGTTCAGTCAAGTATTACCACTTATGCTTTGGTGAAGCAATGCTCAATCATTTACTTTGCCATTGAAATGGTCTTTCCTCCTTGCTAGACTGTGGCCTCCAAATTTAATGATATGTGTTGTTCCCATAAAAAGATAATTGGCTTTTTTTAGCTGTCTCAGTATAACTTAATAGCTCAACATTTAATCGCTCAAGATTTTAATTATAACTGAATAGCTCACGATTTAGTCCCCCAAAGATGAGAGGGAGAGGGCAAGGGGAATAACCTCTTGCCTTAATATGGCTTTTTTTTCCTCTTTTGTCCGAATAGATGTGGAATTTTGTTATTTGTTCACTAATGAACTTCTTTTAATTCCCATTAGCAACTTGTATTGCACTTGTTATCCTTGTGCGCGGCCATGTTAATCTTTTCTCTGCCTTTCCTATCACTAGATTTAAAAGACTCTTCATAGTTCCCACTGCATCTGGTAGTCTTGTTTTTCAATGTGCATCTCAAAATCTTAATCCTATAATCTGTCTTCTGCATGCAGGATCAGGAAGTCAATTAGTAATATTATCCACTCCTCTCAGATATTTGATGTACAAGCAGATGAACCTGGAGTTCTTGTGATTCAGATTGTCTTTTCAATTGTTTGGCAATTGCTTGATGCATCCTTGGATGATGAAGGGTTGCTGAAACTTACCCCTGAAAAAAATTCTAGATGGCCCACTAAACTGCAGGACATGGAGATTGATGGCTACAAAAATTCTGATGTAATGAGGCTTGAAAACAAAGAGAGATTGAAGAATGCTAATACTGTCATGGCCATAGAGTTGATAGGCAAATTTCTGCAAACCAAAGTGACTTCCAGGATTATTTATTTGGCTCGCCAAAGCATGTCAGAACTTCATTCCTTGCACTTTTTCTTTTCAGCTTTAATATGCAGTTTTCTTTACATGTTTTAAGAGTTAAGGGTTTCATGAAATGAATAACACAAATCATATCCTGATGAGCTTTTTGTCCATAATTCACAATTATTCAATCCCTCAGTTAAACTAGCATCTTTTGAGGATCAACAAGTCAACTTAGATTTCAAGCTGTACATATTTTGAGGATAAATTTATGGGCAGTGTTTTAATTCCCTGACTTCTAAATTGTTGATTGCTTTAATGATTTATATTATGCTCTTATTCTCCCCTACCATTTCGCCCTGAATGAATGACATTAATAAACTACTTGCTTACTGCCTTTTCAGGAGAAGACCTTGGGGTGGTTTTGTCCAGCGAATTCAGCTGCTTGTATCACATTCCACAGCATTAAGAAATTCAAAACTTCTAACATCAGAGACTCTTCTAAAGTTGATACATAATAGTCCCAAGTTAATGCTGCAGCGTCCCAGAAGATATGCTCCAGAGGAGCTACCTAGTGTTGGGCTTTTTAAATCTCTAGCATATAGGTCTGGTTGTCGTGTTGGGCTTAGTTGTGCTTCTCTTTGGCTTCCTCTTGATTTGATATTGGAAGATGCAATGGACAACTCACAAGTTAATGCAACTAGTTCTGTTGAAACTGTTACTGGTAAATTCATTTTGCATTGTATCTAAAATGATAATCAGTGCAGAAAATTTCCTTAAAGTATGCCATTCCTTATTCTTTCAGGTCTAGTAAAAGCTCTTCAAGCAATCAACGGTAGCACTTGGCATGAGACTTTCCTAGGACTTTGGAAGGCAGCTTTACGTCTAGTTCAAAGGGTTAGAACTTCTGTTTCATTATTTCTTTTCAGGTTACATCGGAAAGTTTTCTCCCTTCTGCCATAATGATAACAAAATTCTTCCAGAGAGATTGAATGCTCACATTAATTTTAGAGGGCAAAGAGTCCAAACAAATTTTTTTTTCTTTTCATCACGTTCATATATTTATTTGTGTGCATATATGTGTTTAAGCCTTTTCAATTACCTTACTGTTTTTTATCTAAAGACTTGCAGGATACTTTATCATGTCAAGAAGCATCCATGCTTAAGATGAATCTTCTTCTAGTTTTGATTTGACCTTATATCCCAATTTGCTTTTAGTGTACGGCATATCACTTCTTATCATATCCAGATAGATCATGGTTTCTTATGTGCGGGGCAATTCTATGCTAAGTTTATTTGTGTAGAATAGACTTTTATAAAACTTTCCACCTTTTCTGCACTTCCTTTGTAAAACATCTTTTTTTCATTAATTGAATCTATTTGTAGGAAAGGGATCCAATTGAAGGGCCTGTTCCACGCCTAGATACTCGACTATGCATGTTACTCTCTATCACAACTCTCGTGGTTGCTGATCTTATTGAGGAAGAGGAAAGTGCTCCAACTGATGAGATTGATGTTGACTTAGACAGTCAGTGCAAACAGACTACTGGAAATCGTCGTGGGGATTTGGCCTCTAGCTTACAGAATCTGGGTGATTTTGAGATGCTTTTAACTCCTCCTCACTCTGTTATTCCCGCAGCCAATCAAGCAGCTGCAAAAGCAATGATGTTTGTTTCTGGAATAAACGTTGGCAGTGCATATTTTGAATCCATCAGCATGACAGATATTCCAACAAACTGTTGTAAGTGCTACTACTTCTTAAATGAAGTTTTAAACATCTCACAAACTGGTCTTCAGAAGAGGAAGATTGTGAAACTATTTTGTGGTAAATTCAGCAACTTTGCTTAACAGTTGTTGAATTTAACTTCAACAAATGCTTGTAGGGAAGAATCATGAGCATGGTACTGGCATGAAATGGCCCATGATTAGTTTAAATCTTCTACAATAACGACCAGTGAGAATATGCCACCAGTTGCATAACACTTACTCATTAACCACAAGAATGTTTTCTGTGACTATGGTATTGGAAATCTAAAGATTGATCCTTCTTGCCTTTCTTGTGACAATTATCTGTTGTATTAGTCCTGGTGTAATTATTCTGCTTTGATGGTCAGAGTGGATGCCTATTTGGTGCTTCTTGCCAATCTTAATCCAGTTTAGAGAACACGATGTGTTCATAGATTTAACTGCTAATCTGAGTATCATTTTACCACATCTTGCTTGGTGCAGTATCAAATCAGAACTTTCCTTTGTTGCATGAGTTTAATTTTGTATGGCTGAAAACAAGTTTCAGGACAGTCCATCCTGTAGCGCTTTAAAGTAACTCACTGTTACTTCTTTTTTATCTTTTAAGTTTTAGAAATATAAGGCATCAGTTGTGCAATAAAATGATATTGTCTTTTTTTTTTGGTGAGCTATAAAACTTAAAGTTACTATCATACTGTACTAAGTGCTGACCTCGCTCCAGTGATGATATTAAGTGCATCTTTTGCGGGATAATTTGTGAAAAATGACATTGTTATATTTTGATATGATTATTTTATTAAGTCAAATCTGATTTGCCAATGCCCTTGATATAGTTTGCATGTAAGCGGAAAGGAAGGAACAAATGGAGTTCTCAAAAAGTTGCTTCATGATGTTGGAGGTTTATTTGTATGGATTGGAAGAATGAAAATACATAATTTGATTTGTTGATGGGAGTGCTAAAGTTACTTATGTTGTCTTAATGCAGCTGGAAACCTGCGACATGTAATAGTCGAGGCCTGCATTGCCAGAAATTTACTGGATACATCTGCTTACTTCTGGCCAGGCTATGCGAGTGGAAGCATCAATCAATTACCCCACACTGTTCCCACTCAAATTCCTAGTTGGTCCTCTTTCATGAAGGGTGCCCCACTTACACCACTGTTGATAAATGCTTTAGTTTCAGTGCCTGCTTCAAGGTATGTCCCTATCTTCTGATGTGAGTTTTCTCTGCACCAATTTTTTCAGACACATTCATCAGTTTTTGTAGTTATAAAACATGAGCCAAAATAATAATTGACAAAAGTAAGATTTTTAGGAGATTTTTTTTTTTTTTTTTGGAAATAGATACTAGTACTATGTTTATCATTGCTGGTAGCTCCAAAGGCACAATAGATGATCTTATATAAACCTATTAGATTTCATTGTGTCTTTCTCCATGATTGCCTGGTCTTCAGTTATATATTTTCTTTGCTGAAGCCAGGTATATCAGATGGTCTTATTTATTGATTTAGCAAGACTAAAGCAACTGAACTTAAGCTCATGGGTTTAATGCAAGCTTAGCAGAATTAGAGAAGATTTTTGAGACTGCGGTGAAAGGATCTGATGATGAGAAGATAGCTGCTGCAAGAATTCTTTCTGGAGCTTCCTTAGTTCGTGGGTGGAATATACAGGTAATTAGCAATAATGAATTCTCCAAAATTGCCTGTGGATGCAGAGGTGGGAGAGGGGGGGGGGGTGGGAACATGAGAGGGCATCAATTTAACATAGAACTGTATGCCGAATGGAGTTACTTTTCCTCAGAATAATCTATGTATTCTCTTTATCACTTTCTTTCATATCAATGTCTCCTGGGCAAAAATTAACCTAGTTTCTTAATTTCATCTTGCTCTTGATCTTTCAGGAACACACAGCATATTTTATAACCAGATTGTTGTCTCCACCAGCTCCTGCTGACTACTCTGGGGATGACAGCCATTTGATAGGTTTTGGGCCAATGCTGAATGTCTTGCTTGTTGGAATTGCACCTGTTGACTGCGTCCAGATTTTTTCCCTGCATGGCCTGGTATATGATGAGTCTGATCCCTGTCAACCACATTTTACATGTGGTAGTGCACTTATTTCTATTCCTGTTCTTGACATGTGGATTCTTACTGTCAATCAGTACTATGTAGCATTAGTCAACTCAAACCTCATTTTGTGCTTGTACTTCCAACAAATTTAGCATGCCAATTCAGAAGAGTATAATTTGAATGCCTTCAATAATACTTTTTTGACTTTCATGGTGGAGTTAAATTTTGCACAAGAGACTAGAAACTTGAGGATAAGTTGGTGAAAGCAATATTCTGTATCAGGATATAGAAATAACATATGAAGAGCTTAGGACGTGCTTTCTTTCATTTTGTATAACTTTCACTGCATCTGCCAGCTCAGTGGTGCTGGAATGCTCAGAATTTTCTCCACTGGTCCAAGTTTTGTTTGAGATTTTTTTCCTAACATAGTTTCCTTTTCTCTGAGATTTGATGATTATCATAATTAACTATGAAGAATGGGTTTTCATTTTTGTCAGGTTCCACAACTAGCTTGTTCACTGATGACGATATGCGAGGTATTTGGTTCATGTATTCCTAATATCTCATGGACACTCACTACAGGAGAGGAAATCTCTGCACATGCTGTATTTTCAAACGCATTTGCTCTTCTTCTAAAGCTATGGAGGTTTAATCATCCTCCAATTGAATATGGAGTGGGGGACTTACCACCAGTAGGGTCTCAACTAACTCCCGAGTACCTCCTACTTGTGCGTAATTCCCTGCTGGTATCTTCTGGAAACTTACTCAAGGATCCAAATAGAAGGAGATTAGCTGCTGTTGCAAGTGCTTCTTACCCGAAACCCATCTTTGTAGACTCATTTCCAAAACTAAAGGTTTGGTATAGGCAACATCTGGCATGTATAGCTTCACCCCTTTCTGGGCTTGTTCATGGAACCCCTGTCCATCAAACAGTTGATGCCCTTCTAAACATGATGTTCAGAAAAATTAGTAGAGGAAGCCAGTCAGCAACTTCCATAACATCTGGGAGTAGTAGTTCCTCTGGACCTGGCAGTGAAGATACTTTTCCAAGGCCAATATTACCTGCTTGGGATATACTTGAAGCTGTCCCTTTTGTGGTTGATGCTGCTCTAACCAGTTGTGCTCATGGGATACTGTCTCCTCGGGAATTGTGCACAGGTTGGTTCATGTCATGTTTGAGCTTCTGTTGGTGATGAAACTTGGAAATTAATTTCTTAATACCACATATGCATTAGTATCTTCTTGGTTTAAATAATTTGTGCCTTGTTGTCCTGAAGCATCTTACTGTCCTCTCTATGATTTGCCTCCATAATTGGAAACCAGTCCACTGTGGCTAGTGTGGCATCTTCCTGAAGAAATAGTCTCCTTGTTACTCCCACTATTCCATCCATCCCACAAAACGGGCACAGAGACACATACAGGGAATGTGGATCTACAGAGAACATATCTCTGCATATTTGAAGAAACAAATTGCCATTTCGTTATTTCCTTTTATCTTATCCTTTCTTTGTTGTTGCTTATGTTCTGGAGCTTTTTCTTCCAGGCCTTAAAGACTTGGCTGATTATCTTCCAGCATCCTTGGCAACTATTGTAAGTTACTTCTCAGCTGAAGTAACTCGTGGCATCTGGAAACCAGTTTTCATGAATGGAACTGATTGGCCAAGCCCTGCTGCCAATCTCTTTTATGTTGAGGAACAAATAAAGAAAATTTTAGCTGCCACTGGTGTTGATGTCCCAAGCCTTGCTGCAGGTTTCTCTCCCTATCAAAAAGTTTCAAATAATTAAGTTATTCTAGGATGGCTTACTCCATGGGTTACAAGTCTTTGCTTATTCTGTGTTAAATCACGGGCTCCCAACCAATGCTTGCTTTGGTCAGAAATTTGGAAAAAAAAAATCTTATAAATGTCAGAGGTTGATACACCTTAAAATACTATTTATGTTTCTTCTGAACCTTAGAATACTTTGGTAGGATACTAAAGTTTCAACGGATTTTTGCTTTCAAGGTCCATATGATTTTTGGTTGCTTTATTCCATTCTTACAATATTTATGTTACCTCAGTTGTTGACTAGAAGTTTAAATTTCTCTAGGGGGGAACTCTCCAGCAACACTTCCACTGCCATTGGCTGCATTTGTGAGCCTCACTATAACATACAAACTTGATAAAGCCTCGCAACGGTTTCTCAATCTGGCAGGCCCAGCATTAGAGTCCCTAGCAGCAGGTTGTCCATGGCCATGCATGCCGATTGTGGCTTCTTTGTGGACCCAAAAGGCAAAATGCTGGAGTGACTTTCTTGTATTTTCTGCCTCTCGTACTGTCTTCCTACACAACAATGACGCAGTTGTTCAGCTGCTAAAAAGTTGCTTCACCGTGACTCTTGGCCTGAACACAACCTCAGTCACTAGCAATGGGGGTGTTGGGTCACTTCTTGGCCATGGATTTGGATCACATATGTACGGTGGGATTTCTCCAGTAGCCCCAGGGATTCTATATCTACGTGTTTACAGATCAATCAGGGACATCATGTTCATGAGAGAAGAGATTGTTTCTCTGCTGATGCAATCCGTGAAAGACATAGCATGCAGTGGGCTACCAGTAGAACAACCAGAAAAGCTGAAGAATGCCAAAAATGGCAAGTATGGGCATGTTTCACTTGATACAATAATGATTAAGGTGAAACTAGCAGCTTCTTTGGGAGCTTCACTGGCATGGTTAACTGGTGGACTGGGGCTTATGCAGTCATTGATAAAAGAAACCTTGCCTTCTTGGTTTCTGTCAGTTCACCCATCAGACCAGGAAGGAGCCTCCACTATGGGAGTCCCTATGCTCCAAGGATATGCGCTGGCATACTTTACAGTGTTTTGCGGAGCACATGCATGGGGTTTAGATGCAATATCATCATCATCAAAGCGACGTCCAAAAGTTCTTCGGGAGCACCTGGAGTTTGTAGCTAGTGTCCTTGATGGCCAAATATCACTCGGTTGTGACCCAGCCACCTGGCGGGCTTATGTCCTGGAGCTTCTGAGCCTGATGGTTGATTGCTTTTCCTCTTGGATGCTTGAGGTGGATGTACCGTTGTTGAAGAGACTAGGTGAAGGGCTGAGGAAATGGAATGAGGAAGAGCTTGCTCTAGCTTTGCTGTGCCTTGGGGGGGCTGGTACGATTGGGGCTGCTGCTGAACTGATCATAGACACTGACTTGTAGTTCTACTTGTGTACATGAAATTTTTGTAGGTTGATAAATTTTATAGACGCAACAGATGTAACTCAGTGTACAGGTAGGTAAACTTGTGCAGAATGAAGATTATGAGAATCTAACTCACTACCGTAGTACAAATCCTTAACCAATTGAAAGTGATTTAATTTTATGGGGTAATGTTGAGCTGATGAAACTGGATATGGATCATGAACTTATAAGAGTCTACTTAACAAGATATTTGATGAGTGTGTAAAGTGGCACCATCCTTGGTTACTAAGGGAAAGGGGGAGGAAGTAAAAATGCTGGGGGATTTGCATTGCAGCTGTTGGAGTTGGTTGAGTTCCTAAATATCAATATTGATCCCATTCACCCAAAAAAAATAAATAAATAAAAATAAAATAAAATAAAAAAGAAGAGAAATCAAGATAATATACTATTTTCAATGCGTACTATGCATTTCATCATCCTCTACTCTCCATGTCCGCTTGTACCAAAGCCAATTTGGAAGACAAATACCCTTGATATACATAGAAGTTCTCTCCTCCAGCCCTCCTCTACTCCCTCCCTGAACAGAATAACGACAATCTCTAATCAATTGTACCATGGCTCCTAATTTCTGTCATGCAAAGTTGAAGGAATTTTTCTTCTCTCTCCTTCATCCTTGATCCCTTACTATATAGCTTACCCTAGTTTGCTTGGAGACTAACAGCAGTTTACACGTACACAATCTTCACAATTTTCACTAATATCCAAGCAACCATATTTAGATGCTGCTTATTAACTATTGCTCAGTTCAAAAATAAAAGGTATTTTCACATCAATTTAAAGTACAAAAGGAGCTTGACCAAAGCATTGTATAAGAGTATTTTAAGTGCTGAATCCTGTGAACTGCAACTGCCGAGGAATTTATCCTAATGCATATGAATTGTAAAAACTTATCCAAGAAGAAAAATCCAAACACAGAGATGACCCAAATACGAACTATGCTCATAAGATTGTTATTAAATCAAATAATGCCACTATATGCAGGGGATCTCATCAATCCTTGAGTTTGCATTGCTTTCCTGACTAAAAATGCATCACCCCACCTCCCTGCATCAGCATAGATGTTAGACAGGAGAACCCTGCTTGGACCATGAGAAGGCTCCAATCTTGCCAAATTCTCGGCAGCCCTTTCTCCTACTTCCATATCACCGTGTGTTCTACATGCTGCCAGTAGTGTTCCCCATATCACAACATCTGCCTTCATTGGCATCCTTCTTATTAATTCTTCTGCTTCTTTAAGTCTTCCTGCCCTACCTAGAAGATCCACCATGCAACCATAGTGCTTGACGGTAGGCTCTAGATTGTATACACTCTTCATGCTCTTAAAATGTTGATCTCCAACTTCCACCAACCCTGCGTGGCAGCATGCACTCAAGACTCCAATAAATGTAATAGGATTCAGTTTGATTTTACGCCCCTGCAAGTCAGCAAAAATTCTTAGAGCCAGTTCTGCATGTCCATGCATGGCTGAGCCACATATCATAGCATTCCATGGTGAAACATCAGATGCCTTATCTTTCATTTGTTGGAACACTTCTAAAGCACTGCTCATGCTACCACATTTGGCATACATATCAATAACTGCTGCACTAAGATTGTCATTAAGAGGGATGGAGTTGTCGCATATGTATTCATGAGCCCATCTTCCTTCATTTAATCTACCCAATGTAGCAATTGCAGATAGGACACTAACCATTGTAATTTCATTTGGTTTAACTCCTCCAGCTACCATCGCATGGAAAAGCTCCAAAGCTATCCCAGGCTGTTCATTTTGCGAATAACCAGAAATCATTGAGCTCCATGAGAAAACATCTCTCTCTGGCATCTCATCAAACAAAACCCTAGCTTCATCAATCCTTCCGTTTCTAATCAGTCCTGAGATGAGGGCATTCCAGTTTGCAATATGGTGTTTGCTTCCTAGTTTGAACTGCAACCAAGCAAGACCAACCTCCTCACAAGCAGCATAAAAATGAATAATTGTTGCCTGCATAAAATCGTAACAATCAAAGCCCTTCTTCATGGTTACAGCATGAAACTGCAGACCCTCCTTAACAGCAGCAGATTGTCCGCAAGCTGAAATTATATCAACAATCATCACTTCGTTAGGCCCCAACCCAGTGCAAACCATTTCACGGTAAAGTGTTAAAGCCTCAGTCAACCTCCCAACTTGCACATAACCATCAATTACTGTACCCCAAGAAACCACATCTTTATCATCTATCCTCTCAAAAAACTCTCTAGCCAAATCAACCAAACCTGCCTTAGCATACCCATTCAACATCACGTTCCATGAAACTACATTCTTTTCAGGCATCTCATCAAAGAGCCTGCTCGCATCCCTTAAATGAGAACGTAAGCAGTACATGTGAACCAAATTAGTCGAAACAATATCAAATCCAACAAGCCCAAGTTTCATCACCAACCCATGCAGTGATCTCCTTTCTCAAATCCCCCACCAGCCACATGCAAAAAAGCCGTAATCACACTTGCCATGGTAACTTTATTTGGAAGCACCCCGGACATCATCATTTCCTGGAAAACCTTAATTGCCTCTTTCGAAGACCCGTTCTGAGCCAGACCCATTATCATAGTTGTAAAAGAAACGCAGTTTTTCCCAGGCATTTTGTCAAACAACTCACGGGCATCATTCATATACCTTAATTTCACATAGCCAGAGAGCATAATGTTGCAAGAAACAGCATCAAGCTTCTCACAGTCATCAAAAATCCTTTTTGCACTAGAAATCAGCCCACATTTCGAATAGAAGCTGATTAAACTATTTCGGATAAAAATATTGCAATCAAGGCCTAATTTTGTTATATGCCCATGGATTCCTTGGCCTTTAGGAATCAATAACATAGAAGAGTAATCTTTCAAAGCGGAGATGATTAGGAGCTCGTAATTGGGTTTTGAACTTCTGAGTCCTTTTAGGTTTTCTTCGGTGGGATGGGGAGGTTGGTTCAAAGGGGTTACAGAGGACAGGCATCTGGGAGATTGATAGGTGAGTAAAGAGAAAAGGGTTGAGAAATGAAGGGGTGATTTGGGTCTGAGAACAAAGTTCATGAGACGAGATCATGAGGAGTTGTTTCCAAGCATTCCAAGTTCTGTTCTGGAGAGTTTGTGTCTGCTAACGAACTTTTGGAGGGAAAGAGAACGGGAGTTATGGTGGAAAACCCGGCCGATTAGCAGAGACTGGGCCTTTTCAATTTGACGAGCTATTAATGAAGGTTGGTCCTTTCTAAACCCTGCTAAAGAGGCAACGCCTTTATGAACAGGCTCCAAAAGGCGTAGAATGTTGATGCAAACCAACCATCACGCCTTCACCTGCCGTTCCACTTTTTGGCCTGGTACAAATGATCAGCGTTAAACTCCATTTTTTCCCCACTTTTCAACATAAGTAGATAAAGAGCGAAGAGCTCTGATGACCTGGATGGTTTTCGTCATCCTCTCACGTGCCGCGCATGTGATTGAGAGCTTTATGTCGTTCGTGCCTCGCGCGCCGGGTTATCATCTTCTCCTCTGTCAGCATCCCATGTGCCCCTTGCTGCGTTGTCTGCCGTGTTGATAAACTTGTATCTCTATCTGGCAATATCACATGTCTCTTTTTCCCCGTTCTCTCTCTTTCTCTCCTTCTCTTGGACAATGTTGCTCTCTTGCTTATCCGGATGTTTAAAGCCCTGGTACATTAACCTGTTGAGACATCGAGCCTCGGTCCCTTGCGTTCTCATCCTCACCGCGCAGTGGTCCAGACGTTTGGTTTTGTTCCTCTTCCTCCGTTGTGAGTTTTCTTCTTCTTCCTTTTCTTCCTTTTCGGTGAGCTGCAAACTTTGATGTTGGTTTTCTACGTGATCTTTAGCCTGAAATTGATTTTTTTTTCTTTGTTCTTTGTTTCCTTTCTCGAGCCACGCCACGACCATTGAACCTCTGTCCCTCGCGTTCTCTGGGTTTCAGTGTTCCAGATCAGCTGCCGTCAGTTTGGTTCTCCTTCTCCTCCTCCGTTGTAAGTTTCCTTGTTCTTCCTTTAAGGTGAGGTGCAGTCTTCGCTGTTAGTTTCCCCTCTACGTTTTTTATTTGTTCTTTTCTTTTGTTTCCCTTTTCAAGTGTCTCCTATTTTGATCTCTGGAGAGGTACGATCTTGCCGTCCATTTGGTTCGCCTCCTCCTTGTTCATGGTACGTTTCACCTTCCTTTTTCATGGTACGTTTTCAGCTTCCTTTCCGCTGAGGAACATGCTTTGTTGTGACTTTTCTCTGTATGTTTTAGCTTACCGTTGATATTTTCGTCCTTTGCTACTCCCCTTTCTTAAACTTAGCTTTACAAGTATACCCAAAATGCCATCTTCCCACTTCTTCTCCCAGCTCATACTTATTTCCAAAATGCTTAGAAAATCCAAAGTTTTTATCCAAAGTCGCCACCATTTCGGATTCATTCCCCTCCGGTATAGATGCCTCGTTCGGCTTCACAGACCCGTGTCTCTTAGCTAACACCGCCTTATTGTGCTTCGCCGGAGACGGAGGAGGGAACGGTCGCTTAAAAAACCTTTTGGACGTGGAATTTGCGGAAGATCTCGCCGGAGACTTCTTACAGATCAAATAATGCGCTGGACTAGGGCTGTAGAAGGGGAAAAACGGAGATTTTTTAGCGGATTCTACATCTGATTTCTTGCTTTCTTGCTAATTGCTGATTGCTGGAGTTTCTACCTTTATCCTTGACCAGTGCTAGGTTATTTTTATCCTTGGTTGGAATAGGGTTTTGCTTGGAATCTTGATGAAGATTGGGTTCCGGGGAGGGTTTGGAAGTGCAAATGCCCATTTTCAGGACTTCGGGTGCTCTTTCCTCTTCGTTATTTGGAATTTTTTACCATTTGAGCTCCCCCCCTCCCCAAACACAACCCTATCTAGAACGAAAAATCCTTAGCTCAGAACTGAAACCATTGCCAGTTCAAGATTGAACTGAAGCTATAATTTCTTTTTTCCTTACTTTTTGGGGTTTTGGAAGGGGAAAGCTTTGAACTTTGTCTCTGCTGCAGAGTGTTGATAACGCGAGAAAAAAGAGGGATCTGCGAGCGGGTTCAGAGCAGAAGTTGATAAAAAAGAAACCACGATCGACGATGTTACACTTTTGTCGCTATCGGGTATGGTACGATCTTGCCCTTTTTTCGTTGTTTTTTTTTTATTGTTTCTCTTCATGCTGCATTGCTTTTTGTTTGGTTGTTCCGGTGTCTGAGTCTACATGGGTTTGATTTTGGTCTGCATTCCGGGAAGCTCCAGTTGTTCTCCCTTTCAAACTCGAAAACATGTACATCATGTGTAGTTGTACGTTTTGTCATGTGGTGTTTTTTGGTCTCTAGCCTGTTTCGGTTTTTTTTCTTCCTTCTTGTCCCTCGCCCTTTGATATTTGTCTTGTTTTCCCTAAAAAAAGGCTGTCCCAGACAAAAATAAACTCTTTTGTGCTTTGTTCTTATTCTCTGTTCTTGTTATGTTGCCGTTTAGTCCAATCCTTAAACCTAGGGATCTACTTCTTTAGATAATTTTTGACTCATGCATTTAATTTGTTTTTTTTTTCCTATCTCTAGATATTATGTTTTGCATGCCTTTTTTTTTGCGTTGCTCCTCTTTTGTTCGTTCCAAAGCATTTCACTTTTATTTTTTTCGTGTTACGCATTCGGCCTCTAAAACTCTTAATGACGCTTGTGGCATTGACTTTTCCCACGCTTCTGAGTCCGTCTTCCTTTTTTATTTTTTTAGCTGGCCATGGAGCAAAAATTTTCTTTTTTCATATGCTTTATGTCTAGATGGACTATGACTGTCAAGAAAATAACATTATCGAGTTCTGTTGGTGTTGGTTTCAAGCAATCATCTTTTCTTTTCAGATACATTGCAGATCTGTTCAAAATTTTCTTATTTTTTCAGCACTTTCTACTGTCAACATTTTTTTTCTTTCTTTTTATTAGACTTGATACAACTAAAATCATCTATTTCTGTTTTATCTATGCTATTCTCCATATTGTTGTCAATTCTTACAGTGAGCAATTTTTACAGTTTTTGAATTGCGTGATTTTTCTCTTCTTGTGGAATATTTAGATTGATATTATGCTTATTGTTTAATTTGCTTGTTTTTAATACGTGTGTTTTTCTTTTTAGAAAATTTTTGGTGCTTTTGTTGTGCTACGTTCTCCTTCACTGAGTAAGTTTGCTAATTTTTTTTATGCATGTATTCTTATCTTTTTAATTCCTTGAGCTCTGTTTTAGTTAGATTGATGATTGTAGAACTTGTAAACTACTTTTAGAAGTACATTATAGATGTTTGTGAATAAATGTGTCTATTCATGAGCAATTTTCTCTTCATTTTTCCTTGAATTTGAATATTTCTTCATGTTTCCTTTTGTTTCTTGTTAGGTTTTTACAAAGATGGATGGTGATTTTTTAGGAAAAGGGTGTAGCTCTCTGGCTAGAGTATTACGGCAGATGAAAGTTGTAAACAGGCTAATTTATTTTGTTCTCAGTTAGGCTATGATGATATGGTTTTGGTTTCATTAGATGTATTTCAGGCTTTAAATTGATTGCCGTATCTTGGCGAGGCAACCCTGATTGCATTTGAGGTTCATTCTTCCCTTCAAATGCAATTGGGTCTGCAGCCATGGCGGTACTCTCATCTCTGCCTGACTTTTACTAACAAACCTGAGCTTTACTTTAAACTACCATAATTACTGCATTTTTTTTCTTCTTTCTTGTTCCCCGCCCTTTGATATTTGTCTTGTTCTCCCAAAAAAAAGGCTACCCAAAAAAAATAAAACTCTTTTGTGCTTTGTTCTGAACTCATAAAACTCATGCAGAAGAGTTTTATGAGTCCTCATGCATGGAGAGGAGAATCTTCTTCTAACAGAGACTGATTAATTGTTTCTGAGCCTATTGCATGTTTTTGGTTGTTTTACTGACTATATTTGCTAATGGGTCCGCTCAAAAGATAGAGTGAATGGGGGCTAGGGATGGATGCTGTGTTTTGAACTCAACGGGCTGATTAATTTTTGCAAAGCTGATTTTTTTAAATCATTATTTGGTTTCCTAAACGTGTGCAGGTTTGTATTTCTAGCATTTTACATTAGTTTTGCAACTTTTGTTTTGATTTTGGTCCCGAAATTGGACTCATCAGTGCAGTAAAGTAACAGCTCTCTGCTTTTGTAGCGCTTCCATTTTTCTGGCTATGTGCATTAAAAATTGTCTTTCTTGAGATGGAATAGCTCCTATTATTGACTGCTTTCGATTTGTGATTGTCCCAATATGAAAAAAAAACAGGTGATAGAACTGGAGTTCTTAATGCTACATCATCAGTGAAAGAAACTCTACAAGCAGCTGGAATAAAGGTCAAGGTTGATAACTCTGATCAGAGAACACCTGGATGGAAATATAACTTTTAGGAGATGGAAGGTTTGCCTGCTTCTGTAGATGTTCTGTATCTTGTCCAATATCTATCTTGCCATTGGACTTCTCCCGCCAAAGCATGAGTGAGAATAAGAGAAATTTAGGGAGAGGAAAATCCCAAATGCATGCCCACAAGCATTTCAAATGATTTTTTTTTCTTAGAATGTTAACGAGCACGGGGCTACATCTAAACTAACTTCCTTGGAGCTTTAAGATTCCTGAAGGTTAATTCAAATATATCTCACCAAGCTTGGTTACTTTGAAGACTTGTCACCTTACTTCACTTCACTTGAGCATCTAGAGTTATTGTTTAAAATTAGTTTGAAAAAAAAAAACTGAGTGGTTAGGTTCCAATTGCGATTTGCTCAACCAAAACTTTTTGAAGACTGGATTGAATAATTAACAAGTCAAGTGATATCTATTGAAGGCCAACTTACTGTTGTTGGCTTTGTTTTCTGAGAGGGAATGAAGTTTCAATTTTGAAACGTCTGCTGTTGCTATTAATAATTCCATATTAAGAAGTTATGTGTGTGGATCTTAAGAAATACTATTTTACAGTTGAATGTAATACGATTGTGCTTTGAAATTTACCTAGCTTTTCTGCAGGGAGTACCTCTAAGGATTGAGATTGGACCTCGTGATGTGTCTACTGGGATTGAAGTCATTTCCAGAAGAGATATTCCTGGAAAACAAGGAAAAGATTTCGGGATATCAATGGATTCTTTCATTTTAATTGCTTATGTAAAAGGGTTGTTGGATGAGATTCAAAGTTGCCTGCCGGAGAGGCAACCACTTCAATTCATGAGTTTTTTTTTTTTGGAATTTTAATTAAACCTGTTCTTCAAGACATTGGTTCTTTTCTTTTGTACACTTTAATTGCTGGCAGATTGTTAGCTAAGTGCGCAAGCAGTAATCTCTTGATTCTTTTGGTCTTGTGTTACATTTTTTTACTCCAGTTTCTTTGTCTTTCATATAATAGTAATGTTCTTGTATATATAGGTGTATCTTTAATATTGTACTTCATAGTTATTTATACTAAATTGGGCATACACATTTTTATCGCCACCGTGCAGGGCGCGATTTATACCTCCTAGTATGTTACAAAGAAAAATCGAGTCTCTTCTGACGCGGTTGTCTTCTGTTTTACAACAATTTTTTGTCTGACCAGGAGGGACAACGAAAAAAAAAACCATTTTTTCACTGAGGAAGAAAAGATACAACTGTACTGAAAAGAAGGCCTCTTTCATGTTTAGAGCTGTAAATGAACCAAATATCTCATATTTGAGATCCGTTCGTTAAGTGATTCGAACAACGTTCGTGTTCGTTCGTTAATTTTCGAACTCCAAACCTGTGTTCGTGTTCGGCTCATTAAGCAAAGTTCGTGTTCGAGTTCGACTTGTTTAACATAAAAGAGCCATTCGCGAACATGCTCGAAATGCTCGAATCCAAATTATTTTAAGCCTTAAATATGCTATGCAAATCATTAATCATTCTCAAAAACAATTAAAGTACTAAGTGACTAAATTCTATTATTCATTAACTATATAACTAACATTAACATAAAACAACAAATAAAACAAAGTAATTTGCCTTCCAAATATAAAAGTCTAGCTATAAAATTAACCCTAAAATTTATCAAAGGATAATTATGTTCATGTTCGTGAACGTTCGTTAAAACTCGTGAACATGCTTATGTTCGCTCGATTATTAATCGAACAAAAAAATTCGTTCGAACTCGGTTCGTTTAAGGTTTCGAACTAGCCTTTCACGAACACAAACGAGTCGAAACGAACCGAGCTACCGAACAGCTCGGTTCGTTTAACAGCTCTACGTTATAGTCACATCTTTGGACATATGGGGCAGCTTTCTAGATTTTATGACTCTTTCTAACTTGTCATTTGACTTCAGTCGCAAAAAATAGGACTTGTACAAACCATTGCGATCGAGGCATTTTTCCCTCTAATGGAATTCTTGGAGTTTAAGACGACAAATGTATCGACCAATGCCTACAAAATTCTTCTGATCTCATTATTGTAAATCTCATTGCTAGCTGCTAAGCCCTTGTCTCCATTGTAATAAAATAACCACCACGATCCTTCATAACATTGTTCATGGTATATATAGTCCCACAAACACATGCCAAGATTAATAATATACTTTTAAAGACAGAATGACATGGTTCATGGTGCTAGACTAAAACCATAGCTTAATTAGTAGCTAAAAGCTGTCCACTTTGATTTTTATCATTTATTCGCATTTCATTTGGTATATCCTTCCAGACAAGAATTTGTAGAGTTTGAGGAGGTATGTCTTCTGGTATTAGGACTAAAGAATGGTTCTAAACAAGAACAACAGAGATGTTAAAAAACAAAAAAAGGAAAAAGAAATGGTGCAAGAAAAAGCATGTGGTTGAGAACCAAAGTGCACAGCCATCATGAGCAGTCAGCGATGATCGCCAGCACCATAAAGAGCAAGACTCCTGCAAATAGGAACATAAAGAGTGAAACATCACAACTCCATGCTGTATTAGCACTTCGAACAATACAGCCAGCAGATAGTCACTATACAGCCAGCAGATAGTCACCATACTACCAATATGAACAATACATGAGTAGCCCTCATCTTGCTATGTTTCAAGGAACAAGACACATCAATGGCATATCAAATGTCATAAAGAGTCTAATACAGGTCTGGAAGGTTTAACATTGTGAACAATACTAATAAAAGTAACAACTAAAGGGGATAAATCAGAGGAGAAATTCTCAAAAATCCTCAAGATTTCTTTAAAGATGGGGTTGCTATGAACAGCCCAGGCAAGCTGACAATGCCTTAATTCTATAAAATCAAACCATTATAACCTTTGCCATTTAGTGATTGCAAGAGTACACTAAGTACTTCAGCAATCATATGCTTCCATAAGGGTACACATACTCCAAAGTTAATTACTCTAGTTTATATGCTACAAGAATAGCTTAACATACAAATCTAAGTTAACTACACTATTAGAACCATAAGTTGACCCCTATGAAGTACATTTATCACAGAAATGCAGGAATTTGGAAAACTACAGGAAACTACTATGTAACAGCTGGCTATAGTTACAAATTCAAACTCAAAACTGATAGCTTTGTTCAAGTCTATAGCAAGTACATGAACCTGACTGATCCAAAATCATTTCCATTGGCTCCAATCCTTTTTTCACTCTTCAGATGCTTAGGACTACAAGCATTTAATATTTCTGTCTCAGTTGCATCTTTCATTTCCAGCACACATCTCAAGTTGCTTCAAATAACCTAGTTGAATCATACGTAAAAGATGCTCCACTATAAAGATTTACAAACTCATGTGGCCAAACATTCTCAACAATACCTCTGCAGGAATTAAGACCCAAAAGGATGCTATTTGTGTGCGCCGTATGATTTTTAGGACAAACTTTTACCAGTTTTTGTTAGTCCAGCTAAATGCAGTTACATCCTACCACTCACAGTAACATGTCATTTGGCCCTAAGATTAGCATGGAGGATAATGCTAGAAAAGGAAACATGGCTTGCAGTCAAAAAGTGGAAGAGGAGGTGCCAACAAACTGGTGTAGAAAATTGATACCTGAGAAGGACCAAAAAAAAAATCCAGACAATGATATGACAACCTTTTATCTAGACATTAAGTAGATACTCAGAGAGACCCGCCCACTTTTTGTTGTCCATCATCCAATTTGATCTTTATCTGATAATCGTAATAATGCTGGTTAAGGACAATTACCCGCTCCTAGGAAATGACATCCATTATCAAGTACTGGAGAAATTTCAGTTTCAATATATGACTTAAGTCTGACTATAGTACATTTATCTTAATATAGTTTTCTTTCAAAAGATAAATTTGAAGCTCCCATTTCCAAATAGTAAGTTCAGGGGGTGAAAAAAAAAAGAAGATGACCTATATTCTTTATAGGAAAATGGGAATTCTTCTGGTATGACCTGGGATGTCTAATGTAAATGCATGGAAAGACATTTTTACATGATTAGTTGGATAATTTTCTTGAAACTAACATTTTTCTTTGGATACCATAGTCAAATAGTTTGTGGTATTGATTTTGATCCAACTGAGTTCTACTTATAGCCACTAGTGTTCAAAGGACAATTCAACAATAACTTGATCGTCTTCTCAAGCTATTTTATATAAAGATTGCCGGTTAAAAGAAGTGCCATTAGTTTTATCAAGAGAAAGACTTTTGGAAGCTCCAAAATGAGCAGCTTGCTGTCTTATACACCAAAAAATACATAAAACTCACCAGGAGCTAGGGCTGCAAGAAAATCCAGGTCCATTGTGAGCTTCCAGATCTCACAAAAACAAGAAGCATGCATATATCTTCCAGACCATAAACCTTATAGAGCTACAGAACTAAAATGCAAGTAGCCTTAACAAAACTGTTAACAGCACTAATTTGAGAAACAATATGATGTGTATCATCTAGTGCAGACGATTACAAGACCTTCCTTGATAATCTTCTCAAAAGTCAAGGATCTAGGATCTATTGAGATTTGCCAACCATGAAAAAAAAGCACTTTGGGTCCATTAACTAGATCAAAAGTTGGTGCTTGGACAGTCTAAAACTAAATGGAATCCAAACCCAATTCCCATGGTTTTCTAAACCCCATTTTAGTTCATTTCAAGTACCTTTTCAGCCGGACACTCTCCCAAATTCCAATTCTCCTCTCCTGCACAATTCACAGATACCAACATGGCAAATCCAGAGGGGGTAATGTCATAGGATTATAATCGCTGGATTAACAATCAGTTGATGGTAAGTGGTAGTTCAGTAGGAAGATCCAACAGGTAATGGAATAGGCATTGCAGAGGGGAAGAGAAGAGAAAGAAGCTTTGGTTGAACATTACACGAGGAGGTGAAAAACCAGTTCTGGGTAATTATGCTTAGGCTATGCAGGAATAGAAAACCTTGTACAGGGGAGGCCACCACCTTAATGTGCTCTGTGAGAAAGCAGCTTAACTTAAACTTCCTTCAGTCTTAGTTTTACTATGTGACTGTAAAGTCTGTAACCAAAACCACTGCCAGGCAAGACCTTAATACATAGCCATCAAGAAAAATATAACAAACGTCAGAAGACTTTTCCATCGAGAATAATGTAGAAGCGTCAACTTTACAAAGTATCCAACCTTTCTAGACAATCCAAATGGTTTTATACGGTAAAACAAATGGCTTTAACCCCACAAACTTGCAAAAAAACCCATTACAAACTCAAAGACAAATAAATTCAAAAAATTCATTGAGACACAAACCATCATTCGTCCTATAATCAGCTCAACAAAAAAATCCTTTCGGTAATCAGTTTGGCATAAGCATCAAAGCGCACCATTCTACTTCAGTGGCCCAAATTTATCGTCTAAACCGCATGCAATAAACAATCAATCATACAAGAAATAGCCAGCAATTCATAGTCTAATAAAATCTCAAATGCAACAAAAGAGTATCTGATCAACACCAAAAAGACTCACTTTTTACGGCGGCTACTACGTTTAGGGCCCCAACCTTCAAGTTTAGCAACAGGGCAACCACACTTAGCTCTGAAAAGCAGGACAGCTCTTCCATTAGGAGGAGCCATTTTCCTCAACTCAGCTCTCAAGCATTCATAATCCGGGTTAAACTCGTTTCCACCTTTCCAGGGCAACTCATCAATCTCCTTAACAGCCTTATTAGCCTTCCCTAATTTCAAGCAATCTTCACCCTGTAACTGCAAATCGAATTCCATTGCTTTTTTCAACCCTTTACACCCAAGTTTCCCGCACTTTCTTGATCTGGGCCCACAGCAGATCTCGAAAAATATCAGCATGAAAACCAAGGACAAAATCAGGGAGGTGAAGAAAATGTGGTGGACTTGGAGGTGGGAGTAAAGATAAGAGAGGAGAGTGGAAAGAGAGAGAGATGATGATGGAGGGAGTAGGAGGGAGAGGGAGTGGAAGATGTAGGAGAAGCAGGAGGAGATGAGGAATGCTCCGGCGAAGAGGACAAGGATGAGGATGAGGAGGTCAAGGGTGGCTGAAGGGGAGGAGTGTTTGCAGAGGGAGTGGGAGTTGGAGGCTGATGAGGGGCAATTTTGGGAATTTAAGGAGGTGGGATTTGTGGGTTTTTTGAGAGGTTTGGAGGGGGAGGAGTGGGTGGTGGAGGAGCTGGTGACAGGGGCCATGGTGATGGTTGAGGAGAGGAGGTGATGGCGCATGTTAGTAAAGAGGGGCTGGGGGAGGAGGATGGGAGTGGGGTGGGTGGCTTTCAGGTGTGTTAGCTTTTATTTATTTCTTTATTTATTGGTTTATGTGGAAAATACTAAAATGTTGAGTTGAGGCTTGAAGGTGGACTGTGCGCAGCTTAGCGGTGAGGGGCGCCAGATGTGCGCAGCTTAGCAGAGAAGTGAAAAAGGGTCGTCGACGGCGGATGCGCGCATGTTAGCATGGTGGGATGGTGGCTTTAGAGGGTGCGTAGGTTATCTTTCCACCAATTGTTTAATCATGAAGGCAGTTATGGTCACCAACTGGGGTTGGTCCAAGTGGTAAGCAGATTGGTTCCGCTTAAGCAGGTCTCGGGTTCGAAACCTGGCGTATGCAGCTACCCTTGTTGGGAGACTCACCCACCACAGCCAGGTGTGCGACCCGGATCGACCAACGGATTAGTCAGGGCAAAGCCCTGGATACCGTGGCAGGCAACCAAAAAAAAAGAAGGCAGTAATGGTCAAGAGACTTGGCAGTTCATAGTCTAGGCCACCGCTTATTTATACATAATATACATATCCAAATCTTGTATCAGCTTTTTGTTTCGTTTCGTTGTCTCTTTTCTGGAGGGTCTGTTCGTTTATGGTTGATGTGTGTTTCTATAGCCGATTGGATTCAGAAAATGCTTTTTTAAGTTCAGATTTTATTAACGCTTGTGCAATAAAGACGCCAGAAACTGTTACTTCTCAAGTTAGCAAGTAGTATTGGCTGAATGGTGTTGGTTTGTGAGCTCCATCTTAGATTGTGCTTTGCACCAGGATTTCGATTACCTCTAAGTGTTAATCTAACTTTATTGTGTGATTTCCGGTAATTTCGATTGTTGGAAAAAGTTAGCAAGTAGTATTGCTATATCTAAGTAACAAGACGATAAATGCTTTAAATGGAACTCTTCAAATGACTCATAATTGCAGTATTCTTGAGCTGTTCAAGTTTCACGAACCAGGGGTAGGAACGGTTGCAGGTGCAATCGTTCTTGAAGATTATGTGTATTTTGCACATGGCGTAACTCTGTTTATACATTGTGTAACTTACTTTCAATAACGTGTAATTTTAGAACAAAATTTTGTGAGTTTTACACATATTGTTAAAAACGAAAAATGAAATATAAAATGAGATCTAGATCGTATAATTTTTTATGATCAAATCTTGGCTATGAATTGCTCAAGACGGATCCGCCTGATGACCGTCGCTGCTCCAAATCCAAGTTTCACATAGTTAGTTCAGATGATGACTTGTGCGGAAACATTTTCCGGATCTTCTAAGATAAGATAGTGAAGTTTGGACTTCTTGCTTATTTCCGCAGTTCTTTATTGTTGTATAAGATAAAGTACTTTTACACCTTCCAATGCATAAAAAGCAGACGTTATGGAAGAAGCGCAGAAACCCTTCAAGATTCTAGCGTTGCTTTCCGGGAACAGCGTGCAGCAAAAATCCTGTAATTCAACACGGCTTCCACATGTTGAATGCAGAATTTGTCCCAGAATTGACTAAAGCATTTGCAAGTTGCAATTTACAGTTAAGGATTGGAAAAAATTGCAGTGCCTCTGACTTTAGAGGACGACGATTAAATAAGCTTGGTACCACAAAAAAGCATAATTGCAGCAGGAGCTTTCCACTGATTCTAACTTCTCCTGTGGGTGCTTCCTGGCTGCTGCAAGTAGCTGAGATTTGGCCCCATTAAATGCCACACACATCTCGTCTGATCCGATGATAATTCAGCCAGCATTGATGCCAAAGGTCGAGTTGAACCTGTCCCCTTCCCCCCTTAACTGATGTATGACCAAAAAAAAAAAAATCTTGATCTCAACTATTTTGAGCAACAGTAGGAATTGATTGCAATGTTTTTCACCCTACGGCCTATATTAGCTGCATTTAGCTCCTAGCTAAAAGAAAACAGCATCTAACACCAGGAAAAGGCTTCGAGGGGAACTGGAGGGATTATACAGCACCCAGACTTCCCGTTCTTATTGTAAGAGAGAAGCACCAAGTTTAAGAAAAGCACTACTTATTAAATATTGCAGTGAACCTGATTGCACACATAGGATGCGTCGACAGTAGTTACACATTATCATTTACAGAGATTTAACAACATTACCATAACATACAAATATTAACAGCAGCAGAAAAGTTCCTGGTATCCAGCATGAATAACTCATTAGAATTCACGATCAGGGAAGATCAAAGGGGCCACGAGGGACCACACATACAGGCCAGCAGTGACCCATTCAGTGCAGATACGAACCCAAACTGATGTCCAGCCAACATCTATTAGATCTGAGGTATCAGAAGTGCTAGTCCAGCCCGAAAGAAGCATAGCTGAATACATGCTAGCAAGAGCAAATATCAGGAGGAAAAATGAATACGAGTAACTAACTGGCCGTGGCTCAGCATCTTTCTTATCTTTTCCAGCTTCCAACTCATCAGATTCAAGAAGAGGTTTCTGTCCGCCTGTTAAAAAAATTGTTCAACAAATTACAATTCAATGTAACATCACACAGCATGATCAAGGCTTCCAACTCTAGGAAGACATTCAGTTTCAGCACCAAACTTCAATGTCATAGTTTAACAGAGCGGGATGATAATAGCCATCCAGCACCGACGACTCTCCTAAAAATCATGAGACCTCTATTTAAACTTAGTAATAATTTGGAAAGCTGGACAAATACATCTATCACACTTGAGATATTTAGAAAAGAAAGAAAGCACCAACTCTGTTGTAGAAACCCATGCAGTTCGACAGTTAAACCTAGTCAAATTTTACATGCCAATGAGAAGTATTTTCATTAAAAAGGTACAAAAGCAGGAAAACAAAATCATGATCTCAAGCGTCATTTTCAACCACCTATCTCAGTCATACTAGAAATTGTTCTAGATGTGTAGTTGCTCGACAGTTTTAGCATAATTGAAATGTCCAGAAGACCCAACCAAGCTAAGTTTTATTGGTGGACTACAGAGTGGTTCTGCTTTTTTGGCTTGTGGCAGACAATTAAAAAAATTCTATCAAAGTAGAAATCTTTCATTCTTATGAGTGCCAAAATGGTGACAGAATATTAATAGAACACTACATTACTTCACTCTTGAAACCACACGGCACATCTTTGATTTTATAATTCTCTAACATAGCCTCAGAAATTCTTAAATTTTCTGAACAATGAGTTAAACATTAGGGAAGAAAACCTCTAATAAAGCCCATGTTATCTTAAAAAGTTACGAAGCACTAGATTCTGCTGAATCTTGGTACCTGATCTGGGTGAAGATGGAGGGGACAAAAATGTAGTAGATGATCCAGCACGGAGTGCAGAATATAGAACTGAAATAATGGTCGTAAGCAACCCAAGAATAAGAGTACTTGTTGATACTGCTCTTGATGCTTTGTGGAGACCATTGCAAACATAATTTCGAGGTTCGCTAGACAGACCAGTATAACACACATAAGCACAATAAATGGAAATCACAGAAGCTGGCAACAGGCTCCCATTTACCTGCCCAAAACCATGTCATTATCACAACCATTATCTTCTAAGTGAAAAATTGTACTCATTGGAAATTTCAACAAAGCTGCAGTGCCTTTGAAAGGAGCCCTGTACACATAAATTCCATCTCATTTTCATCCAGAATTTTATCCAAGTCATATAGATCATATTTGAGTGGAAAGAGAATGGGAATGTTTACATTACTGTCAGACAAGATGAGATTAGTCACATACAGTTGCTAGAAATTTGTAATTGTTGACCGTCTATGGAAAGCGAGTAAAGATAAGCAATGGAAAAAGGAAAGATTTTTCAATGATTAACAATGAAAATCAAAGGATGGCAAGATTGGCTCTTGAAGTTCCAGAATGTTATCTGACAAAAGGAAAACACCCATTAGATATAGACTTAGTTTGTGTGGACCACAAGTTGTTAGGCAAGGCATCTATAGCAGACATGGTCCACCTGGATAATGAGGCTGCCTAAAGAACATAAGGTAAAACAGAAAGAATATGGTGCCATATGCTTGAATTGCAGTTCACAAAAAAGCCAAAAAGCACAAACTAATTTACATTACTCATTAGTTTCATCTGCTCTCTTAAATATACTGCAGCAGTGGGACAAAAGGATGGTAGAAGTGTAAATGTACTTGAAAATGAATAAAATATATTTGGCTTGGTGTAGTAACATGCAAATCCTAAGTAATGTAAGAAAAAGAGAGAAAAAGTTCATTTACCGCTGGGTGTAGTGCGATAACAGCAAATGCTAAAGCAAGAATCATAGTCATGACAATGAAGAAGATGTTGAGACCACAATCATGACCAGAAGGATTGAACCAAATAAAGAGAACCCCCGATAATGCATAAGCTCCAAGATAGCATACTACTGATATGACAAGCAGAGCAATGTACCTGAAAAAGATCAATCAAAGTATCAGAAACAATCAAATAAGATGCTGGTTGAGAAAAGTATAAAATATAATAACTTAAACAGACCACTTCTGCTCATCTTTTGCAACCCATGCATCATTCCATGTATGTGTAGCATCTAATAGTATTATTACTTGAACCAATAAGAATAATCCTGCCCCAAATTTTGAAATAAATCCTGCAAAGGAAATTGGTTAGTAGTAGCAATATAAATAACTGCCTATCTGAAATAAGTCAAAATTACCAATCACAGTAGGTTTATTAACAATCTTAGCATATCACATAGGAAGCATCATTGAGAGTTTGAACCAAACAAAGCCAGGCAACAAGCCTTTAATGAATTGTGTCCAAGTATTCCTAGTTGGAATTCTTTAAATGACAAACCGGAGTGTATCAGCATACTAAATAATGATATCTACCACAGATTCTTAAGGTAAGTCTCAAGTTGAAAGCATTGTCATAGATTCTATCACTTGAGACCAGTACCGCTGAAGGGCAAGTGTCTATTGAAGAGCCTTTTTGGCTGTAGTGAAATATTTTGTTGTATAGCCCCTTCCATGCCAAAGTATTTTGTATTATAGACATTTACTCAGACAGGATCATCACAGAGTTAGAATCTTCACCATGCAGAGAACTCCATGCATCAGCAGAAGGAACTCAGATTTGAAAAATAAAAAATTCAAGCTGGAGAAATATTTACATCTACAGTTGTAAAACTGACCATAGATTGTAATAACAACATTTGGGATGAAAAACATTAGGATGACTAGTAAAGCCCAAATGACCATCTTGACAGTCCATCCACCGTGATGCCAGGAGTCACGCCTGTCATTTTGATCCTTGACACCAATCATTAGAAGAGCAAGAACTCCAAAAAATAAGAAATTCCCCAAGCTGACACGAAGAACTGCTTGTATTTGAAACCATTCTTTTGACTGATCATCCGAAGTATTGATCCCTATGAATTGAAGTAATAATATGTTCACATTAGTGAGACGTCTAATTCTGCTAAATATTATTGTGAACTAGAAATATATTGAGGCCAAAATGTGAAATCAAGTTTTAATTGAACACAAAAGCAAGTAGAGATTGTCAGCTTCTCAAAGTTTATAGCTTTAGTCATTACTTTGTCAAGTATATATGCCCGGCCTAAATAAGTTATAGGTGTTATTTATCCAAATATTGATATTTTTAGTGCAAATTAAAAAGAAAATTTTTGTTGGTTTTATTTGTATTCCTTCACAGGGAAAGAGATTTCTAGGAAATCAACTTTATATCAATTCGCTAGAAATGGACTTCTTTTTCTACATCGATTCCCAATAATATTTCTGAGACTTTAAAATCAGAATTTTAGAACACATTTCCTTAGTTTGGGAGCACGAACAAAAACCAACAACATTAAAGTAAATAAAAATATCAATATTTTGGTAAATAGCATGAAGATATAGACTTATATCTGCAGATAACTTAAACAACTAAAAACAAGGATTTGGCGGAGAATAGGGGCTTCTGGATATAGGTTCAACTAGTAAGCATAGAACTCCATTTACACTGCTGTCACAAATTGGTTCATCACAAAGGCAATTTGAAATGAACACAGAAGTTACAAGCAAAGAATGAAAGTCCAACTTGGGTTGACTTCAACGCACTAATAGTATTATAGAGAAAACAGGAGCTGTTGAGTCTTTGCAGAACTCAGCTCAAATGTATAACTTAAAAGAGAGAAACATGGAAAGGAGTCTAAGAACTCAGATAATGTTGCAAGGAAAATGCATCAAGTGTTCTTTTACTGGAATTTTCGAACACATAGGCAGATCTTCTTATGTTGTTGTTATCACTTTCAATGGCAAAGAAAGTAGCTTTTTGCCATTATCATTCAACAACTACAGAAAGAAACTAGATAGTGTTTATCCTAACCAACTAGCGAGGGTCATATCTCATTGAACTAGTCTGAGAAAACTAGCAATTCTCAGAATGCTGTTATGTTGTTACCATGATACAGCTTATGTTGAAACCATGGAGACAATCACCACTTGCATGTAGTTGCTTAGTTCTGTCTTCTTAAGAAGATTCTGCTTCTTTGTAAATCCTCCCAAATAAGTCAAAAAAATTAAAGAAAGTATGTTCCTTTATAAAAAACCATTGACACTTCTAAAACCCTTCCGTTCTATTATAGATATCTTTTCTTCTAAGATGGCTCCCCCATTAAAACTCTTTAACTTTATCCCCTCTCATAATTTCCTTGATCTCACAGTGGAATCAAACTCAGGATTTCCGCTCTATATTTGACAAATGAATACAAAAGCACCAGGAAACGCAAAACATAGATAAGAATCCAGTTTTCCTTTTTTCCACCTTGTGATATCTCACAAAAAGAATAAATTGCTAGAAGAAAACCGAAAAGAAGCTCACAAATTCCAACGGAAAAAATCCCAAATCAACAAATTACTGGAATTCTTTGACAAAATCAAACACCATCTCGTCAGTTGCCCTGAACTTAATATTGAAGAAGATAATAAGTTGTCTAATCACTTCAGTTCAAATGAGTCATAAATAACAAGAACCCGTCAGAAATATCGGTAAAATGATCAAATTCACCAATCAAGTTCAACTAAGAAAGTGAGATTTTTTATCACTGTGAATAAACATCTTATATTAGATATGTCGGAAAAAGGAAAAGAACCCAGATAAGAAAATTAATGAAAATGGACAAAGATTTCACAAAAAGAGGGAAAAAAAGGTATTTTGAGGAAATTACAAGGAAATTTCTCCAAGAGTGGAGCACCAACTTCACGGAGAATCCAAGAAATGATCAAGGAAAGGCCAAAGAGGCCACAGTAAGCAAGTCTAGCTGACTTCTTGCTGATCCCTGAGGCCACTGAAGAGCAGAGCCCACATGTCAGAGATGCACAGCATGATGCCAAGCACGACATCTTTCTTGCTTCTCTTTTGCGTAGATTTGATTACTGTCCCTTCTGCGTGAATATCTGTTCTATGGAGCTGATTGTCCAATCAGCAGACGTGTTCAGTCAAGCTGGAGGATAGAACCGTGAACGCGAAAAAAAAAAATTTGAATTGCATTGACCTCCCTCAAGTTTGCTAGAAATGTAGTCAGGACTCCTATGATTTGGAAAATTACGTTGGCTTCCTGTTCAAGTATTGTACATTTGTACTAGTTCTTTCTTACTATAGGAGGATAATTTGATAGGTATAAAGTGCAAGTTAATGAACTACTTTGGTACGAGAGCGGATTTCAGATTGACAAAGCGTAAGCTAATCCCAAGACCTTCAAAATTAATCAGGAAATTTTGTAGTTTTTCACTCTGGACAAAAGGGTGCAATAATAGCTAATGCACAGGCAAGTAATTCTACTTTTACCATGCATACAGAAACTTAGAAAACAAATGGACCAATGGCTGTGCAACATTGCTCGCCTGTTGGAGACCTGGGGTGACTTAGAAAATTTGCTAGCAAAGGATGAGTACATCTAATTGTCATTCTTTGAAAACTTGTACTTTCATCACTAGTTGATCTGGTATTCTGGTCCACTGCCTGATTCTTTTACCAGATCAAGACTAGTGATCTAGTACATCTAATTGTCTTCTTTTTGCACTTCCCTGTTTCCATTCTCCTACATCATATGCCATCAAACTATTTTTAGCTGTACTCATGTGCCCTAACGAGTAATCTTTATTGGGTCATTCACTGATTTGGCTCAGTATATGTACTAAGTCCAGGTATGGTAGTAAATGTTAGGGTCCAAAATGGCTAAGCCTGTGGTATTCCTGTAGACGACTTCTGATAATGAGACTCACAAAGCTTTAGGAACAATTATACTCTTCATCTCAACAATCAAGATGCCCCTGAATTCCTCTACAATATCTGATATTCACCATTACTAGGCTCAACCACGTATCCCTCTATGTGTGTAATTAGGATATGATCTATCTTAAATGGAACCATAGGGTGATATAGAGTTGAAAACCTTTGCAAGTTTTTATCATTCCAGTATGGTAGAATTTACACATATTAAACATATCTACTGTGAAAAGTGAATTCTAGAAATGGCTTAACGCATTTTTTCACCGCTCCTAGATAAGTAATTAGACTGTCAATATACATGATTTTGACAATTTACTTCCTTCCTTCCTTTCACCTAACCAAGACCCATATATACCTCCTCCTCCTTCACAATCATGGATTGGTCTTCCCAACCTCTCCTATCAGTTATCACATCCCATTTATTTCCCCATTGATTATTGAGTTTTAGTTTTCGTTATACAGATAATAAACGAACAAGATGAAGATTGGCTTTTACTCTCCCCTCTTTCTGCATAGTTAGAATCTCTTTTCCTCTTGTCAGTTCTCATCCTGTCCCTTGAAAGGGAATGTTGTGATTGTAGTGTCTCAGTTAGTCATGTCATATGGACTACATACTACTAACTACTTCATCTCCATCCATTATTGTACTTCCCACCAAGAAAGCAAAAATTGCAACAGGAAAACACTCCCCACACTTCTAGATTTTTCTCATTTTCTTGCTTTTCAGTTCAATAACCTATAAAGCACAAACATTCAAGTTGTCTCCAACTTGTCAACATTCCCCAATAACATTCTGCCACCTGTCTTTCAAGCCATCAGACAGCAAGGGTGCTAAGCTAAATGTGTGTCCTCAATTGGCATTGGACCAGAACTCCCAAAGGGTCCTTAAGTTGTATCAACCACGTTATCTTTAATTGAAGCCTATGTGATAGCTGGTTATCAATACTTTCTATCCTAAAGGTCCACCAAGATTTCTCTGTTAGACTGATAATATAAAGGATCTTATCTTTGATCTTCTTCATTACGATAAAGATTGAAGTGAACCCTTCTTGTTTCTTGCCATTCTTTGCAAATGAAAGTGGGACATGGTTCAAAGTTCGTACCTTATCTTACTGTTTCTTGGTAGGGGCAAGTTGAAATTGATGATCCCTCATAGTCAAGGGTTACCACTATGGGGAAGAGAGTCTTGGACTCATCAACATATGTATTAATTCAATCTGTTTACACTGTATTTGTTTTTTATTATAAAGTTGATCCTAAACACAAAACTCTTTGTTCCCTAGCAAGTACATGTCTTGAATTATCAATCTAGTTTTACAACACAAGCAAAAACATATGTCTTGAATTACCAGATGTACACAATGTTTTGATGGTATTATTAAATGCATAGTAATGAGTCAAATCAATAATTGTTAAGAAATCCTCTTCTTGCACGCGTTATTGTTTTCCTGGATGTTTGAAGAATTGCTAACTAGTTAGAGAATCTTCAAGAAGGTGTCTTGGTCAAGGAGGGTTTTGTTCTTCTCATTGCAGCAATAAGGTAGGGACCAATACACGGTTCATTGCAAGTCCAGGACCTGGATACAAGTCCTTTAGTAAACACGGGCGGCAATGATAAGTGGCAGGCAAGTCTCAACTGATTGAGAAGATGTTAGCTTGAGTTAAGATAGATAAGGGCACGTGAAGCCAATTGATTCTGAGGGTACAAGAAGTCCCCACTAACTACAAAGTGCGCGTAAAGCCTCCAAAAATCTACATGTGGATCCAATTTGACTGCTATCGAAGTCCAGTCCTTTTGCACACACTATTTAAGCTAACAATCACAATAATTAGGCCTCAGTTACAGCAAAGCTTGGTTTAGTGCATGTAAGGACTTACCTGCTGGAAGATTTATGGGAAAGAGATTTGGCAAGTGGAGAAGAATAGTGAGACAACTCAGGGGGAGGCTCTACATTATAAGGGTGTGCATAACTATGCTATTGTGTTGGGATGAAAAGTACTCTTAGATTTTACAAGCAGGATGAGCACTGTAATTGTTATAGATTTTTCAGAATCTGTTCAGTTTTGTGAGTAGTATATATATACTTGTTCATATGTTTTTAAATGGTAATGAATAATTCTGTCCAAATGTTTCACCTGTAGTATTAAATGAGTGTTTCCATTTATTCATTCTATATTAAATTAGTTCCCCATTTGTTTTTATTGCAATTTTCTTGGCTGCCAGTGAGCTTAATGTTTCTCCCACTTTAAATGATGCTTGAGCATGGTATTGTATTTTATATTGGGAGATGTCATTCTCTTCTTCAGTATGGCATGCAGAGATGTTAGATGACATGCATCTACGTCTTCAAGCATGCATGCATGCAAATCTTCCGAGTTCCTACTTGAGAAGCAAAAATTATGTCTCAGTATTCATTATTTTGGACGTGCCTACAACTTTGTATAAAGGTGAACTTCCTCTTCTTCGAAGCAGTCAGGCAAACGTCTGCAACTTCTTCTTCTCTTTTTTTTTTTTTCTTTTTGGGCGTACAAAGTGAAGCATGCAACTTACATGTAGTTAATTTGTTTCCATTTCCTTCATTTGCTTCCACTTCGTGCGGGACTACTTAGCATTTAACCATGCGAAATGGTTAAATACTGAAGTATTTCCTACCTGGGAAGAGACTATAAGTTAGTTGATGAGTGACAGTAACTTGTTGAAGTCCCCACACAGACAATGAAAGAATCACATGTTATGCTGTGTCTTTTGAAAACTGTACTTGACATACATTTGCTTTTTCCTAAGAGCCTGGGCGTGGTAAATATCCTCAGTATTTGATTCAAAATGCTCTTCAAAATTCGAACTCCAACACCTTGATATTGTCTCAAGGATGCTGGGAGTCACAAGAGAAGAATAATCAGCAAGAGTCGTGCTATTTTCACAGGCAAGTTGTGTTGAAGCATATAATGATATCTTAGGAATTCATCACTTGTGCCAAAATCTTTAAATGCACGAGGAACTCTTTTAATGTGACAAATGAATCTTCTTGAAGCAGGTCTTTCTTCCTTAGCGTTTTTATTGTTTTTTCTGCTCCCCTAGTATGCGAATAATCTTCTGAACATTTTTAACAGCACCATTGTCCAACACTATCCGAATTTTCTGGAATAAATATCATTTTAATACCTCTTTTGTTAGGATTCTGGAATTAATCTATATCTTAACACACAGAGACAAATATGTTGCTGTAAACTGACAGATATTGCCGTTCACTCTGTAAGGCAGGAAGACAACCTGATGACTCTGCTTATTCATCTTTTGGTGAACAATGGGACCCTTGCATGCTGTCCTCAATTTAACCCAATGAGGGGCCAACATCTGTTGACCACCACATATTTGATATTTCATCATTCACCTTATATATACAAGTTCATCTCTTCTCTACACTGATCATCTAAACACAAAATCTTGACTACATACAATCATACATTTCTCATCTCTTGCTAGTACTAAAGATCTCAAGTAGTTCTTATAGTACTTTCAGATTTTCCATCCATGGCTGAGCAGTCAATCTTTAGCAGAAAGCAAAGAAGGTTTTGGTCATGGCAGAGGTGTTCGAGGTACATCCAGGAGCAGCGTACCCGCCTCTATATAATATGGAAGTGTTCAATACTTCTACTGCAGTGGAATGACTTGTGACGCTTTGACCTCTGAAGGATCATCTAGTGCAAAAGGAGGACTGTGTAACATACAAGAAAGCTATGCAAAAGGAGGACTATGTAACAGACGAGAAAGCTAACTTATAGGCGGTGCTATATGGATAGTTGGGCAGCATGAGAAATAGGAGAGCCAAAGCCAGGAAATCTGAAAGATGAACTCCCAGAAAGCTTGTGATCATGATGATTTACCACAGATGCTATGTGAAATTTATGTTACTTAGCGTGATGTAGATGTAATCATTTCTGTATACCCCTCCCTCCTCCCTTCACTAAACTTCAGTCGGGTACCACATGCCAAATCTACATGCTCGAGATGTGCTATGAAACGGATCATCTGAAATTTCATCGTTGTTTTTAGCGCAACCAGATTACCCTCTCATATAGGGCTACAGCAGTGAACACTCTAGTTTCAAACTTCAAAGCTTGAGATAAAATATCCCTCAATTCAGTAATTCTCTCCAGTAGCCGGAGACTGCTACATATGCCTTTTTTTTTTATCGCTTTAAAACCTGGCCAATTTACACGTAAAATGCACTCATATATGCTGAATTACTTTCTCTAACTCGAGGAAGATAACTTTTCAGTGGAAGATCATTGATATCATGTATTCCATTCTCTAAGAGGTATTAATATAGTCACTGTGTAGCTATGCAAGAATCCGCAAATCACATAGACCTTAAAAGCTCCAGTATCATATTTATCTAAACATATGGCAAAATTTTCGTCAAAACGTACATAAAAAAATTATATGCAGTTTCAGGACTACATAATGATGGACAAATATTAATCCACCTCTCAGTCACCTACTACGTTTTGTAATCTCTGGGTGCCACTGTATATTCTCAGGAAGCCACCAAATTACGAGCTCTGTCTGTATCATCTCTTATCGCCAAGAAGAGGCTCTCCAATATTACCCTGCAATTTCGTTGATGAAGAATCAACCTCACCAGACTTTCTTGGCGTACTACCTTGCTTAAGTTGGCCTGCCTGAGGAATATAAAATTGTTTCCAACGTCAGGAAGTTTGTTTTCCTCAGTGTAAAGGAAAAAGTAAATTTCCAGCAGCAAGAGATTTTAACAACAAACCGCTTGTAAATTTCTATCTAACCTCTTTACTGTGGGAAAGTAAATACATGACCAGAAAACCATATTCACATACTTGTACAACAATCACATAATAAGAAATTTCTCACTATAATGTAATTTACATAGACAAAAAACCATATTCACATACTTGTACAACAAATCACATGATAAGAAGTTTCTCACTATCATGTAATTTACACAGAAAGATTAGTCAAATCAGAAAAGCATCAAATGGATTATGAAATCAACCGTACGAGAATCCAATGCTTCAGAAAATAGTGTTGTTGATTCACAATACTCATGTATTTGGAGTCTAACAACATCATGCACCACACAATACCATTAACTGTCAAAAAATGAAATAAAAATGTAGATGCACATTCATCTCTTATACAAGGGGGTTTGCAGGTCAGGAAGATAGTGCTTACCTAAAGGTTCAAGCAGAGCAAATGTTTCCAGCTAGTGCTTACCTAGAGGTTCAAGCGGAACAAATGTTTCCAGCCCTATTTAAGGAGCTTTTCATTAGCCGAAGTATTTGTCTTGTTTAAGAAAATTGTCTTACATAAACTTTTGGCCATCCATAATCTCTATTCAACTGGTGATACTTATTAGATCCGTATTTTCAGACAGTGCACCTAATTATCACCTCTGCAGCAGATTACAGGCACCTAAATTATCTTGGAATTGACTGGTTATATGATACCTACTGCATGGGGCCTTAAGAACAACAGAAACCTCTCACCTGAAAATGCAAGTTGCATAATTTGTTGATGTGACTTTCAGGCAACAGTATAGAAAAAAGGGGGAAATTTTAAATTAAAAGACTCAGCCTTGCACCTTTAGCGGTATCACAGTGCATGTAATAGAGGAAAATATGAGATTTATTTTTCCTCTGCCAAAATGTCTACTGAGATTGTGACACATTATCAGAAGCTGCTACTTTATCCATTTGGACATGCCATTTTGAAATCTAAAACATCTGGTTAAATAGCAAATTTCTCAAAAATTCCAGTGAGATGTTGTAAACTTCAGTGACTTACAGATCCTTTTTGGGCTGTTAACCTCCGAATTGATGGTGCACGTGCCACTGATGAAGCAGCCGCAGCAGCAGCAACACGTATTCTGCAAAACAGTGAAAAGGTTATATTGTTTCTTCAGACAGTCCATCATTATACTAGCATATAATTAAGCACCAATCAGTAGAACCTTTTGTGTACATCAACAAATTCATCTGTCTCATCTACAATTTCCTCCTGCACATACCAAAAAGTGCAAATTCTTTATAGTGCCATATGAAGAAATCATGCGGAAGATGGCAGTATCAATCAACAAAATATAAGCGACCTGCAAGAGCTCTTCAAATACATCTTCGAGAGTGATGATACCAATTACTTCGCCCTCTTCAACATCATCTACTGTAGAAGGCAAGCCATGTGTCACTGCCTCGCTGTATGTAAGTGTGTGATTTGAGGCCGGCCTTGAAGGCTTTTCAATGTTAACAATAACGCTTTCTGACTTCTCATCCTGCTTTGATAGCAGAGGGGTAGTTAGGTGAGAATTTCCGCTACTCACAGCATTACCTTCAGATTTTCCTTCATCTACTGTTGGTGGAACATGTCTGCTTTTCCCTTTAGCCTTCACCACAGCAGCCATATGACTGCTGCCCTTTTGGAACTCATTTAGTATGTCATATAGAGGCATATCTGAGGGTACCCTGGGGTTGAAACCTTTTAAATGACCACTTTGACTCTTAAAATTTTGGTAATTGGATGCCTGGGTTACAAGATTAGTATCCATACCGTGGAATTCTTCGGATAGATACAGCACTAACTGGAGTCTCTGTTTCAGGCCGAACAGTAAGAAGACTCTTTACCAGTAGAAGTCCAATAACATTTTTTGGATTCCCAGAGTATACAGGAACTCGGCTATGACCGCGAGCAAGAATTTTTCCCATGGCCTCCCTAATGCAAACGGGGAAAAGTTTGTTACCCTCTGCATTTTTTATTTCGACTTTGCATAGAGACATGGATTGGACCATCAATCTAATAACAATGACTAAAATGCAATATCATCTATCGAGAAAGCATGCATGGAGCCAACAAGAGTCAAAATCAAGCAGACAAGCCCTTCTGCAACCACAATTCATATACTTAGAAAAGACTGTTTTTCAAAGCAAAGAAAAGACTTTTTTTCAAAGCAATAGGTGTCAAGATCAATATAAACTCTCTCCTTCCTCACCATGGGTGCCCTCCAGGCTCAATTCTTGGAAGAGTGGAGACAAACACTTGTTTGTATTATTTTCATGACCACGAAAACATATTATTTAAAAGCAGTTACTCTAATCAACTATACGAGCCGTATCTTTATGAAACTTGCAATGAAAATCCAAATTTATTTATCATATCACATAGACACAAGCACACAGTCTGATCATATAGTTAGTATTAGCTGAAGCATGGATTTCAGCATTACCAGTCCAATTTGGAGTTGACGTCCAGTGAAAATGTTGACTCAATAGGTGTCATGGCCTCCTCAGCAGTCTGTCAACCAGAATGAAAAGGAAAATTTAAATTTTAGAAATGAACGACTCCTGTGGCAAGTAATTGAGGAATAGTAGTATAAAGTTAATTACCCTATAACAATTTTAACAATAGTTGCATATGAATCAGCTTTAACATCATGGTTAAATATCATGAAGGGGCAAAGAGTTTAAAAGAAGAAATTCTCTAAAACCAACTTCATTTCAATCCCCATACTTTTGCAGAAACCAAATTCAAAGCACTTACATGCTAAAGTTTAAATAAGAAAATGCTTGTTCAACTATGATGTGTGTCTGTGTGCTGTATCATGATTCAGGAGGTATTTAAGTGAAAAGAAGGACAAACAAGTTAGCAAACAAATATAGAACTATACTTCTTAATAAGATAGTTTTGTTGTCAGAAGTACCTTCTCCGTCAAATCTAGTGCTCCGCTGATAATCGTTGTCTCATCATGCGTAAGCTCACCTCCTTTACCAGCCTGCACATGTCAACTATAGCACATTTTCTCACAAGAAAAAGCTACTGAAGATTGGCATCCTATAACTCTGTTTGAGTTAATGTCAATAATTGCAACATAACTGACCTCCTGACTATGGATAGTGACAAGGGCTTTCAGTTGAGCTCGTCTAAACAGTGCTTCATTGTGTCCCAACAAACAGTCTAGAATCTGTAACCACACCAATTCAAGTACATCCATGATAAATTGGCTGTGATTTTAATGGAATGATAGAGGGACATCTTTCAAATCCCATGGGCTTTTCTGTACAGCCTACTAAGACGAAATCTCCTTTAGAAGCTACCATATAGACCAAGACATACAGATCAACCGACATATATAAATTAAGGCACGGGAAGCATGATGGTTGTATATCAATTGACCCATTAGAAATAAAGCTTCTAGATAGCATACGTAACAAGGAGAGTGACACGGGGCACACCCAGATACTGGATGAAATAATGAAAGGAGATTTCATCCAGACTTTATGTGTGGTACCCATCTTGACTTGGGAATGAAGTAGATTGCAAATGTCAAATCTGCTTTGTTATCAAAGGGAATTTCACTTGAGTAGCACAATATGTACCTTTCCAATAGGGTAAGCAATAGGATAGCAAATGATCATAAGAATGCGCACGAGCCAAATAAAATTTGCGCCAACTGCAAGTCCATATCTAGTGCATATTGCTTGAGGAATGACCTAACCAGAAATTGGTGATTGTAATTTGCAATGACGGAATGAAGACAAAAGGTACTGATGACTTGTAATCCAATAGCAGTTTGATCCAATTTACCTCTCCAAATGCTAGAACAAAAGTCACAGACAATATAATTGCAACAAATTGATTGAAAAGCTTGTCCAGGTATATTGGAAGGGCCTGCAAATTAGACGACAGATAGTCAAACAGATAAAGGGTAAGTCATCATGACACAAAAATTTTAGCCGAGTTCATCAGTACTATCCTACTTTTCATTTCACTACACCAAGACAAATTGAAAGTTTCCTTCTACCAAGATATTTGACATAACTTTCTTCTTTTAAGCAGGATATTCAGGCTTTCAAGCAGATATTTTAGTATTACCTCCATGGAAGCAGCATTACATAGGAGCAAAGTCACAAGAAGCTGGTGCTGCTTCTTAACCACTGGAAGTATGGTAGCTACAAACAAAAGTGGACAATGGGAAGCAGGAAATTTATTAGTTATTTTCTGAACAAAAAAGTAGACCTCGGATTACTACTCAGCCAACAGCTCCCATGACCATAGACACTCAAAACTCCTATGAGATTGTGCTCAATAGAGAAACTCAGGAAACACATCCGATATCCCTTTAGTTGTTTCCATAGTTGACATAAAATCAGGACCAATTTCACGCTCAACACTTTTGGAATGCTTGTGGAACATGTATGCAACACTTTACAACACACCTAGCACAAAATACAACATACAGACAGTAGAAGGACACTAGTGGATAACAAAGATTTAATATCAAAATATGTTATAATTAGGAAAGTTTTGTGTATCATGATTAGTGCACAATCAAGCATCGTTAGGAATAATGGCAAGTGGTTGCCAATGATAGTCCTGAACCACATATTGTTGCCAAGATAACCAATTAAATCCCAGGACACCCAAATTCTATCCATTTTTCATATTTCACACAAAAACCCGCATCAGAAAATTAATCGTCCTACAATCCCACTCAAACTTCTCGCATTGGTCCAAACAAATACTACTCATCCTACAATCTCTTCTTCAATCAAAAACAAAATTTTACAGAGCAAACAATGAGATGATCCTTGGCAATGGCATCACCAAGCTCCCCTACTCTCCTTAGGGGGTCCGACCACAATATTACACGAAAAGGAACGCATAGTTTTTCCATCAACGAAATCATAACAACCAATTAAGTACCAAAAATTCAAATTATATGCAAAATTTCACCTTTCTTACAAAACCCAAATTAGACAAGCAATAATCCGACAATCCCAACAACTTTCTAGCTAGCATTGGTCCAACAAAAGCTGATCCCATACCACAACTTCTCATTGACAAACAAGCAATTAACTAAAAATGAAAACTTTGAACAGAAAACAAATAAATAACGAATGGTGATGAGAATACCAGCTTGTTTTTTCTCTGTAAGGGTCCCACTTCTCTCAAGAATCTCAAGATCAACAAGGCTCAAAGACATCAACCCCAAAGTCAATCCAGACATGATTCCCGCGAATAATACCAGAAAGCATGAGATCCCTGCATATATAAACCACCATGCCGTTCCAAATTCTATTTCTGCCCCCAACATATTGCCACTATCATGCCGAGTCACCATCCTCACGATCTCTGCTGCATTTATCAGTTGCATTTTTAATCTTTTCAGTTAATCAGAGCCTATTCTCCTCCTTCCTCCTTCCTCCTGCTCCTGCCCTATTCTTCTGCGGAATATTCAACAGTTTTCTTCAGTTTTTCATTTTTAATGGGGTTTTTGTAGTACAACGTTTTATTAGGCTGGATTCCTTTTAGCAATTGACACGTGGTCAAATTCCACGAACTCGTATATGAAGTAAGCCAACGTTGCGGGTCCTATAAATCGTTGGAGTGTAAAGGGCTGGGGGAGAAGGGATTGGGTAATTTGGGTTTACAAGAAAAACATTAGATATATTACGTGAACCGTAAGATAAATGCTTGTGGCACAATAGTTATCCACAAACTACCAAATAATGGTGGTAAGCTTTATGGAGTCTTGGACAAATGATAATAATGAAGCATCAATTTTAGTTCTACGGAAATTTTATTTTGAAATAGTAACAATTAAAATGTTCACTATTTAAAGATTGTGTTTATTTTAAAAAGAATAAATTTGTCATTTCATGAAAAATATGCCTTGAAATTATAATTTTTTTTATAAAATGAAAATATTATTAATTAAATTACTAAAAATCGTCCGGTGAAAATTATTTAACAAAGTTAAATGAAAAATTCTATATTTCGTCATTCTTTATGGAAAAATTACTATAGCGATTTGATATATGTGAGAAAAAAAGGTGATAGGGAAATGTGATCACGGAAAACGACAATATTTTCCGACTGAAACAAGCAATCCAAGCATGGCCTTCCATATATGATGTGAAGTTTTAGCATGAAAAGCTACCACCTTGACAACCCCACTTTATATCAACAATCAACTTCTTTGGATGGTGAGTTTATTTGCTTTGAAATTATAATTAGTATGTGGCATTTATTATTACCACTCAATATCTTATCTAAAATTGTATGACCTATTAGAATTAGTTGACGATGAATTTGAATGATACACACAGTAGATATTTTACACGGGAATCACGAATTTTTAAAAATAATTTTAAAACTTAGAATAAAATATTTGATGTTATTAAAGTAAAAAATCATTAAAAATATTTACTATTGAAGAATGAATATCTCAATTTCAATACAGATGCGTAAATAGTTTATTTGAAGGATGATGTGCAAGGAGCATGGAGTTGCTTAGGAGGCGGTTGCGATCACGTGTGCATGAGTGAGACTCTCTGTGTGGGGAGGAACAGGTCAATGAGGAGGGACGAGGGGCCTGGAGACAACCGTCCCAGGCAGTTCACCTGGATGAAGCTAAAAAAATTTGTGCGGCTCAGATTACGTCTTGTAATTCGATTTTCACGCCGTATGAGACCCACAAAAATGTTGTTCTATTTTACTCGCTGTTGTTCAATTGTTACACATTGTACAAATGATGTTATACCATGTACAAATGATGTTACACCTTCCGGAGCGATTGTTCTGACAACAGCTCCAGCCCCGCGTCCGGTGAGAAGACTGACGCAGGGCTTGTCGGTTTCACACTTTGTAGTGATTGACTGGTGAATCTCCTTCTCATATTTTATATTTCAAGTAGGGATAATTTCAGAAAACACCCTTGAAGTTTCAAACTATTTCACTAGCCTCCTCTGAAATTTGTAAAATTTTACAAACCTCCCCTGAGGTTAAGATTTTAATAACAAAATTAGTCCAATTTGGAAAAGTAACATTAAAAAAGTACTTTAAAGAAAGAGATGAAACTTTTTATTTCATAAATACCCCTCATACATGTATATAAGTTGTATTAGTAAAAGAATGAAAATAATTAAAAGTTATAAACAATTAATACACACATTTTACCACTCAAAAAGTTCATATTCAATAAATTAGACAACACAAATAAGCAACAAAACTACATTTGTGATCACTGGATTTAGTGAAACAGACTAGTCATCTCTTTTGACATGATGTTTGCTACAATTCTTATGATTTTGAAAAGAAAAATTTTTTAATTTTGTCTTTCTTTTCCCTCCTTCTTTCCTTTGCTGATATCTAACGATTAAGCTATTAGAGCACTAATTAACTATAAATAACTAATTAACGGAAATAACCATTGAAAATTTCTTTAATAATGAACGATGACTTATAATTACAAAATACATCAATTAATAAATCTAATGGCGCTATTTTGTGATTGATAAAATTTGACAACGACCAGAAATCAATTGTACTTAATGTAAAAAGAAGGGTTTTGGTAGAAGAAAGAAGGTTGTTAAAATCACAAGAATCATAATAAATATCATGTTAAAAGATATCACTAATCTATTTTGCTGAATCTCGTGATCATTAATATACTTTTGTTACTTATTTGTATTGTCTAATTTATTCAATTTGAACTTTATTAAATTTATTAATCGCAGTGGCTTCTCAAAAAGCGCATTAATTAGTAGAGTTTTTTGGCTACAGTACTTATTCATATTGTGTAGGCGTATACTTACACAAGTGCTTTTTTTTATATGAGAGAATGCAATTTTATATTTCTAAAACATATTTATCTCTTCATTTAGTTTCAAATTTATAAAAAAATTGTTAAAGTTAATTTTTTTTTTAAAACACAAAAGTTGCTCTAAAAGCACCAATTTTGAACTTATAACAAAAATGCTTTAACAGCTAAAAGCTTTACTCCTAAATTCAAGGAATCATATTCATTAAACGCATTAAAAATATTCTTATAATGATACTCATCATTATAAGTAATTATTGAATAGTTATCCTTCTATATGGTTCACTTTCAATGAAGTTCTTAGATATTTATTATCAGACCTAAATCCAATTTTCGTGAAAATAAATTTTAAAAAACTTTTTATTAGTTACACGCAAAAAGTCTTTCTTGGCAGCAATTAAAGATAAAGCAAAGATCACAAATTGTCATTAAATTAGTTGGGATTCTTCTTTTTGGTCACTAAACATTTCATCCAAAATGGTCATTTAACTAATTATATCATATATTTTGGACAAAAAAGTGTACATTTTCTTTAGTTGAGTTACTCAAATTTAAAAATTTTTATTAGCTGAGCGATCATAAAGGGAGTGTTTGGATACAAAACTTATCCCAAATAATATTTTGCTTGCATCATAAACACAATTTTCAACCCACCTTTTTATATTCCCAACCACCTTTTTATCTCACATACATCACATCACAAAAAGTGCTACAGTAATTATTTCAAATAATTATTTTAAGTTACTTTTTTTATATATATAAGTTAAATTACTATCTTAACTAAACAAAATATTTAGTGACCAAAATAAGAAATTCTAAATAATTTAGTGATTATTTTTGCCATGTGCACTTAAATAAAAATGCAACTCTGTGCATGCTTCGGAGTTCGGAGGACAGAGCTTGGGAACCTCCCACGTTTGGACTCACTCGCCCAACAACGGAAGTGGAACATGTTAAAAATTAAAGAAATTAAATAGTGAAATAGGACCATTCACTTAAGATCAGCTTTGTAATCAAGCCAATAAGAATATTGCTAAGCTTCCGTCCTAATTGACTACTGCCCTTTATTTTAGCCAACTGACTTCAGCCCGAGTCCATGTTTTCCACTAATGAATTACGATTAAAACGAGCAAGTGAAACATATTAATCAGCACAATTTTCTGCCCTTAGCTATTACTTAGTCGCCAGGATTTAACTGTGAATATTGAATTTTTAAGACATTCTCCAATCTATTAATCATATATTAATCAGTACAAGTTTCTATCCTTAGCTATTACTTAAGATACGTTTGATAAAATTCAAATCTAAAAACTGAATTTTGAAACCTGAAGTTTGAATTCATTACTTAGTCACCAAGATTTAAACTGAATATCAACTTTTTAAGACATTCTACAATCTTCATTCTTGGGGCCAGAGTACTCATCTCACGGCAGCATTCCCCGCTGTAACCAATCTACCAAGTCCTGAGCATAGCCTGTGGAGCAACCTTGATAGTTCCTTCGCCGATCAGCGACCTTGAGGTAGATCAGTACTCACTGCTGCACCCATAGCCAAATCTTTTCAGCATGGATTGTTGCCACTGAACTTGCCTATAGGACTGTAATTTCAAATATGTTGTTTCTCCTATCTCAAAACTTCAGCACTCTACATAAAATCATGGGTTAATAATACTTTGCCCCACTAAAAGTAGAGCATAATAACACTTTGCCCCCTCCCCCAAAATGAAAACAATAGGCACTTTATTTATTTGAGAATATTTTATTTAGTATTTGTAGCAAATATTTCATTTGAAAAATGTAAAAAAAAAAAAAAATTAACAACTTAAATATGTTGACAATTCCACCCTTATTTTGTAATTTTATCTTTAGTCAAATTGATCAAATTGATACATATACATATACATATGTCTATGTATGTATTAGAAGGTAAGATACATAATATATATCAACATATAAAATTTGATAATGTGACCTATAATTGGGAATTCGTTAATTGAATTTTAATATCCATTCTCAAACTATTTGACCAAACTTTTATTGGGAATTCAGTAATCGAATTCGAATATCTATTCCCAACTTGTTTTACCAAACTTTAACGTTTGGATATCAATCGATGTCCAATATTTGATTTAGCCTAGATCAACCCTTTTTTTTTCCAATTTTTCTCTGAAGTTGAACACCCCTAAATGTGTGTGTTGCTTCTGAACAAAACTGTTATGACCACAAATTACATGATTAGTAGGTGTAGTTGATTAATTGTAATTGTACCGATTCTTACTTTAGATAAATAACCAACAGAATCCAGTGATAGGAACAGATTTGATATACAACCAGATAATAAACTCACATTTTTTCTCTCTCGTCAGCTTCTTCCCTCATGTTCTTCCTTCTACCTTTTTCTACTCTTCTTGTAATTTCCTAATTCAATCCTCAGATCCTACACCAATCACTACAAAAACCTCTTGTGCTAAAAATGGCTTCTGTTTCCTCAACAAATGTCATTTATAAATTACCTTTGTTTATCAACAACTTAAGGGTACATTATTTATCAATAACATATGGGTAGAATTGTCAACATTTTTAAGCAGTCCATTTTCAAATCTCAAATGAAATTGCCACAAATATCAAGTAAAATATTTTCAAATGGGTAAAGTGACTATTGTTTTCATTGAAGGGGGCAAAATGTTATTAACCCCACTTTCACGGGGACAAAAATGTTATTAACTTTAAAATTAATCAGCATTCTGTTTCATGCAGTTGTAGGCCAAATCCAAATTTTGCTTAACCGTTATATTCTACCATTTCCCTACCTTGCAACCGTAGGAAATAAATTTCATTCAAATCAAAGAAACCAAATTGATCATCACAAAAAATCAGCAACTTTGGCAGCAAAACTAACAAAGAAAGAAATGAGGTGCGCACATACAGCAAACTAGTGTTATTTGGTTTTATGCAATGGATCAATAATTGATTTCCATTTTGGTGTTAGATTGTTTCATGCAAGAACTAGTACGTGCAACTTTTGTTTCGCTGCATCTCCTAGCCAGTAAAGCAAAAGACAATCTCGGAAACAAAAAATGATATTTGGCAGCTCCAGTGGTTCCATCCATATAAGCAAGACCCTCCTCTTCTTCTTGTGCTTTGTAGTCAGTCTCGGGAACGAATAATTGATAGTTGGCCAATTCCAATGGTTCCTTCTTATATAAGCAAGGCAATCTCAGGTGCAGTACAAGGCTTTGGCGAAGACAGAAAAGGAAATTGGAAAGGACTTATTAAGAGAGGGAAGTAGAATTAAAAAAAGGGTTAATCACATTTTATCCCCTTAAAGAATACCTCATTTCTCACTTTACCCCCTAACCTTTAATTTTGCTCACTTAACCCCCTTTAGGAGAAAATTGCCCTTGTATTACTTTGACTTTTTATTTACCTTGTTTTCCTTTCTTTTGTTTCTTTTTCTCTTCTTTATTTAATTCTTCCTCTTTCCCACAAAAAATTTCACCTTAATGATTGAAATTAAAAAAGAGGAATTGCAAAGATCTATTTTCTTCTTAAATGATTAAAAAAATATTCAAATCACTTTCCTAAAATACAATTTTTTTAGCCTTTCAATTCTTTTAATTTTGGGTTTTCCTCTTTCCTTTCTAGTTTCTCATTTTATTTTCAAGAAAATATCATAAGATGAAATTGTTTTCCTTTCTTTTATTTCTTTTTCTCTTTCTTCTCTCTTTCATCCTTCCCAATAGAAATTCCATTTCAACGAAAGTTTTTGTTTTGAGTTTATAATTGCATATTTCTGGGTGAAGGTTTAAAAGACATCAAAAACTAATTTTGATTTTTTGTATGATGCCACGTGTCACAAATTTCAATTGATGATTATTAATCAGGTCACAATTTCATCTTAAGATATTTTCTTGAGAATAAAATAAGAAACTATAAAGGAAAGAGGAAAACCCAAAATTAAAAGAATTGAAAGGCTAAAAAAATTATATTTTAGGAAAGTGATTTGAATATTTTTTTTAATTTTTTAAGGAGAAGATAGATCTCTGCAATTCCTCTTTTTTAATTTCAATCATTAAGGTAAAGATTTTTGTGGGAAAGAGGAAGAATTAAATAAAGAAAAAAGAGAAAAAGAAATAAAAGAAAGGAAAACAAGGTAAATGAAAAGTCAAAATAATGCAAGGGCAATTTTGTCCTAAAAAGGGTTAAGTGAGCAAAATTAAAGGTTAGGGGGTAAACTGAGAAATAGGGTATCTTTTAAGGGGATAAAATGTGATTAACCCTTAAAAAAACAATGAAAGAAGAAAAAGCAGACTCCTGTGGTTCCATCTATATAAAGGCAGGAACCTCCTCTTCCTCTTCTCTTGTGCTTTGTAGTTTCGTTGCATGGGGAACAAATAACGATATTTGGCGGATTCCCGTGGTTCCATCTAATATAAGCATTATTAAGCAAGACACTCCTATTCCTGTTGTGCTTTGCATTTAAGTTGTTTTTCTTTTTCTTCCTCTTTTCTCAAAGATCAAGATACTAAACAAGTTTGACAGAGGCTTGAAACATGGATTGGCGCTACGAGGAGTATGCAACTGAAGAAGGTTCCATATTACTATGACACCTAGACTTTTACTGTTTCGGTAAAGTTCTTGCAATTCAAATTCTTTATTGATTTTATATGTGACCGTCCTCAGTCCAGCTTGGTTTTAGATGTCCAAACATGATTGTGTTTCTTTCCTCTTCACACACCATACTAGTTCGAATCTCTCCTTATCCAAACAATCTCCGGATTGCGCAGAAGTTATTTAAGCTAGTTAGGATCCGTTACTTGATTGAAACTAAATCTTTTTGGTTGCAGGGGATCTCCAAGTCTGAAAATCATGGGTTTTTGCAGATTTTGATGACGATTTGTTGTTGTCATTATTGTTGGTGTTGGCTTTATGGTGTCCCATGTCCTTCGTTCATCATAGGATATAATCTAGTTTTTTATTTTTTTTTTGGGTCTTTCTCATTTTCTTCAATTATGATTGGCTTTTTTGGTGTTATGATCATGTTGAATTGGATCTGGGGCTTCTCTTTTATGGTCTTGGGGTCTTTTACAAAAACTAGGAGGGGATCACCGCGCGATGCGCGGTGTTAATTTTATCTTGCCCAGAAAATGCCCAGATTTTCAAGTGAAGATATCATAAATCGTATGCATTGCATTTAAGTTATTTGGTTATAAAATGATTAAGTTTTTAAATAAGCAATGTCGTAACAAAACGTGAGTAAATAAGGGTTTGCATCTAACATGGTGTTGAGAAAAAGATCGAAAAGAAAACAATTGAGGTGACTAAAATTGAAGCTCATCAGTATGATTTTGCTTCATGTAGAGATGGGACGAAGTGTTGGAAGAAGTAAATAGGAGATTTAAAAATATTAAACAATGAGTAAACACTATTCATTTTTTCTATTATTCTGTGGAGGATTGATTATCTTTACTATTTTTAAATTTACAACAAGCATTAATTTTGATGTTGTTCAATTGTTTCTATATTGTTTATTCAATTCTTTGCATGTAACATGAAAATCGGAACAACTACGCGACAACTCTGGATAGGAGAATGGAAGTGTGAACATGGTCTGAAGTATGTGTACACTGAGAATGAAGAGGGTTCATATTTTTTAAAAAGGATCTTCTGTGCTACAATCTATCTTCGCAATCAATGGAAACGTTCCCTAACTGAAGTTTATTGTTGGGAGAATGAATCGAAATAGAAAAAAAAAAAAACCTTACGATTTATATTTATAAAATTGAACTCCTTTTGAAAATTTCAATTGCGCTCGTATTCATCACTGTAGGAATTGGGTTCAAGCTTTCCCCAGCAAGCTGACAATTAGAAAGATGGAATTCTTAGCGTACTTGAGTTTCATGCCACAACAGGCCATTTATATGAAATTAATTACTAATTATGCAGAAAAAAGTAGCAGCAAGAATAGATGTTAGGTATTTGTAATGTTCTTGCTGCATGCTTAATTTCATTGCAATGCAGTCATATTTAACAGGAATGTAGAGTGCGCTTCCAACATGAAAGGGCCAAAAAAACCTTTAAAGTTACTTTTGTTGCATCATAGGTGAATACATGAAAGGGTTCGGACCACCTTAAGCAAATGGATCAAAATGCAATCTACTACATAAAAGGACACGCAGAATTACATAAGAAATCTGATAATATCTGATAAGTCAAAAAGGAAAATATTTACAAGAATAAATCAGCATTTTCTGAAAACTTTTCGTACTTCCTATAACAACATAAGAAAGTTCCAAACAACGTGATATGATAATTCTACCACATTTCCAAACAACGTAGTAGAACTATGCTATTAGAAAAAAGGCTTTCTAAATCTAAAACCTAAACAAAGGACCTAAACCTTACAATAGCAACAATTAAGGACCAAAAATACTTTTAAAGTTATTTTTGTTGCATCATAGGTGAATACATGAAAGGGTTTGGACCACCTTAAGCATGCAATCTACTACATAAAAGGACACGTAGAATTACATAAGAATTCTGTTAATATCTTATAAGTCAAAAAGGGAAATATTTACAAGAATAAATCAACTTTTTCTGAAAACTTTTTGTACTTCTTATAACAACACAAGAAAGTTTTCAAACAATGTGATATGATAATTCTACCACATGTCCAAACAACGTAGCAGATTTAGTAGAATTATGTTAGTGAAAAAAGGCTTTCTAAATCTAAAACCTGGTTCTTCTATAATCATTATAAAACAACCAATTCTCAAATGCAAGAATTGTCCACAATCTAAAATGCGGGAACAACACTAAAATGAAGTCACCAATTCTTGAAAGGGATAAATCACAAAAATTGAGGTCATTAGGTATGAGCGCCTTGATTACTAACTCATACTGCTACTCAGACAGCATTTTGAATATCCAGTGTTCTTTTTTGACAAGTCTATTTACTGAAAAAATGTTTATCTTTTAAATAATGGTAAGACAAAAAAAAGTCAAAAGATTTGAGACTTGAGAAACAGAAATCAAAAGAACATTCTTATCAGCCAAAAAGACTTAAAAAAAATTCAAAAGAATATACCTTTACAGAACAGAAAAGAATGAAATGTAGGTGCTACCATCTTTCTTCCTACAAAGGCAATAACATACAAATACAAATCAGATAAAAAGAATATCAGTGATACAAAATACTTTTCTAAGAGGCAAAAGATCAGAAGAACAAAGGTCTTGTTAATGAAAAAAAGAAACCATGAGTCATTAAATCCAATAAACATAATCCACCAGATCAACTAAACATAATCCACCAGTTGAAAGATGAGGGACAAATCACAAAAGGGACTATAACTCCAAGCTAAACCTACCCAAATAGTACCTCAAACATAAGCCAAATATTCCAAAAAAAGAAAGCATAAAATGAGCTTATTTACTTGGAATTGAAATGCGCTAAAATACAATTAAGTACATGATAGAGCAACAGACCTTCTATACATTCTTGTGCTCAGGTACAAAAATATCATAATTGAGAATGTTTACACCTCTTGAAGCGATATATTCTGATAGCTTGTAACTATTCCACCTCATCATGCAAGAAAAATATGGAAGAAAGGGTAAAGAGTTCACAAAGAGAACCTGAAAACAAATAAGTAAAATAGATGGTTATTAAACAATTACCCAAAGACAATGAGAAATGTAGTAACTGAAAGTAAACCAGCAAATCACACAAATCATAAGTTTGTATAAGGGCTCTCAAAGAAACGGCAAAAAAAAAAAAGCAATCTAAGTAAATATAAATACAACTCCATGAGAACTATTAAAACTTAGACCAATAAAACCAGTAGCAAAGGTACGGAGAGATCACTGCCAACCAAAAGAAGAGAAAAAAAAAGAGATCAAACAAATTAATTGACGTGCAATAAACAAAATTTTCCAGAAAGAGAGCCCCAAATTGCAGGATACCTTAAAGCTGTCCTTGGGAGAAAAATGATCAAATTTTATTCCATACGAAAGAAAACCCTATAATGATTATTTTTCATCTCTAATATAATATGCGCTCAAAAAAGGAGGATGGGGGCAACAAATAAATATGGTTGGAACGAAACTTTAGATCCATAACTTTTCTAACAAAAAAAATAGTTGAGACCAGTATGAACAATATTGGATTTTCTCATATTATAATTGAAGGAAGAAATGAGAAAAAAAAGCACCATATTATCACAGTCAAATAACCCAAAAAAATGAAAGGGCAAGAAACTAACTGTAATTCCTCCTCCAACGGCCTTCCTTGTGTTTTTTTACCTGAGATAATCACACAAAAATTCTATAAGAAAAAAATAATCATAGTAAAAAAAGCCATGAGAAAAATAAACATCATGTGAGATTTCTTACCTGGCGGGTTTTGTAGAGATTTGAGGATACCAGATAGTAAAATGCAAACTTTAAACTTGCATCCTGAAACAAACATGAAATTGATTAAAGAATAAAGAAAATCAGTCAAAATAAAGGAAAGTTTTAAAACTAAAAAATGGCGAGCTCAACGGAGAGAAAATAAATCAGATAAGAAAGATCTCCAAGGTAATTATGTCCCAATAAAGAGTAAAATAATTGAGAGAAAATAGAAATTTTTCTATGTAGAGAGAGGGAAAAATCATAGGTTTATGAGGAAAAGGGATGAGGATTAGAAACGGAAAAAGAAAAACCAAATAGATTAGCTATGAGGTCAAAAGTTTTACTTTGTTCTTTGCAGCTGCATGCTCAGCAACAAGTAGGATAGACTCTGGGGAAACAGTGAGGAAAAATCCAACAATATAGTAGTACTTGGCCTTTTCAACTGCCCAAATGCCAAGAGAACAGATCAGATATCAGATAACAAGAGAATATATCCTGTAAATGGAAAAAGAAACAGAAACAGAAAAAATGCTTACCTAAGGCCCAATTTTCTGGTCTCTTCAGGTGTTCAGATTTATAGCAGTTTGCAGCTGACAAGTTTGCAACAAGTGACCTGCATAGGGTTTCATTTGTATTCTTATCAATCCAGTCTGTTAATAACAGTCTAAACTTCATGAAAGAAGGGAATAAGACATCTGCTAACTGTCAGATCAGGCACAACAAGCATGACAGCAATGAAGAGACAATTTAAAAATGGGGAAGAAGATCTTTTTTGTTGAGAAGGGAGCTGATATGTGAAGAAGAAGAAGATATTTAGATATCCTAAATTTGTTTACAACAACAAATTTAGGATCATCAGAAGTATCGACATATAGCTGTATGCAGAAAAGCAAATTACTACCACACTAACCCAGTAAAAGACAAGGTAAATATTTTCACTTTTCACTTCCCCTGTGGACGATAGTTCTTATTAGCAGGGATAGTTCAGGACAAGTTTACAAACTATTCTGTCTAAACCATTTTCAGCAAAACTGACCTTTCACCACCAACAACACAAACAGCACAAGTACCCGTTGGAGCAGACTCGTCCTCATAATAATGAACCTAAACACAAATGGAACAGAGAGAGTATAATTTGATGTTATTCAAGGTACAGTGGATTTCTGTTGATTATAAAACAAAGTAAAACTGAACTAAATATACGGAATACCAAGATTAGGTTCAAAGATAGCAAATGTGACCAATAATCTTGTAACTGAAATAACAAAGCTAGTTTATACATTATGCATAAGAGAAGCAGATGAATCAGATGAATCAGATGCGTGACATTACATTTACACCAGCACTATAATTTGATGTTATTCAAGGTACTCTGGATTTCTGTTGATTATAAAACAGAGTAAAATTGAACTAAATATACAGAATACCAAGATTAGGTTCAAAGAGCAAATGTGACCCATAATCTTGTAACTGAAATAACAAAGCTAGTCTATACATTATGCATAAGAGAAGCAGATAAATCAGATGTGTGACATTACATTTACACTAGCTTGCGACCAATCTTCGAGGTTCTCCTATCTCAGGATAAGAAAGAGACAAAAAAAAAAAAAGAGAATAAAAGGTGGGTTTTGGGTGTCATTTTTTCGAATAATCTTTAAAAGAGGGGAAAAATGAAGAAAAAAGGGAGAATAGAAGCGGTGTGCTATTAGTCTGTTTCTTTTCTTTTTTTCAGAGAAAAAAATGGAGGAAATCCATGGAAGGAATGGAGGAGGACAGTCATACTCTCGGATGAGACAAAAGGAATAGGATGTTCTGGAAAACGGGGATGAGGAGACTGGTAGAACAATCAAGAGAAAGGTGAGAAAGGAGACTCAACAATGAGCAGCTATTTCTCCTCCCAACTTAAGCACGTGCAGTCCTTGTGAGTGACGACCATCCTCCAACCAATAAAACACAGTCACATCAACACAACCACCATTCATCTTAACAAATTCATTCATGCTTTTACTATATAGGTAGAAAAAAGTAAGACTTAAAAAACTTTAAAAGAATATACCTCTAGAGAATAGAAGAGAATGAAAGATAGGTATTGTTATCTTTCATCCTGCAAAGACAATAAAATAAAAACACAAAATCAGATAAACCAAAAATTGGCAACACAAAAATACTTTCCTGAGAGACAAAGATATAAAGAAAAAGGAAAATCTTCTTTTAATTGAGAAATTGAATTAGAAAACCAAATGAGAAAACAACTTAGAAATATGCTCTCTATTTAAAACGTTACTATGAAGCTTTGGTCTGCCTATGTTCAATTTTTTTGGTTTCGTCATGTCTACATAGAAATTGCTAAGCATCAACTGTGTTGCATAGAAACACGGCGGAGTCAACAATAATCTAGTTCATATTTTGTCTCATGCAGAAATGGAGATATTCTATGGAATCAACAAACTCAATAAGATCCATACAAAATTCTGATTTTAGGTCCATGTAAACTTTCTTGCTTTCCAGTTTTACCTACTACAAACAAATTAAAAGTTTTGGCATTTTTTCAAACACTTGATTTCATATAAATATCATTGCATTATTACAGAAATTTAGAATCAAAAAAAAGGGAAGAAAAGAAGAAATCCTGAATACAAAAGACACAAAAAGCTAGACATCCATAAAATACTCAAATGACTTCAAATTCTAGTAACATTATATCAACTTTGATGTTTTAAACGTTTAGGAAACATGCCACAACCTAATCTTTTGAAGGCCAACTAATCCATGATAACCAATATCGAAACTTACACCTAATAGGTTATAAGCATAAATAAATCAACAATTCAAGGGAAAATAAAAAAATTTTTACAAAAAGAGAGAGCAAAAAGCCTGTAATTTGACAAAATCGAAGATAACCTCTTCTGCAAGGGAAAAAAATGCAAGATGATGTTTAGGGTACAAATGGCAATGAAATAGATACAGTCAAATATTCATTTACTATAACCTACCCAAAAAGTATATATATATTCACTTACTATTACATACAAAAGGCTGGAACATAATGCCTCACTACATAACCTAGAGTATTTCGAAAAAGAATTGAAGAATTTTCCCAAACTTTTGACTTGAAATATTAAAAAAAACATAAATTAGGAAAAAAAAGAAACCAGGAAAAATTTCTTATAACGGCATTGGATTGAGAAAAGTTCCAAAAAAATATCTCAAATTTGTTAAATCCAAAATTGAGATACAAATATAGCAAGAGAAGGAAGAATACCAGGCAAAAGAAAGGGGGGAAAAAGGGCAAAACCAACCATGTGTTTTAGAACATAGTTTTAAAAAAAGGGAAACAAATCTTACAGAGTCTCACAAGAATGTTGGAAGAGATTCCAAAATTGTCACCTGCAATATCACAAATAAATACGAATTAGATTAGATCAGGCAACTAAACCTAAAAAGAAAAATAGAAGGCTAGAGAAAATCAGGGAGGGAAAGAAAAAAATACCAACCATCTGTTTTGGTCCTGAATCTCCTGATGTTGCCGGCCATGGAGAATAAGAGAGATAGAAGGGCTTTGGGGCTTTGGGAGTATTGAGGAAAATGAAGAAGAAAAGAGAGAGATGGTCTTAAGAGAGAGGAGAATAGCGATGAACCCTTCTAAATTGTGATGCATCGAGCCATGCGCCAATCCCATCCTCGGCAGAATACGTTAGAAAGAAAGAAAACCCTCCAATATTTCTCTAGCTGGGCACGTGATTTTGGCATGAGGAGGACGACCACATTTTAACCAATGACAGCCTGACACATCAGCAGACAACCACTCTTTTGCCAAAACTCATTCGTGCTTTTACTATACTAGGAGATGTTCACCGTGCTTGCGCACGGTGCAAGCACGGTGATACGTTGTAAATATGCCCAAGTTGAGAAGACAGTGAACATGTATTTCAAAAAAGATTTGTTGTACAGAGAAATTATTTAGTTAGGACGGAAGTTTTTTTTTTTTTGGATTCTTAGCATGGTTATAGAATATATACTGGAAATGTAAGTACATTTTTTTATTTTTTGTCCTATAACCTTTGACATACACCTTGGATTTTCTTTAGGAGCAAGTACGGAGGCACTGAGGTTAGAAAAAAAGAAATGTCTGGAAGAAGCCGTGTGTTGTTGGCAACTTTTTCAGCAAGAGAATGTTTCATTTGCTAAGTCAAAGCTGGTAAAGAAAAAGAAGTTGCGGAGAATGGAATAATATATGAGCAAAAATAATCCTTATATTAAACACTTGAAAAAAGAAACATGATACAGGGAAACTTCTATTTTTGATTGATCTAAATTTATTCATTTTTCATGATGGAGTAAACATGGAAACTATGATACCATGAGAACTGCTTTTCTACTCCATATTTGTCAGAGGTAGGATCCTTTCATTTTTTATTTTTCACCTAAACCCGCTGGATACCAGGATGCCATCCACATTCGCTGCGAGGAAACAACAAAGGATACTGCTGAGAGTCATAGCAAGAATAAAAATACTTGATCTTATGCCTTGTATCCGAGTAACTATACACTTGAATATGAGCAGAAGCATTAGTCGATTGATCACCATCTCCAGTCCATATCGCTGCAACCTGTGAAGCAGTTGGGAGGTTATATACACGATGATCTAGACTCACATTGCAGTTGAGGACGATCCTATGGTCATCAAGATTTGACACACCTCCACATTCGCTGCGAGGAAACAACAAAGGATACTGCTGAGAGTCATAGCAAGAATAAAAATACTTGATCTTATGCCTTGTATCCGAGTAACTATACACCTGAATATGAGCAGAAGCATTAGTCGATTGATCACCATCTCCAGTCCATATCGCTGCAACCTGTGAAGCAGTTGGGAGGTTATATACACGATGATCTAGACTCACATTGCAGTTGAGGACGATCCTATGGTCATCAAGATTTGACACACCTCAGAGATCTTTAAAGAATTTGGCATAAGGGTTGTCTGCAAGGATACGCAGAAGCAGCCTGAGAGTAGTTTCTCTTAACTTGGGCGATCCATCAACTCTCCTGGCAAGCTCTTCAAGGGTATCAAAGAAGCATAACTGAATACCAGAAGCTTTACCATCGCGCGACTGCACATCAAGATAATGATAGACCTAGCCCTGGACACAAGATGTATAAAGGCCATTCCTGTTTTTAGTTAGTTCTCTATCATACTTTGCACCCAATGACGTAAAAGCAACGTTATTATTGTAAGCGCGAACATTTTTCCTAAAGTGTTCACACTCCTCATCTTCTCCAGTGAACAAGCGCCGAAGATCATAAGGCATCGATGAGCTCACAAGGCTAACTCTTCCTCCCGAAAGCAAAAGTTAGGAGGTTCCATATGGAATTGCTGAGCTCCGCAATACTGACAGGGCAGAGTATAAAGCAGGGCCAAAACTTTTTCTGCAATCCTGTCCAACCGAGAAAAAGTTCTTCTGCTACCATTTTTACATTTACCTTGTAGGAAATTGAAGCATCGGACATTAGCGGTAGCAGCAATTAGGTGAAACCATAAATTAAGCAAGCACAAGAAAGTAAATTGATGCACAAGAAAGTAAAAGAAGCAGGCCATAAGCAGTGGTAGAAGGATGACTGACAGCGACCAACTTGACAAGACGAAAGAAGCCACCACTTAAATGGCAGCGAAAAAGAAAGGAAGCAGTCATACCTGCATTAGCAGATAGCGTTGGAACGCCAGTCAATCCAATGAGAGCCTCAGAAATATTTGGTGCATTGGATACAGAACCTGGTAAAGATGCTAGTCCATGACCATTTAGAGTAACTTTGGTAGGTAGGCTCGGCAAAGTAACTTTGTCTAGGATATGTTTTCACAACTCAACTCGCAGCAAATGGCATAAATAATACAAAACAGCAGTGACTCATCTATAAAAGCGAGCTTCAGCGAACAAAAAACATGACATTTTCTCTAAGAAGCGAAACCCAGCAGAAAGAAATAACAAAGAATAGTCCTAGGAACAATGACATATGCAATGAGTAAATAAAATATAAAACTAAACACATACAAATAGGAGGAATAGCAGTAACTTAAAAAACATCAGCATATAAAACGAAGGTGCCAAAGAGAAAGAAAAAAAACAAGTAACGAGCTAACAAAGGCAACGCACACTACATAACCAGCTAAGCAGTTGACAACCGACTAACGTAAACTATCTAAACAGCACTCACCATGGAAAAGCAATATAGTGACAGGTACTAATCTTACTAACGAAAAATGTTAATCAGTAAACAAGTCAAACTGAATGCATGTTGATAGAATAACAGCCTCATTAAGGTTAGAACCTGGATAGGCATGAAACAAGAAATATAATCTGATCAAAAAAGAATTCTAAAGTAGAAACAGAATGAACACCTCTTCTAGCTAATAGCAACAAGGAGTATATCGATGGTAATAGTAAGAGCCCAAAAAATGTAACAAAACCAGCGAAGGGCCGAAGGCTGAGCAGCAGGTGCAAAATAAGCTGCAGGAGAGGAATATAAGTCCAGACGTCTGCATGAAGAATGACTAAAAAGCTACTTTCCACCTTCATTCATGAAAAGCTGGGCCGAGAAGCTTCATGAAAAGCCACAAAGAGTGCCTGTGAGTATCAAATCCGAGGAACCATTAAGACGCTTGAGGCCAGCATAGCGAACGAATGTATAGCCGTCCGTCTACTCGAAGATATATATTTATTATTGGGCAGTGTTAGTAATTAAGTCAAAATTCAATGTTCCTATTGGACACTCTAATTTATTTAACTAATAATTTATAACTAATTGATCCCACAGCAGGGGTAATTCAAGCTGAAATTTGCTCAAATAGGAAGCAAGTGCCGATAAGTCATTCAGGTTCTAGCATCCTATTATCTGCTTTTAATAGGAAGCTAATCATCACCATCCCGATTTTAGCAGCTCAATAAAAAGCACGCTGCCTTTCTTATAAGGTTGCTAGCAAGGACGCAATAAATACTGTTGGGTTCCAAGGACAAAAGACATTGGATGCCTTTTGTGGTTCCAAGAACAAAAGATGCAGAAATTTCCAGCTCATGGGCCACTTTCACAACCTGCACATGAGCAAGACATGGAGGACGACCATGCTTTGGCACCCTCTTCCCAGTTTATATACATTCTTTAAATAGGTAGATAATGGTCGTTGGAGAAATTTCCTTGTTGGGTTCTTGTGAAGGAATTGAGCTTGAGCAAGAGCAGCAACGGGGCATTTGAGGAGAGGGGTTGAATTTGAAGAATATGGAAGGCTTTGAAATAGTTATGGTGGGGAAAATCATGAACAACCTTCCTGGAGTAAAGGGTTTTGAAACCGAAGATTGAAGAGAAAATAACCCCATTTCAATCCCGACAAATATTTTGTTCCTCTGCAGTAAAAGTACAATCCTAGACAGCCATGCAGTTTGACAATGCCAATTCATGTAGAGTGCAAGACGGCCAACGCCCTGCTGCCCACTGTGAGTGACACAGGATTTTGGGTTTTCGTTAAGGGCCCAATAAAATCTGATCAAAGAGTGGGCTGAAAATGAGCCGAGTTAATGCCTAATTGTGTGAGCCCAGGAGGCTGAAGATGGAAAAAATCGCTCAACATATGTTATATTAGTGCTACAGCGTCTTAAGAAACAACAAATGAGCCTTCCAACAAAACCCAATTTCCAGCCCATTGCAGGATTCATTCTCTTCACCATACGTATGGCACTTTTCCTTTTCAGTTTTGCCCGAAATTCTCGAGTTTAATTATTTTTATGTCACTCTTAATGTTCCATAACTTCCATTGAGTGACTGAACATCTTAATTACCCAAATAATGTTCTACCTTTCCGATTTTCTTTTTCTTGTTGGTGCGAACCATCTAGTTCAATCAACATACAACGAATATTAATCTTAAAAACACACGATTGAGTAAATACTTATTTGATATAGACCTCGCATAATTTCCTTTTTTGTAGAATGATCAAAGAATAACTTATTCGTGACCTAAATGGTGCGTTGGTACCTTCAGACATAATTTTGCTGTAACTTGGAAATTCAAACGTTAAGAAAAGAATAAAGAAATAAAATAAAGATAAGCAATTGAAAGAGCTTGCCTTAAATATTGTGATTGCAACTTAATTCTGCAGTATCATTGAACCACGACTTTGATACAGACACAGATATTAGACCGAAGTTATCCTTTTCGTCCTTCTAAATCCGAAACATGATGAAAACGGCTTCCCTGTAATGCACGGCCAGAGCAGGAACGGAATGGTTAATTTCTGCGAAGCTTCTCGCTTAAAACATCGATGGCATTCGGCCAAATATTAGAAGCGTACATTATTGTGACTTGTCGGAGGAGCCTGATCTAGACATTTTGGTCGCATTTGGCTACAAGTTTGAATATTTCTTTGAACAAGCTAGAGTTTGTTGTACAAGTCCTTTACTGTACGTCTAGTCCTTTTTTCTTTTTTTTTCTTGGGTTTGTGTATGGTTGGTTCTTAAATTTTTTTTTTCGCTTTTGGCATTAGACTATACATAGATGAGGTGTTGTCGACTTTCATGAATAGATGGTTTAGAATGTGATTTATTGGACGATTTTGGAAGGTGAAAAGCAGCATATTGCTGCAGTGCATGGCCAAGGGGAATGATATTTTGCAATTGTTCCTAACAAAAACGTCAATGACCATGACATTAGTGGAGGCAGAATCCATTATTCTTGCCTGTGTTAGAAAGGGCTTCACTCTTGATTTCTTTCGATTAGGCTATCACTTACATATCAATCACGTGCAGCCCTTGACAAGATGATCAGTGATTGATGATAATACACTTGTGCTGTCTGTAGCAGTTGATTTTTTTTTGCACTAATTTCACAAAGCTTCCATACATCCCTAGAGGAGTTAAGGATCTGACACTGATAAAGTACTATAAAACTCAATGAATGGAACTCTTCTTCTTCTTCTTTTTTTTTTCTTTTTTAAACAAGATAAATGGATGAAGTAAAAATACTTCAAATTCTGTAAAACCAAAATCTTTGCATGATATAAAAAATGGTGTGGTGCAGCTAGGGAGAAATCTGTAGATGATACGATCTCCTACTTAGGCCTGGAAGGATTCTTGGAATGTAAGAAAGGAGCTCAAATTAAGTAAGAGATCTTTTGTGGTTTTCTTCTGCCTTTTACGGATGTACTTACTTAGCCAGGTGACTGTTGGAACGTAGAAACAAAAGCGCAAACATCTCATGTTAGTTGAGTGCAATTATATGCCAAAGTTACAAGTTCGCTTTTACTTTTTCTTTTTTCCTTTTTTGGTTAACTTAGATTACACAAGTTGGAGAACCATTTTAGAAGATAACGTCAATGGAAGGCAGCAGCATTGGACTCATTCTACTTCGTAGTGAGAGAAAAAATTACTGCCACCACCTGCTTGATTTTACATTAATGTGGTGATAGAAGCTCAAATTTTCACTTAAAACATTTAAATTCTGTGATAATGTACACGGGCAACCTAGTATTTGTCTTGAAAAATAGAAGCCATATATGTTCATGCAATTTTCTCTTAGTTTGAGCTTGAAATCATTCTTCACTATATATTTTCGATTTTTATCTATATCGACAGACCTTAAAAACCTAATTAATTGGCACAAGGGCAATCGGACAAAAGAAGAAAAAAAAAAACCACCAGAAATGGAAAATCCCATGACAGATGTACATGGCCAATCGGGCATATCAGATCTCTTTGGGAGGATCCTCAATTTGTGAACAAATGAATACTTGATTGAGTATTTGTCCAGCTGCTAAGCTTTACCTTGAAAAAGAGGGAGTTTTGAGAATTTCGAATTACAAAATTAAGAAGGTGCAAGATTTATTAGCCCACAAACTACACGTACATTTGCCCAACGATAATTAGTCAACATAAATATTATATTTTTCCAGATGTGTAAGGTCACTCGCTGGTTATTATGGTAGTATTAGTACGAGTACATGTTCAGAAGGAAAGAAAGAAAGAGATGAGAGACACAAGATACCAGATTCCCGTAAAAGGTTAGAAATCATTGTCTCCTTTTTGCTATTTGGGATGCAAAGCTTAGCCAAACCACTTTTCCAAAAGTTTGATTTGACCACTATATATGGCACTACTATATATATGTATATATATAGGGTAATTTTCCTATTTGTTTAACCAGGCGAGGAAAATTCAAACTAATTAAGAACAAAAGATGTCTTTATTTATCTGTTCCTGGTCCACAACCACAAGTCTTTTAGTGAGTGGGTATAATGACGGATAGCCAACGTATGTATATAAACAAAAATTTAAGAAGCATGAAGACGACAACGTTCTCTGGATTGGTCCCATCAAACACAACTGCTTTGTGCCTTTAATTTGTTTTTAGATTCCCCAGTGGTAAATTTTCATTTTTGTAGGTACTACAAAAATTTTTGTAGGTACTACAAAAATGATAGGAATGGAATAACAATTAGGTGCTGTACCGGTAACACCTCCCCCCCTCCCTCCTTTTCTTAAATGCATATGGTTTTTATCATTACCATCAATTCAACATCAAGCGTCCTCCGAAGCATATTCACATCAGGCTGGGACTTCAACTCCTCAGCCGTACAAGTACTGCGTGGCCTTTGAAGTAATGATCAGACAGTGATCAATCATGTGAGGATGAAGATTGAGATGCTGCCCCAGGCTGGTGGTATAAAGAAATCCACACACACTTCAGCATTAGTCAATGATTATCATCTTTTCTTTTATGGTTCTCCACATTTGCTTTAGAATCGTAGGTTTGATTGGTTATTGCTGAATCTAATTTTGAGTTACAGATATTGTATGTCTAGAGAACCATTCTGTTATTCACGACGAAGCATAAGTTTTACTTCGAGAAAAAGTAGACAGCATATATATAGGTTACTAATTCACGCAATTCTTACCTCGGAAATATATAGGTATGATTTAGCTACGTTTATGCAAGGTTTAAATTATCTAATTCTTCCCATTTTATAAGGTTTAGAATCTCATTTAACCAAAATAAATAAATAAATACAAGCTCTAAGCCATTATTATTGGTTTGGCATCTCTCTCTCCAATTGGCCATGGTTAGCTACTCCATTTTACTAAGGGTGCTATCCAGTCTAGTCGAATCAAGTTAGAATAATACTATGTTCGAACTCGAACTCGATAAATACCAGTGGTACTCAAGCTTAGAGCTGTTAACGAGCCGAGTCGAGCTCGAGCACATGATAATCGAGCTCGACTCGAACCTCCAATCCAGCTAGCTCGAGCTCGCTCGATTAGTAATTCGAGCTTCACAAGTTGTTCGAGATTGACTCGGTGTACTCGGTAGAAAACTCGAGGTCGAACTCGAGTTTTCTATCGAATCAAGCTTATCGAGCTCGAATTCAAGTGAAAACCACGAGCCGAGCTTATCGAGCTCGAAACAGGAGAATGAATTATGTTAGAGTATCAAATACACAATGAAATGACGCTAATGCCCCTACTATTCTAGCCTGTCGAGCTTCAAACGAGTTGAGCATAGATCGGCTCGTCTATTAAACGAGTATCCAGTTGAACTCGAGCTCGGCTCGTTTCTCTCAGTAAACGAGCCAAGTCGAGCCCTTATCGAGCCAGGTCGAGCTCGGCTCGCGAGCTACCCAATTCGATTAACAGCTCTACTCGATTGAATTCGAAAATACTGCGAGTCTTATGTATACACACACAATATACATATAACTATTCAATTAGACTCGTCAAGCACTCAAGTACTACATATTGATGTTTGAACTCGACTCGCTATATACATCGAATGTTTATGAATAAGGGCATGTTGGATGCCCAAGTAGCTTGAACTCGTGCTCAACTGAGTTTGAGTCGAGTGTTCGATCAAACTGCTCGCGAATAGCTCTCTAGCAACTTGGCTCGCACAAGCCCCTACTCCATGCAAGAAGTTTCCTTTCTCCATGACTTGCCAACCTCTAACCTAGATAACTTCATATTATTCGATGTACCCACACCTAACCTAAAGATGATGGCGTGTGGCTTTCACAAGAAAGCGCGTCTCGCTCAGTACATACATAACTACTTCTCGATTCCGGATAGTGAATGAGAGAATTTCATCTCAAGGATTTTATGTAAGGTGCGGTGATGCTCTATCCATATCAAGATTAATCAGTCCAAGTTTAAAGAAACCGAAATTCATCAAGATCTTGCATTAAAACTTTTTGTTAACTACATGTATCACGACGCTAAAGTATCACCACAGGCTTGAAGCAAAGCTTTTAACTACCTATCCTTTTGAGTTTTGCGTTAATGAAAAGGGTCGTGACTTCTGATAAGAAATGCTATACAATTTTTGTGAATCAGGTTCTGGAAATCCATAGGTGGACATTGCATATATTATGAGAAATAGAGTCAAGGGCAGGGCCGACCGATCCTGAGTTAGAGATAAGAAATTAAAAAACGATATAAACTTCAAAGCAAACAGTGCAGAAGTTCTATATACCATATCTTGAGATGTCAAATCCCAGAATAATACAGCTCATTGCCAAAAAAAGACAGAAGAACGAAAAAAAGAAAAAAAAAACAGACAAAGCCAGAAAAGCCAATCTCTTGTTCTCTCTTTTCAGTGGAGGGGTCTACACGGTTGTGTGATCTCGTTCGCAATACCATCCCATCACAGCAGAACCTACAAACCTCAGCGTACTACTACTACTATATGGTACCAAAAATCGGCGGCCGCTGCCATCACGCATGTTGTATAGTCATGACCGACTTAACTGCAGAATATCATATCATACGTACAAATCTTTTATGCAACCGCAGCCAAGCACGGACTTCTAAATTGCTTCCCAACTGTTCGGCCGCCAAATTTAGGTACTTAACTACCTGAACTGACAGCAACCTCTGTAACAACAAAGTAAAAAGGAAAATAGGCTGATTTGTCCCCTTCCACGTGGCATCTCGAGCATTTTTTTTTTTTTTGGATTTTTTCATAGTGTCCTAGTAAAAGGGTCAGTTTAATGAGTGGCAGCAGCAACGGCAGTGGCATTTGTGGTGGCGAGGACCGATGCAGCAACGATAACGGAAGAAGATGGTGGGGTGGTGGAGAGAGTTGAAACGAACTCATCTTCCTCGAGAAATTGGCCAACAATCATGGTACCAGGCCTCGCCACTAGTCTTTCCCATGCTTCATCAGACTCAGCCCCACGTTTAAGGAAAGCTTCGGTTGCATCAAGGTGGTGCATATTCCATCCCAATTGCTCTTGAAGCCTTAGAATATTTCTAAGTTGGCAACAGGCCAATTTGCAAGTGTTTGATTTAATTTTGTCAATGCCTTCCTCCAGAAGCTTTCTCCCAGTTTCCTCATCAACTTGTTTCTCATTCCTGAAAAATTGATCCATTTCAGGGACACCAATAGCACGTCGAATCCCACGACTATAATCGCCTTTTGGGTTGAAAAATTCCTTAACTTCGTCCACTAGACCAGCTTCCACCATCTTATCGACCCTTTTAGTCACAAATGAACGGAGAATTGACACTGATGCATCAACCCAGAGGAAACAACAGTCATACTTGGACTGAAACTCGAGATCATCGTTCACTAGAGCTTTAATGTAGGAATTAGATCCACCGGCGATGATCGGGAGCCTTCCCTTTCTGATGATAGATTCGACAGCCAGTGATGCATGATTTTGGAAATCGTGGGCTGTAAAATCCTCATTGGGATCCACGAATCCTAGCAAATGGTGAGGAATTCCCAGGCATTCTTCTTCAGTAACTTTGTTGGTGGCTATATCAAGGCCCTTGTAGACTTGCATTTTATCCGAATTCACAATTTCAGCCGGAAAACGTGTAGCTAAGTCAATTGAAAGTCTTGATTTCCCGGTCCCCGTTGCTCCCATCACTATCACAACTTTGTCCTTTCTCCGCCAGGGAATAAAGGGGTCCATGTTCAGTCCTCCAGGAAAACTCACTAGGGGTGGCACTTCTTTGCAGGCAGAGAGTGAGATCCTCATCATAATGATTTTTTCCCTGCACAATTACACATGATCAACATTAAATTCATTGACCAAGTTAGATTAATCAAGAAGAATTACCGCATACGATAAGGCAAATGCTGGCAAGTGAATATTTGCACATTTAAACATGCATGCATGAGTAATTAATAACACGTACAAAAATGTCCCAACTGGAATACATGATCTTGGAAGCTAGCTAGAAAACTACTCCATACATACCTTTGGTGATAATTGGAGAGCCCGTACAAGTTGCTCCCGCCGGAAAAAAAAAAAAGTGGTAGTTGAAGGAGGAGAAGTACTAGTAATACAGAAATGTGTGACTTGGGTGTGTGTTTTACGTGCTAGCTAGTTTCAACTGGGGCAGCACAATAGGCTAGGGAAGATGTTAACTCCAATATAGATATATATACATATATATATATATACGGGGTCTGCGGAAAATGAAGTGACAAGGAGCAATTATTTGAAAGAGACTGCTACTTAAATATGTGGGCTTAAGAAAGAGTATAGTAGTATATGACTAGAGATGTATATACCATATTTTCCACCTTGAAATCAAGCTTGATCACCTGCCCAGACCATTGAAGTGGGTGGTATTTATGGAGGAACAATCTGGTTTCCGTACAAGTTCGTGAAGGGGGTCCAGCTACACGCGTAATAACGTAATAAAACTCTTAAGCTAGTTTTTATCATTTCTTAAAGATGTAGCTTTGGTTAGATTAAAATTTGTGGGTCACATTAATTAAGGTTGGGTCTTTCTCAGAAGTGACTAATCACAGGTTCACACATAGCTTCCAAGCTAATACTAGACATTTATTAATGGTGTTAAGCTTGGTCAATTATTATTAGTAGAAGAAGTTTGTGGCTACTAATCGGAATCCCTTTGAATCGCCTTAATAAGCATGTTTAGTACTAACTTTTCTTAGTTTGGGCTTATTCTTGTGATCGATTATCCTGCCTTAATTTATAGCAGTAGTACTCTCATTATCTGCACTTGGTGGGCAAGTTTTTTTAATTAAAGTAGCTGCCGAAAGGGGGCTTCAAAACTATTATTCTTGGTGAAATGACACATTAATTAAGAATTCTTGTTTTGAATCTTAGCTCTAATTGTGATTCTGTAATTTTAGTTCCTTGTGGCAAATGTGGTACAGTGAATGCACCCCCAAAAAAGAAAAAAACACACCGACAACATTTGATTTAATTTTGAGAAGGCTGCCTCACACGATTAGCTAGTTCGATTGTCATCTTGCATAAACAATATATATCAATGTTGTTCTTGGAAGCATCTCAATGTTCTCGTACATTTAAAGATTATGCTTTCAACACAAATTAGGCACATATAAATTCAGCATAGGCAAACCAAACTCACTCGAATTTGTATATTAAAAAAAAAGGAGATAGGAAAAAAGGGTTCAAAAGGATATGTTGCTTTACTGACGGTCTGTTGCTTTGATCTTGAGCTGTGCCTGGAGTCTCACAACAATCCTTTCGAGATTAAGAAGCAAAATTTACTGACGGTCTGCTACTTTGATCTTGAGCTGTGCCTAGGGTACCTTTTTTCTTTTGTTGGGGGTGGTGGTGGTGGAGGGTAGGCTTCTTTTGTCACTGCAGAGTTTCCTCACTTATGTTGCATCTTGGGAATGGAATTTAAGAAAAGAAAAGATAAAAAGGGTTGTGTAGATGTAACAGCTTTTCTTGTTCTTTCAATTCCAAGGGTGGGACATGATGATTTCTATGGCATTAGATGAATGGCAGACTGAAGAATCGTTGGGGATAAAAGCAAGAGAATATCTGTAAAATTTTGGGGGAGAAAATGGTGGATGAATCTTGGAATCTGAAGATATTCAGAAAGCAATGGAGGGGGGGGGGGGGGGGTGCTGCATGTTTATTACTAGTAAGACTTCATTCTCCCTCACTCCAACTCAAAACTACAAATCAAACTTCTTTGGTTCATATTCCTTTTCATCAATTTATCAGATAACTAATGGAGAGAGGATGAGGTTCGATTGAGTATTAACCAGCTGCGCTTGTCCCTTTCTTTTCTCCCCACCTTCAGTTTTGTAATCATTTTTAAAGGAAAATAGCAAAGTCACAAACACAATAATATTTATATATTGAAAATTATAACCGGTTGTTAGCTACTACTAATTCCATTTGGAGGTGATTGAACCACCTACTTAATTTTTTTTTATTTATAACTCTCAAAATATTATTTACCTTTAAGAATAAACAGAATCGTTTGGAAGTGCAAGATGCATGGTAATTATATAAGGCAATGAATTCACTGATCAGTGCTTTCAGGACTTTATGCTTTGAAGTTAATTTGCAAACCGTACCGGCCGCTTTCTAAAATGAGGCAGTACTTACTTGTTACCTAGTTCCAGCTAGGAAAAGTGAAAACTCAGTTGGCATAAATTCATCAACCATTTACTGATTCTGCTTCCAAGTTATTGGAAGATTGAAGTCAAAAGCTGTATAGATATATCAAAGCCGGTTTTTCCTTTCATAAGATACCAATAGTAGTATAAATTCTTAGGAGCTGCATCTATTGAAACTTACACCTTTCCCATTATTCGATCGACCCTGAAATTTTTTTTAAACCAAAAAAAAAGAAAAGAAAATGCCTTGTGATAAGCTTGGTGTTTTAATTTGTCATCAAGATAAGCCAACCCTTAGCTAAGATTCATTTACTTAAGAAAATTCTTCCTAATCATCATCAGTGTGGTGTGGGACTTGCTTCAACTACCGTCATATGACACTGTCACCATCAGCAGTTAAAGAAAGATCACACACACACAGAGAAATGAACACCAAAAAAGCCAATCTTGAACCCTAGACTCTACGGTGAGGGGAAAAGGTTACGTAACGTCCATCTTAAGTGTCCATAATTAAAATATATGTACGGTTGCAAAACGATTAATTGGTACTTAATTAACTGCTCAGCTGTGATTCTTAATGATATCTATCTAGGTCCAAGGCATTATTATAAAATTAGGAGGAGCTTCTTGGGATGCATTTTGTCTTGCATATAAATATGTAATGCTAGTTCCTGGCCCTCCATTAAAATCAGTAGTATTATTAAAAACTTGTGCATTAAAGTGGCTTTGCAAACCAGAAAAACAAAGTTATCATCGTCCAAGCGCAAAAGCACTGATCATCATATGACATCTTTAAATCATCATCAAATTAGTTCCTCATCAGAGTATTTAATTTCTTTCACCTTTTCATCACATTTTCACATCCACTCCAGCATAACAATGCCTACGTAACGGACACTTGTGAGAGGTTAGTCCACCAAAAGAAATGGAAAATTGAGGTGAAATTTTCAAATGTACGTAGGATGTTATAAAGATTTCATAGCATCATATGATCCTGGGGAAAAGTTTTTGCCAGCAGCAAACTGACTGGTAAACTCAATCATGACAATCATGAAGAGAAGACAATTTAAGACCATGTCACTATCTCGAAGAACCCACTTTCGAAATAGTTAATATATATGCATAGTTATGGTACTTAATTGCATATGTAATTTTTTTTCGGTATTTCAAAAAAAAAAAAAAAAGTAATCAGTCGAACTAATTAAGAGCATCTTCTTTAATTTCCAAGGAGTTGAAGCAAGGTAGTAGTAATGATGTTTAAATCAATTCTTTTTGTCATCAAGATGATGATAGGATCATTAAGTTCGTGCGTGCGGGAAAGCAGAAAAGTTGTCTTTTATAAATCAAATTCAAATGCAAGTGCCATTATTGTGCAGTTGTGCAACTTGAATACAGTGCAAGTTAAAATATAAAGCTAAAAGGGAATTGTTGGATCACCTTCCTTTCCATTGAATATACATACATCCTTAGTCATGGAAAATAATCATCATCATTCCTATTACAATATATCCAAGCTCTAGTTGGCCATAGCTTGCGCTGCTTTCCAGTCTCCTCAAATCTTTTGCATCGAGCGTGCAACCTCTTTAAGCAAAATCACAACAAAACTGAACCAAACAGCGGGCTCATCTTTGAAAACGCAAATCAATGTTTGATCCTGAGCATAATTTTGTATCACATGTCACACCATTAAGTGCATGCTAACACACAATAAAAATTCATCTTTTGGTTAATTAGCCAAATAAACTTTTATGTCCTTTGAAATGCAAAGAAGAATTAACGAATGATAAAATCATTGTGTCTGATCTCTTTCGCAACAAAGAAATTTGAGGAAAGAAAGAGGATGCATAAAAGTGATTCAGACTTTTTAATCACATCGGTCATCTCAATTGGACTTTTTGATAACCAAGTGGTGTAATTTATGTCTCTAAGAGAATCATTTGGCTCACTATCCATCCAAGCAGAACTGAAAAGAAAAAACTGTAGTGGCAAATGGCAATCATGAGCTAAGTCAATGATGCATTTTTCTTTATACACAACGGAGAAATCCCATGTATTCTCTAAAGAGCCTCCGTGCGGGCGAAAACCTTAAAGATAATATATAAATGCACACACTTGGCTAGGGACATGAGGCATTTCGCACCTTCCTAGCTCACTATTTTTGTAATTTATTTAAGGGTCATTTGTTGAGTCGGGTCCACCTTCTTTTGATTCCAAATTGACCATACTGACTTCCATTCATTGCATTCATCAAAAATTCCTAAGCATTGCTTTGTTTAATGTTTCTATTCTAAGTGTAGCTTGGTGGTAGATGTCACAAAATTTAATGTATCTTGGTGGTAGATGGATACAAAATTTTATGATTTAGGAACTACAATAGGTAGCTCCAAGGGAACATCGACCAACTAATTTGTTTACAAAATCTGGAGTTCAAGAAAAAATTTTATGATTTAGGAACTATAATAGGTAGCTCCAAGGGAACATCGACCAACTAATTTGTTTACAAATTCTGGATTTCAAGAAATCACACCTTTGCCTTCTTGTTTCCTCAATGGATAATACTCAGACATATCCCGGTGATGGAATTTTGAGAGTGTTTTGTTTATTGGCAATTCTATATTATCCCATGTTAAAATTATTTTTTTTTTAATACATTTTTTCTATAAGAGGGCGGTAGGATGAAAGTAGAAATTTTTTTTTCCTAATAGTGAGGTGTGGGATTTAAGTGAAAAAGGGAAGGGAGATTTAAACCTAAAAATAAAATCTCTACGTCCTGAAATTTTAACTTTAATCACTGAATCAATGTCTTAATTTCTCGACCATGTCAAAATTACTTATTTCTTGTTAAAAACAATCATTATTTCTTAGCCGATTTGGTGGATCATGGTAATTCGACATTTTCTGCTTTATGAAGCTAAGAAGAAGTTGAAAGAAGGTTCTTGAATTAAGGAACTATGCAGCGAGGGGAATGCTTAATTATGTAACGAGACCCCGTCATTAACCTGGCAACTTCATCAATTAAGCCAAAGCTAATTATGTAACCTTGGTTGAGCTAAAATGTCTGTCCTGCAGAGACAAACAAAGAGCAGACAAGAGCGGACTATATATTACTACTAGCTCCTATATGCAGTAAACCAAGCTGTTAACCAAGATTCGAGAATCATGCTTATACTCCAATATTTCTGCCAAACCAAGTTGCTTTCCCATACCTATACTGCCAGAAGAATTGCTAGCTTTAGACAATTATACACTTGCATCAAATTGACAATGCATATTTTCGTGTAGTTTTGGTCTGCAGGATGGCAACCATCACCAACACAACAATTCTACTTCGTATGCAATTGGGATGAAAAATATACTAGATTGTCAAAAGAATCAGAGACATGATAACCTCACATCCTAATTTCTAGCTCCACTGCTTGAATCCTATGATTTTTATAAACATTTTTTCTAACCTATCAGTTTTAATTTGGTAATGTTGTCCATATATATACACTATATACTCTATGAAGGACCACTATTTCTTTTAATCTATTTTAGGACCAATCTTTCCTTTCACAGTTCCACTTTGAAACCAATATTCTTCTCTTTATCCCTTGATGGTTATCACTTTCATTTATTACGAAACTACCATATTTTGTCTGGTGAGTTGAGTTTTGTATTAGTCATAAGTTTTAGGGTTACCAAACTGTCAATACGAACACATAGTCGCGCATTAGCTCCGCCCTAAATTGACCACTCAAAACTTCGAAGCAAGAAAGTAATGGAGAACATAAGTTGTCTTTATTTGGTAACAACATTATGCCTGCTAGTTGTCATAAAGAACTACTTGAAAAACCCTCAAGTATGCCTGCTAGTCTTTTCCTCTCTCTCTCTCTCTCTCTCTCAATATTCTCCAACTCAAGACTCAAGACTCAAGAGTCAAGACATGAGGAGAGGGGGGGGAGAGGGAAGAAAACCTTGGGATGCAGCTTGTTCTTTACTTGGCAGGAAGCACCAGGATTGGTTATATAACGCATGGCCCCTATTGACATCCGGCAAGTAAGCACCAAGATTGGGTATCTTATTGGCCCATGTTTACATGACACTGCTGAAATCAAACTTTCTCCATTCCTACTGAAAAAACTTAGGTGCAGAAAAAAATCAAAAAGAGGACCAACCATAGAGATTTACCATACCTAAAGAATACAAGAGGTGTAGCCCACTTGATTGGTTTTTGCAAGGGGAAGCCTCAAAGCCCTCAAGCCATAGTTACTAACCCCTACCCGGACACCAACCCGACAAAGTTACTGGTTTAATGGGTTTGGCGGTTCAACTGCAAGCTCACTTGTTGAACGGGTGGAAACAGGATACAGTAGAACGCTATACATATTCATATTAATGTAATTATTGAATTGGTGTTTTACTATATTCATGTTAATGTAATTATTGAATTGGCGATTGGGCTGATGACTAAATCAATTGATAATTAAGGATTTACTAGTGAACTGATGGGATGTTGACTATTCAATAAATTTGTTCCTTATCTTACCCAATTATTAATTTAGGACTAGATGATCGATTTATTGAGTTGACCAATTAAATCATCTCTTTTTTTTTTTTTTTTTTTTATGCATCAAACAATTTCTTCTAAGGAAAAGAATGGATACTTATCATGTAGAAAAGGAAAGGAACGTAGGGCAGAGAACAAAGGCTCATTAGCAAAAGAAATGAAACCTCCTCGATTTCTCCATCGGTGTAATATTTTTCGTCCCTTTTGTTCTTGACTCCTTACCTTTGCCTTTGCAAAGTTAACTCAAACATAAAACCGGTCATTTCTGCATTTTCCTTCCAAATATGAATTGCCTAATCCAAATGATGTGATTAAGGATCATGGATACATAGTTATAAAACCCGGCCTGACCCGGTGGTTGAACCGATCGGCTCGATGATCCGGGCGTTAGATCGGGCCGGATCTCTAGTTGGATCGGACAAACAATTAACATGGTCAAATCCGATTGACCCAGTGGTTCAATCAAGAACCCGCTCGATTTTTCAATTGACCTAGTTTATCTTTTTTTTTTTTAATTGTGGGTTTTTATAATTGAAACAAAATGTATATATGTTTTTTATAAGATTTGTACATTCGATCTTTATTTAAATATGTATAGACTTTACCACTTGCTTAGTTTTTATTGGATAACTAAATATTTTTTTTATAAACTTGTTTATTTTTTTATTATACAATTAATCCTTTTAACTTTTAAATTGACAATATTTAATTAGTTAGAAAATTACTTTATTTTTAAATAAAAATAAAATAATGAAAATTAATGCTATATTTTTTAAAACAAGCGATATATATTTTGTTTTTATACTTAACTATATTATTTATTTATTTAAAAGTATGATAACATGAAATTAAATCTTCTATTAATGTCTATATATCTATTATATATCTTTCTAAGTAAAATAATGAATATCTAAAAGCACTTTATTATATATTTTATGTATATTAAAATTACAATTTTATATTTATAAATATTAAATTAATACTCTTCGGTTCAATTAGTACTAGTTGAACCAGTGACCCAATCCCTTTGTCCGATTCCTTATCGGACCGAGTTTAATAACTATGCATGGATATTAAGATGAGAATAAAAAAGAGGTAGCAACTAGAGTTGTAAACAAGTCGAATCGAATCGAGTATCTCATGTTTGAACTCTGTTCATTAAGCGATTCGAACAAGATTCGTGTTCGTTCGTTAACTTTCGAACTCCAAACATGTGTTCGTGTTCGACTTGTTAAACAAAATTCATATTCGAGTTCGAGTTCGTGTTCGACTCATTTAACATAAATGAGCAGTTCGCGAAACATGCTCGAAATGCTCAAATCCAGATTATTTTAAGTCTTAAATATGTCATACAAATCATCAATCATCCTCAAAAATAATTAAAGCACTAAGTGATTAAATTCTATTATTCATTAACAATATAACTAAGATTAACATAAAAATAACAAATAAAACAAAGCAATTTGCCCTCCAAATATAAAAGTCCAGCCATAAATTTAATCCTAAAATTTGTCAAATGACAATTATGTCGATGTTCGCGAATGTTCGTCAAAACTCGCGAACATACTCGTGTTTACTCTATTATTAATCAAAAAAAAATTTGTTCGAACTTGATTCATTTAATGTTTTAAATGAGTTTTTCACGAACACAAACGAGTCGAAACGAACCGAGTTACCAAACAGTTGGATTCGTTTAATAGCTCTAGCAACACTTTGATGGCTCAATGAGAATAGTCTTCGTCTCTACTCTTTTTGGTTCAGACTTCAAACTTAACCACACTTAAAACTAAGGGATAATTTCAGAAACCTCCCCTGAGGTTTCTGACACTTTCACTGACATCCCCTGAGGTTCTCAAAATTTCACTTACCTCCCTTGCTTTTGATTTTTTGGTAACAATGTAGTCCAAATCATATTACAATATTATTTTCATGTGTGAGAAGGTATTTTTATTCCAATGCTGCCCTTTTGCTCCTTGTATTAGTAAAAGATTGAAAGAAAAATAAATGATTTGGACTGATTACTAAAGTTGAGGGGGTGTAAGTGCAAAACAAAAAATTAAAAGCACCAGATGTGCCATGCAAGCGATTGTTTGGCAGATTTTGCAACGGCTAGCTGCAAATGATCCAACGGCTAGCTGCAAATTCAGTAGCAATAACATATAAAGCTATTGCAACTTAACTACCTCTGAGGTTTCATACTATTGTCATTCTTTGCTACTGATTTGGAGTGATAAAAAAGTGAATTTGCTGTGCTACAATCCAAGCTCTGAGTTAAAAGTTTTAGCTGCAACCATGGCCTCTTCAAGCCGTAGGAGAGAATCATGGAATTCACCCACATCTTTCTCCATTAAAAACAGATTTTGCCACTGTAATCGCAAGGCAACCGTAATGATATCAGAGAGTGAAAGGAATCCAGACAAGTTGTATTTCTATTGTGCAAAGTGCAGGTACTTTGAATGGTATAGCGGTGAAGAAGAAGAAGTCACTAGTAGAAGAAACAACCTCAATGTAGAAAGAGAAGAAGTTAATGCCAAAAATGGAGATGGCATTCTAGTAAGGCAAGTTGCAGGGCCAAAGCAATTTCTGATACCAGGAGCCTTAGGGAATACACTGATCATCATAAACCTCACCCTATTAGCTATATTTATTTTCATTCAAATTGTAAAATCAATTCGATGAACTCATGTTATTGTGCTGCAATACTATACCAAGTAATATGATGCCTTTTCTGGTGATAAAAGATTCATACCAGAAGGCTAAGTTATTTGGAATTAATTTAAGCACCAATGTGAAACTGTGTATGGCTGTATGCAGCTTTTTAGACTTCAGAGTGAAGCAATTAATCACTACATTATTTTTGATTTGTTATCCACTATGCCAAGTTTGCAAACAATTCTATGTGAAAAGTAAACAAAAAAATAGATTAAAGATCAAATGCAGGACATTACATTAGCTAAAATGCCAGTTGCATATTAGTTATACAACATCACGTGTGCATCACTGCAATCCAACAGTACAAAACACCATCTGCATCAAAACACTATATGCAGATGGTGAGGATTGCAATTCCACAATTCTTAGTCACTGTAAGAAGGCATTAACAAAAGCATGAACAAAAGAGATTCAAGTAGACATAACTAACAGCTGGAATTTAGCACCATATTGTTAAAACAGCATGCTGAAACTACTGGTACTACTAATGCTTTTGGTGTGCTGATTTGTAGATGCGTTTATGCTAACAGATGAAGCATTTTGAGATGTAGTGGTAGGTGGAACTGGAACAACTGGATTAGTGAAAGCAGAGTTGAAGTTTTTTGTTCTACCACCAACTCTTGTTGCAGAAGTTGCAGGACAGTGTCCAAAACGCCTTCCTCTCTGTTACATTTAAGACATAAACTACATCAGGTATAGGAAATAGCATCTAGAATTATGTTATTGACAAAATTTTGGGATAGCAGATGTTAATCATACCTTTCTATTAGCATGAGTAGTTGCAGTAGTTTGCACATTCACTTGAATATATGCTGTACCATTTTGAGTAGTTGGGGGTCTTGGATTGCTCCCTTGACTGGAGTGCACAACAGATACATTTCCAGTTGCATGATCCTAAAACATGAGAGACAAGCTGCAATAAGATTTGCAGTAGATAAACTACTCGATTGACTCAGCATATGATTATGATAACTGTACTTTACCCAGAGAATAGCTCCTGACAGGCCTGTATTAGCCATTCATCTACCAGGCCTACCTCTTCTAATTGCCATATGTGATACCAAATTCAATATACCTATAAGTAATAGTTAGGAGACAGCTATAATATCATATAGAGTGTAATGTATACCTGTTCAGTAGGAGTAGTGTTGCTAGAACTTTTCTGCACAGGTGCTCCTTTGCAAGTTCTCTTATTGTGATCAAAAGCTCCACAATTTCCACATTTAAGAGTGCTTGACCTCTTTGGCTGTGCTGTGCAAGCAGTTTCATCAGCTTCCCTTCTTCTATTTACTCTTGGTCTACCAGGAGCTCTTCTTAAAGGTGGTGGCAAGACAGTTGTTGGTAGCACTTCAGGCATAGGAGGCCATCTCTTCACATCAGGAATGGGATGAATCATGTGCGAGTATGTTTTTAAATACATGTCTTTGGTGAACCAAACTTCACAGTAGTTCTCTAGTTTTTCTCCCTTATACATAACTCCTAATGCTGCATGCTTGCATGGAATTTCAGAAATTTGAAAACCACCACAATCACAGATTCTTTGCCTCAAGTTGACTATGTAGGTCCTGTCTATATCACCTACCTCAAATATATCCTCATTAGCCATATGCATTTGACATTTTCTTGATGCTTGACTAATTTTTTTCAGTTTCTCAACAATTCTGGGAGTAATGTGATCTGTCAAGGTGCAACCTTTCTGATACCTTTTGTGCATTTTTTCCATGAACTTTCTTCTTAAACCATCAACCAAAGTCAGTATTGGTTTCCTCTTAGATCACCAATCCAAGCATTAAAAGACTCAGTAAAATTATTTGTGACATGGTCACTTTTCAACTCAGTCGAGAATACATGTCTGCACCAGGTAGTTCTTGGAATTTTATCCAAATATTTCCAAGCATTTATGTTAATGTCTTTAATGCTAGCCATTGCATCATTATGTCCTACTGCATCATAACTTTTCACTGCCTTCCAAAAGAAACTGCTAAGTAAGATACCTGGAAATTGACTCTTAAAGTTGCTGCATATATGCCTGCAGCAATGCCTTCCAACTGCCTCAAGAATCATCTCCTCATATGCAAGATTCAATCCCTGTAACCAAAACAAAATGACTCAGCAAGCATTTTCAGATTAAACATGAAAAGCTATGGACAGAAATTTTACCTTTTGCTTATCATTCATGAATGTTAAAGGTTTGTTGTGATAAAATGCTCCAAAAAACTCAGAAAAATAGTAGAAAAATCACCTCCAAATATCCTTGTTCTCACATTCAGCTGCAGCAAAGGCTAAAGAAAATATGCTGTTATTTGCATCCAAAGCAACTGCTGTGAGCAATACACCACCAAACGGACCCTTCAAGAAACAGCCATCAAACCCCACAAAAGGCCTGCACCCTTCCAGAAATCCTAACTTTTGTGCTGTGAAACTGACAAAGATTCTTAGGAAGGCAGGCTCAACTAAGATATTTGGCCTATCATAATGTATTTTGTATATGCTATTTGGGATTATACTTTCTTAGCAGCTCAGTATATCTTGACAATTTTGTATATGATTCAGCATGTGTGCCTTCTATATCAGCTAGTGCTTTGTTTTTAGCTCTAAAAATTTGCATTTTACTAGGCCTCACACCATATTTAAGCAACTCTGCCTCTATCCCTTTACTGGTCATATTAGGATGATCCCTCATGACAGAAACCAACTTCTTGCCATCCAGTCAGATGTGGCCTTAGCACATTGTTTGTCCATAACACAAGTGTGTTTTGGCTGATAGCTTTTAATCTGAAAAGTGACTGAATCAGCCACTGGTGAAGCATGAATTCTCCACTGACATCCCTCAACACCACAGACAGCAGTGACTCGACTCTTCTCATTCTTCAATCTCAAAATAGGAAAGCCTTTTTGAATGACATAGTCTCTCAATGCAGCTCTAAAGGCATCCACATTGGTGAATAACTGATCCTTTTGAAACTCTATCTCATCTTTGTTATTGTAAATCCATATTTTTGTCTCATTACTTGTCTCATAAGATCATTTTCTGCCTCATTATCAGAATCAGGAACCACAACAAGAGCCTCATTGTCCTCAAAATTAGAAAAGTTAGTGTCACTGTCCTCATTGTATGCATCTACTGCTCTATCATCATCTAATTCCTCATCAGTGTCACTACGCAGGTTGTGTTTCCAGGAATCATCAGAGCTAGAGTCACCATAGTTATCATCCAACTGTCCAATGTCTACAACTATTGCCTTGCTAGGAATTTGTTCAAAGCCTAAATTATCTTCTTTGTTCATTTCTCTCACATTCACTGAGGTATTCTCTTCATCAACTAGGATAATTTCCATATCAGACACATGCAAGTTAATTACTAATTTAGATTTATGTATTTTGAACATCTCAGTAATTGAATCATCATTATTAACATCCATCATGCAATTTTTTCCAGGAACTTCACATCTCATCTGCATAACCATATTAACATTGCTAGGCATTTTACTCAATGCCTTCTCAGTTATATCAAATAGCAAGGAGATGTACGTATAGCCAGTTGGATCCACATTTGAAATCTTGATTTTATTCCCATTACAGTGAACCATAATATCATAAGCAGCAGCAAGATTCCCCATCCTACAATCTCATCATTCAAATATGATGATGATCACAACCAAAGCTAGTTTGAGAAAACATCATCTAGAAACTAGAAACATTGGTTATATAACTCAGCAGCATGCTACTCAACTTTCATTAACATAAGAATAATTATGATCAACTAATCTTCACAGCATACATGTAGCACAAGATTTCACAGTAGTCTCACACATAATATGCAATGGCTTGAGTTAAGTGTCAATGATTAACTTAACAAACAAAACGGATGTTCAATATCAAGATTTAGACACAAGACAGAGGTGGAATCAAGCAACACTAGTAAAGGAAAGTTAAAGGAGCAGCACCAGTAAACGAAAGTTAAAGGAACAAATAATTTTGTACCTTTACTGCTGTGTTTGCAACTATTTTAAAACAACAATTAATAGCTTCACTTTGCTGCTGCTACTCCAATGCATATCAGGACCACTGGTTTGATAATAATTTCCTTTCCATTTTTGTTCTTGTTATTTCCTCTGTTTCTTTCCGTAATCCAGAATGTCATTACACGTACATATAAGTGATATGTTATCTTCTTGTCAAATCACAGTAGGCACAAAAATGGCGCCAATGTTGCAGCTCAATTGGCGCCAGAAACTCCCTAATCCAGCTTTAATTCATCAAACCGTAATCAAGTTTGAGGGAGTGGTATTAAGCTTATTTAATCACTACATATGCCTTTTTAGGCAACTAAACGGTAGTAATAAACAATAACTTCCGAGGATACATTTGTAATTTTGGCCTTCATGATGTCAGAAAAGGGGTTCAGGAGAGGTAAGTGAAATTTTGAGAATCTCAAGGGATGTCAGTGAAAGCGTCAGAAACCTCGGGGGAGGTTTCTGAAATTATCCCTAAAACTAATGAAGGCCAAACAGAAACCCGCACCTGTACAATTGGTTAGACCTTTAATTTACAACTTCCATGTGGACAGCACCCTTTTCCATGAACGGCCAATGCTATAATTCAGGTCTTTCTTGATGGTGCATACGATCCATTAGCACAACGCATTGGCTAGGCTTTTTGCCAATTGGCCTAATCCAACCAAAAATCAAACAACGAAAGGGTCATACAAACTTCTATTGCAACTTCCACTGGATGTAATTGTGCAACCAATTAGTCTCAAAACTTGTAACTTTTTGTAGCCTTTGAAATTAGATATAGTTCGGAGATAGATGAACTTGAATATTACGGGAATAACTACCCCGCGTTTAGTATCTATGTACTGAGCTGCTTAGCTCTCCTTGATAACCAAAAAATTAGTATATGTTATTTCATGTATAATTAAGCAAAGTTCTGCTCAATTCAATCTATTCAGATACGAATCATATAAGCCAGTGGGAGCCGATTACATTGACACCCCTATAATCTATGATTGGGTACAAAAATACTTACGAATGATTGGAGTTTCTTGTTTAATTCAACAGATCAGTGAACAACTGTGTCACTCAAACGTGTGACATTGCCTTTGTAATATTTTGTGAATCAACCCCATAATATTTGTAATACCATAGGACCAAATGTAAGCCGAAAAAGAACAAAAGAAAGAAAGAAAATAAAAAAGATAATTCATTTGAATCTTGGCACTGCTAGAAAGAATAAAAAATTTCTCAAGTTTTTTCCCCATAAATATTTTGGGATGAAACTAAAACTACCGCTATGAATCTTTCAACTTCAGCTTCCCTTTCATCCACGTCATCGTCATCGTCATCGTCTTCTTGGCTCTCCGGCATTGTCCGAGGCCGTTCCGGCAGTCTCAAGATGGCTAATAATTCTTCCGCCCCGGCGGCCGCAGGCGGAGACGGTGGTGGACCAATTAACAAGAAAAATCAGCTGGTGGGTGTCATGTTCAAGTACGGTCCTAAGTCTATTCAGGTAAGCATAAAATTTGATTATTTTTCTTTCATTTCTTGTCTTTCTCTACTTTCCCTTTAGTTAGTTTCTTATGATTTGATCTGGGCTTTTCCTAATTGTTCTTTTTATGCAATGAATTATTTATTTTTTAGTTCCATGCTGAATTTTCAAAATGTGATATTGGGTTTTCTTTGTTGTTATGAAAAATTGTGTTCTTGGGTTGAATTACGATAATTCATGAAAATTCATGGCTAGTATGTCAAGGATTAGAACCTTAGAGGGAAGAGAAGTAGAGGGGCGGGGGAAGAAACCTGTAATTTTCTCAGAGATTAAATATTGAGGTCGAATTGTTGCTATGAGTGATGGATTTTGGCAATGGCATGGCTATCTACTGGATGGATGAAAAAGGAGGAGCTACTTATAGAAATTAGACTGTAAATTTGATACAAACATGTACATTGAGTATGGGGAAGAAATCAAATTTGAACCTTTACTCTGGGCAGGATTTGGCACATGCGCAAGGGAATAGCAATTTAAGAAGAATATTGATGAAGTTATTCAGGGAAGCAGCATAGTTCTCTCCCATCAATCGGTTAGGCTGACACCCTAATTTAAATTATGAGCAATATAAATCGGATTATTATGGATAGAATAGAATCTTATTTTGAGTTGGCATTTAATACTGTTCCTTATAAACAAGATTAGGTGGTTTTTAAGTTGAGAAAAGATCACAGTTGTTTCTCCTCTCGAATTATGTAACATGGATCAAGATTACTCTGTCTAGTGAATGAGTTGACATGTGCAGTCACCACCATATCACTCACAAAGCTTTCAACTTTGGCCATCAATTTAGTTTCCTGCTTTTGTGAGTCATAAAGTGCTGTGGAAGCATTTGCCTTTGTTCGTAGTGTAGTAACTCAATTCCATAGGCAGCTGAATGTTTTGGGTTTATTTGTGTTTCTCTTTTGTTCCACAATATATACATGTATTTCTGAACATGGTGCCTATGAAGTGTTTATGCTTGGTGCAGGTTGCATTCAAAACAGGTGATTATAAACAGCAAGTGATTTTTATTGGGGGACTGACAGATGGATTTTTGGCTACCCAGTATGTGTTGTCATTCTGATACAGTAATACTATAAGTTTGTTGCACCTTATGAAGTTCCTTGCTTATTCTGTCTCCTGGTTTTGGTTTTAGCCCGTTATAGTGCATGAACCCCTCTGTGGTATTCATTGTGGTTGATCATCGGAATTATTTGTGAATTGTTTATCAACCTGTGGCTAGTTGAAGAGTCGAGGATTTTTCACGGTGGCTACAATTGGTCAATCTGTAGTTATGAATGTAATATGTTGACCAAAACATTAGATGTAATATGTAGTGAAGGAAAGTATTATGGAGTCAAGTAATTAAAGGATGTGACAGTTTTTCATCCTGATTGAAAGCAGGGCATTGTAGAACAAACATGAGAAAGATGAATCATGCATTATTTTAATGATATGTGAGTGTGGCACTAGGATTTTTCTGACTGAAACTGACTATGTTTAATCATGATTAGCTGGTTTTTTTTTTTTGGGGGGGGGGGGGGGGGGTGTCTTCTTGCAGTTAATATTCCAATAATACTCAATAGAGGGTTGCAGAGGTAAAAATGTTATGTTCACCAGAGGCAAGTAAAAGAAGAAATGTAAGAGTTATAGACATTGAATGATGGTATTGAAAAGTGGATGGAAGTAACATATAGATTAAACATGTTAATTAAAGTAAAAGCAAGGTTTCTTGCACCAGGAGTATGTTGGGTTTGAGAATACAAGTTTCCATGGTTATCTATGATAGTTTTGCTGAAAAGGCATCCTGAAGTAATTAATTGAATATTACCAAACCTGAGAAATTTTGGGCTTGCTGTGAGGATCTTGATATGTATAAGTCTGGACTCATGGTGATAGCGGGTTTATTCTTAGGATATTCAGATTTATTTGTAGAAAATGCATAATTGTTAACCGAAATTTGTAGTAAAATTGGGTGGACATTTACTGGTATGGTACCCAAGCTTTAGAAAGGAGACAGTATATGGGACCTGAATACTATAGGATGGAGTAATTCTTAACATTGCATGACATGCTCTCATAAATTTATGCTGTCGTTGGATTTTCATCAGTTGAAAGAAGCATTTCTATGCTCTAAGCAACCATTCTCTTTCGTGTTTTCACTAATCATTTGCAGAGCAGGTGCAGAGTACTAGCATATTGTATGCCTCTGTATGTAAATTACTGCAACATTGTATGTGTCTGTATGTTCTTCATTCAATGTTTGCAAAGGATCTAAGTTCATCTGCATGTCAAGCTGAATTGGCAACACAAAAACAGCTTAACTTGAATTGGTTGGTATAGCTCCTAAGGGAGATGATATATTTTGCAGGTACATGGAGCCTTTGGCAAGTGCCTTGGAGAAGGAGAAGTGGTCACTAGTTCAGTTCCTGATGTCATCCTCATATAGCGGTTATGGCACATCAAGTCTGAAGCAAGTAAAGTAGTTCCTTTCAGCATTTATCTTAAAGTTCTTCAATCAAATTTGCTGTTAGTGTGTATTTGTCAATATATGTCCTTATGCTTGTCATATATCATTTGCACTAGTATATATCTCATTCTAGTATTGCTAAGTTGCTTGCCTTGATGTCCGTAATTTTCAATTACCATGAAAGTGGTATGTGGGAAGAGCAATATACTATTATCTTCTAGATAAGCAGGTTCTTTTTCTATTATTATTTTTTGGTTAATTGAAACTTATCCCCCTCTTGTGAAATATAAGTTGCCAAAGTAAATTGTGCACACATTGCTTAATCCAATTTTCTTAAGATTTGGAACTGCTTAGTTTGCAAGTTCATAACCTTGTGCTTGTAGAGATCCAACGTGGCACTAGTTCTGTAATTTTGGAATGATATCTTTTCTCTTTGTTTTGCATATTCACTTTTCTGCTTATTTATGCTGAAGGATGCTATGGAGCTGGATCAATTGATAAATTACTTAATAAACAAGGAAGACTCTGAGGGTGTTGTACTGCTTGGACATAGTACAGGCTGTCAGGTGATTGCCTCTTTCTTCTTTTGCTTTAACGTTGTATGCATCAGAGCATCTAAAAACTGTGTAGTTGTCACATGTCTGACTTGGTTTTATGGATTAGGACATTGTGCATTACATGCGGACAAATACTGCATGCTCCAGAGCAGTCCGTGCTGCCATTTTGCAGGTAATTTAGTTAATCCATTTAGTTTTACTCTACTTTCAAGATATATATTCAGCTTCTCAATGTCTTGGTGATTCAATCTTTTAACCATCTTATTCTTTGAAGCTAGCTTCTCTACATTGTTCCTTAGATAACAAATAAGAGATAAAAGAGAGAAATTTAAGAATCTCTCATGCCTCTGAGCTCCTGAATCAGTGCACTTTTGTGTCTGCATCCACACTCGTCCCTTTTGTCGTGACAAGTGCCCTTGTAGTTGGTCAAACATAATATATATTATCTGATGTTTAAAGGAGAATGATTAATCTGCTTAGTTATACTGTCTTTTGTTCAGTGTATTACTTGACAGTGTTGGTACTGTGATCATTACTGTATGTAATGTTGCCTGGACGACGAGCTTTAGTTTCAGCTTATTGACAATGTTGGCTGTCCAGGCACCAGTTAGTGATCGGGAGTACAATGCTACGCTCCCCGAAACTGCTTCAATGATTGATTTGGCTTCAAAAATGATAAGTGAAGGCCGAGGGTCAGAGCTAATGCCCAGGGAAGCAAATCCAGATGTCCCTATGACCGCCTATAGGTGACTAAATGCATATTGTTAACTCGTTATTGGCCTATGGTTATCGATAAACCTGTTATTGGCTTATGGTTACCAATAAAGATATGTTTGAATAGGGTCATCTTACCTAAATGACACCAAATGGCAACATGTCTTGTAGATATCATTCGCTTTGTGCATATAATGGTGATGATGACTTGTTTAGTTCCGACTTAAGTGAGGACCAGCTGAGGCAGAGACTTGGACACATGTCCCACACACCTTGTCAGGTAGGAAATTGCAGTACATAGTTATGTCCAAAATCAGTAATTTTTTCCATCGCATTTGATAGACCAAAGGCTATATTTCTAGCATGACATGATTTCCGGTTGGTTGAATTGCTTGAACGCAAACTGAATTTACACCTGCAGATTTCATTTATACGGCTACTCTGTGCCTGTGATCACCATATCTTGGTTGTGATGTGACTATACAAGATGCTTTGTAATGGTCTAGAGTGCCATTCTAATATTCGTGTTTTGCAGATCATATTTTCCATGGCTGATGAATATGTACCAGAGTATGTTGACAAGAAAGCGCTTGTTGAGAGGTAAGACTTGTAATCTTATCAAAGTTTTTAATCGTGTGTCTAATATTTGTTAGATATGATGAACATGCTTTAACTTGTTTCACCTGATCTGTGTCGTTATTCTGACCTCTGTTTTTGTCAATATTTTCTTGTACGTCTCCAGATTATGCGGAGCAATGGGTGGTGCAGAAAAGGTTGAAATTGAATGGGGAAACCATGCCCTGTCCAACCGAGTTCAGGAAGCTGTCCAGGCAATAATAAACTTTGTCAAAAGAGAGGGACCCAAGGGATGGGATGACCCATGGAGTTAAATATCAAATTTTTTTTCCTTTTTTTTTTTTTTAATTGTTATGTCATTGAATTCAGGCAATGGCGGTCCTCCTCCTTTAATTTGTTTGATTTTTTTATAGGTACGGAACGGCATCTATAGCAAAGCTAGTACGTTAGTATAGTTTCTTTTCTTCTGGAAGAATTTATAGTTTCAATGGAAAGTTCAAAGACTTGTATATCTGACATAATTGTGGCAGGAATGAAGTGAAGGATTATCTGTTGTTCCGCATTGGATCTCGGTCTAATTGTACGGTGTGATCAATTTCTCTTTACGTATGTATTCCTAACACCCAATCAACAATGACAGGGAAGATTTTTCCTGTTCTAAATGATTGGTATGGAATTTGAGAGTTTCTCATATACTACTAGTCTTGGGTTTCACAGTTTGCGCATTGCTGCTTGTGAGCTCGACTTACTTGGACGCTGGCATCAGTCATAACTGATGCCACCAACTACGTTTTGGTTTGCTCAGATCTGTGCTCTCCATTTCTCGAGAAGATGATTTCGCTACTAAGATTGCATGTGTTGAAGGGTCTGTATTTGCAATGTCACTGGTGTGGTGATTAATGTTAATGGGCTACTCAATGGCGATGGAGCTTCCACTTTTATGGGTATTAACAAATACAATAAAAGAATAAAAGTAGTAGTAGTCCTCCTCTGTACCATGATAAATTCATTCCTCCCATGGTTGTAGCTGTGGAGAAGTTTGCGACGAAATCAAGGTAAAAACCAAAAGATTGCCTGTGCCCGGATGGCCAAAAGATTCAAGAATCACATTTACCCAACCCTGCAAATTTCCACCACCACCCTCAAGGCAGAGGCATATGCCTAGTTTTATGGATTCCTACCCTGCTAAGCTTCAAGATCCTTCTCACTTGCAGTTACCTTATCCTTTAACTTCTCCATCTAAACCCTTTACATCTATTCCATTAAAATGTTAACCAAATGCAGTTGGGAAATATTTTACTCTGTCCAATTGCCATTCATGCAAATATGCTGATAACTTGAGCTTTATCGAAAAGCAGAAGTTCGAACTTTAAAGCACCCACACAGTCAAAAACTACAAAAGTGTTCAATCAAACTTGTTGGCTTTCATTGTTTCAACATGCAGAAAGTAGGAAAATGCCAGAATTTAAAGGCATAGAAGCATAATGTACTATGGAAAGGAGAAAAAAAATTATCAGTAAAAGAAAATTTAAAAGAAGCAGTTTCCCTAACCATTTATATATATATATCCATGGATATTTCATAGTTCTTAACACCAGATTGATGTAAGATTGTTCCATCCAAAAACTGGCCTGAACTTCTATTTCCGTTTTACATATTTTCAATGGTACATATTAGTTCAGCTAATAAGGCAATCAACTTTGTCTTGATTGTAATTATTCATTAAAAACAATCAATGTGATTGGTGAGTGGGACAGAGAATGGTAGCTGATGCATGTGGTGGATGAGGGGAACATATGATATCTTGCCATGTGAGATTGTTTCATAAGACTGACAATAGTATAGTAACAAGCGAATTAGCTAACCTGTCCCTGGGCAGCTCGTTTGGTCACGGAAGCTCCTAAGTGACCGTTGTTCATCTCTTGCACCACGGATCGAGTCTCAGGGTTAACGTGCTCGAGGGGACGGGCCTCTTCTCTCGGGCTGGGGGATTAGTCGGGTTCGGTTTACCTGGTGACCCGGATACCCCTCCGTTTGGAAAAAAAAAAAAAAAAAAAAAAAGCTAACATTCCTTCCATTGTTTTATAGTATAGGAGGTAGTGGTAGCTACAGAAGGAGGAGGAGGAGGAGGAGGAGGAGGATGATGATGATGATGATGATGGAAATTAAATGAGGGATTCAAGAAGGATTTATGCAATGACCACAACGAGGGACCAATCAATAGTAATTCTCCAAAAAAAATAATTGGATAAATATTTCCTCCAGAAAAAATGCTCGAGACATGTGAGAAAGCTATTAATTCTTCTTCTACTCTTTTCCTTTCCTTGAATAGTTGAATTAAGCTTATTGTTCTAAAAGAAAAGTATAGTGGCCACAACATGGGCTGGAAGATTGTTAAGGAAAGTCCCAATAAGATACTGCATGGCCCTTTCATGCAAAGATCGAGCTAATCATGAGGGCCTTGAATCTTGCCTAATAAAATAGTACTGTACGATTATTTAAGAAAGACCACAAAACAAGGGTAACTTATTGCAGGATGATAGAATGAAAGTATTCACTTCATTCAATTGTTTTTTCTCAATTAAACATGAAGCAGTCTTGATTGGATCGAAGTTTTTCGCAGCAAAAAATTTCTACTTTTTTTATGACCATATTTTCTAAATATTTTTTTTTTAATTTCATATACATCAAATCATTATAATATATTTTTTTATAAAAAAAAATTCTAAAATTGAAAATCCAAACATGGCCTTTAACGGTACATTACATTCGTCTTTAGATGGAGGGATCTATGAAAAAGCACTTTAGTGTTTTGAGATGTAAAATTCAACTCGATCACTTTCTTTCCCAAAAGTAGTTTTCGAATTTGATCGTCTGGCAACGTTGTTTGCTGTTAAGAGGAATAAAGAAGAGGACTTCCACCTTGACCTATGATTAATTGATAATTTTTTTATAGGAAAAAATTTGAGCGGATTCAATTTCGACCATCATCATCATAGGTCAGAGCTTTTTTTTTTTTAAATCGTAAATCGTTTATATGTTTTTGAGACTATAAGTCGTTCATAGGTACAATCTATTACGAGAACGTGTTCGTTTTTGTTATCTAAACGGGTGAACCAACTTGTGTTGCCATTAATGGACAAATGACTATGACAAAACTTTATGAATGTGCGATCTTTTCGTGAGGGCAAGATTTCATTCCGCCTGCAGATTTATAATGGAAGAAAATGAGACTAATTAATGAAATGAGAAAATCTAAGGGGTGGGCACGTAGCTGCAGTTGAGCTGGAAGCCTGGAACCACCATGGGCATGCACATGGATCCACAAAAGAACAGACATGCCCCCACCGCCGTTTCAGCGTATTCAAATTTAATAATTCCTCTGTCTGCAGAATTCACGCGTCAACACTTTTTTTTTTTTTTTTTTTAGTTCATTTTCTAGTATCACTTTCTGGACAGATTTGAGATTTCTCGTTTGGTGTTAATCCTTAGAGAAGCATCGGCCACCCATATTAAGGCTAAACTGGCACCGACATCGATCCCTTGGAAATTTATTTTTACTAATTAATAAACTTCCACTTCATTTTAACAAGAATGATTCAAGTCCAAACTGGAGTTGGAATGGATTACTGTTTGAGCAACGCAGTTGTGCTTGGATTGCAATTTTCTGAAATTTTTGTAAAAAATATACTGTAGTGATTTGATATATGTGAGGTAAAACAAGTAATTGAAAATATTTTCACAGAAAACGTAGAAATTTTTTGGTAGAAAATCTCTTTTCAAAAAAAAGCCTAGAGCTATTGGACTAAGGTCCTGTTCCTAATTAATTCTGATTGTGTAAAAGTTGATTTTAGAGAATCAGAGTTAAAAAGCATCGAAATATATATTTTTTATTTTATTTTATTTTTAATTGAGAATAACTTTTTCAAAATTAAAATCTAATATTATGTCTTGAAAATCAGTTGAGAACAAGGCTTAAATATTTCGAGAATTTCACTAATAAATTGTTATCATAGGCACACATATTAATTAGGCAAAATAGAAATTTTCAAAAAAAAAATATTGAATACAATGTAATATTTATAGTAATGATTAATATTTTACAAGAAAAAAGTTTAATTACCACAGTTACTATAATGGCATTGTTTGCTTAGACGTAATATAATTTAACATAATCTAAGTTAATTTACAGCCTCTCCTTTTGATTGCCTTTTTCTTAAGTTGTCTTTCCACTATATTTTTTCCTTTGTTCTATTTTTCTATCTTTTTGCAATTCAAAAAGAATTTTTTGACAAAAAAAAAAAAAGAATTTTTTGCCTAAAATGGTAAAAACAACTTGAGAAAAAGGGTACATTATTCATATAAATCAATAGAAATACTTTTATTTCTAAATACACATTAAATGATTGTGTCTTGTCGTTCTTGTTAAATAAGGCTTCATACCCTTTTGTGTATTTCCTCTTCTTTCTTGTCCATAACTAAGTACAAATAAAACGATGATGCGAGGAAAAAAATTTTAAATTTAACAGTTCGCACTAATGTGGAGCACGGATCAATTTCAGATGCCAGTTTTGCCCACCAGTCTGTCGGCGCCGTATAAATCGTCCTTTTCGTGCCTCAACGTAATTTTGATCCCTTTGAAGGGTATTATCATCATCAAAAAACAGTTTCCCTCTCCTGCTCCACTTCTACTTTGTAGTTTGTAGTCTAGTGCTCCGCTAAATATCATCAATACAAGCTCTTGTCTTCCATTATTGAACTCTCCCTCTTTTTCTCTGTCCTCTTTTCTTTGATTTCTGCACAATTCATCTGGAGTTTCTTTTGTATTAGTTCATAAGCTGCTAGCTAGCTGGATACAAAAGTTTATACCGCTCCAACTTTGATGTGCATTTATCATCTTTCAGCAGAAAATTGAAGCTTAACGGTAAGTATTATATAATAAATATTTGTTTTATCTTTTCAAGAAACCTGCAATTCTATTGTTTACTAGTACGCTGCGTATATTTTGGGCATGTTTGTCAGCGAGTTTTATGGCAAATTTTAATTCCTTTACGTTATTATAGTGCTTAAATTTTTAGTGAGTTTTTGCTGGTTTTGGTAATTATGTTAGGAAATACAATGATGTCTCCTCACATGCCAGAGAAAGTTGGGAACTTTGCATGGATTTTCAGGTCTAATCCTATTGTTCATTGGGGTTTCAAGATTTTATTGATGGCTGTCTTTCTTGGGATGTTGATTTTTTGTAGCATGGATGGTATATATATGGGTAGGCTTCAGAGGAATTTTGTTGCTTTGAAGATTAATAGTAGTAGTACAAACTTGACAAAAAGCCTTCAAGATTTGAACTTTACTGATGTTTCTCAACTTCAGCCGTATATAAGACAGCCTTACCTGAATCTGAATCACACCCTGAGAAACTTGACAAAAATCCATGAAATTTTGGCTCCTGATGTTGCTCCTGAACCAGCCAATTTTGCTGAGAAGGGAGTTAATGATACCCGTTTTGATCCTCAAGTTTTACCCCTGTTACCAGCCCGAAAAGATGAAATTTTGGAAGACACTGTTAAGCCAATGATTATCCCTTGGGTTTTAGCTGAATTAGAGGCAAATTATTCATCAAAGTTGCTTTCTGGTTGGTTGGCTCCTGGTGGTGAACCGTGCAAGGATTCAAGAACTGAGGGTATCTCAGTCCCAAGTCTGGATGGTCAGGAGAGTATCGAGTTGTCTACTGGAGATATCCATGAATTTAGGATCCAGGCATTGGATGGTTTTGGAAAGCCTCATTGCTTAGGCGGTGATTATTTTGAAATTGACCTTTCTGGTGTAAATTGGAAGTCTAGGCCTCCAATTACGGATATGGGGAATGGCACCTACACATTTCAGCTCCAAGTCCATCCAGATTTTGAAGGACGTTATAATCTTACCATTATTCTGCTGTTTCGACATTATGAAGGACTAAAATTTTCCCCTGCTAGATTTGCAATTGATAGAGTTCTTCGTGTTTTCCCAATTAAATTCCAGAAATCATCCGCTCAGTTACCAGAAATCTGTCAATGCGTGAAGTCTGATTTTGTCAGAGATGTTTGGTCTGGTCGATGGACTCGGCATGCCAAGAATGATAGCTGCCCTATTAGTTACGATGGACGATATAGATGCCAAGAACCACTGTTCCCCTGCCAACATCCATGGTGTGATGGCCCTATGGGGATTTTGGAAAGTAATGGTTGGGTGTATTCAACACATTGTTCATTTAAGATGTTTAACAGTGAACAAGCCTGGAATTGCTTAAGTAATCGCTGGATTTTCTGGTGGGGAGACTCAAACCATTGTGACACCATCCGTAACATCCTTAACTTCATCCTAGGATTGGACTTTGCAACTGTTCCTCGAAGGTTCGATATGAACATCACAAATCCCAAGAATCCTTCGCAAGTTGTTCGAATTACAAGCATTTTCAACGGTCATTGGAATGAAACTTCAAACTATCAGGGATTGAACTCATTGTCAAACGCAGAGTACAGAGAATTGTTGAAAGGTTACTTTTCACATGAAGTTGTCCCAGACACGTTGATAATGAATTCTGGTTTACACGACGGGATCTATTGGCCTAATCTTAGGCATTTCATCAAGGGAGCAGATTATGCCGCAGCATTTTGGTCTGAGATATTGGAAGGGCTGAGGAGGAAGGGGATGCCCCTGCCAGAAGTCATATATAGAACCACCGTGACAACTGGTGGCTATGCTAGAAGCTTAGGATTTAATCCGTCCAAGATGGAGGCCTTCAATGGAGTAGTGATAGATAAGTTGAGGCAGTACAATGTGATTAGCAGAGTGATCGATGATTTTGATATGACCTTTCCGTGGCACTATGATAACAGGGCCAACGATGGGGTTCATTATGGCCGTGCCCCACTGAAGATGAAGTGGAGGGATGGCCAAATTGGTCACCAGTATTTTGTGGACCTTATGCTTGGTCATGTACTGCTGAACGCGTTATGCACAAGATCGTAGTGTATCAAGGCAAAACCATATTGCTCACTTGCGAGGCCTTTTGCTGTCAATGCCTCAATTCTTAGTTGGGAGTCGGCAAGTGCAGGAAAGTATTGGCATGGTGAAAGTTCAAGCCGGGCTGTTGAGATTTTGATAAGAGGAAAGATGGTCTGCCAAGGCAAAGAAGGAAGCGCAATCATAGGAGGTTGGACTAAATTGGTCCTTCCATGCTACTTACATTTGGTTGCACTGTGAAAATTCAGTAGTGATTCTTTTCATTTTCTGTCGTTGGTGTCCCACTTGGTCAAATACCACTGTAGAATAGTTGAATATATCTATAGATTCTTTATTTTTTATAACCGTTTTGCTGTAAAGTTCCAATAAAGTACGATGTTAAGTATCATACCACCTAGCTTTTTAATGCCTCCCACCAAAATGCCACACTTAAGTGATTTGCTTCAAAAAATTCAGACGGATGTGTTGTGCACCCGTTTGATTCGGTGGTGGTTCAGTCCCCTCCGGGTTATTTCTGGGTCTTCTTAGGTCCGCTCCCTCCCCTTTAATGTATGTAGAATAGATTAGATTATACAACAGTTATCGTGTCCGAAAAAAAAAATATCATCAATCGATTACCTAAAGTTACCTTCGAAAACTGCAACTAGAATGTTGAGCACTTGTACTCTTTTTTCTGCTCTTCTTTTCTTTTGGAGTGTTCTTCAGTGGTTGACTCGTATGCTTGTGTTTGTATTTAGTGGCTATGGATTTATGCCTTTTGTCACTGCCTTGTGTTTGAAGACCCTCCTGTTTATTTTTTGGGGGTCAGGGTACCCCTTTCACACCTGTACCTAGGCAAGTAAATTTAAAAGTTTCTTGATTTTCTTGGTAAACATCACTTGCTAGTAACCTACACTACAATTGTCAGGTACAATTGCACTGCACAGTATAGATATTAAAATAATAATGTAGAAGTTAAATCAATAAAAATGCAAATGTTAACACAATTTTTAGACACAAAATTCAATAACTGAAAAAAAAAATTTGTTGTGTTAGTGTCTACATCTATTATATTAGTGTTTACATTTGTTTGCTAGAGTTTATCTAGCATGATGTAATTGTTGTTGACGCTTGTAGAGGTATTTAATCAAGACCCCTTGCCAAAAAAAAAAAAAAAAAATGTAACGAAAGAAAATCAGACGACTTCTCTCAAATTGTGAGTGTTCCAATATGTTTCTTTATAATGTTTTATTTCATTTTTGTCTAATTTTAGTTTTACAATTCTTGACTTTCGTTAGAATATACCCAACTTAATTAAATGATGAAAAGTTCTACTAGTTTGGGCTTTGGAGATTGCAAAAACATGCAATAATAATATTATGAAAAATTTAACAAATAATGACTAGTTGAAAGAAATAATTATTAACTTAAGACTGTGGAAGCTATTATGCAACCAAAATTGCAACTCCTATTCACCGTTAATGCTGATTTGTCCATGTAGTATAATGCATAGAGTGCCATTTATTTGTTTTAAAATGAAAAAAAATATTAAATTTGAATTGTTAACTGCAAAAAAATTTGACTAAAATTCGATTTAGTTACTATCCATGTAATTGAAGTTATGGTAAAAAAAACAAATCACGTTATTAGATAATTCAATCAAGTTCGGAACAATAAGAACTTATTCAAATTTGGTATGCCAACGAATCAATCAAAACTTGAATAACAATTTGTATTCGGAAAACTTTTGAATCCAACTCAAATTTGGTTCGATTAACATAAAATTAAAATTTTTAGGCAACAGATAGATTCAAAGTACTCGAATTCGAGTGGACTTCAGGTCAATAAAATTTCATTAAAATGTAGTTTAATAAGTAAAAAAATTAAACTTGAACACAATTTTAAACTCGTTAAAATAATTAAATAAATTTAATAAATTTGAACACTAAGGTGTTCGGAGTGATTAAAAGTTTCGTTTACAAATTACGTGGAGCCAAACCTAGCCCAACACACACCAAAAAGGTTAAATACTAGAAAGGTAAAAGAAAACAAAAAATTAGAAGACTTGGATCTCACTTTTGCGAAGTTGCTTTCCAAGCACATTGAACCTTGACCAAGGAAACAAAATAAGACCGAGTGATTAAGGAAACTAAAAAGTAAATTAACTCCTGCCGTCATCTCTTTCTTCGACATAAAAAAAAAAAGAGAAAAGGAAAACATAATCCACCTTCCGAGCACACTCACAAAAACGGACTATCTAATATCTATACGCAGAGAAGAATCAGTTGAGTGTGTTTTGGAAAACCAGAAATACATGGGCTAAAGTTTGGGATTCTATTCAAACTAAGTAATTGTGGGTTTTTAGTTTTTTTTTTTCTCATTTTTTTCATTTCAATTGAGAAAATCTGGCAAATTTAGGCGGATTGAATTTAAGGCCTCGGTTGCCATTCAAACAATCCAATTATCCAGAGGACCAAGACGAAGAGGAGTGTAGGCCTTGGCGAAAAAGGCTTTCTTTATCAATAATGGCGTTCAAATTCAGCTGGGTTTCTTTCTTCAAAATTACCCTTTTTTTGATCCTTGTTGCTGCTATTGCCACGGCTTGTTACACTCTCCCCATTGAAAAGGTACGAATTTTCATCGGGTTCAGGTTTATTTTGTTCCATTTTACTGATTTTTTTTGTGCTTTGTTGGACTTTTTGTTCTTTTTCCTGATCTAGGTCTGGTTTGTTTTCCTTCCTGATTTTTCCACTTCTGGTGTAACTTTGGATGATTCCAAGTATTGATTGATCTGGGCTTTCTTAATTTATCCAAAATTTGTTTATTTTCTGAGATTTTTCATTTTGAATCATGAGTGCGCACAATTTTTGTTAAGTGAGAATTATCTCGATGCATTCTTTGTCACATCAGGTACATTTACCTGGGACACCTTGACTTCTTGCTTTTTCCAGTTTTTTTAATTTATGTTTGCTTGTATGCTTGTACATTTGGCTTTTAACTTCGTATTGTACAACCTTTTTCTGCCTTTTACTTTGGTGTACCGTTTTATATGTGATGCCATCAATCTGCGATTTAGTCTGATTCGGTTTACTTCTATCAAAATTGTTGAAGATTTTGTTCTATATGTTTTTTGAGTCTAGCGACTGTGAGACTAAGTTCAGCTGAACCTAAAGAAGTGCCAAGAAAAGGAATAGAGACCCCAAAGAGAAAATAAGGGGAAAAAAAAAAAAAGAATACCACAGTAGAGTAAAGCTAGAGCTTAAGCTGCTGAAGTGTTTTGACTATCTTCGCTTCATCTATATTGCCAATTAAGAACTCATTGTGATGCTTATCATCTTGCAGGATCTGCTTTTTTCTAATTAGGTACACCATCCTATACGATAAATTCTCTAGTGGTCATGTCTTTGTTGTTCTCTGAATGTGGCAATATGTATGTGTGTGCTTTTTTTTTAAAGCCTTCTAACACCAATGCCGCTTCTTAGGTTCATAAAATTTAAGGTTGAAAGATTCCGTTCTCCATCTAGGACTTCTTATCTAACATCAGAGATCTGGAACCACGAAAGCTTATTTACTGACATTATTAGACATGACTGAACAATGGACGTCATCAAGAGGTGGTATCAACTAAGTGTTTTTTGGCTAAAAAATCAAGATAAGATATTTAAGCTTACAGAGAATAGTGATTCAAAAATCAACTGAAATTACATGTTAAAAAGTATGCTAGTAGTATAACAATGTGATTTTTCAATGAATAGTAATGGCCATCCTTGGCACCAGTATCATGCTACCTGATACAAATATGATGGCTGGTTAGTTTGTAGGTAGTGGTATGAGCAAGCGGAAGAATGGGACCTTGACCTCTTGGCTTTACCATCTGTAGCTAAGTCAAAGAAACTTTGACTTCTTGGCTTTGCCATCTATAGCTAAGTGGAAGAATTTTTCTTGCTAGGCAGGAGGCACTTGCCAGGATATGTTCCTGGACCCTGCATTTTAATGTTACTTTTCAGGAAAATATATGATCACTAAAGGACAGTGGGAATGCTTTAGAGCATATGTAAACTTTGTCCATCATTTAATCTTTTACTTACATGCTCCCTTTCACCCAAGTTGAATGACTTAATTTGATAATCATGAGCATTAAGTAAGGGCTGGAAGGGTACGTCGTCTGTAGAGGAAAAGGAAATATATGTGACAATGATCATATAATTTTCAATTTTGAGGATATAATAGGACCCAATACCCTTTTTCTTGTTTTAAAACGTTGAAGCAAATTAAGATTTTTAGTTGAAACTTTTCATTCAAGAACATTTGCAACAATTTGAAAAGGATGTAAATGCAACAAGAGATCAAAGGAGTAGTTATATGGACAATAGATATGTGTAATAAGCTTCATTAGCATGTGCCTTTCCCATTGATAGCATAATATAACACATAAATTTTCAACTTTATTCGCATAGATAAAAGTTGCATCTTGTGCAGTAACCCTTTCATTGTGCTTGAAATTATAGTCCTTGTTGGAGCTCAGAATTTAACATGAATGATTCGGTATGATACTCTTCTACCCTCTATAATCTTCTCTCTCTCCAATAAGGGGCATTAGGGTCTAGGCTTTATGTCAGAAGGTATAGTGTTCAGTTTTGGTTTCACTTAGGATCCCAAATATTGTCATCTAAACTGTTGTTTCGTGGAGTAACTTATGGTTGCCAAAATTATGTGCTTATATAACTTGTTTATTTTTGCAGATGCTGAAGAACTTTTTAGTATGGGTAGAGCAGGATCTTGGTCCTTGGGGTCCTTTTGTTTTGTAAGTATGGTTTTTGCTGATAGAGTTTTGTTGTTTTCTCTTAATGTATTTTGGTTTCTGGTTTTCTTGTTTTGAGAAACATAGTTGATGCATTTGCAGTGTACATGTTTATTATAAATAATCCCCCTGAGATTAACGATGGCCTTCTCTTAAAGAGAATTGATGAATTATGAGAATGATTGGTTACATGGTAGTCAATAATGTGAGACAACAGTGACATTTTGTGCATTAATAAAGTAGCATAGACATCGTTTTTTCTTTCAGATTGCATTTCTCGAATTTTGTTTAGAATATAAAGGACTGTGCCTATGGAGATGTATAACTTATTGCACCAAGACTATTGTGATCAGTTGCTATGTATTGTTATTTTGGTAAAACTATTCCGGATAATTGTTTCTCTATTTCACTGGTGGTTGTGTCTTCAAAACTTAAACATTTTCATTGAATAAAATTTAGAAAGTTATCCTTGTATTGGGGTGGTTAAATGTCTACTAAGAACAATTGTTCTGTTGTTATGTATATTATGGTTTGCTGAGGCAAAAAGCATAAGCAAGAATGTGTTGACGTGGTTTCTATGAAATCGTTGTACACTGGATTCGTAGATCAAGAGCCTACTGTACTTGATCACCTCTGAAATTAGGATCATAGCTATATAAATGATATCATAGGACATGAATGTGTTGTTGTGCTTCTAAGCTTGTGCTAATGTGATTTCTGAAACTCGCAGGGCGGTTGCGTATATCCCCCTGACAATTCTGGCAGTTCCAGCTTCAATACTCACAGTATGATGTCTAACCTTTTCTTGTAAAGTCATAATTGATTTTTCTGTTTCTCGCGTATAGGAGGAACATCTGCCAACATATTATTCCACTAATTGACAGACAAGATTTTTGTGAAAATTTAGTGCAGTAATTGAACTCAAGTATGTTGAAGTGACTGGACTATTCAAAAGTGGTAACATTAAAAGCTTACTTGTCAAAATAATTTGATCTAGCGAGCTGAGTGATGTTCTAGAATGTAGTTTTGATTGATAAATCAATTGACTGTCCTTTCACTGCCGAGAGTTCAGTTCTATTTAGAGAAAATATAGTGCGGTCTTTTGTAATAATGCTCAGTTCTTATGTAGCCAAACTTTTATTCGGTAATTCTTTCAGCTAGGTGGTGGTTATCTTTTTGGCTTGCCTGTGGGTTTCATCGCTGATTCCCTTGGTGCTTCAATTGGTGCTGGTGCAGCATTTCTTCTTGGCAGAACTGTAAGTTTTGTGACAGCCATTTCCTTGAGCTCCATTATCTCTATGTTTAACTTTTTCAATTGCTAAAAAAAAAAAAAAACTTTTCATTTGCTCAAAAAAAAAAAATCTTTTGAGTCATCTTCCCTTGAGAATGTATAATCAACTATTGCCTTAAACTGGATGCTTCATCTTGCTAATGAATGTTCTTGTGCTATGTCACAATAGATTGGGAGGTCATTTGTTATTTCCAAATTAAAAGACTATCCACAGTTCCAAGCAGTTGCAATTGCTATTCGGAGATCTGGCTTTAAGGTTGGCTTGTTAATTCAGTTAATCCTCTCTTTACTTCAGTTGTCTGTACCTTGTAGGTGAGTTCTTCAATTATAAGTTAACCTATGGCTTTGTGACAGATTGTGCTGCTCCTACGACTTGTTCCTTTACTTCCATTTAACATGTTAAACTACCTACTGTCCGTCACTCCAGTACCCTTTGGCGAATATGTGCTGGCTTCATGGTTGGGAATGATGGTATGTATCTAACTAGAAATTGTTTTTAATTGAATGTTTTGAATGACACTATGTATGTCTTTATCAAACTTGGTTTGTAGGAGCTTCACTTGTGACTTGACCTAAGTTGTGCCAACAAAAAATGAAGCCAATATACATCTCTCAACTATGTTTTCATCTGTACGTTCTATAGTTTTAAACTTGTCTATTATTCTTTTCTGTGCAGCCAATAACTCTAGCTCTGGTATATGTTGGAACAACGTTGAAGGATCTTTCTGATGTAACTCATGGATGGAGTGAATTCTCGAAAACTCGTTGGGTAAGAGCCAAGCCTGACCCTCATCCTTGATTAACCTAGATGGTTTTGGTTTCCCTTTTCTTTTTCCTTGAATAAGAATAAGATGCAAGTTTCCAAATATTGACATTATTTGCTTATTTCAAATATGAGAAGGGGGAAAAATGATGATCTTAATTGATGGCTCACATACTGCAGTAAATAGTCTGGTCCTCCCCTTCACTGCGAATGGTTGCCCTTCCAGATTAAAAATTGTTTCTTTCCATCTGTTTTTGCCATCACATTTTTCCATCATTGAATGTGATTTGAATTGTTAATCTCAACTCTAGCGAGGGTATCATTGGTGAAAATTGGTTACATGTTATAGCTGTATGATAGATATTGCCTGCATATGCTCACATAGATCCTACATGTATGTTCATGTTTGCTGTTGAGGAAGGAGGAGAACCACTTTTGAATATTTTATTTTTTCTTTTTCTTTTTTGTTCTCTTTGAAATTTTCTGGTGGCTACTTGTATGTATATATTGCTATTTTACACATCCATCACTGATGATATCAGGTGATCTCATTGACACTGAATAGTTTACTTCTGGCTTTCAAATGTTTAGAATCACTCCCGGTTTTATATTAACAAAAATTACTGCTGCCTGTAACTAAGATATCAAAGTTTACATGCACTCTCCAAGATACTTAAAATGTTACAAAAGGAAAGAAAGACTAGCTTTATATATATCGTTTACACGGTTCCCACTTTACAGCCCACTTTTTCCTATGTTGCATAGTCTTGGGTTCTTAAGTAAAGGGCATGAGTCAGATGATGTTAAAATCTGCAAGTATATTGTATCTGCACTTTCTTTTGCACGTAGTAGTCAAATTCAATCGAGTGGCGACATGTAATACTGGATCTAGCCTTTATTAACTCTGGTTTCTGTGAGCAACAGTGGTGCTTGCATGAGAGGAATATAAAGCTTTCGCTGTTTTCTGACTACCTTTTGGCCTGAATATCTGTTTCCAAGATTTATTTTCCACGTTCTAATCATCAAATCATAACATGAAAATGTTTAGACCAAAGATGAAGTTCTCTTCTTTGTGAATTCTGACTTGTGCTCCCGTGTTCTGTTTTTTGTGATGCAGGCATTTATTGCATTGGGCCTTGTAGTGTCTGGTAAGTTTTGTTGGTTCTCCTTTCATCTTCCATGAGTTCCATCTTGACCCATGGATTGTATAGATCTGTTGTTAGTGGCTTCTGTATTTTCCTGTACTTTCCCTGTAGGGTCTCAGTGCTAATAGAAATTGAAATATGAAATATGAACTCTGACATGAAGAAGGTTGTATTCTTCATGAGCATTGTTGGTAAATGTCATCTCCTAAGAACGTTGACTTTGTTTGAGGTCCAGATGTTTACTTCTCATTTGGCTGTCCTTGCAGTCATTCTAATATTCTGTGTAACGAGAGTTGCAAAGAGGGCTTTGGAGAAAGCATTGGCTGAAAATGAGGACTTCGATGGTATTGCTCCGTCACCGCAGTTGCCGATTGTGGCTGATTCTCCTGTACATCTTAATGAACCATTTATAATCAAGATAGATCCCTCTCAAGATAATCACGAGAAGTAGACCTCTTGTTAATGTAAATTCTTTTGACTAATCTATTTTTATAGAATATACCTCTCCAATGTTCTTGTCATCATCACCATCTGATAATGGTTGATACATATTCTTCACTTGTACAGTCTGATAATGTTACACAATACACACCATTTCGACTTTGGAGAGCATGAGGTATATTTCATGGATAGCAATCAGTTTTGTACTTCAAAGAAAAAAACCCTATCAGTCAAATTCATAAATGAACTAGTTTTAGTCTTTCCATGTATATGTTGCTCCACTCTTCTGTACTTTAATCTCTCTCTCTCTCTCTCTCGTGTGAGAAATCCCTTTTCGCATCATCTTGGAATGGTCTAAACTGCTAATACATATTGCTAGTCCTTTGTTTTTTCATATTAATTGTTTCTTTTGCTGCAGCAATGGAATGAATACATGGGCATATTGCTTGCCTTTCTTTAGCCTTCTGATTTTACCCAAAATCGGCTCCAATTTGTGGCTGAGAATGGATAGTTAGATTAAAATCATTAATAGAGTAGGAAAACCAGAAGACCAACTTCACTAATCTGGGATAGCAAGTCCAAATTCCTACACCTGATGTTGCTACCTATCCCTTTATAGTAGTTAAGCAATAAAATTATAAAAGTAGAAAATCTTTTGTTCGGAGCACCAGGTAAATGAAATAAAACCACCATACAGGTGATGAATGAATGCATGTGACCATGCTCGCATGCAACTAAACAAAATTGATTTCAGACATATGGTGTTAATTAAGGCCTTAAGGGGTGGCCAGTTGAGTTTCTTACTGGGGTTGATGTCGGCTGTGGTCCTTACCTTGGTTTATAGTCAATTCGCTTATGAAGAGGTAGCACTATTCATACGATTCCAGAATGCTGAAATTCACAACAATCACCATTACCAGCTGCTGCACTTTTTACAGTTCCACTGAGAAAGGCAATCGTGGGATCAAATCAACTAACTATTGTTAGTGCTTCATACCAAATGGATGGTAGATCAAAAGTCAGGGTCAACGGAAATACGTATAATAGTTTAAGTTTTGCTGGGATCAGGGGAAGATGCTTGTTTGAAACTTGAAAGAAAAGTCTATGCAAAAGCATGAGCATAATGATGAAAGTAGAAGCAACAAAGTATACCACTTCATCATGACATTCTAAGTTCTGAGTGCTTTATGGGCGCCTTTTGTTTCTTTTTGCTCTCCTAACAGGCCCAAAAAGTGTTAGTTGCGATAAAATTTAACTTTCTGTTTTGCTCAAAATGTTAATCCTCTAATAAAGTGCTCAAAGGGCGTCCCTATACTAACAAACTTTCTGCTCTTAGGAATGAGTTCTCTTAATATCAGGAGTGGACTATTGATGATAGATTTTTCGTAGGACCAGCAATCAATGATCAAAATCAGCAGACATTAGAATGAACACCGAGAGTTATGGTTTTAGTGTAGTGTCTCCCTGATTAGAAACATCACCAAACTCTGATAACTGCAAATCGATAGCTCCCAAGTTTGAGACTCTCTGGGGCTAAAATGCGAAAGATAAGCTTTCTCTCGCTTGCGAAGTGCTTCAATGGATGTCGTGATCATACGCAAGTCACAGGAGTTGGAACCAGGATTTGGAACTTCAGTGACAAGGCAATTGAGTTGCAGGTAAGAGTGGGATCAATACTCAAGAAAGCTCATTCTTTGAAGCCAGGATCATCGAAAAGGCTGAAATGCAAGAGTATTTATAAGAGTTACATGCCTGGCAAAGGAAAAGGAAGCAATGGAGGAGGGATGAGGAGCTTGCTGTATTACTATGATGAAACATGTCAACCCTATATCTGGATACATGATACTGGATGTGATTTCTCTAGGATGGTGAAGCAACAATATATTAGTCTTGAGGATTTGAGGGATTGTTCTGAGATCAGGATCTTCAGGGATCATCAGAGGGGCTGCATATCAGTTCGTAAGAAGTTCAGATCAGACTTTTGTTGAACTATTTTTGGAGGCTTATGTTTTAACTCTTGTAAGTGTATAAATGTGTGATATGTGACTGGGGAGTCTATTTACTTCATTTGTTGTCACTTATGCATCTTTCTTCGCTCATACAGCTCTCTTTGACACTGGGATTTGAAAGTTTAGGGATGCTAAGTTGGTACATTGTATGTATTGAGTTTGCTTAAGGGAATGACATGGACCGGAACTTCTGATCTTTGTCTTCCTGTAAGAGTTTGTCATTCTGTATTATGGAATTCTCCATCCATCTTAATTTGTCTGCTAAATTGTTGCGAAATAACTCTATGCTAAGTATTGCTTCGAACTATGTTCAGTAATCTTGGCAAAATCAGTAGAATTGGGAGGATTTTGATTAGATATTTTTGCCTTCTGTCTAATTCCACTGGGGCTTTTAGCCAAGCAAGTGCAATTATCTTTCTCAAGCATTAAGATCTGTGCTGTCTGCTATCATGCAAATTGTGCAGCTATAGTGCAATGAGCTGGAGTGCTCCTCCATTCTTGTCCTTCTGAGCTAAACATCATTTTGTTTGCCATTGTGGAAAAAGCAAGCACTTCATTGCATGCAGTACAGAAAAGTGTCGCATCATTCATGCACTTTCTCAGGTTCATAGAGCCTTCACTATCCTAGTATAAAAGAAAGGTGGTATTGCTTTTGGCTTAATGTAGAAAAATTACTGGACTTTCTTGCTTAAAGAATTATCATACACATCTAAGGGATCTCGTTACAGGTAGGTCACTCGAGGGGAAGGGGAGGGGGGGGGGGGGGGGGGGGGGGAAAGGATCCTACTTCGTTATAAAAGTTCATTACTTACATTGTATTGATAATTGTGTTATGTAGTTAATATGCACGAATGTTTGACATTTGCCTTGATCTTGAATACAAACTATTATCAACTGTTCGCATTTAGACTCCAATTATATTAAATAGAAACGTTAAGAAGAAAGAATTAATCTTTTATATACTGATAGTGTATACATTTTCACCATTGGATGCATGATATATAATTCAAATTTGAATTTGAAACTAAAATCTTACACATGTATCGTACATCCAACTGTGATAATATATACATTGTTAGTACATATAAGATTTACTCTTTCGAGCCCTAGCCATGTGATGATGCTGTGGTCACTTCTGTGAATTTAACACTCCTCTGCCCAGGCATCGAAGGCTAACGGTCAGAAAATTTTAAGATAGCCGTATACAATATATTATGATGAATTTCTAAAACATGGCTCATGTTTATGAGGTTATTCAGTGTCTAAGGTTTTGGTATTAATCGTTGTATGTTTAACATAATTATTTACCAAATACTTAGGTTGATAATTGAACTAATTAAGAGAGTATAATTATGTTTTACTTTCTTTAGTTCATTCTTATGCAAGTGGCATATACTCAACTAAAGATAAAATCAATTGAATAATGCTCCGGAGAGTGGAGAAGTTCACGAGAAACAAATTTTTAGCAGTACATTATTATTTTATGCTACAATTCGCGTAAAATTTTCTTCGCAGTCTCAATTTTGTAAATGTTAGGCGTTCAATCAATTTTTGAGACAAATTTTATTGAATACTCGATACCTATGCAAGGATGGTAAATGAACATAACGACTTGTAAGCTGCAAAAATTAAACGTTACTTTACAACAGTTAGTTTAGTTTCTTAGCAAATTTCTTTTAAAGATACTAATAATTACGCCTTTTACTAGCTAAGTATTGAATTCATTTTTTAAACGAAAAATTTTAGAATTAAATGCAACCCCCCCCCCCCCCCTCCCAAACGAACTATATACCTTGTTGCAGCTTACCCTCTAAACTATAATAATGGTATTTTGCTCCCTTGAATTATATGTTTGGACAACACTACCCTTATTATCTTAATTTTTTTTCTTTTTTCTCTATTTCCCTTTTCTCCCATTTCTTTCCCTTTTATTTTCTTCTTTTTTTCCATTCTCTCATGGAACTAGCCAATGTTTCCCTCCAATGCTAAAAGACTTACATCAAAATTTTTAATGTTTTTTTAACTGCTTTTTAAATTCATTTATTTGTTAAATTCATTCTTAATAATTCATCATAAACTCTTTTTATTACAAAATATAAGTAGCTTATATTGTAAAGTGTACTAATCCAGTAATTTAACAATTTAAGTACCTATAAATCAATTAGAGTTTACAATTACTCAACTATTTATAACAAAAGTAACTTATTATATATCACGTAAGAAAGAAAAGTTAACAATTGTTATTTGAAGTGAAATAAAAAGATAAGAATAAACAAAAATAGTAATTCATTTTTTATTTGTTATTAATACTATTAATAATTGATTAATCAATATCTCTATTTTGTTCTTATATATTTGAATAGTTCAATTTCTTAAATGATATTTACTTCAACATTTGGAAAAAAAGTCTTCTATACTATAGAATCCTTTTTATAAATGTTGATATGAGAAATTAAGAAATAAACAAGTTTTGATTAATCTAGTATACTGATTTAAACAATGCTTAAAGAAAATAAAGAGGAAGAATCTAAAAAGAAAATGATAAGGAATATAGAAAAATAACAATGCTTAAGATAAAAGAGGTAGATTTGTCCAACTATATCGTGAAAAGGGGGCAAAGCCTCTATAAAAATAGTTTGGAGGGTAAACTGCAATAAGGTATATAATTCATGAGGGGTTTTTTGCATTTAACCCTAAATTTTATCATTTCAAGAGAGTTTTGTTGTGACATTATTACTGGACAGAACATTAGTACCTTAATGTCATATTGCGAACCAAAAAATTAAAAATAAAATAATTAATGCCTTCAAATAACCCCGTTCGAAGGCGTGGTTTGGTGCTTATCATGCATCTGACCTTTTTTAAAAGGCGTGATCTTTAACACCACGACACACAGCGCCTTTACATCAAGCCTTCTTCAATGGCAAGTCCAATAGGCAGTGTCAATGATTTGCTCGTGCTGGGAGTTATGATTTCCATGTTGGGTTTAATCCAGTTTATCCCGATTAGATGATTTCACAATCTGTATTCTCAGTCTTTTTTGGGATAATTTCAAAAACCTCCCCTGAGGTTTCCAAAATATCATTAATGTCCCTTAAAAACTAATGTTCTTGTTACAAATTAGATCAATTCAAAAAAACCAACAATAAAATAATGATTTCAAGAGTAAGAAGAATATTTCATACCAAATATACCCCTTAACTTATTATTTGTTGGTTATCAAAAGGAATTATTGGTTAAAAATAGATAATAAAGACTAAACTCTAGCATGAGTGTGATAGAATTTTGTAACAATAACTATATTTTTCATAGTACTACATAAAATAGTAAAATCAAAGTATTGGAGGGGAAATCAAGATTTACATGAAAAATTCCTAAACTCTTATAGCTAGTTTGGGAGCTGTGATTTGATGAAAAAAGAAAAGAAGGTGATAAAAAAGACACTCTTTCTAGCGTTTAGGAGTTTTTGAGGGGTAGAAAAGGATGGAAAGCATTTGATTTGGACGGATGATGTCCTACTGTTATCGTCACCAAAGTTTTCCACCCAAATATGGGCGGAAAACATCGAAAAAGCTGAGAATGCCTAATAAATTTTTTTCTAAATGCCAATTTTGTCCTCAAATGTCTACCGAACAAATTTTTATTGACATATATATTCAAAATCATTCCTTTTCCTACCTTAACTCCCAAACAACATTAAAATCTCTTCTCTTCCTTTCTCTTCTTTTTTTTTTCTATCATAACTTAACATTTACCATCTTTTCTTTTCTAACCTAAACATCCAAACTAGCTATTAGTATAAGAATTTGAAAGATTTTGAAAAAGAATTGAATAAGACAAAGTATGACCTTTTTTAAAAAAAAAATCACAATAGATGGCTAATGATAAAAAATATAGAATATGCTAAAATATGTTATGTTTTTGAATTATTTCTTTAACTTACTGGGTTCATTATTTCACATGATTAACAAGAAATTTTCATCATTTGTAATTAAAAAAAAACAACTCTCAAGCAACATTTGGACTAATAAAAGGGTATGATTTTAATGGAAAAACAAATACATCAAAGTAGAAAATTTTTTTTTTCTAACCATCTTGTCTAGATTACAAGAAAAGAAATGAAACACCAAGTATTTTGGAAAAGAAAGGAAAGAAGATTATGTGCAGTTACATTTTATCCATAATTTAATAAAATCTAATTGTAAATATATTTTAATACTTTACTCTCTTTTTGTATATTTTCATATTCATCTTGTTATTCTTATGAAAAATTTATGAAATAATAATATTTAAATAGGAATTTTAATCTTTTTTTAGGAGAAACAAATTACATGAACTACTAAACTATAGAAAAAGAATTTTAAAATGTTAACAATTATTGTTATAAAATTTAGTATTCAAGATTTTCAAATTTTTTAATATTCAAAATCATGATTAGTTTAGCACAAGTGACTAAATTGTTTCTCTCCATAAAAATACGTAATATTTTCTAATAAGTTGCAAGAATAGTAAAGTCATTTGATCTGAGATAAGTATTGAGCCCGAAATGACTTATAGTTCCAAAATTTCAAGGGAGGGCAGTGAAATTGTCAAAAACCTCAAGGGAGGTTTCTGAAATTATCCCTTTTCCCCCCGCCTCGAATTGTGCAAATACGCCTTCATAAATGAACCGTTAAAGTTTGGATTTTAATTTTTTTTTTTTTTTGTTGTGAAACGATAAGTATTTGGATTTTTAATTGAAGCTTACCCTTTTATGTCTTAGAGTGGGTGAATAATGCTGGGAGATGGTACTTTAGATTTGGCTTGGATAGTTTTAACTGCCCTTTGAATGAAGTAGCACACCCCTTGATCAGCTGCTGAAAGGTAACATTTTTCTTCATTTTTTCTTTTTTGGGTTATTCATGCTTGTTTCTCTAAGCATTTTACTTCATTGTAAACAGATCTTTTAATTTACTTCGTTTCTTTCCGCTCGGAATAGAGTAGAATCGAGGGTCTTTAAATTAGTTATGTGAAAAGAGGGTGATTGTAATTTGAGCTTTATCATTGGCATAAACTTCAGTAAGAAGACTATTACTTCAGTAAAAAAAGACTATTGAGTAGGAGGAACGAACAACAATGGAGCACCAGTGGAGGATAGAAGCTAAGTGATATTGAATCAAATTAGAAGCGCAGAAATTATTGCGCAAGTTGGATACAGAAATGTTGGATAACTAGGATTAGTATCTGAAAAATACTTAGTCCCACTATTGTGATACACTGAAATCTGCAATTCCTGCAGTCTGAACAAAAACATTTTAGAACTGTAATGAGAGCTTTTATGAACATCTAGCTTTGTGTAGTCGGCTAAACAATGGACGCATGATCATTGTTGCATTGTTGATCTAATATTTTGAGAATTAATTTCTTGTTACTGAGGGGGATGGAGAAAGTTGAGTTGGAAATGAGTAATTGTATTTGGGATGATTTGGATTGACTGATGGGTTTTGAGCAAAGCAACAGGTGGGTTGTTTTCTAAAAGCTTAAGGCTCTTTAGCTTGCAATATATTCTGGAATTGTCTGAGATAATCCTTTTAAACCAACTTGCTTGTAGATGTGTTATGAATCTCTGAAAATTCCTTAGAATATTATTAAAAACTATTGGGTTAACAACAAAAAAACCCCTTGTGGTATAGCTATCATACAGAAAAGTCCCCTGTGATTTCATATCATACGTATCGATACCCCATGGTTTGAATTATTCAGAAAAGTGGACGGAAATCGTCAAATGTACCGCGTTTGTTTTAAACGCACTGGAAAGGCGCGTGTTTCTTGCGAAAAATAGATTTCTACCACAAACTTTGAGCTGATATGCCTACTTTACCCTTCAGTGAGTTTAATAAAAAGAGAACTTTCACCTGAACAAGTTCATGGCACTCGGCTTCGGCAAAAATTGAAGGCTGTGCATACATCGAGAGTAATCAATCAAGCAGAGGTTGCAAGCCAGCAAAGGAATTGCAGGAAACAAAGCCTTAAGGTAAAAATATGAACTCTATTTGTCCAGTTTTTTGTTTGTAAATATTGAAGGGAAAGTGCAGAAAGTGGAAAATCAATGTCTTCCTCAAGATAAGATCAGGGATAACATTTGCACACATACAAGAAGAATACTACTTACCACCACTTGATGGGTTCGTACAGTATGTATAATGGGCGCTTTTATTGACTGCAGTACTCACGTCTCCTCGCAGACCAACAATTCATTGCTTGCCTCTCTATCCGGGCACCGCCAAGTTTCAGATGATCCACAATTCAACGAACGGACAAGTTACCTGTGGTTTTAATGCCCAGGTCGTTCGGGTCTTACATGCTCCACGGTGAATCCCAAAAAAAAAAAAAAACTCCCAATTTTATGTTGCTCTGGGCAACCATCATTTTTCATGTAATGCGTCCCTAACCTTTGTGATATCCGGTTCTACGGAAAAGCTGATTTTCGAGAAGTTAATAATTAAGTGCTTGCCCAAAAATGGTTGGAGGGTTTTGCTTCCACCGCCAAGATTTCAGTCGGCACTGCTCAGCTATACAAAAGTCTTCTTCTAGTTAACTGGCTTGTTTCCGATGGTTTGTACGTGAACGGCCTGGGAGTTTATTTTCGTCTTTTCACTCAACTCCGTCTGTTTTAACGATTTCCGTCGACTTTTCAGAATAATTCAAACCATGGGGTATTGACCCGTATGATATGAAATCACGGGAGCCTTTTATGTATGATAGCTATAGCACAGGGGGCTTTTTTGTTGTTAACCCAAAACTATTCTAGGGCATGATAAGTAGGATATTAGTGCATTTTGCATAATCAACTAGTTATGGTAGTATCTCTTTAGATTGTGATATTATCTTTGTGCCTCAGACTGGATATCTTTGTATTAAATGGTGACTGTGTTATGTACCCAAGAGATCTGATTATGAGTTTGTAATTGTTTTAATTGCATTCTTTGTGTACAATATGCCTCAATAAATTTCAGTTTTCAGTTTGAAATTTGAATTTTTGAACTGTAAGTCAAAGAAAGTAATGTAACTACGAAGTGAAGGTAATATAATGCTTGAACTTTTTCTCCTGGGGAGTCGAATGGGGGAGAAGGCGCTGTTGGCAGCTTTCTGTGATTTCTCAGTGATTAGGTCAGAGTTTGATATAAAGCATCAGTTCTTTATCTTGAATCACAGAGCATTAACAACATGTTATCTGTTTATGAAGAAGATTTGATAATCACATTGAGTCTTTGTTCATCTAGGAACTTACTCTCTTCTGTGCGGGGTAGAGCAGCTTGGTAGCTCGCAAGGCTTATAACCTTGAGGTCACGGGTTCAAATCCCGTCTCCGCAGCATCAACATATTATTGGCAGTTCTATATAACTTGTAATTGTAGGCATATTCTTGACAGTGTGTTTAACTATGAAATCTGTTTAGTGGAAGTGTCTAATAGCAGTATGTCAATCCTATTAGTGGATGTGTCTGTTATGTCAATGCTCAATTGGAAGTTTCATAACATTGAAAACAATATTGTCATATGCATGAAATATGCGTCGAGTATTTGTTATTTGCTATTCAATGCTCAACCTTGTTAAGCTTTTGTTGTTCTAGGATATAATAATATCTCATAAGCCATGGGATGTATGCAGATACTTTCCATTTTTCTTGGAATCATAGACCTAGCAAGATGTGCATTTTATTTTTTAACCATTTCATTTTGGTTTTGCATCACATTGGCCCTCTACAATACATGTTCCTTGCATGCAGATGATTCCTTTTGTTATGGAAAAAATTAATGAGTGCCTCTTGAAGTGGAAAAATCGGGCATGATTATGGACTGGTTTCACTATCAGCTAACCAGATGGTTGGAATTTTAAAATGTTTCTTTTTTTCAAGGTTTTGGTGTCAATTACTTGTCAAAGGGTTGCAGGATCGTTACGAAATATCATTGGAAATTGCTGCTCTAACACAAAGACATGTGATGAGATATTCTTCTTCCTTTCCTGAATTGAAGGTATTATTTTTGTGTTATACGTTAATACTGCAACCATTTGGCTGCTACACACTTGGATGGACATGTTTTGTGGGCCACTTTTGACCTCTCATGCATTTAGTTAAATATTTAGCCGAAGTCGAGCCTTCTTGAGCCAAGCCTCGAGAACAGCTTCAGAGCTGAGTAAGTTGAAAAGCCTTGTATGCCTTTAACGAGCTAGCTACCATTTCAATCGGGAAGTTTGTTGGGTACCAGAATCCTATCCTCCACCCAACCTTAACTTCAGACTGGCTGTTTTGGTAGGGGTTGGGACTCATTGAACTCTTTCAGAGGGAAAAAATGATGATAATGAACTAATGAATCCCTATGAATATATCTTTGTGCTAGGGTTATTTCTGTTAATGGCCCTGGTGTTTTTGCTATTCAGATATACTTGTTGCTGCTTAATTTCTACAAGAAATGGGGGAACTGGATCCAATAGCTGATAGCCTTAGTGTTTTACAGGTGTCAGTATAGTGAGTATTTTGGACAAGTGATTTAAAAGAAATAGGAAAAGCAACTCTCTCTCTGTTTTTTTTTTTTTTCAAAATCAAGTTGGATTCGTCTCTGGCTACTGTTAATGAGATACGATACTACTTAATCATGCAAAAGAAGTGAACAACCTTTAACATGTACGCTTGATAATTTTCTTTACAACTCCCTACGAACCTCCTCCTTTCTCATTGTACTGGCTAACTACTGAAAGTCTGAAAGACGTAGGATAAGGTTACTTTTGCTCTTAGGATTCTGTTCTAGGAAACCTTAAGTATGACCTTCTTCATGTCTATTACAAAACTTTTAGGCAAAGGTTACTTCATGTTGGATAGGGATTTGCCTTTGTTTAGACAGGTTTACCTTTTATCTCGCTCATGAGCACTCTTGATATATGATTTCCTTTTCTGCTCCAGAAATTTGTCATTTTATTGTTTGTGGAAATTATTGCAGCTGTCAGTTTATGGCAAGGTTGTATGCAAAAACTTAATTTAAAGAGCTCAGACATTAGGAGAAATAGGCTTGAACTAGTAAGAATATTACATGGAAGTATATCTTTTGCAATGTAGTGATATCGTCCCACTGTTTTGCATGCTATCCAGATTTTTATTTCCTTTTCGTTTGTTGAGGAGGTTTTGTTTGTTGAGGGGTGGGGGCGGGGGGGTGCGGGAGTTCTCATGCATATACAACCTAGGCCACTTTAAGTTGAACCTTTTAGAAAACGAAGTAAAGCAATTACCTTTTTCTCAGTCACATTAATGTGATTACTACCTAGTCTCAATAGCCTTTTTGGCATCTGTAAGTTTTTAGCTTTGAGTTGGATTACTTCTCATGTAACTTAATTTCAGTGATAAACACATGAAGTTTAAGTGAAGATTGACTTGTTTCAATGATATTGTCTGATTCCTTGTGGGTTTTGCTGCATCATTCCTGTTTTACATTACGAAGAAGATGTAATCCAGCTTAATATTTTGTTCAAATTATCTACTGAAGTTGCACTTTCTTGCATAAATATTTCTATTCTGTTTTGAGTAGCAGAGGCAGTTCTCGTACTAATTAAAGGTTTATTCTTGAAATTCTCAAGAAAGTGGGATAAAATTATACCATTTATATACTTCTATTGGGGTTTTGCATCTTGTTATTTACTGTCAGAAAAATTGCACAATGTGGCATGCAGAGAGAAAGCAAGAGAAGATCTACGTGTTGCATGAATAATGAATACTGAGTAACTTTTCTTCTGTCTTATTAACAGCCTAAAAGGGTGGCCGGGAGAGAATATTTGCCCTAGAAGTTAGTACCGAGAGAGGCAAACTGCGCATCTCCAAGCTCAGGTGGGGCTCTTAATGGGCACCTCTGAACAGGAGAGGATAGGAGGTTGAGGGCTGATATTAATAAGCATTTTTTGTTCACTTCCAATTGGTAATGCAGAATATAAACTTTCTGTAATCTTGCAATCTTGTTTCTATTCATGCTTCTTGGTTTGGTTTGAAAGAGGAGGGGGACCGTAATCTAGTTGCACTGAAGTAGACTACTTCATGAAATTTGTGGGAAGCATATTTATAATCATTGAAGGTATTGATTACCCATGTGTTTGGAGTCGCGAAGTTTAGGTTGAAAATTGACTTATAGCTTTCCATAGTTCTTAGATTTTCACTGCCTTGGCGAATCATTCTGCAGTTGAACTCCTATGATGTATGAACCGGCTTTCTGTTTTCATAGGGCAGAAGGAAGCAGGAAAACATTAACTGCTTCATACCAATCATGGTACTAGTACAGAAGAAGTCTGTTGATTAAATTTATGATTGCTGTCTTGGTAGGGTTTATAACTCAAATACTGCTCATTATGGATCAGGAGCTTAAAAGATTTCTGGTTCATGAAAAGATATGGACAAAAACCATTACATTGGATGCCCTCTAGGATCTTTGGTATGTACTTAAAGGTGAAAAGATGTCCTATCTCCTTCATCGAATATGCTTTAAAAAAATGAGACTGGGAATTTTTTTTTTTTTTTTCACCTTAGCTACTATTCAAATAATTTTGAGGTAAAACAAGAATTCATACATATTCAAGTGAAAATCAGTGCCCTAAAAATATCTGAGCCCACAGAAGACAAAACAAGAACAGAATATTGAAGGGGAAGCGTAGAGAAATATATCAAGTACTGCATTTCAATGAAGTTGAGGCATGCAGGAAGATATCCATCTCCTCTGCTTAAATCCAGAAGGTGTAATCTCACTGCCAACTATTTGAAATCGGACACCTAACTAAATGATGGATGGTTGGTTGATCAATGAATATCATATGGCCCAGCCTCTCTTTTTCTGCCACGGCCTATAATTTTCACCCTTGCAGATTCCTTTCTGCCTGCATCGGTACATTCATTTTGACTTTCGATCCCAGTTATTTTTTCAAGATGTTGTGTGAACACATTTTCGTACGGCATATATTTACTCATAGATGGACCTGCTAGATTCGACTGGAGGATGCCAAAATTGCTTGTTATAATGGGACACAGACATGGAAAGCATTGGGTACATGAAACAGTAAATGGATTGCTGTCATTTTGGAATTTTCTCTTCCTCCCCTAGCTTGTTCGGGTCCTAAAATTTTATGATAGATGATTGAACATGGAATTGGAATACTATAGATGTCGTGTTTTATTTCTAAAGCAAATAAAGCATGATTGAACATTACACTTGATGGAAGAAAAGAACCACGACTAAAAATCAATGGAAAAGACTTGGATATATGCAATATCTTCGTTTAAAAGTTTATTGGACTCATTCAATAATCTAGTATGAAAGAAATTATATGAAATCAAAATCCATGATTTAGCCATAAATAAATGAGAGATGAAGGGAACAGCAGATACAGAAAAGAGAATAATGGACCCTCTAAGAAAGGATCGGCATCTAATTAGTAGCAGTGTTTGAATCAATAACTATGGCGATTTTCTTTCCATTCAACTTTCTTGTAATCCCCTCAAGTGCTATTTAACAGCCAAAAAGGGCAAAAAAAGAAAGAAGTTATAGACCCAAAAATTCCCACTTGAGTGTTGTTTGGAGGTACATAATTTACGCCAAGAGACCACAAAACCATTGTGCAGATTGCACATCAGATGCCAATGGGAAAAAAATAAGACAGTTTGAGATTGAAGTCATCAAAAATTCCGTACCTTCCCCAGAACGGAAGTAACTTTTTTTTTTTTTTTTACAACTTACTGTATATGCTTAGATTTCCAATTGCTAACTAAAATCTGGAGGACTAGTTATATGCACTGCATATATGGGCCATGTGAGCTCTAAAAATAGCTCAAATAATGGATGCACTATGAGATGGCAGAGACCTGTAGAAATGGTATATTTTCAATTATCAATCCCTATTCTCGCAGATAATGGACAGCCCTCTACCATGTGTTGCACACATGTAATTCTTGAACATAAAAGGCAATAGTGATGCATAATTGTTGCCCATCCATTTCGATTGAAAACCACTGGGACGGACCCCGCCGGGGGGGGGGGGGGGGGGGGGGGGGGAAGAAAAGATAGGCCACAAAGGTAGTCATTGCTCATTTTCGTGCTCAGTGTAACTTTGCTTCAAGTTTAAACAGTAGTGCTATATAAATATAACAGTACAAGAATCAAGCTGTCTGTGCTTATTTGACATATCCCTGGGATCAGGGCATTTACTAATTTACCATTTGATTGCTTACATTTCTTGTTGCATGGAGATGTAGTCGAATAATCATCTGTCCAGCTCCAATAGTATCTATCATAAACAAATTTTTTAGGTTGACATGATAGCTTAACATAAAGCTACTCTTCCAGTAAAAGAATCTTACAATCATATGATCGAATTCAAACAAAATATCCGGTACTTTTTGGCGTGCAATTAAAGTCATTCTATGGTCTTTTACTGCACTATCACTTCACATGAAATTTGGGTGCCATGGAGGATGCATCTGGTGACTTCCGAGTTCGCCTGTGCAATGAGGCTTTTCCCCTCGAAGGAAAAAACATTTGACCAAGGTTCACTTGCATCCTGTCGTAAATGGCACTGACAACCCCTTCCCATTTTTCTTTATGGGTTCAATGATAGAGGCCAGAAAAGAAAGAAATCCTGGAACTTTTTTAAAGTCGCAGTTGCATCATTTTTCTCTGCGTATTTGCGTAGAGTGTAAGATTTTGGCCCAAAGTTTATCCTCGTCTGCGGGGCGGGAGCATTAAATATCAAAAACGTTACTCCTGGAATGAACTCTCTGTTAATTCTAATTCTATTCCCCAAAACTGGAAAAAGGGACCGAGGCTGAAGATTGATCGAAACATTGCAACCCGGCCTATTCCAGGGTCGAGGATTTATTTAGTAACTTGAAGGTTCTGGTCCCATATCATCATGGCCTCATGGGCACCAGATATGTATCTATACAATCACTGAGTACATGTCTTGGGGACCCTTTCTTCTTGAATACAAAATCTTTTGGCGGTTTAGATATGATATACGGTCATAGTCCGTCACCCATTTTGGTAGAATAATCATGTTCAAGAATGAAATATACAATCTCAATATGTGATACCAGTTTTTTTTTTTACTTTAATATAAGGAGAATAAATACCCATGTCATTTGAGTGCAGTTCATTTGAACGATTCTTACTACGAACTTGTGCTTCACAGAACCAATTTACCAAGAAAGTTTGTTCTAAATTAGTTGGCTTGAACCATTCATGCAAACTATCTTGTCAATGCCTGAAATATACCAAACACTGGTTACAACTTTCAGGTCCTGCTGAGTATACTAATGCAGGATCTTAGTCTTGCTGTTGTGTAGCTTTTATGTGGACTGCTTTTTGAAGTGCTCTTTTTCTTCAAAACATGTTCACGTACTTTGTGAACGCATTTTTTTACCTCGCATATATTAAACAATCTTACGAGTGCATATGCTGTTACATAGGGCGTGTCATTTCAATTAAAATGAAAAAGGGATAACATGGTCGTAAAACCTTTTACTTCGGACTAGATTATAACTTACTAAAAATCGTGCAAATTTCGTAGATAAAGGCCAGAATCATCAACTCATCCCTATTATGCCATTGATCCTATACTTTGTGCTTCTTGATTTGTTTAGCTAATAGTTTCTTGTTGGTTCATACTTTCATTTTTATTGACATAATAAAGAAAGTTCATTAGTTCGAAAGATTCAGGGCATCCCTATATGGCATGTTACTTATCAGCATCGAGTAGGATTACTTGTTAGTAGATAACATGCTCTCGGGAAAAATAAGGTATGTATTAATTAACTTACTACTGTATATCAGGTTTAAAGATTAGGTCACACATCCCTCTCAAGAGTTTAGGTCATACATGGAAAGAATATAAGACTTGCAGAAAGACTTGGGTTACATTCCAAATTTGGTATAGGGCGCAATTACTAAATCCCACCCAAAAAAAATTAAGGGAAGCTACCCTACATTTGCCAAGGACAGTGGAACATCTTCAAATAAAACCCATCTAGATAATACCCTAACTTTAAAAATTTGTATCGAGTGCTCAAAAATTTACCATAACTTAAAAATCATGGTTTACCTATAGACCGGGTTTACCAGATAATTATCCTACAAACAGTTAGCCACAACACCAAAAAAAGTAAGTAAAAAAAAAGGGGATAACCTAGGTGGGTAAAAAGCCCAAAACCAGCCCACACTTTAGTCCACAGGAACCTAAACAGAAGCAAACCAAAAAAAAAAAAAAAAAGGAAAAAAAAAAGAGACAGAAAAGAAGAAAAAGAGAAAAGAAGATTTGGTAACTCGAAGCCAAGGCTCAAAGGGCTTGAAAGCCAAGCCAGCTAAGCCAAAACCTGCAATGTCAAAAGAGGACAAAGGCAAAGTTAAAAAGTAAGAGTTAATGAGGTAGATTGATTTTTTTATTTTAATTAATTAATGAGGGAGATTGATGATATCCAGATTTTTGTAATCTCAGCTGAAAAAAAACAAAAAAGAATTGTATATAAATAAAGAAAGAGTAGAGAGCCCCTTCTCATTTCTGTAGTAGGCCGTAGCTCCTTTCTTTTCGTTTCTTTCTCTTTCTCATTGGCCTTGCCAGCACCGGTAGTCTCTGGCTTCCATTTCGTTTTTTTTTTCTTTTTCTGCTCTGTTAATGTTAAGTAGAATGGTAATGACTTGCTCCATTTCTCTTCTCTCTCCATCTCTGAATTAGAGGAAAGGAAGAATGCAGAGAGAGGTGTTTTAATGTCTACCCACAACCTGCCCCTCTGAGTGTGTTTCTCTTTCACACACAACACACACTTCACTCACTCTCATATTAAAGAGCTCTCAAAGACAGCATTTTGTTTGTATAAACAGGAGTGTGTCTTTCAGGCCCATTTTCCGTTGTTTCCTCCCATTTTACTCCCCCCTTGTTTATAAACAAAGAAAAGAAAGAGAACTTTTTTTTATTGTTTTTCATTTGCCGGTTTTGCATGAAAATTCATCACATTTCGTCACCAACGCAGAATCCCATTTCCATGTTTTTGCAGATCTACCGGCTTTAAATTTCCTTGCCCCTCATTTTTCTTCTCCGTTTTGTACTTCTTCTCCGTTTTGTACTTCTGTGCCTTGAACTGAAAAAAAACGATGAGTAAGGAAGAGATCTTGAAGATCCAGGTATACCCACAAATATAGAAACATTTATGTGCTCTTTTTTTCTTCTTGGTTGCTTTTTCTTTTACTTCATTGGCTTTTGCTTTTGGGGCTTTGCTTGAGTCTGATGTTTTCACTTTGTTCTGACTGCTGGGTGAAAGTTTTTTGGCTACATTCCTGGATTTTGTAATTAGATATGTTTTGCCCCCTTAGAAATTTGTTTTTCGTGTTTTATTTAGATTGTTTGATTGATAAAAGTTTGCAACTTTAACTGTGGCTATTTGCTCTGTGGCTTTGCTTGTGCATGCAGACATATGCGCTCAAAGTCAACATACACTGTGAGGGCTGCAAAAAAAAGGTTAAGAAAATCTTGCAGAAGATTGATGGTATGTACCTTCCTTTTCAAGACTCAATTTTTATTTTCCCTATATTGATTCCTCTGTTCTTCGATTTTTACCCCAAATGGTTAAAGCAAAATTGGTACCGAATTTCATTCTTGTTTACAAAAATTTGATTTTTATTTTTATGCCTTTGAAATGTGGTACTATTATTTGGTCTAATCGATTGTTTTTTGGTCTCTGCTTGTTGTAGGGGTTTACAAGACGCATATTGACTCAGAAATTGGGAAGGTGACAATATCTGGAATTGTAGACCCGGAGACATTGATCAAGAAGCTAACAAAAAGTGGGAAACATGCTGAAATTTGGGGTGCACCAAAGGCTAATAACAACAACCAGCTGAACGGCCAGTTCAAGAATTTGCATGTTGACGGTGGCAAAGGTGGGAACAATAAAGGTCAAGGTGGTGGTGGTGGTGGTCAGAAGGGTGGTGCTGGTGGTGGTGGAGGTGGTCAGAAGGGTGGTGGTGGTGGTGGAGGCGGAAATAATCAGCAGCAGCCAAAAGGGGGAGTACCAATTGGGCAAGGCATGAATCCAATGCAGCAGCTTCAACATTTGAAAGCCTTGCAAGATACGCTGCCTCAAAATAATCAGCAGCAGCCAAAAGGGGGAGTACCAATTGGGCAAGGCATGAATCCAATGCAGCAGCTTCAACATTTGAAAGCCTTGCAAGATACGCTGCCTCAATTGAAGGACATGAAAATGCCTGCTATGCCCTTTGGGAACAACAACCAGAAGGCTGTCAAGTATATGCCTGCAGAAGATGAGTATTTTTCTGACGATGATGAGTTTGATGATGATGAGTATGACGATGATGAGTTTGACGATGACGAGATTGATGATGATGAAATGTATGACGGCCCCCCAGCTAATAATAATAAGATGAAGCCACATCTGGGAATGGGAAATCCTCTGGCTGGGGGGATGATGCCTAACATGATGATGAATAACATCATGAATGGGCAGAATCCTCAGCTAATGAAGGGTGCTAATAATGGTGCAGCAAATGGGAAGAAAGGTGGACCTGGACCTGGTGGCGGTGGAAATATACCTGTGCAGATGAATCTTGGGGGTGGCGGGGGGAACAATAATGGTGGTGGTAAGAAAGGTGGTAATGGGAACAATAATCAGAACCAAGGTGGTGCAGGTGCAGGTGCAGGCGCAGGCGGAGGAGGAGCCCAAAAGGGTGGTAAGAATGGTGGTGGGATGCCTCAAGATGGCAAAAATGGTGGAGGGCAGAACAAGAACGGAAACGGTGGACAGGGTGGAGGAGGAGGAGGAGGAGGAGGAGGAGGTGGTGGTGGTGGGGGGGGCGGTTATCCAAACATTAATGCTAATGGGGCCAAGAAAGGGGGTGGAATGAATGATGGGCTACATGGCATGCCAAACATGATGGCTATGAATGCTGGTGGTAGTAATGTGGGCCCTCCAGCAGGGAGCATGCCAATGGGCCTGATGGGCAGTGTACCCATGGGCCAACTGAGCCAGATGGGTCAAATGGCTAATGTTGCTGCAGTCCAAGGCCTGCCAGCTCCAGCAATGAATGGTGGTAATGGTGGTGGTAGCGGCGGCGGCGGCTACTTCCAAGGTGCTGGACCTGAGATGATGGCCGGAAACCCCTACTATCAGCAACAAATGGCAGCCATGATGATGAACCAACAAAGGGCTAATGGGAACGAGAGGTTTCAGCCGATGATGTATGCCCGGCCACCGCCCGCCGTCAATTACTGGCCACCCCAGCCTTACTCATCCTACCCCTACCATGCCCCCCCGCCCCCTGGCGAGCACTACACCGAGGCATTCAATGATGAGAACGCCTCCTCGAGCTGTAGGGTCATGTGATTTCTTGCTAAAACCAGGACAGAGAAGCGGTGAAGGGGGAGGAGCTGTGGAGCTGCTGATGGTGCGAAGGTTTCAATCAAATTCACAGTTGATCAAGTTGCTAGTGATATGGAAAACATGGATGGCAATCATATACAAGCAAAAAAATATATATATGGAATTTTACCTTTTAAATCTTTTAGACTCTTTTTAATCCTCAGTTTAGATTTAAGTTTTTTCTGATAGGCAGTAATGATAGATAATAGTAATATCAAAGTGCTAGGAAGGAATATGATATGACTCGTGAGATGTTAGCTGGACTTGGGCTGTGATATGATGAATGCATGAGATGTTTATATATGTTTATATATATGTTGAAACAGTAATAAAATTAAGACGTTAGAATGGGATTTAACAAGGAAAGAAACCCTCCCCTTTCATTTGCCTTAATTTTCATCTTTCTTGTCTTTTGACTGCGTACAAAATTCTCTGCATCGACACTTTGGCTGATAGGTTGTTGTATTGATCATTATTGTCCTCCATATATTATGTGATTGAAATTAATCACTGATGTGTAGGGCTTGGGGGACATGAAATCGTGATGTTATGAAATAGTAGTACTTGAGCGACCACACCCTACCTTCCTTTATTTGAGTGAGATATATAGATTAGGACGTCAACATGTTTCTGGTTCTCGAGTGGCTCCATATCTATCTGTCTATCTATGGATGAGGGGCAGAATGACCGCTCCTGAACTGTTCACGGTCAGATTTTGGCAAAAAAAAATGTGCGGTCAGATCACTAGTTGTATATCGATTTTTATAACTCGTGTCACAAAATTTTATACTAAAATTACACGTTATATAAATAAAATTACAGGTGTGCAATCAAAATTACACACTGTTAAAAATGATCAAAACCGTCACCTGCAACCGTTTCGGCCTCTCGTCCGTCTATCTATCCATATAAATAAACGACTTGCTGGTTGGGGGGGAACGCTTAAAATTTGGTTGTTCCAGTTCAGTGAATTTTGTAACTGATGCAACTTTGAGACTGAAGAGTTGAGTGACTAGAGTCAGTCCAAGTTTTGTCCGTGGGAGGATTAAACATTAAAGAAACTGAGGAGGGGAGAGATCTTGTAAAAAGGAACTCAGTGACAGAGACTAGCTAACTACTTTATATATTTCGACAGTCGAACGGCGTTGACACTTGACACGAATCTGGTAATTGGGTCTAGTCTTATCAACGGAAAGCGCATCAAGTGCTGCGAGACATGAAAGGATGTGTACCCCTCCAAAGCTCCCTTCTACTACCATCCTTTGTTTTTTTCCTTTTTTTTTTTTTTTTTTGGTGATAATTAAAGTTTAGCAAAGTTCAGCCTCAAATTATCACTAGGATCAACACACACACGTACTATAGAGAAAAAGGTTAGTGTATACATCTTCGAAATTGTAGATTGTTTACAGGATTTTAACTTGTCGTCACTCCACAACCATATATGTAATCACATTCATGGCAGTATTATCATAACGCAATTTTTCTTGAGAAAATCGATCCCGTCTTATCATTTAAGCCAATTTTTGTTAGCGCTTTCTACTGTATTAGTATACTATACTATATTAATATTAATGTATGAATTGAAATGTCACATGATGATTATTATTGCACCTTGGTACATTTGTGCACAGTTTGGCACAATGCCTTCTGGGGACCCATATCAATTGTCAAATCTGACAGTGAAGAGGGAAGTAGATGTAGGTCCTTACTTTTAGCAAAAGTACCATCTGTTTTTTAAGGCACCCTCCCCTGGTTTTGGCTATTGAAAATTCCCATTCTTGTGAAAAGTGCGTTTCTAATTATATGCTTCATTCCACAAGATAAAATACAAAAAAAAATATGTGGTGTTTTGTGAAAAGTGTGTTTTGTTCACAAAAAAAAATAATTAGTATATTTTATCCTCTGAGTTATATATATTTTCTTCAAAAATTTATGTCAAGGAAATGCTTCTAAGCTCATAATATATCTCGTGCTTTCAGAGCACAAAATTTAGAAACCCTTAGATTGATATTGGATTTTAATGATTTATTTTAGCATGCTAAGAGTCTGTTTGAATTGTTATTTTTTAGAGTTTCGTTAGAAAAATATACTGTAACGATATAACGTATGTGAGGTATAAAAGTGATTGAAAAATATGTTCACGAAAAATATAAAAATAAAAATATTTTTGGAGAAAAAAGAAAAATCATGATTGGTTGTAACTCGTGAGACGAAGGTTATAGTCTCTAGACTAAATTAATCAGAGTTTTAAAAGTTTTTGTTTAGGTGATTCTCATGCTTGGTTGCAAAATGAAACTATTTGTGTTTTAACTCGAAAGGACAAGCCCTGCCTCCCCTCCCCCCCCCCCCCCCCCAACCAGGCCAGCCAAGAAAATCCCTCCAGTTAACGTATGTTTAATCGTTTCCTACAAAAGTTAGTGGTGATTTTTTATTTTTTTTTGGTTAGAAGAAAAGGATTTCGTAACCTTTTTTTTTTTTTTTCTCTTTGAAACTTGTCAAAAGAATAGAAATGTAACGTCTAAAATTTCAGATGCGCTGTCAAATAAATCCAAAATAGCGAACGCTGGATTCAAATGCAAATTAAACTCGACAAATTCAAATATTCTATAGAACATTGAAAACATCTGATATAGTTCAAGAAAAACCTATCTTTTAGCCAAACGTTCGATATTGTTTTTTTTTTTTTTTTCCTACTGAATTACTATCTTTTAGCGAGACGCTTGGCCGAAATCGTGTTTCTTTGCGGCACGGTTCTTGTGTGTGAACTCGATAAACGCATTTTGTCCTATGGCGAAACGGCCTTATATAGGGTTAAAAGATTAAGGGCCACCTTCACGTGGTATTTTTGTCTAAAAGCGTTAAAAGGCCATATCCGACAGATCGAAGAGGTAATTTGGAGTTAAACGTGATGCTTAAAATGCCAAAACCTATTGTCATATGAGTTGTCAATCGCACCAAAAAACATAACGTATGAATTTCAATAGGATAGCTACATAAATTCAAAATAATTAAAATGTTTAAACGCATCCTGCCCTCCTTTTTTTTTGTTCTTGAACGGTTAAATGCATGGGATAAACGTTGTGTTGTCATATCAGACAAATAATAGAGGTGATGTGGGGTGAAAATCCAAGCTTAAAATGCCAAAACCTATTCTCAAGAAGCTTGTCATGCGTGTAAAAACCTTTGAATTTCAAAATCGTCGCTACATAAATCCAAAATTGTTAAAATGTTTAAACTCATCCCCTCTCCCTTTTTTTGAACGGTTAAATATCATGGAATGAACGTTAAATTGTCATATCGGACAAATAATAATGGTGATTTAGCGTGAAAATCCATGCTTAAAATGCCAAGACCCATGATTACACAAGTCGTAGAAAAATAACGCTTGAACTTCAAAAAAAAAACACTACATAAATCCAAAATTATTAACATGTTCAAACGCATCTCCCTTCTATTACATGCACGGAATACACGTGCAATTGTCGTGTCCTATAGATAATAGTGGGTGATTTGGCGTGAAAACCCATGCTTAAAACGCCAAACAAATTCTAATAAAAGTTGTCACTTCTTCGCTATCAAATTTAGGGTTCAAATTCTGTACCTAATGATTAGAGATGAGAATGATGTGGGGAGCAGCGGGACGGTAAAAAAAAAAAAAGAAAAGAAAGAGACAAAAAAAATGTCACACACGTAGAAAAATAACATTCAAACTTCAAAAGAGTTGCTACGTAAATCTAAAATCATTAAAATGTTTAAACACATATAGACCCCCTTTGTTTTGAACGGTTAAATGCATGGAATAAACGCTACAATGTCTTGTCGGACAAATAATAGGGGTGATTTGGTGTGAAAATCCATACTTAAAATGCCAAAACCTTTTCTTATATAATTGCCACATACATAGAAAAATAACTTTGGAGCTTCAAAAGGGCCGCTACATCAATCCAAAATCACTTTAAACGCATCGTGCTCCCTTAATTTTGAACGGTTAAACGCATGCAACACTAGCATCGGTAATTCACATCTGAGATGTCAAACACATTGAATAGAAATGTATGTAACTTATATGTGTTTGCCATGAAATGTCGAATTATATCAAATAGTAACGTCCGTAATTTAGATGTGCCGCCAGATATATCCAAATATGACACGTTCTGGATTTTAAACAAGTCCTTTCTGAGGTGATTTCTTTTTTAATTTAGTTTTAGCATCAGAAAACAATCTAAAGTGAGGACATAGGATAAAACTTCAATTCATATCAACTTCACATTGGTCAGAATATATCAAACCTGATTGAATGAAAAGTTCTACTAGTTTGGTGAAGACATTTTTCTAGTTTTCTAGGAATAACGTGTACTTCGTTGTTCCCTCTTAACAATTATCAATTAGTAATACATTGATAAAGTGGGGAGATGGGGGGTGAATGAAAGAAACTTCAAATTTCAGGGGATATAATTAGGAAAACTAGGTTTTGGAGGGTTCTACTGATGCATTTTAAGGAAAACGATGTTTAAGTATGTCAATGGATCAGGTTTTACTTAATTTTAACACAAACCCAATATATTTGGGTAGGATTTGGGTTTAATTTCTCAAACTCGAACTCTACTCAAATCCAAATCCATACCCTATGAGTAGGGGTGGGCAAAATTATCCGCTAACCCGAACCCCGTCATATCCGATCCGATCCGAAAATTAGGATATCCGATTTTTATTATTTGATCGGGTCAAAAGAGGGTCGGGTACCCGCTAAGATGCGGGGTGGGTTAGGGTCACATAATTAAAAATCCGCGGGTACCCGATCCGCCCCACATATATATATTTTATTTTTATTTTTATACACACACTATAAAATAATAAGTTAGAACTAAATAAGTAATTTTATTGAACAAATTGCATTACAAATATGAGAGACTATAGTTTATTTACAAGATTCATTTGTAGAGGCCATGATCTTATATTTTATAGAAAAGGTTTAATTAATGTGGAACATATATATTAAAAATTGTGCTACTTATTTCAAACTTTTATTGATTTTGAATTCTTTTAATTTTTTTCTTTTATCTTATATTATCTTCACATGGTTGTTTCTTGGTGGGAAACCTTTTTTTAGAAAAAAATTTATTAAATCTTAGATGAATGTGTAAAATATAAAATTAAATTGATATAAATCATTTTTAAAAAAAAATTAAATGATAAATGGGGAGAGGGGGTAAGGGTCTGATTTTTTTATAATTAATATCCAACCCTAATCCAGACCATATCCTATGCAAACCCATATATAAATAAATAATATGTATGTCAGTGTGTGTATATGTATCAGTAAATTTATAAAATAATCTAATATTATATGGTCATTGCATCGAATACAATAAAATTTCATGACTATTAGATTAAAGGATACACTCATAACTTAAGAAAACACCACCTAAGTCCGCCTATCTGTTGCATGCATCTATTTTCTCTATTTCCTCTCTCAACAAAAATTTGAACGGCGTTTATGTTGTTTTTATACTCTATGTATTTTAAAATATTCTTACTTTAATTCTGTATGTTCATAAAAATATCCATTGGATACTCAATTTCATGAAGGTCTGGGTCTTGGATTACTTTTTCAAACCCATAAAAAGTCTGAATCTGAATCTGGATTTGAATTTAGGTTTGTAAAAGTCGTAACTCTAACTTCGGTTAGAAAATGTCAGAAGAATCTGAATTTGAATTTAGGTATAACTAAATTTAACGAGTATAAATCTGAATAAAGAGGATGCAATCCGGATTCTATGCATTGACATGTCTAATAATGCACATTGTGCACCCATGCCATCCCCCATACAAACTATTAGAAAACTGGCAGTAGTATTAAGTGAATGATGGACATATAGGATAATTACGTCTATAATTGACGAAGGAAATTGGTCAACCAACTGTCTTCTGATCTGATATCTATTCCGTGAAGGATGATGCACCTGCAGCTTTTGCCTCGTAGAATTTGGACGGTTGGGGGTTCACCGTTCAAAGAACCAGTCACAAAGTCATTAAATGTCGCAGACCTTTTTAGCTGAAGATCCAATTCATGGATGAGAAACAGACAGTACCAGACAGACTTTGAGCTGGATTGCTCCAGATTTTGTAGACCTGGTATGCGGCTGATTGCACCAGATAATAGACTTTGAGCTGGACTATCAACAGAGTTGCATTAAATTTGGTCGAACCTATTAGGGACTGAAAAAAATTAAGGTCCTGAGTCCTGAGTCCTGACTTTCTTGTATATATTCTCTTTGAATTGATTAATAAATTCGGTAAAAATTCATGCCAAATCTCGCATCATCGTAAGGTGAATTTCGTAAGAAATATTCAATTAATGTACCAAATCAGAAGCTGAGGAGTCAAATATAAAGCATCAATAAGTTGTACGTAAACACAGGTAATTAGTATTTTTTTGAACAAGACAGAAGAATGTGTTGAAAAGTTTCAGAGTAATTTGTGATTATTCCAGGATAATCAATACATTATTTCCGAAATTTGAATAATTGAAGTACTCTGACATGCTTGAAATATATATATATATATATATTCATCTATAAATCCACAATTATATCTACTTTGGAAAATCCTATGGTCTGAAGGTTGAAGAACCTCTTCTTACATCAAAGAAGATCCAAGATCCTTCACTTTTTAGGTGCTATATTCCCCAGCCTCTTCGTTAAATTCCAGTATCAAGTAAATTTAATTATGCACTACTACATTTATGCAACGAGACATTATTATTATTATTGCTAATTTGCATGAAAAAAATCTTGTTAAACAAGGAATTATTTCACACGTGGTGGAAACAGTGGACACATGCTAAGATAATGGAAGTGACCTCTTGACCAACAGGTCAAGAATCGCATGGGGAGGGGACCCGGAGTTGTGCATGGGTCGGGGATAGATGTTGTCGTTTAGTTTGTGGCTCTATTTTGTGGTAATTAATCCTTCCCCATCTGAAGTCTAAATCAATAATCAATTTGGCATTGGTTGTTTATTAGTGGCGCAAAAAGTTGCATAAACCTAACAACTAAAAGTCTAAAAGTGGGAAGAAAAGCAAGAAAGTGAAGTGTGTTTCGGAGTTATCAGTAGCTTATTTGTACCTAGCGGTTGGCGCATCCCACACTCGTCGAGACTTGTGATTCTTTAATTACTTTGGTTGAAAATGAGGTTTAGACACAGAAACTGTCATCTGATCCTGCTCTTTTGGGAGGGGGGGGGGGCCCTAAATATGTTTTTCTTAACAATTGATTGATGCACAGCTAAAATGAGGGTTGAAGCCCCTTTCACCATGGCATATCTCTTTTTTCTAGGATAGTTAGTGGTATTTTCATTGGAAATAGTGGCAAGGACACATAAAAATTGTTTTGATGTCAGTGAAACGATGAGAAAGTCACAATTAAGGGATAATTTCACAAACCTCTCCTGAAGTTTTTGATAATTTCGCTCGACTTCCTTCAGGTTTAAAAAATTACACTAACCTCCCTTGGTGTGATAATATGACTATAATGCTCTTCACCTAATAGATAATTCACAATATAATGTAAGGGTTAAATAAAACCAATAAAAAGAAAAAAAGAAAAAGAAACCCTACCTCTTCGATTCTCCACCAATAGCCATTCTTTCTTTCTATCTTTCTCTCACTCTTGTAAGCATCGATTCTTTCTTCCTTTCTCTTTTTGTACCTTTGCCTTTCCTTTCCTATTACTATTTCTCTGTATCCACATCTCTATTTATCTTAATGATGACCTACTATACCATAATCATCTCCATTTACTTGATGAAGATGGCACTATTTTACTTGAAGGAGTAGATTTCATTGCCAACTAAAGAGAAATGAATATACTTGTAGTGATAATAAAGAAATAAATAATGCAATTGATAACTAAGAAGCATGGAAGAGAAGGGATTAGTGGAAAAATTGTTATTGATTATTATCCTGAAAACTTGTATAGGATGTTAATAAATGCATTTAATTTTCTTTACTTGATTAATATCGTTGGTTCTGGTTTTGTTATGGATGGCTTTACTTTGTTTTACAATGTTAATATATATTTCTATGGCGGTCGAAGTATTATTCTACCGGTGGTGGTAGGCTAGATTATTATTTATTTTGCGACAGTGTTAAGTACTGAATTGAAGTTTAGAGTGTGAGTTCGGTTGTTGGTTGTCAAGGAAAAATTTATTTTTCAAAAACATTTAGGTTGGGATGATATTACAAGATAGATGTTGAGATTTTTGGAGTTGCTGAAATTCTTGAACAGTTCAAACTGTTTGTTTAATTGGTTTGTCGCATGTTTGAAAATAGGGTAAAAAACAAAAAAGCCCCCTGTGATAAACCTAATACACAGAAAAGCCCCCCATGGTTTCAAAATATACAACACGACCCCTCATGCTTTGAACTAAATTGTAAAGGTGACGGAATCCGTTAAACTTAACGGAAATGGTCAAAATGACCAAAATACCCTGATATAATTCAACAAAAAAACAGCTCAAAAAATCATTTATTTTATTTTCTAAGTAGAGAGAATTGAGAGTTAAGGGGTAGAATAGGTATATTTGATAAAAATTAGGTATAAAAAATTTTTTTTTAGGTTCCAATATGTCATTTCCGTTAAGTTTAACGGATTTCGTCACTTTTACAATTTAGTTCAAAGCATGAGGGGTCGTGTTGTATATTTTGAAACCATGAGGGGCTTTTCTGTGTATTAGGTATATCACAGGGGACTTTTTTGTTTCTAACCCTTGAAAATAATTAGATTTGGCATTGGAGTTCGAAGTGTTTGCTTGATGGTGGTGTCGTTGCAAATCTAGAAGAAAATGTTGAGGAAACTAGTTATCTTTTGTTTTTTATAGAACAAGGGTAATTTGGGGTATTTGAGGAAAAATCTAGCTTGATGAGTCTATCTTGTTACCTAAATAGTACAAGTAAGGGAACTATGTGTGATTTCTAAAACTTGAGGGAAGTTCTCTGCAACTGTCAGATACTTCAAGGGAGATTTGTGAAATTATCCCAGCAATTAAACGTGAATTAACAAGGCCAACAAGATGGGAAGAGAAGGTTAGGCATAGTGCAAATGAAGCTTTGGGCTCCATTGGAGAGTTAAATTTTTGTATCTTATGGATCTAATGTAATTTTCTTTCCTTTTTCTAAATTCGGTGAAATTAACTTTTAACTTTGGAAAGCATAATACCTAATATTTTACTTTTTAAACGTGCTACGGTAAATACCAGGAATGGAGGGAGGGAGAGAAGGAAAGATGAGTTGGATGATATCAGGAGAGGGAGAGTGTAAGCAGAAGTTTTCAAATCAAAATAGAAGAATATGAGGAAGAGATGAATTAGATGATTTTAAAGGAGCTAGTATAAGTGGGAGATCCAAATACTACAATAAATATACTAATAATTGTCTGCTGGACACGTTTTATATTAATTCAGTTGTTATGCAGTACAAAAGGATCAAGCAAGCAAACTTTGTACAGGCCCAAAGTTACCACGCAAACTTGAACAGTTATAAGACAAACTCTAGCCTTCTCTTTTGCAAACTCAGAGTTTTAATGTTAGCAAATAAAGTCAGTTTTCCAAATCGACCCACGAAAACTTATGCGGCAGCCCGGCCAAATGACTTTTTAGAGATTTACAACTCTCATTGAAAATCTGGTTTGAGTTTTTAAACTCACAAATGAGTAATCGATCGAAGCTCGTGATTTGAGGGATTAGGTGCAATGCACTAACAAGTTCAAAAACTACCTGGACATCATATTGAAAAGGAAAAAAGACATAAATAGTTTGTCTTTGTTTGCATTTGCTCTCTGAGAGAAAATAGAATAAAATTGAGGCTGCTGGCAGGAAAGTTAAAGGCCATCATTATGTCAGCTCCCCTTTTCTAAGCTTTTTTGAGTAATCTAAGCTGAATTTTGGGGAGAAAATTCATATAAAATCAAAGGAGTTTTCCCAGGGAAAGTGCAATTAGTCGTCACATAAAAGAGCCAGGAACCTTCTTGCAGCATGCTGGAACGCTGCTCAAGGGCCAAGCCAAGCATAAAGAAGCCAAGAGAAGCCTGTCCTTCAGCTTTCATCCTTTTCATTCCATTTAAATTTGGCCTCAGTCTTGTTTGCTTTAGATTTTGTAAAATTTGATTACGAAAAAAGATTATAAAGATTAGTATAAAGAATAATCAAAACAAGCAAAAGTTACTTTTTAACCGTTTATGAATTTTAACTTTTTTGTAGCTGTTAAAAGAATTTATAATCAAAATATAGAAGTAAACGAGAACATTACAAAAGAAAAAAAAAATTATTGCTTATTTAAAATCAAAATCTATAATCAACCCATTATTGAGCAATCAATAACATTATCAACATGTATCATTGGCATAAACTTGAGTTTGTTATGGAACGATATATGGTTCATTAATTGTCTAATAATGCTTGCTCTCCATAATATTAAGACTTTTCTTGCTTAAACAGTCGAGCTTTGTCGACTAATTAATTATTGATCTAATCAGATCAACAGGTTAAAGACGTGTAGTGAAAGAAAGGAAAAGGTGAAGGGCTACACATTGACTATTGGATTGATTCTTGATGTATTTAGTGTTTAGTATTATTTCAAATCAGACTCAAACTCCGAAACTACTAATCAAATGAACCTTCTTGGTTAAAGGTCTTAACAAAACCACTTCTTTTTACCTTCTAATCAACAACGACATTTCCTATTTAGGACAAAGTTTTCAAGGCTAGACCACACACACACACACACACTGTCCAGCAAATTATAACAATTTCAACGAGAAAATGAAGTGAAGAAGGAGAATGGTAATATTTCTGACAAGTCAAATCCTTCAAAGTTTTCCCCTTTTTTTCTAATACCTTTTCACCTAAATTATCCAACAACTCCTTTGATTTAAAGGAAAAAAGAAACAAACAAACAAACAAACAAAGCAAGAAAAACCCACTAAAGATGAGCCACTCAAATACCTGAAACAGTGAGATAACTCCAAACTAGGTCCAATGATCAAACCCTCTTACGGTCCCATTTGTTTCTTTTGTTATCTACAAGCCAAAAACCCCCCTGCAGAAAGAGGGTTCCCCATGACAGTGTGTGGAACACTGGAATGGAAATCATTAAAGAAAACTTCAACTAACTTGCATTGAAAAAAAAGAAAAATAGAAGTACAGCTATCACAAAACAAGAGAAACATAATACAGCCCCTTGAACCTTTTGATGTTTGCAAACGAAAAGGTGTTAAAACATAATAATTACCCCTACTGGGTCCAAAAGCAAAAGAGCCCATGAAAATCGTGTAATTTCGTACCATAATAGGCAAAGAAGTCATAGAGCTGCGCCCATCAAACGCCGGAACAAAATAATATGTCAGCCCTGCGTTTACTGTCACATGCACGCAGTTGTAATATAGCGGACGTAGCCTCGAATTTCGCGAGCGTTTCCGCTTCCATTTCTTGATTTCCATTTTCTTTTTCTTTTTCTTTTTGAAGCCATAATGCTTAAACATAGGCCAACAAAAGGGATGGACGAAATATTTTTGATAGATCTCACTTCGTCTAATGAAAACACTAGTATGACCAGGGATTAGGGGAAAAAAAAATAGCTGAGGATGTTTTGAATGAAAACATCTATTAGCAAATTTAAACATGATATACTACAAATTTTATTTTTAGAATATTTTAAATCCTTCGTGAAACGAAAAAGAGGGTCGATATTTGGAACTTTTTTTGGATCAAAATGTGACATGCACTAACGTGCAGCAAAAAAAAAAAAAAAAAGTCTTCCATTTGAAGGATAGCAGCCAAGTGGGAGCGTCGTCAATCAACATTTCATTCTGGCCAACTCAAAATTAGGCTATTTCGTCATTATTTGTGTGGAGAATGTTACAAGTCAAATTGTACAGCCCTCCAATGATTTTGCCCTTTTAACTGCATCAAGAAAATGAAAGATTTCCTTTCAAAAGGCGAACCCGTTTGCTTCCAAAACAAACAGTAGAATTTACCTTATGCCAAGCATATAATAGTACATATTCCACTACCAACAGTGCTTGCCTAAGTCCACATCCGATTTCACTGTTATGCATTTTGTCTATGTTCATTGAAGAAGGTCATGATATGAGGATTACGTCCAAACCATTCCCGACAGCAATACTTCCATGCGCTTTAGCAAAGTGGAGGAACAGATTAAATGAGGCCTTAGCAAGCTTCAAATAATTTTGGATTTTTTGCTTTATTGCATGTTGAGGCACTATATATAGCCCAATACAATAATTTGTTTCACGGATAGATTCTTCCATTTGAGTTTCAACTATGCCTTTTCAATATTTCATCTCTACTTTATTCGGTTGTTTTTTTCTTCCTTTCTTTTTTTTTTTTTTTTATCCATCAATGGTCTTGTAGCTCAATTAGACCAAGTGCATCCATGTAGTCTCAGAGATTTTCGTGTAGAAAATTTATATGAACGAACGTCTAATAATGTCGATGGACAGATTATATAATATTGTAGTTCAGTTCAGCTCTACCATGCTTATTTTGAGGGTACAACTTCCCCTGTTCCCTTCTCTTTGCCAGTGCAATATATAATAATAATAATAATAATAATCTTAAGTAACATATAAAATTCTTTGGATGCATTACCTCCAAATTGCATGCATTTGATGTAGAAATCATTAAAAAAAATTTCAAAGAAGCGAACAAACAATGAGTTGAATTCAACTACCTTTCAAACGAAGGAAAGACTTTAGAAACATCACCACAATCTAGCATGCAAGCTAAAAACAAAAGGAACAAAATTAGCTAGTACTTATGTTTTAGAGATGTAAAGACGAGCATTCTCTTTTTGTCATACTTGATTCGTATATTGAGATATACGATTTATTTTTGGGAATTTTCTTCTAAAGAAAAAGTTAAAGATTTTGTTAATATTTGCAGTGAAGCTTGTACAAGTAATTTTGGTAATATTCCTGGTACAGGCTTATCAAGGGCCTTGAGAACTTTAGTAACTAAGAAATCAAGCACGACTCCTCATTTCATTGTGTTCCTTTTTCTTCAAATTTCGCTTCTATACAAAGAGAGCTCCAATAAGATAGCTAGACTGTTAATTTTGGCTTAGCTTGAGAAACTATTTTGTCTTCTTGTATCTAATCTTTCTTTCCTCAATCAAAAGCAAAGATGTAAACAATTTCATAGGCATATTTTTAATCATTTTGAGCCATATAAAAACATTGGAAAGCGGCAATAATTGTCCTTCCCACTAGCTACTTACCGATAAGTTTCCAGCTTCGTTTTTATTGTGTTTGATTAAGGCTGCAGCTTTTAAAGCGCACGCAAACTGTAAACTACCTTCTTATCCTCTAGTTTGCCTTTTCCATAAAACCAAGAAGAAGAAGAAGAAAAAAAAAAAAGAAAAAGAAGAAAATTGAAGAACCAATAATAGATAAAATTTGGATGTATATTTAGACCCCAAAAACAGAGTACTAATGGAAAGATGAAGAGTTTATTCCCAAAACGAAACATAATCCGGATATATGATTAATTCTCTTCGAGAGGGGCCACCATACCATAAAATTTTTGGTGAGATCTTGTCAAGTTTGACCTGAGAAACAGTAGTAATCAATTACGATAATTGATGGGATATGCTGCGAAATATGTTTGGAGGATTGCGAAGCGGACTTTAGTGTGAAGTTGTTGAATTTCAGTTTTCCTTCTTTAATCCAGAATGGATTATCATGTCGGGGTAAGATGTCGTCTTATAGTAGTGGTCACACAACATTGTACACTATGAGTGATCCTTAAATTTAAACTTCAAACTTATGTATGTAGAAAAGGCACTAAATTAATACGAGATTCTTTGAATAATTTCACAGCCAATTCTCTCATATAATTCCTCAAAATTACAATTAACAAAAGATCTTGCCTTGTTTAGATTGCTATTTTTGAAAAAAAATATTTATAAATTACTTTTTTACCCTTCATACATCACATCTTAAAAAAAAGACGTTACACCTTTCTTCAAAAAACCTCTAGAAAATACAATCCAAACATCTTTAAGAAAATGCATGGCGTGGTAATGTCAAATTGGAACTGAGCATGGATCCCAATATGACAACCCTAAGCCAAAAGTGATGCAAAATATATAATGGTGATGGTGACAGTGACTTGAATACTCATAAACGTGGGACATGATTTGAAAGTTCATCACGAATCGTTTCTCCATTAAAATCATGGGAAACGACTTCTCGTATACATCTATGGATTCGTTAAAAGCGTCAAAGATTCATTCTTAGTGCTGCATGGATATATATCTATATATATATAGCTCTATATCGTTCTGTGTGTGGGTATGAATATTGAGTTTGCCAAACTTTGACAATTCGTGCATGTCCCTTTCATGCCCGAGAGTGGAATGGTTGATTACTTTCACTTTTCTTGGCTGAAATTAGAAGCAAAGAGAGAAGTCTCCGCAGTGCACCCCATACTTGAAATCACCCATTAATCTTCACTTTTAAACCTCGCCGTTCTTAAATCCAATGGAATAGTTTTACACATTTGGCATGAAAGAAGTTTTTACAAAGTTTGAATTCATACATATGATTAGGAACCTTATAATAATAAGGAATTTAAAATCAGTTTCTCTGCATGCAGATTACTGCATGCTATAATTTCTCACACAAGCGATGCATATCTCCATGATTAATTAAGATGGGACTCAGGCCATAACTTAAATGATTACCTCGAGTTGTCTCAAAAGTTGATTTGGGTAGAAGAAAGATCAACAAAAGCTGCTGTTTATAAGCTGTTCAGTTTGATGACTTTTCCAGGTATGCCTGTGTTCGTTCACGTGCTTCTTTGTTTTGATTTGTACCAATCATGGTATGCAACAATATGATTACTTTGCGTAAAGAAGCATGTTTAGACTTTAAAGTGAAAATGTAAGCAAGTTTGGTATCATTACAACAGCAGGCATGTTTCTTTGGCTCGAAAGCCTTTCTTTCTCCTTTCCTGTTTCTCTAAATAGGTTTTGTGGTTGATAAAGAACAACACAAAATTAAGCAATCAAAATTTTGTTTTCTTTTCTTACTCAGAGCCCGAGATGAATTCTCGCTCCTCACTGCTCCATTCTCTCCTTCCTTCGCCATTTTTCTTCCGAAAGAACAAAAATTGAACTAATGTGTAAGGAATGACAAACAAACACCAGTGGTATAGACCGAGCAAATACATCTACACTAGAGTTATTCATCACAGCTTTAATGTTGAAAGAAGGAAGAAAAAAAACACTTGATAAAGCATATTCGGGCATAGTAGAAAAAATAATATAAGCAGCGATTTGATGTATATGAAATAAAATATAAAAAAAATATAAAGATTGACTTTGCTACAAAGATTGTTATGGGCGATTGTTCTACTGTTAATTATTATTCCTTGATCCAACCATCCTAATATAATAAATGAACTAGACATATGATGACGAATTTAAAATCACAGTGCATATAATACAGATCAGCTTTTGCATCTTTTAGTGTGGGTTCTATAATGGCAGGGTTGAAGCCCCATCGGATAAACTTCGATGGTTCATGGTGCCCAGTGTCTCCAACTCTACGAATTGAAGGGCCTTATTATTGTAGGTCATGCTAGCTATTGTATAATAAACCACACAAGTTGATGCTTGATGATAAGCTTCAATCTGCACAAAGTGAAAGGATGGATAATATACGTTAGTAATACTACTAGTGTCATTTATTAATTTACTCATGTTGAAAAGTTGGGATCATAAAAGTCTGAATGTTAAAAAAAAGGGCATCATCCTAATATCGAGCCAGTGATCCAAAGCTATTATTAAATGGTTAAATTTCATAAACAATTAATTGATATAAAATTGGTCTAGTTTTTGGGCTTGCAAGCAAACAAAAGTGGCATGGAATTTGATTTGCAAAAAGAGAAAAAAAAAATAGAGATTTGAAAACCTTAAATTTGTCAAAAAAAAAAAGAAGAAGTTTTCTTTTTCCTGAAAATAGAGCGAAAAGTAGAGCCAATGGCCAGTTGTGTGTCGTGAAAGTGTATTTTTCTTAGTTCGTATGTACCTTATTCTCACTCGTCCGGAGCAGAGAATCTACAATATTCATCACATGAATCATTCCCTTACATACTCACTTGATGCTGGCATCGTCATAGTTGCCTTCCAGATTCTGATATTCTTGAGCAAGATTCTGAGCATCACCTTGTGATTAACGTAATTTTTGTTAAACAATCTTACATCACTACAAAATTATGAACCCATTATAGAAAATTAACAAATTGATACCAGACTCACTTGTAAACAATAAAAGATCTGTAGGATGATTAATGATACAGCAGCTGATTATGAATGAAGGTTTCAACACATAGTACTCTATAAGATCACCATTAGTATTGGGCGTCAAGTTTCTAAAAAAATTGTTAGACAAGTTGTGATGATCCCCCCCCTCCCCTTTTACCCCCATTCCCAACAAAAATCATACTAGTACAGTTGTGCTTGGATTTGAAGCTTCTTGATCCATCAATTGTTTTTTTTTTGAACTTGAACCCTAAACTTCAAGTGATCGACCATATGTTGTCCATCAGACAAAAGATTATTACTCTAAGTCTCAATTATTAGATTCTACTGTAGAAGACAGTAGCAAAGATATCTAGTGATTAATTTAATGCATGATTAGCCCCACCCAGACAAAAAAAAATGTCCAAATCTCTTTGGTAATTTAACAGGAGTACATGAGAATAATTTTTGTGCAGAGTCAAAATTCAACGCACATAATGCAAGCAGAAGCAGAAGAGAAGACTTGAAAGCGTTGAAGAAGTGCACATGCGATGCGATGCGATGCGAAGCGAGCATCTCTTTCCCTCAAATGGACATAAATTCACAAGAAGCTGTCTGCTACTTTGGTCTCGGACCAAGTGTAAGTTGTTGAGCAGACAAAGTTATTGCCTGCAGCCATTTTTTTCTTGGTGAATCATGCAGCCTAAGCCCCTGCCATGACTCTAATAAACTAGCAACGAAAAAGGGTACAATTCTTGAATTGCTAAGCCCCCCCCCCCTTGCTACCACATTTTTTTTTTTTCTACTGCACCGAGAAGAGAATAAGAAAAGAATAAAGAATGGCTGTGATAAAATTTCATGCAGAGAGAATCAAAGAAGCAGTAGTAAGTTAGTAATAATTTATGATTAAAAAATTGATGTGAATGATAGAAGTCAAAAAAGTGAGTTTGGGGGTTAATTCCGAGGGAAATTCTGCGTTCAAAGCGCTATGTCCGAGGTATTATTAGCAGAACATCACATGATGCGGTTGGTCCATGTTGGCCACTGCCACCACCTCTTTCCGCCTATGCCCCACCACCCGCCACCCCCTCAGCTCACTACCGTGTGTTTCCGGTTGATCATATATTAATTATTATTCTTTCTTCGGCTTCTATATATTTTTTTCTTTAAATTAGTTCCGTTTAAGGTATAATTATTCCCATGATTTGATTAATTAACAAACGTTAAGGAGTAAAATAAGTAATAGTAACGAATAACACACCTCCACAATTGCAGAAAGTATTTGTGAAAATAAATGAACAGATAATACTACTACTATTATAAAGTCATATATTCCCCCATCAAAATTGAATCGGCAGGGGTGGTCAAGGAGATTAGTGAGTCTTCTTTCCTGTTTAATTTTGGAAAATTTTATTTTAAGTGCATTTAAGTTTTATGGGAAGGTCTTCACCAAAAAGGAGGAGGGAAAAAAAAGGGTATTACGTGAAGGTTGTTCTAGCTATTTTGCACTATTAAGGAGGTAAGTGTAATTAATACAAACCACAGAAGATTTGAGGGAGGAGGTTTCTGGAATTACCTATTTCTTAATTTTTATCAGCAAAATGTTTTTAAATTTTTTCCATGGAAAATTAATTTTGTTCTTTAATTTGTTTATGTTGGAAAAGGAAAAAAAAAAAATAGTTGACAAATACAAAAGGTGGATTAATCAGCCGAGCCGCCGGAGCCGAGCAAAAGCCATCACAGTTAAATTTCGCGGTAAATAGTAGTAGAAAACGGTTACGGTGGCAGAAACGTATTTAAAGAACCTTAACAGGGATAAAGTGGTAAAAGGAGGAATAGAGAGTCAAAAACGATGACGGAAGCCCATAAACGGCGAGAACTGTCCGTTAGCCTGTAGCTGAGGGCCCTAATTTCTGCAGAAGAGACGGAATCTTTTTTTGTTTGTAGGATGGGTTCACAATGGGTCCCACGCTGGAGGAAAGGGACCCACTCCCCACGCCAGCCTCATTATTACCCCCTCTCGCCGGTTTCACATGGAAATGCGTCTCTATCTTTGCGCAGTATTATCGTGCTTGTACTTAATTGTATTTCAAAAAATAAAAATTCTTGTACTCAATGGGCGTGGAGTATTACAAACTTTTTTCTATATTTTGCAGGTAAGAACAACTTCTTGATATATTCTCGATTGCGATCTAAATCAACAGTGGAAGTTACAAATGGAATTCATAACTATAGTTTAGAAACTTCAAATCCAAAGATTTTTACAACTTTAAATCCAATTCTGAGTGCCTCAATCGTGTGAATTTTAACATTTAAAATGTGATGATTTAAACAAATAATAATATGATTACATCTGGTAAAGCACTGTTGGTAGGAGATTAATTAGAGTCGCTGTAAGTCGCTTAATGTGTTAGTGACATGTTCTGATTTTAGAATAGAGTGAACTTCTCTCTTTCAAAAAATTTTAAAAAAAATCATTTTAAAATAAGACTTTTAATTAAAAATAATAAGAAAGAAAAATGACAAAAATCATGATGTGATAACTAAAGATGCGTTTGATAAAATTAAAGTCTTAAAACTGAAGTCTAAAATCTGAAATATGAAGTCTGAATCTATTAAGTTATTAGATTGTTAAATATTAAATCTTATACATTTGAACGCATATCACATTCAGTGATAAGTGAATAGCTTATCAATTAATTTTTTGAGCAAGTTTTGCCTGAAAAATTCAGTGCTATTTAATTAATTCAGATGTTTAATTCTTGGTTATCAAATAGTCTGAATATATTAAGATCTGAATCCATTAAGTTTAAGTGCTGAATTGAATTATTAAATATGACCTAAGATAATTAACCATAATTGAGGGGGGAAAAGGCATTAAGTGAGAATAATTTAATTTACAAAAAGAGCCAAAGCGGGAAAGATGAACAAATGCACTCCAAGCTTGTACACAAGAATTGGAATCACAGGTTAACCTCTAGTGCTATGACAAAGTTACCAAACCATGCCTTAGTACTACAAACGGTCCAATGGACCATAAAGAAAAATCTTACATTAGATTTCTCGTAAATATGAAAATTTAGAAAAGATCTGGGGAAGTTTGTACTTTCACATTCCCATAATTTATAACTGAACCGTACACGTGGCGTGATGCTTTGGGTATATGTACTTTGAGAGGAGGTTGCGCTGACGAGGAAATGAGGTCAGTGTCGGGTGAGGGTGTGCAGTAGGGAAGAGTCATACTAGGAGATTTGATGGTCAAATCCTTCTTTTGGTCTCTACCACTTCTGCTCAAGGTCACGAAGGAACTCAGGACTCTATTCCTCTCTTTAAGTCCCTTTTTATCATAGTTATATTAAAACCTACCCGGACATCAACCCGGCAGAAGGGTCAGGTTGACGGATTAGTAATTCAATCGATGGGTTCTGATTGAACCGTTTGATGACACAATATAATAAAAAAAATATAATATAATTAAATAAATATATACATTATAATATAAGTACAGAAATTCTCAAATGTTAACAAGTCATAACCAATTCATAGTTCATTGTTCATACACACAAGTCACATTCATACATGTTTCTTAGTTCATAAATTCATATTGATATTAAACACAAATATAAATGTGGAAAAAAGAAATAAAACCATAATTCTCAAATCCCTTTTTCAATTTTTCTCATCTAATTGTCAAAAAAACGACAATACCTACGTTGGTGTGGTTGGTCAAATTAAAAAATTGGGTAAAAAGGTAATGGGATAATTTCAGAAACCTCTCGTGAGGTTTCTGACAATTTCACTGAGTTTCTCTGAGATTTAAAAAATTATGCATACCTCCTTTGATTTGATAGTTTTAGTAACAAAATCTTAAAATAATATTAACTTGATCAAATTTTTAAATGAATACCCAAAAATGCCCTTGTGTAATGAGTTTTAATTTACTTCCCTATAAAATTATATAATTATCTAATGTAATTATAAGGAAAAGGTGCCGAATTTTTTATATCCATACCTACTATTTGATAAACAACTATAATAATAATAATTTTATCACTATGATAGGATACTTTTGATGGTATTTTATTAAGGATTTAGATTTATAAGATAGAAAATAAAATTTTAAAATAATTGATTCAGAACTTATGAACTTTTTGAGTAATGAGATTATCATAATTTAGTAATGATTTTGGGCAATTTCTTTTTGATTTATTGTTAATTTTACTATCAAAAAATAGAGAACAAAGGTTAGCAAAAAAACATCGAATTACGTATAAAGTTAACTCATCAAAAAATCATTAGTTCGACATTTGGTTACAATAGAAATTAGAGATAATAGTGGTAATTTTACAATTTTATCGGTAAAAAATTAAAATAAAAAGGAATTAAGAAGAAAAAATAATGAAAAAATAATTTTAAAGTCATTCTAAGTATAAGCATACCAAACAAGGGAATTTCATTAAAATATTTAACGGTAGTATTGTCGTTCAGGGGAGGTTTTTGAAATTATTCCAAAAGTAATTTAAAAAATTTTTCAAAACTCTCCGAGTTTAAAAACCGCCAGGTTTAGCGGGTCACCGATTCGACCGTTAAGGTTAAACAGTTTAAAGCGAATCATCTGCAACTTCGATCCAATTACTAAATTGGCCTAATTTCATGACAAGTCCATTGGTTTGACCGGTTCAACTGCCTGATTAGGCCAAATATAATAACTAAGCTTTTCATATCCTCGTCACCCGAAGTATCAAATTCAGAATTCAATCTTGTAGCGAGAAAATTAGTACTCTCGTAAAAGATCAAATTCAAAATGAATTCAAACTCTGAACCTCACAGTGAGGAAACTGGTACTCTCATGAAAGGCAAAGAAGCTTGTGGGGGTTGCTTGATTTTCTAATGTGCATGCGCGAATCAAGTGTCACGTTGTGCCTTTGTTAGGATTTGAACAGCCAATTTACTAGCTAGCCAAGTAATTGAGATTCTACTTGTGTAGCATATCCTCTAAGATCAAAGGTTTATGCAATTGCAGAGTCCGATTTAATTTGTAATTTAGGATCACTATCAGCTCAACTTAATTTCGAACGTTTATTTCAAATTTTAAGTATAAAAAGATTTTTTTTATTGTTCTAATGGCAATAATTTACACTTTCCTATCTTATAGGGGAGGGGGAGCCAAACTTGACTTGTACGAGTGTTAGAACGTGAACCTCTGGACTTAACAAGAAGCACACTAGTGTGGTGTGAACCTCGACACTTTTGTACTCGCTAGATTTTTCGAAAACAAGAAACACAATACTTCATTATAATGCATTAAGTGGACTTTGAACCTAATTAATGCATTCCAAGAAATTCTCCATTAGATCAAAACTCGATGGTTACCTAGTTCTTGGTTGACTTGATCTGATTAATTCAAGTATATATTAATGACCCTTATCTTGGTCGACTTGAGCCATTAATCATTCTCTATAACTGCACTAACAATTATAGTTGCAGATAAACCAAATCCTATCCGCGAAGTGGAAAGAACATCGCTTGAAAATTGCTGTTTTTCATGTGCAGTATCACCTAGGTTTGGCACATACCATGTCATGTCGGATGAAGCAGTAATGTTCAAAATTGATAGAAAAGTGTCAACTAACTAAATTCTTTCCAGTCAAGGCAAACTCACTATGGAAGTGTGAGCAAGCTGGTAGCTAATAAGTCCGCTGATCATGTGAAATTGGGGCCATGAATCAAGACGATACGTTTTTCTTACTGGTACACTATAATAACGAACAAGAAGTTGGCAAAAATTGCATGTGAGGATTGACAATAGACAAAAAATAATGGTACGAATGATTTTCCTAATCTCATGTGACTGAGCAATCATGAGGATAAGGTTACTGTAACGAGTTTTGATTCCCTTCAAAAATCTCTGTTCATGGGACCATTCTCAATTATTCTGTTGAGAGGGAAGAGCCCGGCCTATGGTGCCTACACTTCTACATACGTTGTTAAAAACCTAGAACATAGGGAGGCTCAGTCTGGAATTCTGAAGTTAAGTCAGGAATGTTGAATAGAGAGGCCAACAAAAGAAAGGGAAAAAAAAAAATTCTCATCATAAGAAAATTTCGTATACTGGAAAAAATGAAATAAATATCATTAACTAATTAAAGAACTTTGTACGTCCCAATTTGTTATAGCACCGGATTGAATGAGAAGGAAACTGTTTTTAAGTCGCACTACTTTGAGGATTCGGCATGGCATAGTCGAGGTGTCGTGTCTCTACTCTTGCTAGGTATTCTTCACTTGGAAATGGACAAGCAGACAAAATGGGCTTCTAGCCCAGCCCAGGTTCCACTATTTATTACCGAAAAAGTCACCTTTTTGTATGGGGGGGAAAGAATGGAAAGATCAACAATAGTTCCTCGCTTATCAAAAGAAAAATCAACAGCAGTTTCCCACTTACCCAACTCGAATCATTGACCTATCAATTGCGAGTACGAGTGAAACGTCTCACCAATTATGTTGCGGCAATATCATATGATGATTTTTGTGGATGGAGATTATCCAATTTTCTTTCAATGTATGCGGCAAGATTTTGGTGCATTTTACCTAGGATTGAATTTGAACGTTGTCAGTCAAAAAAAAAATCATGTACAAGTATAAGTCGTGATGGTTTTTTTTTCGTTGAGGCTATGAACATATTATTGGACGAGATGTTCTCTGTATTGCAATTGGAGTTAAGAATCCACGAACTGGGCCATAATAGTACAGAGGTTTCTACTTGGATAGCCTTGGCCCGTTAATAGAGTCAGATTCCACATTCCAAGGAAGTTGCTGTATGGGCCTTTGTGGAGTCCGACATGATAAGTTCTGTTTGATCCTTCACTTAGCCCAGCTCCACCTCGGAACCTTGTCTTCTCTCAAATATGGGTACTTAATTCAGTACATACTGATTAAATTTGAATTAGCGTTTAAGATTTTATTCAAAGGTCAAAAAATCATTTTTGCATAGTATAATTCGTTGATTATAAATTTGAGTTTTACTTAATCTCATTGATCGATTTAAGAAGGTTTCGTAACGGGGGATCAAGCTAAGCACAATCATGTAATTATTGCAATTTAGAGTGATTTGAATTAGTTTGAAGAAAGAAGATGTTTATCCAGTTCTTTTGTCTATTTTCTTTTTTGCTAGAATTGACGTATTGAAAATTTCTGAAACTAACTTGAAGTCTTCTCCTCCCCACAATTAGCTGTTTACATTTTATTTGTAACATCATTGAGGGTTAGTACAATTGAAAATAAATTCCATAGGACCTTTCCCTTACCAGCCACTCAATTTCTTCTAAGATTGAGTGATGCCCTAGCAATCTTCTCAGGGGGATAATCTAAAATGAAAAATTTGTGGGGAGAATGATGGAAAAAGAAATAGCACACTTCAACTGACGGCTAGAATATTGTACTAGCTAGCTACAATATTGATTGTATGTATACCTCCATTAGCAGCTTCAAGAACTAACAAGGGCTCATATTTGCTATATATATATATATATATCATTTATGGATAGCATTCCTTATGATTGATACAACTTACAAAACAGAAAAGTGGACTTAGATTTTGTGTTCTTTCAGGTGGTGGAAATTGCCGTTAGGGTACCTATCTAGTATACTAGCTAGAGCACTAATATGTACCATTAGTGGTAATGCTTGACCTTTCCTTATTTAGTAAAGAGTACCATGTTGTATGCATTAAAATGCATTCAGGATGGCAGTTTCTTTACTATACAAGGAAAGATGCTATATCACTTAGGTCCCAGTTTCATGGGATGTCCTCGAAGAAGGGAGGACATATACCACTTACATAAATTTTCTCGATGATCAGTATTCCTATCCTACAGTTTCCTTGGCATAAACTGATTGGAAGCAGAAACTTTGTTGAACCTCCATTGCAAGTTCTTCCAGGCTCAGCTGACATTCAAGCCCTATCTGCAGTGAAATAATCACAAAGCAAAAGAAAAAAGAGGAGAAAAGTGAGGCAAAACCATTGAGTAACTTAGAACTAAAAAATGAATATGTTCATCCATGAACATATACAAGGTACTCCTACATTTCTCTTATTATATCCGTCCTGTAAATTTAAATGCTAAATGGGTTAAAGCCAATATGGATGAAATCGTTGTTGGCTTTATATCTAACTACCATACTGTATACTACGTACTATGTTATAGGTGTTATACTATCTGATTGATCATTAAGAGTATCAAGTATTCATTCCTATACATTTTCTTTTCCTATGAAAAAATGTTAGTTTTTGTTCGCTTAATTTTCTTCTTTGATATTGATTGTATAGGTGAAGTTTCTATTACATAGCTTGCCTGTTGCCTCAGCTCTCCGTCATTGTTTACGAAATAATGTCATACCTACTGAATCAGCAAGCAATACATGTGATAAATCCTTACTAAATAAGGAAAGGTGATTGACCATATATATTTTAGAGATTATTTTCCCTTCCACCGTATATCTTCTTGCAATCAATTTCTGCATAGCTAGCACTGCTCTTGATATTGGATGATCAGAGTAGCTATATATATATAGCACATATACCTTGATGACAAAAGAGTAAAGAACAGTATCTTCCATGCTACTGATATTCAAATGGAGAATTTCAAAGGAGAATTTCTCCAACACACTGATGATCCTTGACAATTGACCAGGAATTCGCTTAGAAACGGTTCTCAAGATAACGTTTGATCCTGATATCTTTGCTTCCACATCAGCCACCGGAGAGTTGCAGCATGTTCCGACTTCCTTAAACTTATCATGCCCTCCAAGTGAACTTTCAGAGTTAGGACTTAGCTGTAATAGGACTGGCCTCGGGCTAGGACCAGGAGGTCCAGGACTAGGGCTCAGACTCATCCTTCGCTTTTTTGCCTCTAGGGATTGTAGAACTTGGTGCAACTCCTTTATGAATTCAATTACACCCCCTATTATTGATGCTTGATCTCCCTTCAATATCACATAACAAAAACATTTCAATATGTTAAGGCATCCCAAAATTTCAGTTAATAAGTTGACCAATACCTATGGATTAGATTAATGAATTATGCCGCTCTCCAGTAGCTTAAATAAGGTGGTAATTATTTGAACAATCATTCGAACCAAAATCGATTGGCATAATTTCACTGCGAAACCTTTCCAAATCAAAAACCCTTAAACAAAAAGGGATGGGGAATAAAGAGGTAGGAATAGTTTACCCGCTTGATGTAGAAACAAGGTGTCAAGGAACGTAAAACCTTGAGATGTTCATTCATTTGTCTTCTCCTGTTCCTCTCCACAGCTATGTGAGACATGACTAGCGATGCTGGAGTTCTTGGCAGCTGAGAAACAAAGCTAGCTCAGGTAAATTATTTTGCGTTCTTGTTATTCCTTTGTACCAAATTGGTAGTAGTTTCTTTCTTTCCCCCTATATATATAGGCAAAAATACATGTCAAAGAATCATATCAACCTAGTGAATAGAGAAAGAGGGGACGGGAGGATATCTCTACTAGGTCTAAAGTTGATGTAGTAGTATATAATAAATGCAAAATGTTGCAGTCTCGTGAGGTTAATTAGTTTTACTCCCCTTGTCATTCTCTCTCTTGCAGTGTATGTGAATATTTACATCTCACGTTTATTATCTACGCAACAATTACGCCTTCCCCCTCGTGAGATAAAATACAGCAGTAGGGGTTAATACTTAGGTAGTAGCTCTACCACTACTTCTCATCCTTTGTGACATTGTCATGCATATTTCCTGCTCCTCCGCTTCCCTTCATGCGTGCCACGCTCCATCCTTCATCTCTTCCGACTCACCATCCATCCGTCTTTCTGATATTTTGTCCAAGGCCAAGTTGGAAGCCGGATGCCTTCTCTAAGTCCCTGATCAGATGAAGTATCAGATTTTTCCTACAAGAACATTATTCATCTGATCCATCTGCTAAATAGATAACTCCAAGTTAGTTAATGTTCATATATAGGTGTACTGGTCATACATTTGCCATACTTTTTACTGGGTTTTAACCGACACGGAACTGTATTTTATCCTTTCATCCAGACGAACGTGAGATGAACTAACATAAATTTGAAGCTGAAGCAAGGTTTTGGTATATAATTGCTTACAAGGCAAACCAGCTAGTCAATTAGTACAGAAAAGTCTTGGGAAGAAAAGATTGTATATGCCTGCCTGCGTAATATTTTAGTGTTAACAAAATACATTTCGAGTTGAAATAAATTGTAGCGTTAATACAGTAGAATCTTTAATTTAGCAAGTCCCATTGTAGTGAGGTTTGCCAACCTCTTGTTTCTTATGCTGACCAAAACCAAATTTTGCCAAATGAAGAAAAAGGGTTTGTCTAATGTCCACTGTCTTCACCTTTTCGCCATTCGCTCAGATTAAATTTTACTGCAGTAGCCTTGTTTCTTTGTAACTGTCTAGCTGGGTAGCCTGGTTCAAAGGTTACAAAGCTGGGTGCTGCAATGCAATGTTGTTTGTTTACTGCATTGTAGAGTGTGTTGGAGGAAACCCTTGCGTTATTGTGTAATAATAATACGTTCATCAAGATTTGAATAGTGTGAACTGGAGAGCCGCAGGCCCAGTGTCCCACCAATAATTCTGTCACTGAATTCTCTGCTGCTAGCCTATGGGCCCTATGGAGGACTTTTGGCGGCTGAAGCCTGAGGATGGGGGATTTTGTGGATGACAAGTTGTCTTCTGGAGGACCCCAATGGGTAAATTGAATTCTTTCCTTTGCATGGCATTGTCCACATAGACTTGTAATTTTCAAACTACTGCTCATCACTACTACCATGTATGAGCACTACAAGCAATTTTTCTCATCTTACCTTGCCATAGTCTCATCATTTGCGTCTATTGTTTTAGGGGACTCGCAAAAGCATGGACAATGGTGATCATTGTTAAGAGGGTTGGCATCTTGGCTCGGATATTGCATGAACATGTATTCTTTTGGAAATTGTTGCATTAATAAGTTAAAGACATGGAAAAAATTGCCAATATGTAACCGAGCTTACTGCATCTTTTTTCTTTTTTCTTTTTTAATTAGTGCCAGCGTAAGAGTAGTAGTTGCTCACAACTCTTGTAATATTTTTTGACCGCATCAAACTATGTAGTTTAGACTTCTTTGAATTCCAAAGCTGTACTAAACTACTACTGACATTTGCCCATAATGATCTTAAGAATAGGATGTTATAACAGGTGCAGTTAGGTAGAATCAAGGTAAGAATGCGAGGAACACAGGAACTGATACATATCTAAACTCGGCTAGCAAGCCTTATATCAATCTGGTTCAGTTGAGTAGTCGAGGCTATTATCCTCGGTCAATGACTCAATGTCTATGTTAGTCGAGGCTATCATCTTCTTCTGATCTTCTGATTGATAGGATCAGAAGAAGAAGAATGCTCAATCAGAACTCTTGCTTTATTCTTATCAAATAAAGTGGCAAGTTCATGACCTTTTCAGGGCAATTTTCATATGACATCGATGTTTATTTTGAGCTATGTAGATCTTTACACATGAAACTTCTGTCTTGACTGTCTTCAAGTGGTATTGCTAATTGATTGCTTCCGCACTTAAACTTCGCTTGTAGACTGAGAGCCTGCGTTTCAAAAGAGTTGGCAACAAGAGAAAAGATCATCTAGTCAAAGAAAATTTCTTCAAGTAGCAAAGCTCGAGCAACAAATGTATAAAGATATCTGCAAGAGAAAACATCTACCACTGGCAAAATGGATTTTATGTATTGAAGTACTACTAGCTCTGGCCAGGAAGAAGGTACTCAACAAAGTAGAAGCCAATGAGCCATATACTTTAAAGGTGAAATATCATGTCTGGCTGATATTAAACCCAAAAAGAAAAAAGGGAATCCGAACCTTTAAGAGTTTTCCCAAAGTTCTGCAGTTGCGACATAAAACCGGGATTAGGTGATGCCACTGGCCTTTTATTTCTCACATGTTCCAATGCTTGAGATAGGCTCATACCATGCTTTTTCATTAGATAAGCAACAACCACTGTGACGCTGCAAGGTTAACATCTAACCTGAGTTTGCTCCAATTCATCATGTTCTATGTTGTAGAACACAAAAGACAACCTCAACTAATTTGAGACCAAGACATTAAATGATTCGAGGCATCAAAAAAAGCTCATAATACAAGATGTAAAATCACTTAAAATTAGAACATAGGACTATTAAAAATGTGAAGCAGTCTGGTTACCATTTTTGGTTAACTAATCTAATCATCGAGCTATCTTTTCCTTCTAAATGTTCATAAGTCCAACCAAAGCATGACTGAAGTACTATAAGTAGTCAAATATTTCCCTTTCTATTACTCAGATCTAAATTACAGAATAAGTTACTTCTCAAATGCTATATTGCTATCTGGCATGTTGTAGAAAACATAATCCAAAAATGACCTCTTCCAAACCACCAGAAGGTGCAAAGTCCAATTTGTGGTGGCTGTTTGACAAATACATCTGCAAGACCTTTAAGTATTTAGTCCCAAAGCAGAAATATTACCTCCTGGATCTTCCCACAAAGCAATGTACCAAAACACCACCTCCCTTTCTCTTAGCTCCGTCAATGAATTCAAAGCAGTCATCAAAATATTGTGAGATATTTATGTCTTCCCTGTCTGGTACTGTCTCAATTCAAATATAACAGAAAAGGATCAATAACATCTTACTTAGTAGAATGGACAATAAAATTTGTAGTGATCTCATTAATACAATAATAAGAAGTCTTTATTTGGGTACAGATGATATGAGTTGCATGGGAGAATCAACAGCTTTAAGCAAAGCATAGAGTTGACATACGGCACTTGTATAAGACAAACGTTCTGCCCTCTTAATTATATCAACTCCAGAACTCCCCCATTCCACCCGAAGGAAGAGGGGGGGAGGGGGAAATAGAGGGAAGGATAATGACGATAAAAGGAAAAAATAAGCAACTTGTTAAGCTATGAATAACAGAAGAATTATTCTCATTCAAAAACTAAAAACTCAGTTCATACCAGGATTAAAGATCATCTGAGCTTAAAATTAAAAGAAATATGATACTCTGAAGAATCTTACTACTAACTATTTTGTAGACAAAGTCATTCGGATGAGCAGGGGGCAGAGAATTTGCGACTGTCAGAATATGGGTTATGTTTAAGCTTTTCAATGCAGTCTTATTACTGGCAGCTCCAAGAGAACCCAAGTAGAGACCCTGATAAGTATCAGAACTTTAACGTGAATATAGGATATCCATTTGAAGTATACAATTACCAGGTTGCAACTAATCACAACAGAAAAACTAAACAAAGTCCAGCTCAAGTTACCTCTTCAATTTTGCTCGGAATATTGTCCTCTCTGACGCATTTTGTAGTATACATTGCTCGCCATAATGCTGCAATGCGTTCTTTATACATTTCATCGAATCGATCCATTTTCAGAACACGAATTGGTTGATATTTCTTTATCTTTTTCTTCCAATAAAGTACTGAACTTTCCAAGTTCTGAGAATTTCTCCAAAACAAAATTGAATACGATGTGTAATCAGTATATATCAGTTTCCTGCTGCAGAAGACACGCAAACTGTTGATGCATCTCAAAACAAGTTAAATGAACAAATTCGAAAGAAGAAAAAATACAAAATAAAAGATGAGTATCCTAATCCATGAAACAATAACCTACACATAGAGCTCCATTCCAGCTGTTTCACCCAACTTTAAAGGTTTTCCATTTGCTACTGCTAAGTTATTCTTGACACTCGAAAAGATGCAAATTTTCTTAGATCATTGGCATTTACTTAGTCAAGAAACCAACTTCTATTGTGCTTATTTTCTGAAACCATCCCATCACCAACAAAAAAAAAAAAGAAAACACACACACACACACGCACACGCACACGCACCTTCCTACCTAATGAGGAAGTAACATATTCGACCAACCGGGGCATGTAAGATTTCACCGTGTGTTAGTAATACACTATCAAACATGAGGAATTTCGGCTCTGCAGTTCCTTTTCAGTTAATTGTACCAGCAATAAAAAATTGAAGATAAAAATCGCATCTTTTTATTCCTATCAATTTTGATAATCGACCAGGAGTCGAAACTGATGCCAAATCAGATCAAAGGGGTCAAAATATTATCTCGGCTATTGCAAAATCCAAAAGCAAGAACAAAAGAATACCTCAAAATTCCATATATTTACACCTACAGGTTACTAATTGGTTGGCAATCAAAACGAGGGAAAAAGGAAAAAGACAACCAAATCATCCAATACTTCAGAAAGCCAAGATGTACATTACCACATGAATAATACGAATTCTTGATAATCTGAAGAAAAAACTCACAGTTAGGTATGATGCGAGGGGAATCTGCTTTGGTAGTTGAATTGCAATGTATAGATGAAAGTGGAGAAACCTCTTGAACCAATCGCTTTGTGGTAAGGAAGAAATGGTTAAGAAAGAATTTTGATTGAGTGGGTTTTGTAGTCGATTTCTTTAGAGTCCACCACTAGTTTTGCTCTGTCAGCTATTAGTGATCTGGCCTACTGCCTATTGGCATATTCTCTGTTTTTATCTTTCTGTTATTTTCTCTCATTTTGAGTTGGCAATTTCACGTTGAAAACATTTCACTTTCTTATTTTTAATCCCAAATTGTTTTACAGAGGTGAAATTGGCAATTAATTCCCCACTATTTTAAAGTTGTTTATTGGTTACAAGATGTCTTTGTACATGCCTTAAAGGAAACAAAATGAAGATCAACTGTTAATAAAATTTGTGAAACACCTCATGTCTACCTTCAAGTACCCTCTGATAGCAGAGGCATCTGATCCCTAGCTTTCTGGCTTGGAATTGCAGAAAAGCATACAAAATCTACTCAGCAAAGGCTAAGGCCTTATCCCTTTCATAACTCACAGTTTTTTGTATGAGTGTTTCGATAAATGGACTCTGCGAAGACACTTCAAAAGCCGGCAACTTTTGAAGTGCTCCGCAGCACTTAACTACTAAACCCCCCAAACCCCCCCAGGCCTTATCCACTTCCCATTTTTCTTTAGCATTGTAGGCCCACTAGACAGCGGATGACTATTGACCAACTCAGTCAGTCGCGGCGCCCCTACGCAGCACGTTAGAATTTAGAAATAGCGACGCCAATACGAATGAAGGCCCCTCTTTCTGTCTCCCTCCTCCTCAGTATTCGACTATTTTCTTCAATGGCTTCCAATGCCCGATTGCTCTTTCCCCTTGTTCTGATTTGCTTCTGCACTGTTACCATAGCCAAAGAAGGACCCTTTTTGCCAAATTCTGTAATTCTTCCGGTGACAAAAGATATTGCAACACATCAGTACGTGACACAAATATACATTGGTGATCAACCCCTCGCTCCAACCAAACTTGTGATAGATATTACTGGTTCATCTTCTTGGATTGATTCTGCCCATCTGCTATCTTCATCTGGGCATCCCAGGCCCTTTGGTTGTTTTTCATTGCAGTGCTCATTGGCAGAGGCTAATAGCTGCACCAGGCCCAGCAGGACTAGTCGCAATACTTGTACTCTTGAAGCAGAAAATCCCATCACAAATATGGTCACCAGAGGAGAGTTAACAGAAGATATCATAGCTGTGCAAGTCACTGATGGGATAAAGACAGGATTAGCTTCTGTTCCTCATTTTCTGTTTTCATATGTGCCTGCATTATTACTGCGGGGATTGGGTGATGGTGTCAAAGGTGTGTTAGGCCTCGGAAACACTAGAATTTCACTACCATCACAAGTTGCTGATGCATTTAGCTTCCAGAGGACATTTTCTTTGTGTCTGTCATCATCAAATGGGGCTCTGATCGCCGGCGAAATTCCTTATGTTTTACCTCATAATAATGACGTTGCAAAGTCATTAATGTACACACCCCTTGTCTTTAGAGAAGGTAGCAAGGTGCAAGGTTACTACATTAATGTGAAATCCATCAAAATCAACGGCAAGAAGTTGTCGATTAATGAATCGCTGTTATCGGTAAATCAAGAAGGTGTTGGAGGGACCAAAATCAGCACAACAGTTCCCTCTACCACCATGGTCAGCACATTGTATAATACATTTATTAAGGCCTATATCAAGGCAGCAATTGGTATGAACATGACCATGGCGCCTCCTGTGGCACCATTTGGGATCTGCTTCAGATCAGAAGGGTTGGAGGCCAATAGGGATGCATCTAATGTGCCAATTATTGATCTTGTGCTGCAAAGTGAGATGGTTAAGTGGAGAATTGAGGGGAGGAATTCGTTGGTGCAGGTTAATGATAAAGTTATGTGCTTGGGGTTCTTGGATGGAGGATCGAGCTCAAAGGATTCTGTCGTACTAGGAGGTTATCAATTGGAGGACAATTTGCTGGAGTTCAAACTTGGAACTAAAATGCTAGGATTTTCTGCTTTGGCGATGGGACATACAACTTGCTCTAATTTAAGGTCAAGTTATATCCCTAGGGAAGCATTTTGATTCTTGGTTTTGTTGAAAAGTTCTAGATGTGACTTAGGAGACAGATGACCCTTGTACATGTTAGGGTCCAACTCATTGGAAGTAGCTGTTTAGGATTTTAGCTGAATCAAAATATAACATCCCTTACTGAGAGCTTGTAGAATTACTTGTGAAACTTTCTGTGTAACTTAAAAAGTTTTCTTTGATGCATCGTGATTAATTCATACTGAGCATTAGTCTCTAATATCTCGGTCCTCCTGTGCTTACATTTTGTGGTTTCTGACCAATCGCGATTAATATCATCATTGTTTTGCAATGCGTTTAGTTCAGAATATCAATTGATCACTATGCAATCTGGACTAGCCATTTGCTCAAACGTTGTAGTAGGCTCCAAAGAACCAGTCGGTGGCTGCATACTCTAATACGTCACCAGAAAATCCTATTCAGGAATCCGATATTCCTGCATGCAAATATTCACCTGTCAGTTTAACATGAGCTGATCATATGATTCAATGGAACTGACCTGCAACGGCAGCATCTCTAATACTGGAACGTCTGAAGACCCATAGGATCAGAAACCATACTCCTTTTCATATTCTCTCAAATCAGCCAAAGAACTCCACTGGTGCCAATAAAACTCACACTAGATCTTGGTGGCGAATCCTTAATGGGTCGGTTGCGAGAAAGGCTACACCAGCTCAACATATCAGCGTGTCCATTGCCGTTCATCTCTCTGTTCATTTATCAATACCCCTTTTGGATGCGGCACATGCCATGATGGTCCAAAACCAGCCTGCAACAACCATGCATGTTAAGTCTCACAAGAAAACACCATAGTTCATATTCAAACCATTGGTGAGCTTGCCAAAGATGTCATCTCCCTTCGTTCTACTCATGGATCAAATCCTGGCCCTGTTGTTTCAGTTCCATACAGAGTCTTGGAAAGGTCAATTTACGGTGCTGTTACTAATGTTTTCATTGATTCAGTAGCAAAAGTCCCTAGAGTGAAAGCTGTGGCACCATTTAAGGCACGTTATAGTGCAAAAAGCCTTGGTTCTATACGTGTTGGTCCTGGTGTTCCATCAATTGAATTTGTTTTGCAAAGCAGGAGTGTTTTTTGGAACTTTTTTGGAGCAAATTCAATAGTGCCTGTTGGAAATGAAGTTTGTGTTTCGGATTTGTAAATGGAGGCGTAAATTCTCCTGCAGAATCTATTACAATAGGAGGATATCAGCTTGAGAATGCGCTTTTGCAATTTGATCTAGCAAGATCAAGGTTGGGGTTCCTGTCTACAACCTTGGGCCGCCAAACTACTTGTCCCAACTTCTACTTTACTTCTAAAGGTTGAAAAATTGGTAGTAGAGATGAAAAGTCTTCCAACAAACAAGTTAGGGAGTGATTTCTTAGCGAGTGAATTCCTTCTAATATCTCAGTTGCTAATAAATTCCACTTGTAACTCCTGCTTTTGAATAAAAGATATTTGTTGGAACTGGAATTTGACTACATTTTCTAACAAAGTTAAAATCTTCGTTTAAACTTAATCTATTACATGAGAAATGTGAAACAGGATACAACTCCTTCAGTTTCAGCTGCCAGAGCCAAATATTTAAGTATAAAAGCATGATAACTACTTGGAACTTGGAGCTGAGTACTGTATGTTGAATGTTTCAACTTCTGATCTGTCATGTGCCCCAGTCTTTGCTCAATATGAAACCAGATATGCAGATTTGGACCAACTAGCACCTTTCACTATTCTTGCCAATGTACAATATCTTCTAGTCTGTGCTGTATTACACTACATTCATATGCTTTTAATATGAAATCCGATAGCAGATTTGGACCAACTAGAATTTTTTGACTAATTTTTTTTCCAATGTACAACATCCCTGTGGTCTGTATTGTCTTACGCTACATTCATGTCCTTCTATAAAGTTGACAAGCTGTAGTTTGATCGTTGACTTACATGATAAGTCAACCATCCAATTTGATAAGAAAGGGACTTACCAGAATTAGCAATGCCTAACAGTACCCTCCAGAGAAGATTTAGAAGAAATCAACTACACGTATAACAAGTCTCCAGCTTATGCATCCAAACTGTTCAAGTCATAATTTCCATGGCTTCCAATCTTTGCAATATCTTTCAGTTTTTACTCTACTCTCTTTTCCTTTTCATCTCTATCTCCACAGCCCAAACTTCCTTTAGTCCCAAGGCACTTGTGCTCCCAGTAACAAAAGACTTGTCATCCTCCCAATACCTTACCCAAATTAGCCAGCGAACTCCTTTTGTTCCTGTAAAACTAAGCATTCATCTTGGTGGCCAGACCTTATGGGTAGACTGTGAACAAGGCTTCACGAGCTCAACTTATCGGTCAGCAATTTGCGGTTCACCTCAATGCACAATTGCCAAGCCTAATACCTGTTATAACTGCACCTCCTCCCCAACACCAAGGCCAGGGTGCAACAAGAATGCATGTTTGAATACACCTGAAAATCCTTTCATTAACACTTTATATGATGGTGGTGAAATTGCTGAGGACGTGGTATCAATCCAATCAACTGATGGATTCAATCCAGGACAATTTGTTAAGGTACCGCAGTTCATTTTCACCTGTGTTCCAACTTTTCTCACTGAAGGTCTTGCTAGTGGAGTTAAAGGCACAGCAGGTTTGGGAAGAAATGACATAGCACTCCCTTCTCAGTTTGCTCGGGTTTTTGGCTTCGCAAGAAAATTTGCAATATGTTTGAGTGCTTCCACGAGTTCTAAAGGTGCTGTATTTTTTGGTGATGGCCCTTATATCATGCTTCCTAATATTGATATCTCCAAGTCTCTTACCTATACTCCATTGTTTATTAATCCATTTGGAACTGGATACGTCCCCTACTTAAATGAGTCATCCTCTGAGTACTTCATTGGGGTGAAAGCTATCAATATCAATGGTAAAGCAGTGCCAGTCAATAGAAAATTGTTGGCCATTGACAAGAGAGGCAATGGTGGAACTAAAATCAGCACTGGCAGAGCTTATACAGTTATGGAAACTTCAATATATAATGCAGTTTCCAAGGCTTTTGCTGAAGAGCTTTCTAATGTCACTAGGGTGGCATCAGTTGCTCCTTTTGGAACATGTTTCAGCTCTAATAGTATTGGCAGCACACGCGCTGGACCAGCAGTTCCTCCCATTGATCTTGTCTTGCAAAGCAACAATGTGTTTTGGAGAATTTTTGGTGCAAATTCAATGGTGCAGGTGAACAAGGATGTTATTTGTCTGGCTTTTGTTGATGGAGGTGTTAGACCTACCACCTCAATTGTCATTGGAGGATATCAGATTGAGGAGAATTTACTGCAATTTGATATTGCCAATTCAAGGCTGGGATTCAGTTCTTCACTTCTGTTTCGCCAAACAACATGTGCCAACTTCAACTTCACATCTCGAGCTTAAAGAGCTTCGATTCATTTTCCAATTTCCAATCCATAGGCAATAGACAACTATTTTCTGTAATAGTTTCCTGGAATGAATAAGCAGACCAGCTGCTGCCGCGTGAAAATTTGTGGTGTGGGGGTTTGTGTAATAGTTTGCTGGAATGAACAAGCAGCCCAACTGATGCCGCGTGAAAAATTGCATTTATGATGATTACTTGTCACATCTACGGATTCAAGATATTCTTCACTATTTAGCATTAAAGCAAACTGTTTTAGTACATTTTATGAAGACTAACGAAACTTGAGCCTGCGATATCGAGGCAGTAACTAAGGATGGCCTTTGTGGATAATTTCAAAGTCAAAATATCTCTTAGTTGTCAATCAACTGTTTTAAGTCAATGGTATTGCTTGTTAGCTTTGGTCAGACAATTTGAATCGACCATATCATTTCTTTTCTTTTTTTTTTATAGCATTCCAGCTCATTATTCTCCAGCAATCTCCATAATAATCACCAAAGATTGTAGAAAAGCACCTAGCTGATAATTATGCATCTTTCTAAGTTCTTCCTGCTTCTGCTGGCCTTCATAGCATATGAAGTCTCTGCAGCTCGACCTCACAAAACGCTTGTTGCATCCATCGCTAAAGACACCAAAACTTCCCTTTACAGCATTAGACTTAACATCAATGAGCACTACGTCATTGACCTCAGTTCTCCTTTTCTGTGGTATAACTGCCCACTGCAACACCCTCTTGTGATCTGCAGATCACCTCAGTGCTTGCAAGCCCAGTCTTACCCTCCACCCTCTTGTATCCTAGAATCTAAACAACAACTCCCGCAGGTACCATGTACTTGTCTGGTCACACCTGTAAATCCTGTCACCAAATTGTGTGCCTCGGCCCAGTTGACATACAAAAATTTCGCTATCTCCTCAATAAACGGTAGTACTCCTACTGGTAGCATAACATTCAGTAATACTTATGTATCTTGTGCACCTGACTCCCTCTTGAAGTCCCTGCCTAAAGGAGCTATTGGCTTGGCTGGCATTTCCACGGCACCTTTGGCTCTAGTGTCTCAATTTACTCCTTCATTTCTTGGACTAAGCAAGAAGTTCGCAATCTGTTTGCCTGACACAGATGCAGCCCCTGGCCTGGTCTTCTTTGGGGATGGCCCGTATAATCTGCTGCCTCCAACAAATTTTGATGTAGCAAGCATTCTCACTTACACTCCATTGCAAAAGATTCCAAAATCACCAGATTATTACATTGACATTAAGGCTATTTCAATAGGTGGAAAGGCGATTCCTGTTCCAAGAAAGTCGCTAGCAGCTGATAAATTAGGCCACAGCGGGGTGAAGCTCAGCACAGTTGTCCCTTACACCACACTGAGAGCTGATGTTTACAAGGCATTTGTCAACAGTTTTATAGAGTCCACTCAGGGCCTTCCTCAGCTAAATGCAGTGAAGCCATTCAGATTATGTTTCAACTCTACTGCAATTGGCTTTAGTCGGGTTGGTTTGCATGTGCCTCCGATTGACTTGGAGTTGGCAAATGGCAAGAATTGGACAATATTTGGCGCAAACTCTATGAAGCAAGTCAGTGAAGAGATAGCCTGTCTGGCATTTGTCAATGGTGGGAAGACAGCTGAACAGGCAGTTCTGATTGGATCATTCCAGATGGAGAATAACTTTTTACTGTTTGATCTAGCAAAGTCAACGCTGGGCTTCAGTTCTTCCCTGTTCTTTATTAGGACCACATGTGGTAACTTTAATTTTACAAATGTACCATGATCTCAAAATATCTTCTGAAGATCAACCGAAAAATAAATCAAATTGCCTCAGGTGTCAGGATCCAACGAAATAAGATTGCTTTTATTTAGGGAAACTAAGATGAAGCATTTATTCCCAATTGAATTATCATTAATTGCATTACCAATGCATCATTTGGCAATCAGGATTCATCTGGTCAGGCATCATTGTTGGAATCACTAACAAGTTATTTTCAAGTGGAAGGTTGGATTCTCAACAATTCCTTGCCTCACTGTTGCCTTGCTGTTATTTTCATCTTATCATGGTTAGGCGTAAAAGACTACTATTTTTCGAACTTGGACATTAAAAGATTTGGCGCCTGTTTAGCTTGACGAATAGATGATAACTGTCATCAATGAATCGCATATTTTTGAAAGATTAACCAAATTTATGCATGGGAAATGATGGTCATCAGGCCCCTTGATCAGGCTTTCTATGGCCTGCAAGCATGGTGGTTCTGTTTATTGTACCTAGAATGGTAATCAAAGTTTATATTGCATGAAGCTAGGCACACTCCAACGAGAAAATGCTGTCTTATATAGCCTTTATTACCTGTTCATGAGCTAATATATCTATTGTTTGGACAATTCTTATTGCTGTTCCTGAATCACAATCTACGGCTATCACAGATGAGTTTCCGTTTACCAAGTGATCTTACAGAATTTGTTGACCAAATAGGCTACCGTATTATACAACAATATTTGTATGACAGCTGAAAACATACACTAGTCCACAATCTGCATAGTTCCAACTTCCAAGTACAGGTTAATGTAAACCAGAAGCGAAGAAATGATCACATATATGATTCAACCAAAAGTTGAAACAGTTAGGTAGAAAATAGCTCATATCCCGTTTATTTACAGGCCATTTAAGAAGCATGAATTATTTCTTTTCTCAAGCCAAAGGAACGCAAAGATTGTGCTGAAGGATATACACTAGACCTCTCGAGTGTCTGTCCGCCAATTAAGATCTCAGACAATGCGAAGACCAAAAAAATCTCCAATATTACATCGTCAGGCAGAAACTGCATATATATACCAGAGGAACATAATGATTAAGGACAAAAAAATAAAATAAAATAAAATTCTTTGCCATAATCTTGTATTCTGAGTTTCACCCCACTGAGAATCTGCATAAGGTTGATCTGTCATGAAATCCTTGCCTGAGGATCCACCGACTCTTGATGTTTCAATTGATGCGCTGGTCAGCAACCAATTAAAGAATGATCAAGAAATGGGGACTGATGCAAAACCAATCAGTGGAGAACCTCTGCAAGAAAATCAGTCTTTTCGTGGCTTCCCACGTGCAATGTGCCCAGGTCTCCGGAAGGTAACAGATCGCCTGAACTTACTTTCTTGTTTTAGTACCAGAGCAATACTAATGTTTTTGTTAGTGTAGCTGTCACTTAGTTTTACCTAATCAGGTTGACAAGCCTTTCCAAAATGCAGGTTTTGGCTGAAGCAGTAGGGACTTTCATATTGGTTTTCTGTATATGTGGAATCATTGCGAGCATGGAGTTAATGAAAGGTCAGATAGGACTAATGGAATATGCAACAACAGCAGCTTTAACGGTGGTGGTTTTAGTTTATGCTATTGGTACCATCTCTGGAGCTCATGTTAACCCTGCAATCACAATTGCTTTTGCAACTGTTGGTCCATTTCCCTGGTCCACGGTACACACTCCATTCCAACTACCAACATCAAAATGGTCTTTCCATACAGTAATTGATGCATTCTCCAAATTGTTGTCAAGGTTCCACTTTATTTATCAGCACAGCTTGGAGGTGCTGTCCTGGCAACCTATGCAGGAAAGTTTGTCTATGGCTTACAAACAGATTTGGTGTTGACAAAACCGTTCCATGGACGCAGTGCTGCAGCCTTTTCTGTTGAGTTCATTGCAACATCAATGGTTGTATTCTTAGCTGCAGCTTTGGCAAATGCACCAGAATCTGTAAGATAATGAGCTGCTCTTTTTCATCCCTTCATTTTTATTTGACTCCTTTTTGCCTTCTGGGAGGGGAAAGAGGCCAAGTACAGGTACCTAGCTGAACTCCAGAGAAATTCACAACCTCCTAAATTCCAACCACAAAACTACTATTATCACATCTTTAGTTGCAACATGCAATCCATATGACAATGTTTCTTGAAAATGACCTAAAAATTAAACAAAACCAATAAGATGAATCTTACAAATGCTTGTGATATGGGAATTGTACAGGTACAGAACTTGTCTGGATTTGTGGTTGGAGGAGCTATTGGGCTTGGAGTGCTCATCACAGGGTAATACCAGTTTCAACTGCATCTTGCAAACACTTTGTTCCATATATTTAACACACAATAAAATCTAATCACCATTCATTTTCTTCTTAAACATTTTTTATATGCATTTTGCAGGCCTATCTCAGGAGCATCAATGAATCCAGCAAGATCACTGGGACCAGCAATTGTTTCAGGGGACTTTACTTTCCTGTGGATCTATCTTGCTGCCCCAACTCTAGGAGCCATTTTTGGTGCCATCTTGTATCGCCTCATCCGTCTTCAAGGCTGGCCTTGCCAACCAAGTCCCTCAAAAAATTGAAATGCTCCTCTGCTTTAAAGTTGCATCTAATGCATGATTATTATACACTGAAACAAAAAATGATGACTATATACTGTTAGCCACAAAGCTTGATGGTACCCAAAATTGACTTTCTTGAAAACATCTGGTTGCTGCATTCTCCTATATTATTTATAAGTAACGAGGGAGATTTCTGAATCGAGATGTAAGCATGTAATCCAGTGGGCCAATGTACAATACATTATTGTTCAAATCCAGCATCATGGTTAATTCTGAACTCTGATTGGCTCATTTTTCATATTTCTCAATGCTTCAGACTCTCTCTCATTTCCGAAATCTAATAGGTCACCAAATTTAATATTGGATTATTAAGATTACTAAGCAAACAAAAAAAAAAAAAGCCCATTAAATGGATGCTTTTGATGTGAAAATTTAAGTAGCATAAATTCGGATGTAGTGAGATCTTACCTATTTCTAAATCATTTGTCTGATACAATTTTTTTTTTTCTGACATTTTCTTACGAAAGTAAGAATTTTTGGCAAATAAACCTAACTCCCCACAGTAACTCCAAAAGCCGGTAACTTGTGGAGTCCTGTGAGGGACTTATAAACCTAAACCCCAACCCCCCCCATTCCCGATGTGGGATAGAAAACCCCACAGGGGTGCCCTGCTGCTAAGAGATAAAGACCCCTCAAGCCCCCTGAGAATGAGTTTTCTTTCTGACATTTTCTTACGAAAGTAAGAATTTTTGGCAAATAAACCTAACTCCCCACAGTAACTCCAAAAGCCGGTAACTTGTGGAGTCCTGTGAGGGACTTATAAACCTAAACCCCAACCCCCCATTACCGATGTGGGATAGAAAACCCCACAGGGGTACCTGATACAATTACTCAAGGGTTTTTTGGGGATAGGGGATAAGGTCAGGGAATTTGTCTAAAGAGGCCATCCCATCAGCAAAAATAAGTAGGCCAAAAAAAAAAAAAGCAAAAAAACTAGTCTATTTCAGGATAACTTTCACTAAGAAAATTAGCCCATTTGAAAATGACAACTGCTATATATATATATAATAAGCCCAAAATCGTTTGAAGAAAAACCTGTCACCATCTTCCACACATCCTGAGAGCTGAGAAGACATTTTAATTCAGCAGTAGGGTGTGGAAAAGAAATTGGCACCTCAAGATGAGTCATCACTCATGACTTAATTCATATACAAGTACATGCATGTCCACATCGGTATGTATTGGATTTTTTTTATCTGTGGCAAATGGCGGAGATGATAACAGCGTGGTGATCTGGAGAAATACGTAGATGATGGAGATGTCTGCCCACGGGACCACTTCGGATATAATTGCTCCTTAAGATTAATTCTTTTCAGTTGGGATCTTCTATTGATGAGTTTGTAGAAGGCGTGATCAATGGAAATTCTTATCCTTACGGAGTGAATTTTCAAAGAATGACACTTTTTAAAAAGAATTCCTAAATGTTGATGTTTCTCAAACTTTTTTCCGTAAGGCAAACGTATTCAGCAAATGCAATTGGTTTCTTTAAAAGTCTTGAAGAAAAGCACATTCATCGATTTATCAACACAAGTTAGCTCAATTGTTGACAAGAGCAAGTCACTTTTTTGTTCGAATTTCACTGTCAATATGAGAACAGTATTGATGAGCGATTTATAAAAGTCTCTATAAGCGACTTATGGTGCTGTATTTGTGGGCGATTTGTAAAAAATTTTATAAGCGACTTATGATTTTAGAGGTATGTCCTGGACCATGGCAGTGATCAGAGTCAAACTGGCCAAATTTTTTTCTACCAAAAGAAAAAATCGAATGAATTTTTTGTTACTTGTATAGGCACAAATTTCTTAAACAACTCATTCACCGGATGCGTTGTTGAAAAAAAGTTGTTCAATCCCTTATGAGATAAACCTTCACTGTTTGGGAACTAATTTCAAATAAGGACTTTTCTCCACCCTTATGAGATGGATGTCCTGACTTGTGAGCAAAAGGATAAAGAGGTGAAACAAGATATGTCCTCTTATGACAAACTAAAAAGTTTAAGATTAACAAAAAGCCTCGTGGGAATTAACCCTTCTTTCTTTTTTTTTCAAAAGATTTTATTAACAGAAATATTGTGAGATTTAAGAAGTGGAAAAAGTATGATTTAACCGGGCTCTGTCTATAAATGCACTAAGAAGAGAGGTTTGCACTTTATAAAATTCTAACATTATCACTGCCCCTCATAAATTAATTATAGTTCACATAAAAATTATAAATTTTATGGACCAGATAATAGCGGACAGATATTTTATCTAGTCTTAGGGCAAAAATATAGAAGAATTCGAAAATATGGACCACTTTACAATACTTAGAAAACCGATTAATGTTTTGTTTTACAGTCGATGTCAAAGCATCCCCTATGGATAAACAACAGGTGCCCAAAAGGGTCACCTCCCAACAGCAAAAAGCCATTGGGATTGAAGAAAATCTAATGACTTTATCCCTGCAATGGTCACTTTCAATTTTTGAATGCTCCCAGGGTCAAGGGAGAAAAAAGAAAAAAAATAAGTGGTCAGTTTTAATTAAAGCAAGAAAAAGAAATTGAGATAGGATTTTGTCCAATAGCAATAACTACAATAATCTTGGTTGTGCTAAGCCAGAGCCCCACTTCCTTTTATATCTGTTGTTGGATCAATCAATTTCACAATCTTAATATAAAATCCAGTGACATTTCATTTATGAGTGGTTAATTTTCATCCGTTGAGATTCTTTGCATATTTCACAAGCGTGACGGACCATCAAGGCAACAATCAGATCCCTCAAATAGCCCATTCAGCTTTGGTCCACCGCAACAATTATTCATCATCTACGTGGCCAAGTCCTGCGGTTGGAAAATCGAAATCCCATTATGATCACCTATTGACATCTTCTTCTCTTTCTCCTTTCATCAGATTGACTTATGGCATATTTACGGTATCTAGGGTTAAAACCATCGATTAAGATTATTTTGCAAAGTATGTTATTTCTTGATGTTTATTTCCATATTTCATTCGGGATAATGGTTTGTTTTTTTTCTTTTCTTTTCGTTTTGTTTGCTTCTCCTTCTCAAGAAACGAGAGAATGGTAATTGATGTTCACTGTTAGACATGTCAATGTATAAGATTTATATTAGATCTCTTTTATTCAAATTTAAATCTATTAAATTTAGTTAGATTTAGACATAGGTCTAGATCTTTATGGATTTGAAAAGTAAATTCAAATTCAAACCCTCATGGTTCGAATATCCAATGATATTCGTTAGTTTTTTTCTGATCATAAAGTAAAAAACTAAAATAAAAATATTTCCAAAAACAAATTGAGAGATGGTAGGGCAAAAGAAAGTAGATTGTGAGATTTCTAATTAAACTAATTAAAGAGGGAGATGAAAACCATAGTTGTTGAACCCAACGCAATAAAGAATCTGGCAAAGGGACTGGTCACTGGTTCAACAAGTAGGTCACTGGTTGAACCGACGAGTATTAATTTAATATTTATAAATATAAAATAGCAATTTTAATATACATAAAATATATAATAAAGTGCTTTTAGATACTAATTATTATACTTAGAATGATATATAATAAATATATAGATATTAATAGAAGATTTAATTCCATTTTATCGCACTTTTAAATAAATAAATAATATAGTCGAGTATAAAACAAAATTTATATCACTTGTTTTCAAAAATAAAGTGTTATTTTACATTATTTTATTTTTATTTATAAAATAAAATAATTTTCTAATTAATCAAATATTGTCAGTTTAAAAGTTAAAAAGATTAATTATATAATAAAAAAATAAACAAGTTTATTACAAAATGTTTAGTTATAAAATAAAAACTAAGTAAGTGCTAAAGTCTATATATATTTAAATGAAGATCCAATGTACAAATCTTATCAAAAGCATATATATATATATTTTTGTTTCAAAAAAAAAAGACCCACAATTGAAAAAAAGGTAAATCGGATCAATTGAAAAACCAGGTAGGTTCCCAATTAAACCACCGGGTCAATTGAATTTGTCCGAGTTTGACCGGATCAATTGCTTGTCCGGTCAAATTAGAGACCCGACTTAGTTTAATGCCGGAGTTACCGGGTCGACCAGTTCAACCGTCAGACGGGGTCAGGTTTAATAACTATGACGAAAACAATAGAAGCGCGTAATAGATAGGTAGAATTAGATGATATTTTCTTAGGTTAAGAGTGTATTATTTAATCTAACAACCATGAAATCTTATTGTATTCGATCCATGGTCATAAATATATTAAATTATTTTATAAATTTATTGATATATATATATGTGTATATAAATGGATTTGGAAAAGATCTGATTTGGATTTGAATTTGAATATGAATTATAAAAAATCAAACCCTATCCAAACTATGACTCTTTTATAGGGTCTGGGTTTGGATTTCAAAAATTATATCCAAACCCTATCCAAATACATTGGATCGGGGTTGAATTTGAGTAAAACTCGACCCACTTTCACGGCTATTCCCTATGTTTTCAAATAGCTTTATGGGATTTCAATGATGAATGAAAATTTTGTCCGAATAAACAACTAGTAAACATTAATTTTGTTGCTTCACTCTTCTTTAACGAGGGGGCCCTGAATAAAGAAAAAAAAAAGTGGAGCTCCAATTTGATAGGAAAAAAGTGCTATTATCCATGGGCATATGCACTTAATCCAAGAAGGAAAGTATAGCACCATCATTGGCTGGACAATTCTCTACGCAAACGCTTTGTATATCTCACCTGCAAAACTTTTTCAAGCGAACAAATCCTATTGAATAATGAAAAATGCGAACACATATGACAAAGTCAAATTAGCTTATTATAATTTCGAACTAAATATTACATGGAATAGATGGTATGGCTCAAAAAAAAAATAAAATTCTTGGCTTCCTTGCGAATAACAATTTTTTGCTTTTCTTTATTCTAAAGAAGATAAAGAAAACAAAAAAAAACAAAAAAATTGGTATAACAATTAACTGTTTGAGTTAATTTTTTATACATTCACAATGTATTTATAATCAGGTATGAATGTATGTCATATATGTAAAATTTAGATTTAAAATGAAATTAAGTTTAGTTATCATGTATATTATTCTAATAATATATGCACTGCTAGTGATAAAAAACTAATTCTTAATTATTTTGATGTAAAATTTTTTTTAAAAAAAGAATAAAGCTACAATAGAGGGTTTCACCGCCACCGCCATAGTGCCTGCGAATACCGTGGGCATTGCAATCACCAAGTTGTATGTTTAATCAGCAGTGTACATGTAGCATATTTTATGGCAATTATAATAATTATAAATTTAGTAAATTATATGGATTGTCTTCCTCCTCATTGCCGCCGCTTGGACAAGACAATACGGAACCAACAAAAAGAAGAAAGCGATGTAGAAGTAGAACTCGAGGGAAGAAAGCAAATTGAATGCCTTCGTTGTGCTGCCATTGAAAATTCTCCAAAAGAATATTTTCCATATTTTACAAGAAGCATTTAGGTTAAATTAGACTGAGAAGATTTTTCTAAACATAAAGATGTTCGAAGACAAAAGTTAATGAAGATTAATCGAAAGCTTCTCTACTATGCAAATCCCCATTTATTTAAACTTATTTTTTTTCAAATAAAATTTATATATACTGATAATATATATACGATATCATCGTTGAATCCATAAATCTTGTACAAATGTTGAATTTCAAATTTGAATACTGTATAATTGTCATTCATTTAAAATTGACAATAATGTATACACTGTCGGTCAGTATACGAAAGATTTTTTTTTTTTTTTTTTGGATATAACAGCAGTATACAAAATTACAACCTCATGGTATGTATAGCAATTTTGCGTTAGAACAGAAGAATAGACCAAATGGTTGATGTAACCAGACCAATTGCCACGGAATCTTGCATCCCTCCATGTTAGATGGTATCTCTCTGACAAGAAATACACTAATTATTTAGCATTCTTAATTAGTCTGGCCGACTAGGACAGCCACTAGAATAATTCACTTTCGTAGTTTTGTCCGACTGATCTAAATATCTAATCTGTTCCTTTCCCCCTGGGCCAGCAGACAGAATATTGTATGCTATTTAATCTCTACATTCAGGGGTACTGACACTAATTAACACACTTTATAGTACGCTAACCAAGTTGGGCTTAACGTGAGAATTATCATCTAACCTGCCCCGGAATTAGATCAGCACATTGAAAGTTAAACAGGGTCCATCTCCAATTATTCTCCATCCACAGATTTGGAAATTGGAAGTTAGAACCTTGGACTTGCCCTTTATTCCAGATTAAATCCATCAAACTGCAGCACAACTTTTGAGTTGGTTTAGACTGTCTTTTCCACTCAACAGCCTAATTAAAGTTAATTTAGTACCTGCAAATAATAATTTTAGTATCACATTTTAGTATAAAATATATTATAATAATTTGATGTGGGCGAGATAAATAGTTAATTAAAAAATATATATTACGTACAATGTTGTGTTTGGATTGCATTTTTCGTGATTTTTTATGAAAAAATTACTGTAACAATTTGATGTATATGAGAAAAAAAGATAATATGTAAATGTGATCACGAAAAACGATGTAATTTTTTATGAAACCGGCAATCCAAACAAATTCTTTTGAAAAAAAAATTGACATTCCAATTGGTTTCTGCATTAAATGAGATGTCTCTGGCCTTCTGCCAGCTAAAGTGGATAGTTTAGACAGGTGTTATACATTCAATAGAGTGTTAGTACCTCAAAAGATAGATGGAATGGCGTCTGAAAAGTGAAATTCCTTTTTCTTTATTCCTAGAACTGACTTTCTTCCATCAAGTTAGGGTTTGACGTCTATTGCTCCAACTCATATACAAGCCTGATTATTAGATTTTGTTTGGAAAGTCATTTTTCGTCAAAAACAAATTTTTACGTTATTTTTAATAATTTTTTTATTTCATATATATTATATTATTATATTATAATTTTTAATAAAAATTTTAAAAAATTCCACGCATCAAAATTCCAATGATGTTAGAGAGAATAGAATCCGCAATAAATGTTGATATTATTATTTTTACAGTAGTTTCTTTCTTAAACGAATGATGGACAAAGAATCTAAATTGGAACTCGTAAATAATTAAATTTTTTGACGTGGCACAACCACCTTCAATCCTATTTCCCAAATGTAGCTGACAAAGAACTCAACGAGCCGCACCAGATAGTTTCTTCTTCATCACAAAAACCGCCAAAATTACAAGTGTCCCATACCCAAGTGGACCCCACTAATCCTATCCCTGCACACGGGAATCATCGACCGTCCCCTGGACCCCACTTCACATGCTCCCCTCTTCCTCATTGGATATTTCCCGATAAAAGAAAGAAATCGATATTTGCTAAATGGCACCGCATATTTTGCTTTGCAAAAGAATTTATTTTGTTTCTTTTTTCTCACAATTTGATACTTGAAACTATTAAAATCTTGCGTCTTTTTCAGCACGATAAATCACCCTAAATCAACCCATTGTAATATGACAAGTTTCTTTGGTAATTTGCAATAAATATTATTAATCATATTCTTATTTTATAGAAAATTTTATATGTGCAGTATTTCATATTTTTTTCGCTGATTAATCCACTTATCATAAGTTGAAATTTAGTGCTTGCTTTAAAATTACATTCACGTGATTTATAGGCATCATTATGTATAAAATTGTAGTCCAAAATTTAGTAAACATGAGATGCATGTTAGATAAATTAAATTGCTTCATGTTAAACATGATAAATTGAAACTAAACTTTTTTGTAAATTTAGGAACTAGTTAGGGCAAATGGGCTACGATGACTAAAATATAGGATCGTAGATTACATTTGGCGATAAATTAAATTTCTTCAATGTAAACTTTTGATAGATTGAAATTAAACTTTTGATAGATGCAAGGGACTAGATTAGAAATTGCCCAAACTCAAAAGCAAAAACTATAGAAACTTTCACCGTCATTGAGTAAAATTACAATTTTGCCCCAGCCGGCATTTTCTATATATGTCAGTCTCGCTCATCGGCCACCCTCCATCTTCCATTTCCATGACCTTCACATTTCTAGAGAGAGAAAGTGTTTCTGTGTCCGTTAGATAAATTTTGGAGATAGAAAATTTTGGGGGTTTGGGTTTCGGAGTTAGATATCAAATATGTTGGGAGTGTTTAGCAGTTCAATAATGTCGCCGCCGGATGAGCTGGTGGCAGCAGGTAGCCGGACACCGTCGCCGAAGATCACAGCGGCGGCGCTGGTGAATCGGTTTTTACAAACCAATTCCTCGGCGGTGTCGATGCAGATCGGCGATGATGCCCAGTTAGCTTATACTCATCACAACGAGTCACCTTTACACCCCAGGTAATAAAATTACCAATCAGTTCGAGAAACGTAAAATCAAGAAAAAATTAAGTTAGTAAATAGATGGACAGGGAAATTCAAGGGAAAAAAAAATATGTTTGGTGAGCTGACTTAGGAGTAAAGTAGTAGTGATCTTGGCCGTTTGACGAGATGATGATGATGATTAAGAATCAAAAGGTGGGGGACTGGTTGATCAGAATTTGATGGGTCTGTATGGAATGCATGGAATATTGACATCGCGATGAATCTTTTGGATATATTTGATTATAAAATTCCTGAAGTGGGTTTCTGTATTTCTTTAGATTTATGTTACTCAAGAATCTGATAATTTTCTGGATATACATAAGCTTTCTGGAGCTAAGCTTATTATAATAAAACTAGAATAAACTAAAAACTCTATAGTATTGTAGTAATAAACTACAAACTCTATAATCTTGTAAGCTGGTTAGTAATCACCATGGAGGTTCTTTCTATGTTGTGGATAATTATATGTCTTTTTTCTTGTGATTTTATCCATGTACTGGTTTGTTAGCATCTCTCAGCTCAGCTTTGGCAACAAATATTTCTTGAGCGGTTGTGATTTAGATGATGATGACGACATAAGTTTTTGAGTCATGGAAGTCACCGATTCCAAGATTTTTTGAGTCCAGTTGTCCAAATTTTCCTCGCTCTCTTGCCACGTATTGGAATCTGTATATATCACACTTTGTACTACCTTCTCTCTCTTTGTCTGTTTTTTTTAAAAAAAAAAAAAAAAAAATTTGTGGATCCTTCTTTGTTACCTCGGGTTGTATGGTGTCTTGATTCCAAAACTTCTGGTACCACATACGTTAGATTGCAGCCATACACGTGTCAATCTTTAGAGGAGTAAAAGGCAACATGCCAAAAAAAAATCTGATAGTTTAGTCAGAAAACATTAAGCCAATTCAATTTTTGCCTAAAAAAGTCTGCTTAGTAATCGTGTCAAGTAAAAAGCGTGATATTCTTTAGGTACTCGTAATCTTCGGTGACCATGTTCTGGTTTAGATTTTATCTCCAAAAGTTGGGCCCTCCTTTAATCCGGAGCCTTGGTAGACCCTACTAGAATCCTTATCTAGTCTCTATGCCAATCATGACGGCTCAAAATGGCAGTCTTTCAAAGTTTGGATGAAGCCGTGTAACGCTAGCACTTTGTCTAGGTTAATTGCAAAATAATTATTTTCTTGGAAATATATGGTGGCTTGTATTATTCTAATGGTGACGATGATAGGCAACTACTTTTCCACAAGTGGTTTGGAAAATATATATAAAAAGAAGGTTTTGTTGGTTATGACTAGTGACTAGTTGTTTCTGGTAACAAGTTCTCTTACTGAAATTCTAAGCAAAAATTGACAGTTACCCACTAGTTTAACTCTTACCTACCGTGCGATGATCTGATGAATTTTTTTGAAAGTGACGCGTGAAGCTAACTTGGCCATAAAAATTTGCAGGTCATTCGCAGTTAAGGATGACATATTTTGCCTGTTTGAGGGAGCACTTGATAATCTAGGGAGTCTGAAGCAACAATACGGGCTTTCAAAGTCTGCAAATGAGGTGGTTTTGATGATTGAAGCATACAAGGCGCTTCGTGACAGGGCACCTTACCCTCCAAACCATGTTGTTGGCCACCTAGAAGGGAATTTTGCATTTATTGTCTTCGACAAGGCCACCTCCACCTTGTTTGTGGCTACTGTGAGTGATCTTCAATCTCCTTACCTAACAATTTGACTTCATTGAAATGTTTTATTGCATTTAATCCAGCGGGTGTGGTTGGTGATGTTGTGACAGGATGAAAAGGCTAAGGTTCCTCTATATTGGGGAATCACTGCTGATGGATGGGTAGCATTTGCAGATGATGCTGACTTGCTTAAAGGTGCTTGTGGCAAGTCCCTTGCATCTTTCCCTCAAGGTAAATTTGATTCTTAGGCGCTTAAGTTAGCCATCATCAAAGAATTGATTCTTAAATTAATGAATATATTAACTGCTTTGTGTTAAGGACACTAAAGTTCCATTTTTTTTTTTTTTTTTTGTTAGTACATCTTTTGTTTCAAATTTCTTTGCTATCTTGTAATGTACGTTGATGTCTGTTTGTTTGTTCAGGTTGCTTCTTCTCCACAGCTTTGGGTGAACTGAGAAGCTATGAGAATCCAAAGAATAAGATCACTGCAATTCCAGCTAAAGAGGAAGAAATATGGGGAGCAAAGTTCATGGTAAACAGATGAGATTCTCTCTATGTTACCAGCCAAGTAATACAGTCGACCTACGCAAAGGAAAAAGAAAAAAATTGTGCAAACCATTTTTTTTCTTTTTTTTGGAATCCAGGAGTGTATATATATATACTCAGTGAGGTCATTTGGTGATACTGAAATTTGTTCTCTTTTGTAACCTCTTTTTGGTGATATTTTTCCAGGTGGAAGGGCCAGCAGTATTTGCAGCCACAAAATAGAAGTTCATAATCTCCTCCACCTGCAATGTGCAAGTTGCTGCTAAAAGACAGGAAAACAGTGGAAGGGGGATTGGAGAGGGAGGGAGGGAGGGAGGGAGGGAGGGGGTTGATCTCTGGGACCATGTAAAAATTAGTGGAGCTGTCTTTCCCTTAGTAGCTGTTGTTATTACTTCCTTGAATGAATGAATGAGGATGGTGCCGACTTAGGTACTGTTAAGGTTCTAGAGTTGGTTGTTTGCTTGCCCAAGTAGTTCCTTCTCTTCTCTTCATGTAGCGGTTCGCTGGTTCCAATGCTTTGCTTCCTTTGGAATTTGTACAGTTCACCTTTTTTCTCTATAAATTACTAATAAAAGCTCAGTTTACCTTTTTTTTTTTTTTTTTTTAAAGATGGAGGTCTTGAACACACGTACTATTTACAATTTCTTCTGTTTTATTATTTAATCTAATTCTCCTCTCAGCGAGATCTACCCTCTAATTACCTTGCAGATTGACTAATGATGCATTGCATTACTCACAAAAGATCGAACGATACCTTAGTATGACTTAGCAAGTTTTGTTATGATGGGAAGGATTGGATTGAGTTAGGTGGTAAGAGAAGAAATTGTAAATAGAAGGGTAAAAAAAAGATTTGTATTACGATGAAGTTCGTTTTAAGTTACAGTTTTATTACGGGAGGAAGTGCAAGTGAGAGGTGTTGGGTTCAAGTTTTACCGCTTACACTAAAAAAAAGTTAAAATTTTATTACAATGAAGTTTGTTTAAAGTTGACCAAGTAAAAGGATTAGAATATTGTTTAAGAAATAAATGATAACAATGTGGGGCCAACTTGTCGTTAACTACATCCGACAACTCCTATGAGCATATCCAGTTTTCCACAATGTATAAAAGTGGGCTGGGGCACAGGCTAGACCTTGTTCTGCAGAAGTTCGGCCCAAATTTGCTCCCACAAATTTTGTTTTAGTTCCATCCACTTGGGACATGCTGTATTCTAGACGCCTTATTGTTGTGAATTCTCAATTTTAATTCCTAATCCATTTAAACTATGGTCCTGTTTGACAAATGAGTTTTTTAGATGTTTGTCTAAAATTTCACTGTAACTTACTATAAAAGTTGTAAGCAAAATTTTTGAAGTATGTAAATTTTTTAATATTTTGAAGCGTATAGTTTAAAAACTATGAAGAGTTTTTTAAAGTTACTGTAGCTAACGTTATTAAAAAACTTATTTATAGCAGATAAACTTGATCAAAAATTTGTTTGTCAGACAGGCCTATGTTTATTTAGAATATAGGGTAGGACAAATCTAACTTGGGGTAGGGGGGGAAGGGGCGGGGGTTATAAAATTGGACTGAAAATGACAAAAGTATATATAGTTGCCAATGTGACCGAGTCACCTAGTAGTGATGATAATGACTCGCCTGAAATTTGGAAATCTCAAGGGATCATCATGAGTGCAGTCATGACATAAACTAGTTGCATGACTAGGTAAAAATATAAGATTGATGGTGACTCACCACTCATCGGCCCACTCAATTCATTTTAATTTTGGAGAATTTCAAGTGTTAATATTCATCACTTGAACAAATTCCTTCTTGGAGTTTCACATCCAAAAGCAAAAACTTTTACTACAAAGCAATGGCAGAGCCGGAAAGAACTTTCACACTAGGGGCAAAGACAATAATTAATAGAATTTCTTGCTTAATTTTTCTTTTCTTTTTTTTTTTTAAATTTGAAAAATAAGACATATCAATAGTCATGTACCTAGTATTAATAGTGCATATATGTTGTGAGTACCAAAAAAAGGCATACTAGAATTTACTCATAAAATTATCATGTTTTAAAATACCATACATGAATTCATCATGTTTTGCTAATGATTTACAACTTTTTCGACTTTCAACTCTACAAAATATATATTTTTCAATATAAGTAATTAAAAAAATCTATCTAGGATTCCGAATGAATAAGTGATAAATTATACCAAATTCCAAGGGGACTAAACAAGTGATAAATATAACAAATGAATCATATATTACAACAACTTTCAAAAGAACTGAATGGCTAGACCGGAGAGAGTTGTCATTCAAGGGAAGTTACTGAGATTTCTAAAACTTCAAAAGTGTTAGGTGATGTTAGGTTTTAAATCTTAGAGGAAGTTTCTAAAATTAATCCAAGAAAAAAAAAAAAGCAATGAACCTCAGAGATTGATCCAGTTTTGAGGTAATCTACCTTTTAATTTAAAGAAATGAAACAATTTAAACAGAAACAACTTTCCAAGTGTATCTTTTTTAAATGGACAAACCTAACATACAACTAATCAAGTTTAAGTGGAATGAGGGAGCGAAAAATAAATAAAAAATGACTGGTGGAGGCCTATAGACTTTAAAAGCAGGTAAATAAATTTATTGGAGAAAGTTGAGCTTGACGGGGAAACAATAAAAAAAAAACAAAAAAAAAACTACTCAGACATTAGTACGTACTACTGTTTTCTTTGTTTTTCTCTTGTAAGCCATTACCAACAGCCACGTATCCTCCACTTTTTCTTTTCTTTTCCTTTTTCTTCTCCTTTTTTTTTCTCAAGGGACCACGTATACACCCACCTCAGTGCACAAAACAATAGCCCGTTGAAGGATTTAGAAGAGAAACAAAAAGGCAAATATAGTGACAACATCACATGCAGTTTGGACTTGGGATTCACTCTATCCTCTGTCTCCGTTTATCCCTCTTCTTAAACCCTTGAAGTCCCTTGAAGTCTAGGTGAGATACGTGCATATGCATGAAGACTTAATTTTTATGCTTAAATTTTGTGTCTTTACAAGTTTGATATGATTTGGACTCGTGGGTTTTCTTGCTTTGTTGTTATAGGGCTATTTGATCCTGAGCAGAATTGAAGTTTCAAGTAAGTGAATTTGAGTGAAAGGTATCAAATTTAATCTGAACCCGTCAAGAAATTAGTTTAAGTTTGCCAAAGATTGTTGCTTTTTTGAAGTAAGTGAATTTCAGTGAAAGGTGTCAAATTTGATCTGAACCCGTCAAAGAAATTAGTTTTAAGTTTGCTAAAGGTTGTTGCTTTTTTGAAGTTTCAAGTAAGTGAATTTCAGTGAAAGGTATCAACTTTAATCTGAACCCGTGAAAGAAATTAGTTTAAGTTCGCTAAAGATTGTTGCTTTTTATACTTTTGTGTGATGATTTAGCTACTTTTGTTTCTGGGATTTTCCTGGTGTTTCACTGCATGTAAATAGGTGTATTTTGTTGAATCATCCTATTAAGTCTGTTGTTTCGTCTCTAAACCTACATATACGGTATAGAATGCAACATAAGTGTATGGTGATGCTGTTATGGATGTTTGTGTTTTTCTTTGGCTTTGCTGCTGTTTCTCTTGATGTTTGCCCTTTTTTTCACCCAAGTTTGTATTAATTTGATGCTTAATCTGGTTGTGAGTTATCAGGCATAGGTATGTGTATGTTTTTGTGAAAAGGCAAGTGAGTTTGTGCTTGTCGAATCTGATTCATGCTGTGTGGTTTATGGGTATAATAGTTACCTTATTAAATGTTTCTTTTGTGCTTTACAAAATGATTAATTGTTGAAAATGAAAGGAAAGGGGCCATTTTTCGGTATTCTTGAGGTTAAATCAAGGCTGTCTCTTCGTTACTAGTTGACTTTTGAATGGTATGGCTTTATTTTTTGCCGGAAATTTGATATGCTGAGTCTTTCATCTTATTTAATCAAACTAGTTTCTGCTGTTTATTGTTGTTTGCGTTCGCTGATATATAGACTCTTTCTGCTTTGGTTTGTATTTTCTGACACTGTTCAGTCGTCATTCTTTTAGTATTGAAGAGAGTTTTGTCATCATGACACTCGGTGATGTAGAATTCCTTGTATGCCTATTGTAAACATTTTTTTTTTTAATTTTGCTTTTCGGTAATGTAGCCGCATTTATGATAAGGAAGATGTTTGGATAATTTTCTGATCATTTGTTGTTCTAACTTCTACCATCCCCAGTAAATTCTGCTCGCTGTGTTGATTGTTGATGGAACACCCCCTGGTCCTACTTGAGTGTGCACTATGGTGGAGTCTTTATGAATTATATGTTTGGATGTTACAGATGCATCATGTGTTATTACATGACTCTTATGTTGTTGGCTTTTGGAGAACTTTCCATTGCATTAAATGTCTAGGCACTTGGTTTCTGCATAATTGGAGGTATCAAACTTGAAGTTACTAGACATGACTCCAAAGCATTAGACAAGGCAAGAACGATTACTGATTGATTGACCTGGGCTTTTGGTTATGGTATTTGAGGAGTTCTGTCAAAATAACTATTTTGTTGAGGTGGCTTATCACACCACATATCATAAATAGCCCTTGAGCTGTTATAGAAATGGAGTTTATTGGATTTATGAATTCAAAGTAATTTACCTACTTCCACTCCATGCAATATGTGTCTTCCTCTGGGATGAAAAAACAAATGAAGGCTGTCCAACTTTAGCTAAATAGTATTCTAATATCTACACTTTTTTTTTTCTTCTCTCCAAATATCCATTCACTCTTTCTCCATGTTGCATTCAGGAAGTGAATATCCTAAAGCTTTTACCTAAGACTTGACAAAACATGGATCAGCAAGGAAACGGACAACTTCCAGGTATGGAGGTGGTTGGTAGCTCTGCTCATGTGCCATATAGTGTTGCACCATATCAAACTAACCAAATGATGGGCCTCTCTCCTTCTGCATCAGCTGGTCCAGTTCAAGCTCCTCAAACAGCTGGCCTTCCTGCCTCTTCTACTCAGATGGCGCAACACCAGCTTGCCTATCAGCACATTCACCAGCAACAACAGCAGCAATTGCAGCAACAGCTCCAGAACTTTTGGGCAAACCAGTACCAAGAAATTGAGCAAGTGACTGATTTCAAGAATCATAGCCTGCCATTGGCCAGGATCAAGAAAATAATGAAAGCGGATGAAGATGTTAGAATGATTTCAGCAGAAGCACCAGTTATATTTGCCCGGGCCTGTGAGATGTTTATCCTCGAGTTAACCCTGCGTGCGTGGAACCACACAGAGGAGAATAAGAGGAGGACCCTTCAAAAAAATGACATTGCAGCAGCCATCACTAGGACTGACATATTTGATTTTTTGGTTGACATAGTACCAAGAGAGGACTTGAAAGAGGAGATGCTTGCATCAATCCCCAGAGGGCCCCTTCCTGTTGGAGGTCCTGCAGAGGGTGTCCCTTACTACTACATGTCAGCCCAGTCTGCTCCACCGGTTGGAGCTCCAGGGATGTATATGGGTAAACCCGTTGATCAAGCTCTTTATGGCCATCAGCCTCGTCCTTATATGCCTCAGCAGATGTGGCCACACCAACAGCAACCACCTGCCGATTCTTAGGCAGAAGTGAAGAATTATCCAACTGTGAGTACTTCTATCTTCACGGTGAATCCTCATGCATGTACCAGAGTTTGACAATTATGTCACTTTGCTCTCTGGTTCCGCTAGATCTCTTCATGTTTTCTTTGGACACTGTCAACATTGTAATTCTCTGGTGGTTTGAGCAATCAAATCTCACGATTATGTTTGAGGATTAAGAAGGCTTTTAAACTTGTCATCTTCCGCATGGTTGCCTTTGACTACACTTTATGCGTATGGATGATTTAGATGTGTTCTTTGCTACATAAGCCACTTGCAGGTAGATAGGATTGTGCATACTTTGTTTAGGTGTTCATGCAGTTTCACTTTGTGGTGTATAATTTAGTGACTGGTCTATATTTGGGGTATATTTAATGTAACAATGAGAACTTTTAATCCAAAAATTATCTTCACACTTACGATTTGACTATTTTACTTCTCAGCCCAACTCCACCCCCTTCCCCTTTCCCAACTTTCTATGAGGTAATTAATTTTTAGTTGATTTGCTCTACATCAAGTGTACGCTTCACTTTTTTTTTTTTTTTTCCATGACTGACAAATGAAATGAATTTGCAGGAGTTGTGAGAGATTTTTCAGATCAAGTACTGGAGACATACCAAACTGATAGATGACTGCATAGAGAGACTTTAAAAGACAGAAGAATATGTGTTGCACCTTTGTTATTCCTAAGTTATGTAACTAAATTCTGCACAAATTCAGTTTTAAGGCTTAAGTAGTGTTTAACTATGTACTAGTTAAGTTAGATTGTCATGGTTTGTGGCTAATAACATGTACCAGCCTGTTTGGGCTGCCTACTGTCCATGTTTTCCAGATTTGCGACTGATCTGTCTAGTTTGTCGGTGTATCTTTCAATGTCCCTTCCAACTGCTTCCTAGGCAATAACGTTTCCTTGAAAAATGACTCTAGTAATAAGGTGCTGCTTCGCTGCAGCTAAAGTGGATCACCGACAAGTGAGTAATGCACGGTGGCTCATCACTCGTTCGTTTACTAATTTGGTTCTTCACCATGAGAAAACAATCCTGAGATTGCCCTTTTTCCTGTGTTTGTAGAAAAGACCGATGCTGCAGACTGTTCAGGAGGCCTCTTTTTAAGTTATGAGCCAATTTCTCTCTTCATTTTATAGTGAGGAATTGATTCGTTTTACACCCATTATCGTATTCCCTAAAGAAATTATAGATAGGAAAAGTTTTATAAGCTCCATTACTCCTCTTCCATGGTGATGTCCTTGCTCGTTAAGAAAATATACATTCCTTTTCTTTTTTTGCCAATTGTTTTTGCATTCCATGTCCCAGTACATTGATGGAACTTTCTAAATTTGCATTATTCTCTGATTATGATTATAAAAGAAAGATATCATAGCAAAGAAATTGCAGGAACAAAACCATTGGACCATGCCCCGGGCAAGGATCCTGCTATCTTCCGTGAATAGCAAAACAGGATAGCTATGCTTTTTCAAAAAATTTTTTTTTTTTTTTGGAGAATAGCTGTGCTCTTAATCATATGATTTAAACTCTCATATAAAGGTTTTTTTTTAAAAAAAAAATTAATATCGATACAAAGATGCTTCAACTTTTAGTTTTATATCAGTTTTCCCCTATCGGGTTTTGACCAATTCCGGCAAGAAGCCAAACTACTCGGACTCTATCATGGGTTTATTCATATCACGAAATGACGGGGCAGATTTCTTCCAAACTGCAGAAAGGAGAAAAAAATAAGAGTTTTTGTTAGTACGTATGCTTAAAGCATAACTCTTTAACAAAATTATTTGAGAAACTACCTACCTTCTTCCCAAGCACTCGATGATATCACTGGTAAGAGTCGACCTTTTCTTCTGATCAAATGCAAGAGAAGCTGCCTTTCTCAGTATTGCAGATGCAGCGATGCAGCCTAAAATTGTTGGATTCGTACCCAACTCTCCTCTATTAGCAGACTGACGAGCCCAAGAAAGGAATACAGCAACACTGCCAAGAAAGGTACAAGAAATCTTCTATGAAATGATGGACAATCGAGAACAGACCAATGGTATACATGTAGAGAACTCGTCACAATAGCTTACCTTCCTGAAAGTATATCACCCTGACCACCACAACGCCGAGGAGAACCATATATGCTTACTGCACTAACTGCATAAACCAAAAAAGAAAACTTCAAATCTATGCATACATTAATCACATAAAAAGAAAAGCAGAACATTGTAGCATGCTCAAAATGGGGAAGACACCCACTGGATTTCGAGCACCCAAGAAGTTATAATTTAGAATAACTCTTTAAGCACAATACCAGAATTTGGACTGTGTACTCATCCATGCCCATGTATGAATCCTTTTTTTTTTCTCCCCTTTCGTGTTCGTTGATATAATTCCATGTTCATACATTGTTGAAGATCATTAAGTGTGCTTTTGTGCACTAGAAAAGCCAAGGCGGGATTAGTGAGTCGTAGTGTGTTTGCAGATCTGTTTCACTGGTAGGTAATTAAATCTGGGGAAACAGAGTAGCTTATGTATGTAACAAGCTCTGACCTTGTGGGGAAAAAAAAATGAAGAAATAAAAAGTTACCTTTTTCACCATCAGTGATGAAATCAGATTTTCCTTTTCGTAAGATTGTCACACCACCAATCCTAATCAGGAAGAGACTCAATTATTGGACTGCTATTTGACTTTATAGAATTAAGCACACAATACAGAAACATGCAACACTAAGAGTCAATGATAGAATTATAAACATGCTATGAGATGCAGCTCAAAAGAAATCTCCTGCACTATTTTGCTTCATTCCAAAATCAAAGATTAGCATAAAATTGCTTTTTCATTGAATAAATCAGAGTAACAGTGAAATACTTGGGAGGAGAGGAGGGGTTAAGGATGAGCTATCATCCTTTTAGGTGGAGTAAAAGCATATATGTCAGCATGGATCATGTACCACTACCATGAATACAAGTAGGCCATCCAATCTGGTGTGACTAAGATTTTCCTTCCAATACTTTGACACATCCCATTCCCTCCCACGGGTCATTCTGCTTCTGGTAGGATTTATGTATGTCCTCACTTAGGATTGTTGTGCGTATCACTAATTAGCACCAAAAACATCCTTTATAGGTGTCTCAGAAGGAAAGGAGAACATCCTTATCATCATTTGCACAAGTTATCAAACTTCATATGACAACTGATACAAGGCAGGTTACCGAATAAGTGAACAATAGCTTGCAGATGTCAATCAAGCACATACCCTTTTCCAAGAGCCAATAACTGCTTGCTTCCTTCTTCATCATTTACTTCACAATTTAATATTTTCTGAACAAGCCGCTTATATTCATTAACATTTGGAGTCAGAACAGCTAACGGATAACCTCTAACTAGATCAGGGGAATTTGCAACAAGAAAAAGCCCATCCTGGAAAAGCAACAGCACAAAGGGCTCAAAAATTGAAAGATGAAAAGCAATTCAGGAATATATGCCTTGAGGAAAATAAATTCCATCTCTGTAGTTACATACACCATCAATGACCATTGGCACATTGGACTCCCTTGCATGTTTCATGATGTTACTCACACAGTCCTGGACATGAAACTTGATCGTTAGAATAGATTGTTACAGCAACCATTATAAAAAAAAAAAAAAGAAGACATGTTGCAAAGATTGATTCTGAATTTGATGGCTCTTTGGTTCCATGCAAAAATAAATGCAAGGGAAACTATAATATAACCAAATTAGGAGTATATACTATAAAACCATAGTCTCTCCACATTATAATGTGAAACAACCATCATTACGCTCATCTTATATCAACATCTGACATTTCATCACTTCAATTCTATATCATCTGGGATACATCAAAACCTCCACATGACCACGTTAAACCATGAAATGAGGCAATTTCTTCAGGCAGGTTTAAAACTTGGAAGGACTAGAATGAAAGATACGTACAAGGAGAAAGGGGTCCCTCCCGAGTCCTGGACCAATAACAAGACAATCAAATCTTTCCATCCATTTATCTACCTCCTCAATCACCTTAGCTGATATTGATCCTTTTTCCTCATTCCTGGAAGTGATCTTCCACAAAAGTTAGTTATAAGCCACAAATTGAAGGTTAACTCTCTACGTGACTAAGAGAAAAGAAAGAATGTAGTTAGAATAGCACCAAAAGGAAGACAAGAAAGAAAGCCACCTGATGCTGTAAGATTCTTCCAGAATAGGATGCACTATTAACTCGGGACTATAGCTTTTTATGACAGTAGCAGCATCTTTAGTACAGAATACATGTGATACGTCTGCACCCTGAAGCACAGAAGATGTAAATTAGGAACTCTTGAGCAGCTAAATTTGAAAAATAGATAGGTACAGGAAATTGAAACAAAACATGACAACAAACAGAAGCACAGATTGGTAGGACTCACAAGTTTTAGAGCTGATATAGCAGAAAAATATGGAGCTCCAGTATATTCACGACATCCACCAACGACAGCTACTTTTCCTAATTGGGATATGCACAAGTTGGAACAACACTATCAATTAGACAGCCATTTTCCCATTGGAAACTCAACATAGTTGATTAATAGATGGAGTGGCTGGAAAAGTTCTAAGACGATATCCATTCAGTTGCCTGTGGTGACAACTACTGGACAAATTTTTACATCACCAATCTCTCACATCCACCTATTTAGCTATTCATGTCCAAGATAAACTTAATCCGAAGTTTAAAGCATAAAATGAAGAAGGAAAACAGTTCTCCTGGTAGTTCAGTCCAAACAAAAGGCCAACTAACAAAGATAAAATTGACATAATGGCCAAGGCCGGGATAGAGACCATACTTCAATATCTTCAACGCCACTTCTAACAAGTAGCTATGATCAAATAGCTACTCATAGTCCATCAGCTCAAAAACATTATACGGTGGATCTCATTTGAACAGGAAAATACCAATCTTTTGTTTTAGCAGGGCCCAAAGCAAATGATGAAACCAGAATAAATCCTTTATGTAACCTGATGAAACTAATCCTCCACAATAAGTATCCAATGTATGACCACTGCCATGGAAAACCAAGTAGTGTCATCGATCAGTCTGAAGGTTAGATATGAAGTGACCTCAGGTGGTTTTAGAAAAACTACTGTTGCAGAAGCCTAACCATCTATGCGTGCTTCTCACTATGTAATCTACTTGCTGAAAAATGTCACAACTTGGTTTTCATAATCCATTAGCTTTGCAACTGTTCTCTAAATAAAGTGCCGTACACACACACATCCAAAATTAAGAAGAAAAATGTCAACACTACTTTCTCTTCTGATCCTAACTATAATAGATTGTCTGCAATGATTGTGAATATGGAACTAATAAAATTCTTAAAAAAAAAGGGTCCATCTACAAAATTTAAGAACTTGGGTCATCTCAAGCACCATCGTTTTCAGCAACCCCAAATTAAAGACTAACAACACCACAACTATGTACAAAAGCCAATAGCATTTCGCTTAGATATCAGTCAATGAGTGTGTGAGAGATGTAAAGCGTATTTTTTTACAGAGACAAAAGCAGAAAGATTGCACACCAGCTTGGCCTTTATGTCTGGTTGGGTCAAGAGTAGGAGTAATTGATCTCAAAATGCTAACTGCGTCAGCTTCCAAAGAGGGACCACCGCTCATGGCAGAATGCATTCTGATAACACAATGATGATGGAAATTGTTGCTGTAGTTCTTCTCTTTTCTGTAGCCTCCCAAACACCTTATCAAGAAATTTTGCCTCCTAAAAACAGCAGCTGCAGCAGCTGGAGAAAAACCACGCACCATAAAACTTTGTCAACCTGCACAAGAAAAATCAATTGCAACCCATTATTTAATTCCCGAAACCCATTTAAAAAACCAAATACTATGCTGCAATTGGGACTCCTGTTGTGATGTGAACTTGTAATAAAAATCACTTCTTTAGAGTAGATAATCATATGACGAGTATTTTAATGATATTGTAGAAATTCAGGTGTTCAGAGTAGAGCAGAACAAGATGATGAAGAGATATAAAAGAATTTTTCTTTTTCATAGGAACTTATACCTGTGGAGTTTAGTAGTCAGAAACAGCAGCGGAATGCCGGAAATTCGAAGGTTTTGTTGAGGTGAGTGAAAATTACTTCCTCGAAAGTGAAAATTCGATGATCTTCACCTGTGAAACCACTTTATTTAATAATATGTGTGTAAATACCATTATACCCCAAAACCCCGCTTAGCAGTATGCTGGAGTGCAAGCGCATTGCTTTAGGCACTTTAGGAATTTACAAATTTCTTGAAAATAAGGAAAAGAAAAAAACTTGCGAAATGAACAATTTCCAATCAATACTGGTGAGAGCATACACCAGAAACTGAAGAGTGGTCGGGCAAGAAAATAACACGTAGAAGAACAAGAAGAAGAGGAATGAGAGGGACGGCAAAGATGAATGCAATGAGGTCAGGGGTAGTGGTGTTAGGAGCTTTAGCATTCGGGTATTTGACCCTGCAACTGGGCTTCAAGCCTTTTCTCGAAAAAGCACAAAAGCAGCACCAAGAATCCCTTCTCCTCCAACAGCAACAGCAACAGCAACAATCCGAGGAAGCTTCTCAGACACTCTCTGAGTAGAAGTAATTCATGGTTCTCCTCAATAAATTTGTAACCTAAACGAAAGCTCAAACTTTTGTCTCTTCTGCAGTTCTGCCCCTTAGTTCCATGTTTTATGCATTAGTAACATTTCCAGTTTTCTTGAACGAAGTCTTACATTGAAATGCTTAGCTATTCTCGGTGATCAGCATTTCTAATGATTTCTTTGTCTAATAGGGGTTGTACGTTGTTTTTTGTTTGTTGGAATTTGAAATTTTTATGTGGCGAATAATGGCTTAACTACTTTGAAGCTGGACTAGTTATTCAAGTTGAAGAATAAGCAAAGATTCTGACATTTATTCATATACTATAGCATATTTGTTTATGTTAGTATGGGCAGGTCGCTGGGATGTAAGATCATTGCTATAAAGCTTTGCTCTATTTTATTTTATTTTTCTGAATCAGGATTTGGAGCATTTATTTGAAGTCTTATCGTGCAATTTCAGGTCAAACTATTAGCTCAGGTAGAATAATAAGGAATGACTACATTTCACATGTTAGAAGAATTTTTGTTATAACTTGTTGGATGTAGTATTAGAAGGTTTTGTAGATAAAGATCAATATGTGAACCTTGTTAAGTTGAATTGGGAGCTTTTAGTCTTATTACCTAGCCAAAGAGGAGGAGACACTGCCAATGATTACCGTGGTAGTTGTCTCCAGCTTGAGTTTGGATTGGTGTGCAAATCCAGAGCAGATGAAGTGATGATGAACCTTGCAAAGCGTAAAGAGAAATATAGGTTATCTTGTTTTGATTGGTTCCTCAATAAAGTTTTGCTTTTGCCATGAGACCAATCAGAAATTGAAGGTGGAAAGTGAATCCGAATAAAATGCTAATATGGAGTGACTTAACAATTCTCATATGTAGAAAGTTATTTTCTCATAATGTGTTAACTTGAGTTTTAGTAGGTTTGTCAACAAATGATCATTGCTATAAGTAGGTTTGTCAACAAATGATCATAGATAGACCTTAAGTAGTTGTAGAAGGTTCATCATTGAAAATCCACTATTATAAGCTTTATAAAGTTGAGTTGAATTGGGAGCTTTAAGTCTTATCAGGCAAGAAAAGTGTGGGATTTTGTTGGTGATTAGCAAAGTAGTTACAACTTTGGTTTTTCATTGTTGTGATGTTTAAAGTATTATGATATGGTGATGAACCCCCTGCAAAGAATGAATAGAAGTGGCAGTTTTCTTCTTTGGAGATTGGCACTCTGGCCTGTAATTTTTTGCTCTTCTCCGAATGATTTGAAGCCATCTCTAGAAAAAGCACAAAAGTGGCAAGAAGCCCTCCTCCTCCAACAACAACAATAAGAACAGTCTGAAGAAGCATCTCAAGTGCTCTCTGATCACAGATAAATGATGGTTCTTCTGAATCATCTGTAACTGCTGCAACTACAACTTTTCTCTCTGTGTTTTCTTATTTGTGCTTATTATCATTGCATTTCCAGTTTTAATATCACACATTTGTTGAACTACAAATCTAGTTTCGGTAATTATGGCAGTAAACTTGTCTCAGTTATTCTAGTGCTGTTCAATTTTCTTAATTTCACTTCATTCCGTTTGTAGTGGAATTTGTGTATATCTTTGTCTTTGTGGGAAGATAAAACATGGGATGAATTTTTGAAGTTGGTGTATTAATCTACTAAAAAATTACATACAATAGCCTGTTTCAGTTGGCCATGGAAATGGCATGTTTGGACCATTGTGGACATAATGACATTTATTCTTGTCTTTTTTTTTTTTTTAATAATTGTGTACAATCTAAATAGTTGCGGTAAGGTTTTTCAAGATCAATTAAGTGATAATCGTAAAATGTTTGAAAAAAGATAGAAACAGAGAGCTAGTATTTTCTATAGGCAGTTTCTGAAAGAGTTGCTTGTTTAGAGCCTGAGTGATAGGAGATAGAACCATGACGAGCTATTATCACAAGTAATCTAGACAATGACAAAACAATGTGATTCAGTTGGATATGGAAATTTTATTGGACCGGAACATAAGAGCTGCTCCTACGTAAAGTTATGACAGTATGAAGGATAATGGACAGAAGATCAAAATCCAAAAGCTCTGGAAAATTTATCTTCCAAGTTAAGAGCAACATTTTTAGTAAAGAGTTGTTTTTCTTCTTAAAATTCATTTCTTCTGAAGATTTGGGTACTATAGATGTGTTGATTTGTCACTAGTTTTGTGGATTGCATTTAACATGAGTTCTATAAAACTAAATTGGTCATACAGGTGGTATGGTAGGCTTGATGTCGCTTAATCTGTTAATTCAATCAACAGAACTAGGCTACAATTTAATTATCTGTAAGAACAAAGCTCTCATGGAATCAGTATAATGGAAAGTTATGTTGTAACGATCAGTCACCAATGCTTAAGATGTAAAAGATAATCAAACCAAGAAAGTAGGTGATGATGCTGAGGATGAGGATATTTAAGCAGAAGTATACCATGAAGGCTTAGATAATTAGGTCCAGGAGGAGGCTCTCGGAAGTGGAACATGCAGTGGTTAATTATGATTTCTATCTTACATGTGGAGTCAGATTAGTGGCAGTGGCTGCTGAGTCTTTGATATTTTAGGAAGTTACTTATCATGAAACGGTTAACAGGATTGGTAAAGGAAGGGAGGAGAGAGATCTTACAACTAGAACAAGTCAAGGTTTTAGTGATATGACGAGGCTATGTTTTGAGAGGAAACTAAGATGATTACAAGTTCAGAGAATTTTGTTACATGATGCTAGGACTGCTAGCTGTATAATATATGTCAAGGAAGAGCAAGTGGTAATCCTGTATAATATATGCCGAATAGGGGGCTTTCTGGTTTCATAGTGTGATGTAATATTCAGATGCTTGTTTCTTTTCTGTAGAAGAGTGTTTATGAGACAACCATATGATAAAGAATTATCAACAAGTCAGCAACAGTATTAACATTCAGAAAATTGGTGCAACAGTTCATAAATGTTTAGACTGACTATCTAACTGTGGTTTACTAATTGTAGAACTAGCGAACCAGTCGTCTGTTGTTTGTCCATGATTCGAGAGACTCAAAAAGCATTGAAGACTTTGAGAAGAAGCAGCATATTCCTTTGCTCCTTCATCCATTACGATGGAGGAAAGCACTTGATTAAGATAAGGGGAATATGCCTAAATCTATTTCTGCTCAGAGTGGGGACTAGTAGGTTATTCGTCTCCCACTTCTGTGTCTTTGAGTGATCAGTAGATTTGCCAGATGACCAGATATAACTACAAATGATGACAAAGTCTGAGACTGGATTTTTTTTTGGTGACCCAGAAAAACGAACAGAAAGAGAAATGAAACGCTATGATCAATAGTTGTTTGAGCTACTACTGCTTGTGTCAGCATTCCAGCTTACATTAAATCAATCAAAGCTCAAGTCCGCATTGATTATCACGATGGTTATCAATTAAGACACATACATGCATCCTAGATAACATAAGCACTTGGCATTTCTGTTTCTTAGCCCTGTCTTGAATGTTGTTTCTCTACTGCTGTAGTTAGAGAAGATTTGGCCCATGATTTATCTCAGGTGGCTCAATATTATTGGCACGCCTGCCTTCCAACAGAGAATCCAAATAGGAATAGCTACGGTTGCAACTGCATATGCCTGGACTTTCTCCTACCCTTTTCCTGAATGGACCCAATCAGTAGTAAGAATTATCCTATGATCTCTTTCAAGCAGTTCTTGCAAACCCATTCATTGGCTTCAGGGAATTGGTCAGAAGTACTGGACATACCTATCATTTTCACGCACTTGCAATCAGGCAAGTAACGCGGAGTAGGCCAAGCCAAGCAGTTGGTTATCAACCAAATTTAGACTTACGTGAGGAATCGACAAATATAATGGTTGCTTTCATGATGTCTTTTCCATTTCCGAATATTCAAACTGTGGTTTTCGTAGTTTTTCTTTCGGTGGAGAAGCAGGACTCGGGTCTGCATTTCATCACTGGCCTTCATTTCTTTGACAATTCTGTATCCATCATGCTGCAGTGTGCCTGTGTTGTCATCTAGCCTGATTATTTGTTTATGACTCGGCATCTAAACTGAGTCTACTAACCATCCAAGTGCCTCGATACAATGTCATGGTTTTATTCTAAGTTATTTTGCTATTGTTTTTGTACTCATCCTCTAGTTTGACCGAATCATGTTGTTTTTGTCAAGGGTAGGAATATTTCAAGCCAAATTGATGTTGCTGATGGAGCCTTGAAAGCAACAATTATCAAGCCCCGCGGGGGCGACATTTCCAAACCTGATTGCTATTTTTCTCAGTCAAGTTTTGGATAAATATTCTGAATGATATTTTATGTCAAAGTAAAATCTTTCTAGACAAATACCATTATGTGGTAACTTGAACTTCCAATAAATGGATTAACTAAAACATATTCATGTCAAATTTCGGACAGAGGGTTAGACTATTTTATTTTGAAGATCAAAAACTCCAGATTGGTATTATGACTTTGGTTGGCTCTGTCATAGTTCATTGGTGTCAAATTCTAGAGTGTCTGACGATCTCTATTCTACCAGTGTTCATTTGCTGCTAAATCTGAAGATGGCAAAGGTGGTGTACAGCCTTACTTCCCTTGATAAATCCACTAGCAAAACACGCCAAGGTTTAGTTTAGAAGAGACTGAAGAATCTTTGCCTAATTCTTGAACGCAATACTTTTCTGTTACCAAACATTTCAACTAGTTTCTCTACTCCCAAGACTTCCTATTTCAACTAGCCTTTGCTCATAGGCGAACCAATATACATGTTTTCTGTAAATTGATGGGCTTAAAGCTGGTTTTGACTCTTGTTGCATGATGGATGGAGTATCTTGGAGATGCAATCACTCAAGACACAAGAAAATTGCAGTGGCCAAGATTGTTTACTTTAGTACAGTAAATAATAAGAATCCAAATGGTGCGTCTAGAAACTGAGATCCCCAATACAAAGACACACCTGATACGTTATGCTGCTTCTGTATCATTCCATCCCAAGAGGACATTAGACAATGTGCACGTGAATGACTAAATCCTAGCATTGCTGTCCCCAGTACTAAGAAAGATGGTGCAAAACCAGCTTTAATCCCAAGATTCAATAATATATTTCTTTCAATTATTGACAACCAATCTTAATAATACTTAGTTGTTTTTGTTCCAACAAAATGAAAAATCTTTCAATCATTGGAGGACCAGCCACAAAATAGTACCCTTGGATGCTTCGTGTGGTGAAGGATTAAGTTACAGGCCAAATTCTTTTCTTTCGTGCATCATTTCTGCAAGAGTGGACTTTACGTTGTGCATTTCTGCAAGATGGGCAGGTGTTGACAGCTGAGACCCCACACTCGATCACAAGATCCACGTTGTTTCTTTCGTCACGATAGGAGAGTTTTAGTCGCCTTCCATGTAGTCTTATCTTATGCTCCATCCGTCTCAAAATTTTAGTCCTACCTTTCATTTTGAGATATCTCAAAGTCAAAATAAATATTTTTTGGTCTCTCTCTCTCTCTTTTTTTTTTTTTAAAAAGTATTGTCCCTACTTTTAATCAAATTCATTGACAATCAAAGCACTATTAATGAAAAGTCAAATTTTCAACGTGTGACTAAAATTTTGGGATGGAGGGAGTATTTGGGTTGACGTTTATCAACATTAGACAGCAACCCATATTATCGATCTCATTTAATCTTAAAAGTTTTCGATTTCACTACAAAACATCATGATTCATGTATATAGTTGGCACTTCTTTTCTCAATTTTTTTTTGTTTCTGCCCAATATTTATCTTGCATTTCTTTTTGGCTATGATTGACCCGTCAAAATAAAGCGGATATTAAGATTAATCAACCAATTGGAATTGTGTGGGAACTAGCTTGGAACAATAAGAAAATGAACAACTAGAGTTGTTATCTTACCATGAATAATCATTGAGGAATGATCAGAGAAGAACTCTCAAAAATTTTTTCACTATAAAATTCAAGATTCGAATCTGACAGTTGGAGGTGGAAGACCGTATGGAGGGATATCCTTTAAAGGGTTTGATTAACATGTGTGCACGGGGTTTAAGTGTTAATTTTGAGGTAAAAGTGTAACTACTTTGAATAAGTGTCCAAATTTAGAGGGTAACAAATGTTAATATGAACTCTCCAAGATCTTGGAGTGTTAGCATATGTGCTCACGTGATAAAATTAGCTAAATATAGTGATTGGAAAAATCCTACATTTAATTTGAGAAGAGAACATATATGTTTACTAGCTGGCCATCAAACAAATAAAGAAAGAAATTACGTTCTTTACTGTATTTATCTTTTCATTTTTAGTACCTGATAATCACCTTTATTTTCATGTCAATGTCAAAAGCCACAGAAAGGAAACATCTGCGAGTGGACGTTGGCGACCTCTCGCTCGGATATGGCAGTCCATGGTAAAAAAAACGTGGGTCACTATTTTCTAACCGTTATTATCACTGTCTGGAAAGCAACTGCCGCCAAGGAAAGCAAGGCACTTTCCTTCCTAAATTTACTTTTTCGTTTTTTTTAATCTGGGGTAAATGCAGTTAACTCCCCAAACGACCATTTTGTCCCACTTTGCCCCCTATTCCTTTTTTTTTGAAGGACCCCTATTCTTTCAATTGTAACACTTATGTCCCATATAGTTTTCAATTGAATCTACATCAATCTGTTACGAGTAGCTCAGTTAAACTAAATTAATCTCTACTGGAGTGTTTACCTAGTGAAACCTAATAAACTAACATCCCTTACTCATTCTTCATTGATTATCTTACAGATCCAACAAACTCGTTTACTTTTCACTTCTGCAAGTTAATCAAATTTGATCACAAATTGAATAACAATAAAATAAGTGATTCATTTTTTATCGGTAGTTCTTCAATGAAAGAAAAAAATCAAAAGGACAACAATAGTTAACTGCTGCGTCTACAGTAGATTTGGACGGACAACTCTGGTGTCCGAAGACGACTATGTTTGGATTATAGTTTTCTAATAAAAATTTTTTACGTTTTTCGTTAATATATTTTTAATTTTTTTATTTTACATATATCAAATTGTTATATACATTTTTTTAAAAAAAAATTCTAAAAAATAGCAATCCAAATTGGAGTAAACTTGCAGGAATTTAAGGGAGGTCAAATATTGCAAGTGAAAGAAAAAAGGGGAAAGTGGCACTGAGAAATAGTTTAGGGAGGCTTCCTGCATTTTATCCATTTTGTGTTTCACTTAAATACAAATTACAAAGGACTTTTATCCATTATATGTTTCACTTAAATACAAAAATTAGGAAGGACTTAAAAGTCTTGTGTTGTATTCAGATGGAGAATTTATTAGGCCTCAATTTACAGTTCGAATTCACATAATGGTATGGTACTAACCTTTTCCAACTCATAAAGGTTGAAGAATGCTAGCTGGTTTTCCAACCACAAATGCTGCTCATCTAAGGCTAGATGATAAATAGGCCAAAACAAGAATCAAGTTCTTATTTTTAATTTCATCATAACAATAATGTCTTAGCTAAAAAGGATTTAGTGAATACTAAAAGGGAAAAGCAATTCATTCGAATACAAGAAGAGAATTTCTTTAAAAAATAAAAAACTGAAATGGGATTTATGTTTGTCAGTTTTGATCATGAAAATAAACCTGATGATCCTCGTAAATTGAATTTTTCTATCGTGCTGTGCTTGGATCTTCTAATTAAATTGAAGCACTAAACTATTAGTAGATGATATCATGGAAAAAATGACTAGCACAATATGATCATTGGAACATAACATAGACTCCACGTTCACCGTAATTTTACTAGTTTATCCACATAACCAAGCATACAAATATGATCAAAAACTGCCCAGTTATTTCAAGCCAAGTGAAAAAAAAAGAGAAACAGAGCTAAAGCTACTTTGTTTTGTAGAATATTCCATGTTTACGAAAATACCTAGATGTTAATTGGAGAGTGCAAATACCACTTTGAGAAATAAAAGGAAACATAATTTGGGCTTAATTGAGGTAAAAATGGTAAAAAAAAAAAAGAAAGTGGCTGTTGGTTCCAAGATCGGACACACTTTCCTCTTTCCCTCCTCCTTCGTTAACTGCTGAAATAATAATAAAATGTAACCTGATCAGATAGAAGTAAACTAATGCAACATATTTTATCCAGTCTACTCGGCTACTCCAATGTGTTCAAATGACACATTTAGCATATATTAAGATTCGTCCAAGATTTGAATTGCAATTTCTCAATTCTTCTCCTCATGGCCTATTTTATTTGCCACCCCCACCATCCCATTAGCCCACAACCGCACAACGTCTCCCATTTATTGTACTAATTTGTAATATTTCATCATTCCATTCAGCCACCTCTCTCCTGTATTTCTCTCTCTAATTCCTCCATAACTGCTACTACCAGTACCTTGCTTTCTTGACACCCCTCTTTACTAACTAATCAAATCCTGCAACAACTTAAAAGAGATTGCGAAAACGCTGACTTTTTCAATAAGCCTGTTACTCCATCACCAAGTAAAGAAGCCCAAGACAAGTATATCATGATTCAAACTGAACTAGTGGCTATGATAGTTGCTGCTTTCTTCAACTTGCTGCCACCCCACAACTCTTTACTTTCATCTTTACTGCTAATAAACAAAAGGGTTTCTTGATTTTTGCTGATTTTTAGATGTCCCAAGAGGACCAAGAACCTTCTGCAGAACAACTTCACGAAATGTTTTTTATGGATTGTTTCAAGAAAATGAAGCGTTTGAGGATATTTGAGCCATCTTTGGGGATTCTTGGATTTTTCCTAGTTGCTGTTTGTGTTATTTTTGGGTTCTTTTTGTTGGATTACAAAGCTGTGGTTAAAGGGTCAAGATTTTTTGCAGAGTCTGATAGGCTGCTGTGGTTGAAATTGAATGAGGGTGGTGAGAAGAGAGCAAGGAAAGTTGATTTTTTGAGTGAAGAAGGTGGTAGATGTAATGTGTTTGAAGGTGATTGGATTTGGGATGATAGTTATCCATTGTATCAGTCCACAGATTGCAGTTTCTTGGATGAAGGATTCAGGTGCTCGGAAAATGGTAGGCCTGATATGTTCTATACCAAGTGGCGCTGGCAACCAAAAGATTGCAACTTGCCCAGGTGCTTCACTTATTTGTTTTCTTCATTTTTCTGCTAAAAATTGTACCTTTTGATTGAGTAATATAGGGAGACATGAATGTTTAAATTGGTAATTTAAAAATGAGTTAACTTGAAAAATCATATGATACTTAATGAAGTGGACCTGGTTTAGTTGCTCGATGATTTGAATTCCTGAGTTCAATGACTTGGAAAAACAAATTATGTTTCTTTGCAATTATATTAGGCAAAAGAAAGCATTTACATAGCATTACGAATTCCATGTATTTTGGTTGCTATTTTGTCTCCACTCATGACTAAGAATGACATGTATCACATGATAAGTATTTTACCTGTGCTCTGAAAATGACCTCTAATTTCTTGTCGGACGTAGTTCTTCTACTGCTAATTCCCCACGTGTAAATCTTTATGCAGCTCTAAACTAACAATGGATTAGAGTAGTTAAAGTGATAAAGTGCATTAAGAAAGTGTATACTAAACATTTATATTACTTTTTTTGCTAACAAACTTCCTTTTTTTAGATTAATTCTGGTTTAGTTGTAATACTCAGAAGGAAAGAAAGAAGAACCATGTTATGCCATAGTTCTTGAGCCTTAATAGAATTGGATTGTATGGCAAAATAGTGCCTCATCAAATTCTGATGAATCATTCAGTTTGGGACTTTGTTTATACTATTTTAGAATATTGGAGAATGCTGGATGGAGATAAGTGATGGAAGTCAATCATTTTATTTTGTCTCCATGATATGATGTGCTTTCTGGTGTGATAAATACAATATCAATGTTCACTTAAGAAAGTGTATTAATAATGGTACATTTCTTCTCATCAATGATACAGATTTGATCCTAAAATTATGTTAGATAAACTGCGGAATAAGCGGGTGGTATTCGTGGGTGATTCCATTGGAAGAAATCAGTGGGAATCATTACTCTGCATCCTTTCTTCTGTTATCCCTGACAAGGATTCAATTTATGAAGTAAATGGCAATCCTATCACGAAGCACAGAGGATTTCTGATCTTCAAGTTCAAAGATTATAATTGCACGGTGGAGTACTTCAGGGCTCCTTTTCTTGTACTGCAGAGCAGGCCTCCTGCTGGAGCTCCATCAAACATTAAAACTACTTTGAAGTTAGACCAAATGGATTGGAGTTGGTCAAAATGGAGAGATGCTGATATGCTCATTTTCAACACAGGGCACTGGTGGAATTATGAGAAGACAATAAGAGGGTAACTAGACTTCTTCGACAATATTTTGCTTGTATAACTGCTTTTATCTTCTGAACAGATTTATTGGATGTGACTGAATGAGTAAAGCCTGAGTTTGTGTGCAAGATGGACTAGAACAATTTAATAAACTTTCGGAATCTTCAGGACTTGTTATCTGTGACAATTTCTGTACCATGCATTATATGGAACCAACGTATAGTGTTAGGATGCAAGATCCCAATACTCGTAACACTCAGTGAAGGGTGTCACTCCTCCCCTCCCCCCTCAAAAAAAAATAAAAAGAAAAAAGAGAAAAAAGGAAGGTTGTATTTGTGACTCTAAGTCTATAATAGGCTTGACGTTTTAGTGCCAGTTGAACTATAAACCTGGCAGTAATTGTTTATTTGAAATCCCTGTAAAAGGTGATGTATTCCTCTGTTCCTTTTTTGTTTCTGATTCTAGCCTATAGTGTACCAACTGCAAGATTTCAATATCTTTGTTAGGGGATGTTACTTTCAAGAAGGTTTGGAAATAACGATGGATATGGAAGTTGAGACTGCATACAAGAGATCATTACAGACAGTTCTAGATTTTGTTCATCGTGAATTAAATACAAGCAAAACGCAGGTCTTCTTTCGCACATATGCTCCTGTCCATTTCAGGTAAATTGTAGTTTTACCATCTGGTAATTTTCTTGTTGAGGCTTTCCTGTCTTTGTTTTCATTCCTCGATTTCTCAAATTATCTTTATCTAGAACTTTAGCTTAGCTCCTTCTTTACTTATTACCTTCAAATGAGGACCCTGTTCGTGTTTCTTTTGTTCTGTATTCTATTGTCCATCATGCAGGAAACCGTCATGGATTTAGAGGACGGAGATTCTTAGTTATCACCCAGGCCCAAGGAGAATTTGTCATGTAATAGGATGTTGCTCTCTGTCTTAATGCATGTCATCTTATTTGTTCAAGCATAAGATCCCCTAGGCGCTTTGAACCCTGCATTCCAAATTTCAGTTGGTGGTAATTTGGGAAATGTTGGATGAGGTATCCATTTTGACCTCATCAAAAAATCAATTTAGTTTCAGATATAAGTTACAAAATTGATTGCAGTAAATCATAGCTCCAATTCCATCTATTGTGCAAGTTGTTTGACTTGTTTGTCCTGGTGTGGTTACATGCCATAATCAGGTGTTTTATTTTACTGGAGCCAAAGTGCTGCCAATTGAAGATTGTAAGTACTGTATTTCATACTCCACATTGCTGCATTGGCAGAACTATGGAAAGTAGGAGCTCTATAGCATGAATTCCAAATTTATGCATTGGTTGCTCTATTTGCATTGAACGTCCAACAAAATTTTTAGTTTTTCTCCTCCTTTGTATTATTCTCGCTTATGCTTTCTATGTGTTGAGGGGGGTCTGCTTTCAGGTTGCAAGATTTAAGAGTTTAAAATAAATCTTTTCCAGTCATGTCCATATATGCTTACGTACTGTTATGTAATGTCGCTGTTGACATGACATGGTGGCTTTGTAGAGGAGGAGACTGGAGAAACGGGGGAAACTGTCACCTGGAGACACTTCCAGAGCTAGGTTCTTCATTGGTACCGTCGAACAATTGGGAAATGTATAACCTTTTCAGCAATGTTGTTTCAGCTCACTTGAACTTGTCAAATGCGGAAGCAGTAGAAGTACTAAATATAACTCATATGACCGCGAGGAGAAAAGATGGGCACTCATCTTTGTATTACTTGGATCCCAATGTTGGTCCTGCGCCTCCCCACAGGCAGGACTGCAGCCATTGGTGTCTGCCTGGCGTCCCAGATGCATGGAATGAGCTCCTGTATGCTATCTTTCTAAAACGTGAGAATCTGCAATTCAGAAATCGTTACTTTGGGCACATGGATGATTCTTAGCAAGTGTATATATACTCTGTGACTAGGAACAATTTACTCCCCTGGACACCAATGAGGTGGTATTCTTATGTCGGAAAAGGCAGAAGAAAAGGAGGATTTTGTGGGAGTATAGCGGTGAGTGTAGATCAACTGAAAAATGAATGTTCAAGCTGTTGGGAACATGAGACTCCATGTAAACAAGGGTCTTAGTCAGACACCATTTTTTGTTTTTCTTTTCTTTTCTTTCTGGTTGATGGTGAAAGAAGCCAGCTTTGGGGCAAATGAGTTAAGAAGGGTTCTCTTCTTTGTATTTTTCCTCCAGCATTCGGAGCATAGCTGTAGTGGAAAGCATTACCTTTACCATAGGATCAATTGTTAATAAACTAGTTCTCATCACATATATTGCTGTCTTAATTGCTGGAGATCAGGTGTTTGCTGCACCACAGGGCCAATAACAGTTTTTGTACATAAGAATACCATAGATAGATTTGGTGAAGAGGTAATTGTAGCAACTCATTGTTAAAGGTAATGTTTGGTTCAAAGCAGAATGACCATCACAATGTACTTTTCTTCCTCTTTATCTTTTCTATTATTTGTTTTCGTCTTGTTCATTCAATTATTTCTTGCTTGAGCATAATTTCGGGATTCATTATACCTGAACGTGAATTAGTTAATGCTCGTTCATCTTGTAACATGAAATTTAGGATGCATTTGATAAAATTGAAGTCTGAATTCACTAAGTTATGAATTGTTAAGTACTAAATCAGATGCATTTAAGTGTATATCACATTAAGTAATAAGTAAATATATTAAGATTTAAACTCATTAAATTTAAGTGGCGAAGTGAATTATCAAACAGGGCTTTAATTTATTTATCTGAAGAACTATGGCGTATACAAAATATCACCGTGAAAACTTGATAAAGTTTTAGGCAAATTGATTTTCAAACATAAGATCGTAGAATGTTTCAGTTTTATTAAAAAAAAGTTTTTCTTCTGTTGGCTGGCTCTTTGTTAGTATACTTGTAAATTAGTTAAATTTATTTACTTATTTTATAGATGGACACACTAACAATTATTGTTTTTCTTTACATTTATGTACTTTCTTGATTTAATTTTGTTACACGTTTGATATAATCTGTGGTGTTGCTGGTGTGTTTGGATACTAGATTATGTGGAATAATTTTGTAAAAAAATATTGTAACACTTTTTTGATATGTAAAATAAAAAGATAATTAAAAAATATATTGATAATGCAAGTAAAATAATTTGGCAAATAATCACTGTCCAAATAACTTCTTATATTTCCAAAAAAATTAACACCTCGATGTACCTTTAAAAGAAAAAATAATTAAATATAAAAGTAAACACGCAGGCTAACGCTTTACATACAAATCAGAATAAGTGCCTTACCTCCGATTTCTCCTGAAAGCGCTGAATAATCTCAAGCGCTTCTTATTTGGTCCCCTCGACAGTACACACCGGTAGCGTAAACTCAAAGCTTCACGCTCACAAGTCGGTCTCGTTTTGCTGCATATTCCCATAGATTATACTCCACAAGTTCCTCTTCAATGGCGGACTCTACGGCGAAGTCGAGCCGAACTAGGGACCTCATCAAGCTATTGGAACGCCGTGGTCCTTTAGTGGGAGCCAACTTCTCAGCTTCCTCAGAGGCAAATTTTGTCCTAAAAATTCTTTGCGGAATTTCAACAAACGATTACTCTGCATTCCAATTTTAGTTCTATGAAGGAAGTTTAACTATTTTTTCTCATTGTTTATTTGATTTTGGGGGCAGACTATCGGGGATATAAAGGAGTTTCTGAATGTTTTGGTGGTCGGAGCTGGTGGATTGGGGTGCGAGCTGTTAAAGGATTTGGCATTATCAGGATTTCAAAAGCTGGAAGTTATCGATATGGACCGGATTGAAGTTACCAATCTCAATCGTCAGTTTCTTTTTAGGTATATTGTTCACTTTTTTAATGTGGGTCGTTGAATTATAGCGTATTGGTTTTGTTGTTTGGTGATCGGTGGAAACATTTGGACTTTGAGATGATGGCATGAACCATTTGGGCTGTGAATTTAGAGGGGCACTTTATGTAACTGATGAGGGTTTCGTGGTTTTAGATTATGTCATAAATGGGTTTGTTTTATGTATGTTGATGAAATATTTGGTTTGTGGATTTGACTGAGCAAACATTGTGCATACCGTGGATGCCAGGATGAAAAGAGATTACTTTGCAATGTTTTCAGGCTGTATGCTGTTTTTGGAGGCATTCATCTGTCTGCTTTACAAGTGTAAATTGATGGGATCAGACATATGTGCAAGAATTATTTTGTTCAAGATCTCTTGGTGTGCAGCACGAAGCCTGGCAGAAGTTTTACTCGATTTAATCTCTGATACATATGTTTAGACCATGTTACAACTTGGAAATTATTGCTGAAAAGAAATCAAAGTCACAAGAAAATCCTGTTCTCTTGTCGTTCTTTAGGAAATTGAGTTATGAATGGACCTTGCGTATTCAGTACTGGGATCTAGAAACCTTTGGGTGTTAACTTGTTGCCGAATTTCAAATATTAAAGGACACATGAGGGGAACAATTTTGTGTAATGTTTCATTGTCCTTTTTGCTTTTGTCAGAACATCCATTTTATGATAAGGTCTCTGAGTAGGAGCACCAAGACTAAACTTTGCTGGTTAATTATGCTTCTTTTGATGTTTATTATTTCTGGCTTTTCAAATTTGTTGAAACTATAACTGCATCTATATTGCAGGTAATTTGTATGTTGTTTATTTGCAGCTTTAGACTCACTTTCTAGTTTTCTGTTATAGGTACTCAGTTGATGTTTCCTTTGTAGGCTTGAAGATGTAGGGAAGCCAAAGGCTGAAGTTGCTGCTAAACGAGTTATGGAAAGAATTAATGGTGTAGAAATCAGGCACCATTTCTGTCGGATTGAGGATAAACCACTAGAGTTCTACGAGAAATTTAATATCATTGTACTTGGTCTTGATTCCATTGAGGCTCGGAGCTACATAAATGCTGTGGCTTGCGGTTTTCTAGGTCTGTATTTTCTTCTTCTGTTTCATTTGATTTCTATAGTATAATAATAGCAAAGACATTGCCACTATAATAGATATCTAAATGCTTTTGGAACTGTGGTAACATTTGTTGCCTGTTGCTTATTTTATCTCTCCGATAGAATATTCTTACGGCATATGTTTTGATGTCACATTTGATCACTGTGGAATGCATAGCTTCAGTGCATGCATTCATATTTTCTTTTAGAAATTTTGGTTCCTGTCGGTGGTTATGCAATGCTTAAAACTTTTGTCTATGCTTCCTATGGTCTATACTTCTATTTTTTGGTTACATGTTATTGGTAAACTCCTTGTCTTTATATGCTTAAGAAGATTATAGGTATTGTTTATTGATGAAGACAGCTAATTGGCAAAATTAAAAGAACAGCCGAATGTTATTATACTGAGCCATTGAGGAATAAGGGAATATACTTACTCTTGTTAGTAGGTTAAATGGTGAAGTCTCTGCTCCAAAGATATGGCACTTGCAAATTTTAATTTTTTTAAATTCCTATGGGTTGAATAACATGAGCAACAGATATTCTTTCTGAACAAAGAGTAAAAATTTGAAGTGGCCTAGTTTTCTGTTCTTTTAGTTAGTTGGAGATGGGAGAAGAAAGCCATCTTATGATAATTCTTGCCTTAGATGAGGTCTTGTATATTATAAGGTTATCCTGCATTCAAATCTGACTTATTTTTTCCTGAAATTTTTTGTTGAGACTACTAGTTATTGGTTTTTCATTATACTTTGCCCTGACTGACCAGGTTGGAAATTTACTATTTCCAACTATCTATAGAGTTATCACATAAGTTGTTGTTCTGGGTTTAAACTAAAACTTCCATACTTAACTTTCTTTTTGCTGGAAAGAAGTACTTGTTATCTATTACTAGGATATGCCTTCTTACCATGACAAGGTTGGTTCTGGAAATTTGAGCTTATGTTGTTTGGTTGGAATATGTAGAGTATGATTCTGATGATAACCCAATTGAAGAAACAATGAAAGCTATGGTGGATGGTGGAACAGAAGGATTTAAAGGCCATGCAAGGGTTATTTTACCAGGGTTAACGCCATGCTTTGAGTGTACAATTTGGCTTTTCCCACCACAAGTGAAGTTTCCTTTATGTACTCTTGCAGAAACTCCAAGAAATGCTGCTCATTGTATTGAATATGCTCACTTAATTAAATGGGATGAGGTGGTTTTTTAACCAATTATTTCTTAACTCTTTCATATCTAATGTAAGGCTTAAGCTCAAGCTTTCTCCTCTTGCTGTTTGGTTGTCACTTGCAGGTTCATAGTGGAAAATCTTTTGATCCAGATAATCCTGATCACATGCAGTGGGTTTATACAGAGGTCAATTGTTGTTAATATTCTGAAAATTATCTTTGCTTGCATCCTCAATTTCCCTATATCATCTATTTTGGCTTCTCTGGCTCATACGATCAAGGTGCTACAGGCTGCTAAGAGAGCTGAGCTTTTTGGGATTCAAGGTGTTACATATTCTCTGACACAGGTTAGTTTCTGCTCTGAAATCTTGAGCTTCCAAGACATTCTGAGGATGTACAGCATGATATTTTAGTTGTATCTCCTTTTCTCTGATTTACATTAGTGGCAATAGTACCCCAAGCATTGCATTTCTATCATGAGTTGCTTTATGTTCTGTTTCTTTGGCAATGAGTGGCAATTGGAGATACATTTGCATGTTTGATTATTTGGTCTAGTAGAACAGAAAATAACGCTTTCAGATATTTGTTTCTGTTTCCTTTACAGGGAGTGGTGAAAAATATCATACCTGCTATAGCTTCCACCAATGCCATTATTTCAGCAGCATGTTCTTTGGAAACTTTGAAGATTGCAACTGGATGCAGCAAGTTGTTATCAAATTATTTGACGTATGTACCATTTCAAATTTCCTGAGTTTATTGATTGCATCCAACAGGTGAAGCAGTGCATTTGTAGTTTGTAAATGAAGGGTGTATTAATTGTCTCATTTGATTTAGTTTTAATGAATTATACCAGGTGTAGTTGTCCCTGCACTAACTGAATTTTGTAATTCTCTGGAATCCTAAACCTTTTCTTATGAATAAGAAAAACAGCAATGCAAGTTCTCTTCTACCCATTTCATAGGTCTCCACCTGAAAAATGAAAATTTTGTTACACTGTCCGAAAGAGCTCTTTTATTTGTTTTTTCTCAATTAGCTAAAATTATTCAAGATTTTCTTCCATTTTCTACACTCTGTTTAGTTCTGAATACATTCTATCTTCTGGTGTAAGAGCATTATGTTATGTGTTTTTGTGCGAGTTTGGGTGCATTTGGTGTCATAGACTACCAGGAGGTTACATCAGTGGGATGATATCCAATTTTCTTAGGATACATTGCCCAGCATTGGCTGTAAACTATCACCTAATATGGTGTATGAAGTCTTTATGTTCTGATTGCCTCCTCTGTGAGTGGGCTTTCATTTCTTGAGGAAGGTGTATAATATTTTTCTAAAATCTTCCTTGGACTCTTAGACCTCCTTTTCAGACAAGTTAAAGCATTTTAGGTACATTTGTACCACGTGAACTTTAAGTAATATAAGTGAACTTTAGGACTAATTTGTGATTCTGAATTCTTTTATAGGTATAATGGGGTTGAAGGGCTCCACACAAAAGTGACCGAGTTTGTGAGGGACAAAGACTGTCTTGTTTGTGGACCTGGAGTTCTGATTGAGCTTGATGCTTCAGTTACTTTGAAAAAGGTCTGTTTCTATCTCCTTTTACTTGTGTAGTTTTAGTTCAAGTTTTGTGTTTCGTTTTTGTTTTCCCTGTAAAGCATTAGTTCCAAGTTTTTATCATCTTAGCATTATTCTGTAAACCTTGTGTACACACACTGTTCCTTCATGTAATCATTCCTTAAATTGTTGCACGGAAATCATACATGTGGAAGTGGAAAATGCTGTCGACAGTATTAAAGGGGTGGGTTACTGTTTGGATTTCTGTACTTGAGTGTTTATAACTACAGAATACTGTTCCAAAGAAAATGCGTTTTTTCCTTCTCTGAAACTGGATTTCTGTAAAGGAATCTTTTGATTCATGGAAATAGGAAGACTGTCTATAATAACTACCTAATAACTAGTACTCTGTACCTTGAGTTAATGAATGAAAAGTTGGACAATCAGGAAGTGAAACCCTCCATTAACTTAGATTTGTGATAAGTCAGAAAATTGAAGTAGCTATATCACGTGCTCTCCCTCTTGCAGGGTACCTTTTTACTGGTTCCTTTTATATCTGTATGACGGGTGCCTGGTTTGATTGGGTCTCAATTTTGTAAGAGCCAGTAAACCAGGAAATTTAACCCCTAAAGATTCTCTGTTTAGTTGCCTAAATTCTTTTAATTGGTAGCTAATCTGTACAAAATTGTTCATGCATCCTTATGAAACAAGAAAGGTTGTATAATTTGGTTATGTCCTTGTGTCATCAAACTGCCTTTAGAGTTGTCTGGCTTTTCCTTGGTTTTGTATTTTAAACTATTTAGTTCTGCCTTATTGCTTCAGTTCATTGATATGCTCAAGGATCATCCTAAACTCTTCTTGACTGGAGTTAGCATCACATACCGAGGGAAGAATTTGTATATGCGGGCGCCTCCAGTACTAGAAGAAATGACACGACCAAATCTTGATTTCCAGCTATTTGAACTAATGGACAGAACTCCCAAGGACATTATCCACGTCACCGGCACAGCCGGCAAAGGTGAGAAGAAGCAATCATGTTTGAGGAAATTGAGGGTTGTGTTCAAGGGACTTGATGGTGTTACAGACTTGGATATGGCCGGTGGAGCATGACGTTCTATTGCTCTGAGTTATACCATGTGTTTGAATCTAGAATTGGTTCTAGTTGGTGGAAAGCTGAGCAAAAATTGTTCAATTTTATCTTTCCTGATATCCAGCAGAAGGCAAGGACTGATACGGTGAAAATTGGGAGCTGCTTTACTTCATAACATGATGGGGGGATTGATTTATTAGCAATTGCATCACTGCGAGCGGAGATCTTATTTCCTGATATCTCTTCGAGTAATTTTTTTGTTCAACGTATATGTAAATGAGTCATGTAGGACAAGGGTAGTTGATCTTTTTGGTCATCGCTTGACCAATTTACGTCTGAAATTTGGAATCAAAGCGGTTATTATAGACTGTTGATGCAGTGAAAACGGCTCCAATGATTTTTCTGAAGTTTACCCACGCCGCGCGCTATAAAGATCCCCATTCTTTCTCCAGTCTTGCATTTATACTCGGTCAAATTTGTACTGCTCTGTGTTTGCATTTAAACCTCAATGGGTTCATGTTCACAAGTGCCGGCCAACGCAGCCGGAGGCCTAATATCCTAACTCAGAAAACAAAAAACTTAAAAGCTGGCTGAAAATGAACTCCTCCTTTTTGTGAGGCCAGCATGCATATCATCCGTGTCCAATAAATTTGGAGACCAACTCACTCTTCTGCAATCTCTGGAGGAATTCCGATTATGACTATTAAATGCTATGAATTGACTAACTATACAATACACATCCATCTGTTGAAATATACAATACTGAAAAATTTTTGCGCCACGATCTTCTCCAATCACCAACTCCTTTCTACATCGCCCTGATATATATATATAACCAGCAGCAACCCTTGTGCCCTTCTGGACCCCAACAATCCTTTTCCTGATTCTCCACTTTGCAATAGACTATATTTTTTTCCCAGGTTATTCAAGGCCAGATTCACAAGATAAGCGCACAGTAATATCTTAATAATGAAATGGAATTGAAGTTGCACCCCATCCGATTCCAAATTGAATGTGTTTACCCCGGTAGCTACCATGTAGTAAATATATATATTTATACTCATATATCTGCATGGACGAGGCAAATTTGCCCAAATGACAGACTACTTTTTGTTCTTTTGATTAAGCATTTTAAACGAATATGCTTATGAACATGAGTTGATTCACCAAGAAAGACATGTGAAAGGGTACTCGGTGCGTGCACCTTTGAATGTAGCAAGCATGCACTACTATGTTTTACAAAATTCTTGATTGGAACAAAAAAGCCATTTTGGAGGCTGAGATTTAGTTAACTGTCAGATCATAGCCATGTTTGTATAATCAATAATCCAGCAACATTGCTCGTGAACTATAATCTCAGCTAGGATTAATGAATCCAAAGTTTCATTACATTACTAACGCTTGAATCCAGACAACGACCGCAGACTAGCTCATGACATGACATGCCTTACCTTATGCGAAATCCAGGACTTGTAGAATACTAATACTAGTCATATCTTAAGTAATTTAAGCCTTGAAGGAAGGCACCAATAAAGCCTATGAATCATGCAAAATATGTAGTCAGTCAAAAGTGCATGTTTTTGCCGGTTGTGCACATGCAAAGATTGACATCCGAGCCATAAATTTGTGGATGAGGGGTGGAGAGAGTGCTCATACATTCGCAGCCAAGTAAGTATATTCTCAAGATAGGAAGTCTATCTATCTTCAGAAATTTCCTTGATCGGATATGTTAGTGTGGGCTGTTGCCTTGCTGCCTTTTCTCATCCCTTTCCCAACTGGATAATATCATTAACCCACTTCATGATCCCTGTGGGGCTGTGGGACTCCCAAATGCAGATTAGCCAACCAGATGATGACCCTTTGCTTCGATCTGTCCCCACCTCCCGTCATGTCTGTAACCCATACACCCTACTTAAACCCATCCTTGGCCCTTCACTATTTAAGTAAACATTCATTCCATCGGCTGAAGAAAAGAAAAAAGTGAGTCGGTTAGCTTAGCTTGCATAGCCACCCTCAAGTTCTCTTCTCTGTCCTTTGCCTGCCTCCACAGCCAACAAACTATCTGGCTCCTCGTATTGGTAATACTTTGATAAAGTAGACATGGAAGCTATAGCAGTTGAACTAGATGATGATGTCTTCTTTGCCGACATAAGCAAGCGAATCTCTCTGCTGATTATGGATGATGAAGAAGACCTGCTGGCTCATTCTCCTGCAGTTTCTCTTCAGGTAATTCATTTTCCCCTTCTTCTTCTTCTTTTTCTTCTTCTCTGAGGTCTAGGTCTAGCTGTTTAAAAAAGTTCTAAACATAAAAGGTTTCATATTCAAGTCTACCTAGCTAGCGTAGGCTAGATTGTTTTTAGGATTGTTTAAGATTGTGAATTTCAAGAAACCCCTTGATTTCGATTTCTTGAAGAAATTGAAGAAGCCTAACCGTGTTTTTTCTTGATCCAAACGTCAGGCCTTCTCTCAATCAATCCATCAAACCCCACAAGCACCATTTGGATATGAGCAAGCTATCAGAAGAGAAAGCAAAGGAACGGGAGTTTTCATACCACGTTCATCCCAACCAAGACGAAAGAACAGGCAAGGAAGACACTCAAACACTTCATCCAACTCCAAGTTCCAGAGGAACCATGAAAATCCAAGAGGGCTTGCTCAAGTTGCTCATACTGATAAAGCAGCTTATGATTCATTTAACCTGAGAAGATTTTAGAAGCAACAGTAACATCAATCTATTCGAGCTCAAGAATTCTGTAGATACTAAATAAATTCTACTACTCCAATCAGTAAAGAGCTCCAGAAGAATAATATAGAAGTGTGCTTTCTGTCAGGAGACGTGTTGTACTATACTTACCTTTACAAAGTTAGGAAACTCTACTACTACTAGAAGCATTGAATATTAATGTGTTAGTGAGGATTTTAATTCTGCAGCAAAGGGTATTCATGTATAAGGGGGTATATTTCTATTCATGGCTTTTAGCCTAAAGGCAGGCTTCAACCAAAGGCAGGTTTCCTCGCCTCACCTGTAGTGGAATTTTGTGGTGTTTATCAAGCTTGACCTTCATGTTAGAAAAGCTATAATGATTCTTTTGTTTCTTTTCCTATCTTGTCTGAATTGATTTAACTTGTTTTAAAAAAAAAAAAAAAAAATTCTTGTAGTGGAATTTTATGGTGCTTATCAAGCTTGGCATGCATGTTAGATGCTCTAATGATTCTTTTGTTCGTTTTCCTATCTTGTTTGAATAGAATTTAGAGCAATATGCTTTGGTTTGTCCTCTTTCCTGCATCCTTCTCTGATATTCGTTTATCCATTTGCAACAAGACGAGCCTAATCATGTTCTAATTAACTTAATACACCAATTTCTCTGAGCTTATTGACGTTAACAAGATAGATACGTACCATGTACATGTGAAACAGCACAACCTGATAAAAGTCAGAAAGGGCAAATGACGGTGGTCTGATTCTGGGATGGATCTCTTCCAGACTTTCAAACTCCAGCTGGCTTAAAAGTATACTTCTGCTGTCACATGGTCGCAGCATTACACACACTATTCAGATCTGGGGAATTATTATGTGCTGGCCATAATTACACGTTTTCGCACTCTTTGACAAATGAAACTTCAAAACAGATCAAGGAACATAGGTGGGAACAAGAAATACTGCGCAAAAGACTGCATGAAAATTAGTAGACCCTTTTGAATTTTCCCAGAACAATTTCTACAGGTTTTCCATGCGGCAGTTTTTGACTTTTGAGATATTCTGGAACTACTACTACATTGGAATCGAACCTAGCTAAAAGTATGGAAGAGGGCCTAACTGGCTCATCATTGCCAATCTTGGCATTTATTTCTTTCATCCTCATTATTTTTTTTTTGACAGACCAACCGAGGTAAAGTGAAAATCGTACTGGTACTATAATTGATTTACTATCATCATTTATCAGGGCACTGAATTATGTTTTAACTTTGAAAACATCATTATCCCACGAAAGCACCGGGGCTGGTTAACAGATTGAATATAATTGGATCAATATTCAATAGTCATCTAATTAAGTTTCTACTTTAGTGCGGTTATATTATTATTATTGTTACTAAATAAAAAACCCAGCTGGGGTCATGGATGTAGTATAGCTGTCCTTAGCCATCCTGGAAGCCATATACCGACACCGACAGAGGGGAGAAAAGAAATCCAATTCTTGTGCTGCTGATGGAAAATATGATATAGAGGCCAAGAAATACAACAGTTTATACTGCAGTAGTTTGTTCTGGAACAGGCATGCAATTACTTGTATGGCTACGGATGTATGACTTGCTTGTATTTTTATGTCTAAACTGCTGGAAAATGTGTTGTTGTCGTCCCAATAAAAGCGTGTGCTTGTGATCTGGCGCTTCGTGACTCCACATCGTACGTTTTGCTCTACTTGCACCTTCGCCAGTTCGTTTGGTGATTTGACAACTTAAAAGAAAAATCTTTCAGAAACAGCCAAATACCACCAATTGCGTTTGGTCACCAAATCCTTAAGGCTTAAGGACTCAAGGACTTGGTGGGGTCGAAGGATACATTATGTATGTGATTTTTTTAAAAAAAATTTAAATTGATGTGTAATACATTATTATTCGTTGATCTGATCTGACGGTGATTCAGTCCCTGTCGCACTTGTTAGCCCAGTAGTTGAAGGAGAAAAAAAAAAACAGCCAAATACCAAATGTAGCAGTAAATGCTTCCGGTCCAGCTTTTACTGTGTACCGCATGTTATGTGGCTTTGCTTTTGAGCAGTCTATGCCCTGCAGGGTTTGCGGTCAAATTAGTGGACTGGATTCCAATTTCCAAGCACAGGGGTTCGAATCTAATTTACCTCAAGAATTTGTTGGACTTACAATTCAAGATCAACTAAAAAAGATACCATGGCAATAGGGATTATCTGACCAAAAATTTGTGGGGATGAGAGTAAGAGGTCTGATTCAATTCTAGACATGGGAAAATAGGACAATTACATACAATATGATTCACCCTTTTAATTTTTTAGGTGAATTTTTACTGGTCCGGTTGATTGAAACTTCAAACTGCCAATGTTGAATTATTCAAAGCCTACAAGAGGTGACAAAAGAAAGAAACGGATGAATGATGTGTGGGTTCCCATATCTTGTTCTGAAGGACCTAACGCCCCCCAACTTAATTGAGTGCAGATTGCTTTCATAAATCTTGAGTAAGGGCCACCTCCACAAGTGATCATCCAGCTACAGCTGATGGAATATGAAGCAAATGGCATGCACCAATCAAATTCTACGTAAAGGCTTCTGCCTTTGACAAATTTTACCTTCCACATTGACCTAGTCATCTAGATTCTCGTACTTGGCAAAACATGGTCCAGTGATAAGGATACAGTAGTTTCATCCTCGTAAAAAGGGCACGACTCTTTGTGTCTTTGTCTTCTTCTTTTTCCTTTCATCTTTTCCTAGTTTGTCTCATTTTTTTTGCATTTTCTTCTTCTCCCTATTTGCACAAATTTTGCAAGAAGAAGAAGTTTAGACCATCACGACATTTATGAAGAGAAAGCAAATATCCCGACATAGTGTGTTTGAATTGTAAATTATTTGAGATAATTTTGTGAAAAAGTACTGTAATATTTTTTTGATATGATGTATGTGAGATAAAAAAATGATTGAAAAATATGTTGATGATACAAGCAAATCAATGTGCGTAAATAAAGTGAATTAATTGACAATCCAAACACACTCGTGTTAATATCTTGAAAGTCCAAATCATTCGAACAGTAGAACTTCATAGTGGACAGTTGAAAGTTGACGCATCATTGAAAGCCAACATCCCATGATCACTGGCTGTGGTAGAGAACAGAAGTACTGGTACTACTATTTTGTCAGCATTGGATAAGAATAAAGAGATTTTCCACATCATCCACTGATGAAGTAAATTCTTGGCATCATGGGATAAAGCCAGATATAGAATGACCCATGGATTAGATAAAGTTTGCTGATGTCTCCGCTGGGACAGTCTGACAATTATTTCCCAATAACTTATACAGTAGTATGTGGTTTTAGTAATCCTCAACAAGTTTTTAGAGCAGGGGCTGATAAAGTTGCTTTTAAAATCTCTTTTCACAATTTGTTGGAGAATCGTACAGACACCAATTTGTTGGATAAAGTTGCTTGAGAATTTGCCCTTGTTGGATGGTCAAAACCAACTCACAAAACTAGCTTAGCTTCTAAACTTTTTAATGTGCCAAACGTATTTTGCTATAGACACAAAACATAACTGCAGCAACAAAGGAACGGACTGGACTGAACTTTCTCTGTCCAGTTCTACAATTGCCCTGGTTTCAGCCTGGATCTAGTTCAGAAGTGGAATTTATTAACTCTCTTTCTCTCACTATTTGTGGGTAATACTGTAGATTTATTGAATCGTAATCCTCACAATTTCTGATCAGTTTGTCAATTGTAGTATTCTGGCCTTGTGGGTTCCTCACTTCCTTGTACTCTAATAGTACAAGAAATGGTATAGATCAGATCAGGCCTTGATGTGGCCTGACTGACATGGGTCTTAGTGTGCTCTTGGCCCCGGAGGAAAATGGACTAAAGTATGTGAAAAGGCCTAGAAAAAGTTTGAGGTCACTTTATGAAAAAATTTCATGGGGACTAGTTGTCCCATCACCCATGGCCTGGGTAGAGAAAGCGATCAAATGTAAAAATCTACTTTTGTTTGTCCCCCAACCCATGATCTTAGACACTCTTAAGGGAATAAATTAGCAACGTATTTTCTAAAACATAGAAATGCCAAAGAAAATGTAAAAATTCCTCCCTCGGAAATGGAGAAGGGGCCGGTACAGTTGAGATTTTTGTATGATTGTACAGCATTTGATGTATACTTATATTTCTTTGTTTTGTACGTAATTTTTATTTTTATACACCAACTTTCTAATTAATACAACCACAATGGTAAACGTATAATACCTTTAAAAAAAAAGAAATACAATAATCGTATCAATAGTGTAGCAAGCCCAACAGCACTGGCCCTGTCTCCCTCAGATATTCCTGTCCTGAAATCTTTGCTTTCAGCCCAAAGACGAGAAAGTAAATGCTTCCCAGCTTCCTACTCCTTAGGCCCATAAAGGAAGTTGATATCCGGTCACTAAATAGAACCGGACCAAACCGGGTCTTTGTTTTCTCCGGCCAGTTTTAATCTGTTTCCATCAGACTCAGAACAAGGGAAGAAGATGCCGGCGTAGAAATCCAAGCCCTGCAAGAGCGTAATACGACGTCGCACAAACGACGTTTCGCATAATACACCATTAACTCTTACATTAATCAACAGCGTCTTATTCTTAAGAAAAACAACGACAACAATGGGACTTCTTCTTCTTCTACTCCTCATCATCCTTATAATTCCCATTTCTCTCCTGACTTTCCTCGCCATAATTGTCCGTCCAAAACCCACAAAAATCCCATTAAAAAATAGCCATGTATTCATCACTGGCGGCTCCAGTGGCATCGGCTTGGCTTTAGCCCACCAAGCCGCTCTAGAGGGAGCCCAAGTTTCAATTCTTGCCCGGAATCCTAGCAAGCTCCAAGAAGCCAAGGACTCGATTAAGCTGGCAACTGGTAGAGACGTTGCCGTTTTCAGCGCTGATGTTAGAGACTTCGAAGCTGTGGATAAAGCTATCAGGGATGCCGGCCCAATTGATATCCTGGTCTGCAACCAGGGCGTTTTTGTGCCTCAAGAGCTTGAAAAGGAGTCGTTGGAGGAAATCAAGTTCATGATTGATGTGAATTTGATGGGAACTTTTCATTTGATTAAGGCTGCTTTGCCCAATATGAAGAATAGAGGTGATAGGGGGCCCGGTTCCATTGCCATTATGTCGTCTCAGGCTGGTCAGGTATGTTTGTCCTTTTTTTCCCCCTTCTCAATTGTATTGTGTTTGTTGATGTTTAATCTTTGCTGGGTTTTTGATAAAGATTTGACCTTTAGGTGAATTTTGGTAAAGATTTCATCTTGAAGCTTAAGAAGGACGATTGTTGAGCCGACTTTTGAGCAAATTTGTTTAATCTAGTGGACTGATCATTGGATCGATCGAATTGCTTAGGAGAGTTACTGTTCATTTTTTAGTACATCATGGAGTTGGCGAATAGGCTAATTTTCCATTACATCTACTTTGGGAGTTTTAATGGTCGTATAAAGATTTGCATGGTAGTTAAGAGAATAGCTTTTGGAGTGATAGATTAATGTTGAAAGTCTAGTTTTTTGACATGTGTCCCGTTGTTAGTATCTTAGGTTGCTTGTTTGCTATGGTGGTTCTACAGTTGATTCATGTGATAAGCCTGGAACCAAAGGGTTATGAACTAAACCTATTTTACAAGCTACGAATTTTGTCAAAAGTTTGAAAAGACAGTGGAGTATGGATCTAAATGACTAGAGAAATGAGAAAATACATAGCTTGAAGACATGAAAGGCAGCGCTCATCATCATCTCCAATTTACTGCATCGTTGTGTATGAATTGGCTGTGATAGGATAGCTGAAAAAAACATTCAAGACTTGCAACCAAACAATGGTTTCACCCACTCTTGCGTACAGGGCATTTCTATCCGTCTGTAATAGTTGTTAGCTTGACTTAGCTCCAATAGTATGCATGCTTTAGGATTTTCATGCAGGAAGGACAAGCTGCTCTGTTTAAGGGATATCAGGAGGCAAGCAATTAAGCGTCCATTTTGACATCTTTTTCATAGTGAAATGGATGAATCTGCATCTGTTGAATGGGATGAAGAAAAAAGAACTTTCAGTTAATCTGTTTTGCGCAGATGATGTGCTTCTATTTAGCCTCCCCTACTGATGCATTTTTTATTGTTAACTTTCGTAGGTTGGCATTTATGGTTATTCTGCCTATTCTGCTAGTAAGTTTGGCCTTAGGGGTATGGCCGAAGCCCTGCAACAGGAGCTTATTGGTGATGACATTCATGTCTCGCTTATATTTCCCCCGGACACTGAAACTCCTGGTTTTGCCGAAGGTTTGTAATCATTATCTTCTCCAGTTTGTTGGCTCGACGAGCAGTTCTTGGCACATTGTCATCTTATTGGTCAAAAGTTATAAGTTAATTCTCCATAACTTGCTGGTGTTACAGAGAACAAAAGGAGGCCGCAGCTAACAAGTATAATAGCAGCTTCCTCTGGTGCAATGAAGGCTGAAGAAGTTGCCGAGAAGGCATTGAAAGGCATTCAATCTGGTAGCTTTATTGTCCCTTGCAACTTTGAGGGAATTTTACTATCGATTGCTACTGCTGGTCTTTCTCCACAGAGATCATTCCTGATGGCATTTATTGAGGTGGTTGCTGCGAGTATCTTACGCATTGCAGCTCTGTGTTTCCAGTGGAATTGGTATGTAAGCATCGAAAGATGGCATGCTCAAAAGAAGTTATAATCACTTTGTAGAACAGACTACCAAACATATTAGGTTTCCCTGGGAATATTTCATTTGGTTTCTTGTCCCATTTTTGGCCTGTATTTGTGAGGTTTCTGAATTTTAAGAGCCATCTTATTACTCGCGGTTGGCTAACTATCATGGTAGTCTCCGATTTTTGTCATAGTTGAAATTACACTGCACTTCTAGTGGCTTGCTCTCTATTTGTCATGTTTCTTCTAATTGATATTTGGCAAAGGTGCATCCTTTGCTTCAATATCTTCCTAAGATCCCACAAGATACGAAGGAAAATAAAAGGAAGAGACTCATATACCATCCAATGGTGTGGACAGAGGCAAATCTTTTGCATAACTTTTTCGGATGAGAGAATAAGAATTGCTTGTTCATGTAGACTCGACTAATGTTATTGTAGACCTGGAATTGGAATCACACAAAGTGATGACTTGGACTCCAGTCATTAAAAAGGAAAAAAAATGAAATGGTTAATGTCATTCTGGGCCTCCAAATTGACCAAAAATTTCAATACGGCCCTCCGAAAAGAAATTTTCAACCTTGCCCCTCAAACTAAAAATGCAAAAGTTTTCAGATAGTTCTCCTTATTAAAAGTCTCATATGTTCCAATGTGGCCCTTCATTTCAATTTTGTTTGGCAAATGAAAGTTGACTCTTTCCAAACTAATAAGCGGGTTAATAGTTCTTAAGGACTGTTTCATACTTTTAACATTATTAGATTTTTCATTTTAGATTGGATTTCAAAATTTAGGAAATAAAGACAAAGAAAATACAAAAGGCGAAAGTAAATAAAAAATGTAGTTTCTGGGGTTTCTTTTGAGAAGGAATTGGTGGCAGTAGAGGTGGAGGTAAAAATGTAGGTGGAAGTGAAGAGAAAAAAAAAGATAAAAAATTGCTGACAAATTAAGAACTTGGTTTTGTAAAAGTGGATGGGGCTAAAAGTATACAAATTTCAAGAGTTGATGGCTAAAGTGGAAATTTAATAGTTAAAGGACCAAAAGCACGTAAACAAAAACTTTTCTCCTGAATTTTAAAACAGAAAATAAAAATAAACGAAAAAATCCCAGAGAGCTTTCTGCTCTACACTTCTTCCTGCTGTGAAAACAAGAAAACATCATCAGAAAAGGGAAAAGCCATGGCCTCAGCAATGCTGAAAAGAGCTGCAATGGTGAAATCAATGGGGTTCAAAGGCCTGCAGGAGACATCTAGGAGGAGGGCCTATGCGTCGATTGCAGAGGGTACAGACTTGGTGGCGGCTGCACCTAATGTTTCTCTCCAGAAAGCTCGGACTTGGGATGAAGGGGTTGCCTCCAAATTCTCCACCACCCCTCTCAAAGATATCTTCAAGGTCCCATTGTGTTTTTTTTCCTTTAGCTATATATGAGTTTTTGGGCGCTCTAATTGTTGATTATTGATTGTTTCTTTGGCTTTGATGACGTTGTTTTTATTTTCAGGGGAAAAAAGTTGTCGTCTTTGGCCTACCTGTAAGTTGATTTTCATACCTAGCTGTTGTCATGATGTGTGTGTTTTTTGAATGTCTGGAGGAAGAGTTAGCTCTGGGATAATGATTTCCCGACGTTTTACTTTCATTAATCATCGCCCATGACTTGTAATTGCATCGACGAAAAAGATAAAAGCTTTTTTTCAGGGATAGGGAACTATGGAATTTTGCCATTCAGATTTCTCTTATGCTCAATATTTTATAATCCTTGGGTTTATGTCTGACTTGACTGATATTTATGACTGATTGATTTATTGACGGAGTAGGGGCTGGTGGGGAGAAATGTAATAATTGAAGAGATGTATAATTCTGTAATATGTGGTTTTCAACTATTCTTCAACATCTTTAATTGATGGGTGTTTCTAATCTACATGCAAATTTGAGTTGAGATAGTATTATGACAGTTGTAGGCAAACATATTCGCTTCGCACGTGATTGGATGAACTTGGGGATTCCTGCATTTTATTTCATTTAACTTTCTCAAGTATCAGACATTTTCGGCTTGTCAACAAGTTGAAAATGCACAATAATAAGTTGATGCAGTGATGCTTAATTGCAGAATGCAGACCAAACCAAGTGATGGAAGAAAATGTGCTCCTTATTAACATATAAAACTCTGATGCTATTATGTTCTTGAACTAGTTGTACAAAAAATGCTCATATCTTTGGGCTTCTTTGGTGAACATAATATGCTTTAAGCCTTGGCTCATGATATGCCTATTAATTGATCTTCTGTAGGCTATTCAGTAGGAAAAGTGTTCAATTTTCTGCACTCAAATAGCCATTTTACAAAGAACTTAACCAGTGATATTGATTAGTTGTGACATAATTGTGCAGCACACTCCACTTTAGTTGCAAGTAAATTTTCTGTAGTGTGGGCAATCAACAGATGGAGGGGAATAGGGAGGTGGGAATCAGAAAAGTAAGTTCAAGTATAAGTTTAGCAAACATCCTTAGAAAGAAGGTATAGATAACTAGTTAATGTTTTGAACCATCTGAAAAATAAATTATGCTGTCAAAATCCATACAAGTGCTTTCAGGCAGAATAAGGAAAGGTAGGAGAATGTTTTAACTTGAAAAAGTATTTTCTGTTTCAATTTGACACAAAATACCGAGTTTTGGCCCCACAAGTGGTCGCGTAGTGTTTGTTTCTTTTCTTTTACATATATGATCTGATGAGCTTGATTAACCATATTCCAGGGTGCATATACAGGAGTTTGTTCAGCTCAGCATGTCCCTAGTTACAAGAACAATATCGACAAGTTCAAGGCCAAGGGGATCGACTCTGTAATTTGTGTAGCTGTCAATGATCCATACACAATGAATGGTTGGGCAGAAAAAATTCAAGCTAAAGAAACTGTAAGATATAACCTATAGTTTATTAGTCTTGATTTTAAAGAAACATATATTTCAGTTGTCTTCTAATGGTTTGTTGTTTTCAAGTATTTTGATGGGATTGATTTTACTACACTCTTGGTAATTATGCTAAGTATCCAATGATTTCCTCTTTAAATTAGAAAACTTTGTCAAATATGTTTAGAGAAATATTTTGATCTGTTAGCATCTTTTGAAGGTTCTGATCAAGATCATGACAAATATAGGTGTGTACATTTTGTTCATCTGTCCTGCTTTGCAATTATATTATCAATTTTCCAAACAGGACATTTAAGTAATTTGCTCAGTTTTGTTGGCTTAGTTAATGGCTGTCTGCTGCTAGCACGGATATGTAATCGATATTCCTTTTCTGCATGCTGAATATGAACTTGAAAAGGAAACTTCGAGTCCAAGAAAGCTACTAGATGTATATCGTCCAAGTTAAGAACATTTCCTAACTCCTTTGTCTTGATGTGCCCCCTTGTACAATCTTTTCTTTATTCACTTTTCCTGGTACAGGACTGTTGTTTTCTTTCCTTGTATGTTTGTTTGAGTTGGTTGGTAGATTGGCTATCTTCTGACAAAATGATCTAATGCTAAATCAAAAAGCCGTTCCGTAGCAGTTGATGGATGCCTTTTTATATATACCTGAATAGGCATATTACTTTTTGGTTGGGCGATCAGATGGGATCACATCTACTGAGATAGTTTCTGTGATATCTTTCCTTGAGCTAAAAAAAAAAGATATTTTGATAATATGACCATATGCCAATTTTTGCTGTAGTATATCTTTGTGCAAAATGAGGATGAAATTTGCATTTCATTTGAATCCAGAAGTTATTTTATCGTGGTCATTGCAGATAGAGTTTTATGGAGATTTTGATGGAAGCTTCCACAAAAGTTTGGACTTAATGGTTGATCTCTCTGCTGCGCTGCTTGGACCTCGCTCTCATAGGTACAAGACCAATCCTCGAGACCTTGTCTTTAACATCTTCTATGTTTTCTATTGTCCAACATTAGAGTGCTTAATAAGATCAAATAATTGCCTTTTTAGTAGCTTAGTGTTTTACATCAGGTAGTAAATCAACGGTCTAGGTACTGCTGTTTGGAAGAATGCGTTTCATAAATTATGAGCATAATGTTCCTGGCTATCTAGAATTTTTTGTTGCTGCTAAGAACCAATCTATCTAGGTTTCATTGGTAAAGAGATCCTGATGATAATTTTGTGCACAGGTGGTCAGCCTACGTGGTTGATGGACAGGTCAAGGTTTTTAATCTGGAACAAGCACCTTCTGAGGTCAAGGTTTCCGGTGGAGATGTTATATTGGGACAGATATAAGAAAATTTCAGTTTCTTCTGCAGTTAACAACCTGAATATATGGGTGTGGTTATGATTCATATCACTGTGTGTGTATATGGGTTAAGCAGTAAAATAAGTTCTGAAGTCAAGGTTTCCTTCGTTCTGAAATCGTTTTTTGAGATCTGAATGGCTCAAGATTCGAACAATTCGTAAGATTTTAAGATTTAAGCAGGTTGAAATATTTCCTTTTTTCATTTTTCACTTCCTGCGGCACACTAACTTGTAAAGCAAACAGACATCTATAGCTCGTTTGGTAGAGCATTTGGAATTGTAAACGCAGTCGGGCAATTACTTGGAATGGCGATTAGCATTCTAAATGGTCACCCGTGATTCTTGAAAAAAGAATGCAGCGTATAGGTACTATACCGAACCAACTACTTCTAGAGTAATTGGCCACCACGAGAGCTTTAAAGCTCTTTTCCTTGGATGTAGGTCAAGGGATCGAATCTCTTGATCTACATTCTTGTCCAAGATTTTCTGAAAATTTCACCAGTAGGTATAAAGGCACCTGTCCCTCTGGGTTCCCTGGGTACTGGGTACCATACCGGTGCATGACTTTGTTATTGAGCAACGTTGAGGATTAAGGAAACAAAAGTGCCTAGGACAATATTGTGACACGAATATCAGAGCTGCAAGCAACACAAGAAGGAAAGCTGGCCAAATGTATTAGGTGTATTTTTATTTTCAGTACTTGTATAACAAACTTCGATTTGAACGCTATTTAGAATGCGTAAAGGTTGCAAGTACAGCAGTATATGCTAAACGACTACCACAAAGCAGAAAAAGTATCAAAATCAAGTAAAACAACGAAAACCATTATCCGAGAACTCTACCATACAACCGCAGGAATCAGGAGTAAAAATCATGTTTGTGTCTGTGTTGAAAACCAGAAGCTAAGTGGAATCTGAGAATATGTTAAGAGGATATATTAGGTCACTGTGCCCAAATGTTATCTTTACTCCTTGTTAGCCTTCTAACTGGTATCAAAGGGTCATTCGAATGAACATATGTCGTGATACAAAGAACCTAACCTGTTTCAAATGCAGCTGAGATTGAGTCAGTCAAATCCCACTATTTTGGCTGCACAACTATTTCAGACAGATTGGAGCAAGATTTACCTGTTTTGATGGCCACATTGGTTCTCAATCCCCTTTACTTGAAAGTAGTTTCCTTATGAAAGATTTGGAAACATGCGAAAACCCATGAAATAAAGATTTCGTTTTAATCAGGGTGGAAAGGAGGCATTTCTCGACAGGAAAAACCAGCTCATTTTAAAAGTAGTTTCATCGCCACATAAACCTGATTGCAATAAACAATAAGAAGAAGCATAGAATGAGAATAAAAAGTCTACAATATCAGGATGTTATTCTTGGCTAAAGAAACACACATAGATGATAAACAGAAATGCATTACAGCACGATGGTCTTCCTGGTTAAAGAAGTATAGCAGGATCATAGATTGTGCTGAGAATCAAATGGGAAAACTCGAACCTTTTATTGGTCAACTACGCAAAAGGAAGTAGCTTAAAGCAAGTTCCTGATGGGAGGCATCCAAAACGTGTGTGTCATCCGTCATCCTTGTCGAACTTCCAAACAGAAAGAGACTCAATTGGGGTTCCCTTCCACCCCATAATCAGGCCTTTTCCATTCAGCTCTAGAGTGCAAGAACTCCAACGAGGATTTTTTTTAATAACCAATTGTGATTGACACAAAGCCAAGTCGCTCAATGCTATTTCAACGATGCCAAATCTTGCCAGTAAGCTCTCCAAAACTCAAGCTTTTCCTGGCGATGAATCCTCTCTTCACCCTCAGTTGTTATAATGTTTTGGATCCCCTCCCAGATGAAAACTCCTTCTAAAAGTACCCTGCAGGAATTCTCTCTTTCCATGCAATCCTCATGACAATTAAAAACAGCAGCACAAAGATAAAGTGCTGCATCAAAACGGTCCAGGAAGTTAGGTGTGTTTGTACTCGCTTCTATTTCAATCATCACCATCACACATGGTTTGAGTTTGGCTATGGTTCCTACAAGAGATTCCAAGTTATCAGGCGATGCTAACAAACTCGCCGGACACATTTCTTAGTAAACAGCCAGCACCTCATCTTCTGCTAACTCAAAGAAATCTTGCTTAAGATCCCTCATTTCTGATACAATTAATTTAAATTTAAAGGGTTCGTCGATGGTTTCTGCAAAACATGATAACATTTTACCTATCTCCTCAATCCTCTCTTTGTGTGGTCCAACAGCAGTTATCTTCAGAAGTTCAAGTTGACATTCTTGCCTTCCAGCATGAGCTTGCATGATGATTGGCCAGTGCGATCCGCTTTTGATTCCTAAATCAACTATATGAACCCTTTTAGCTGCTGCCAGATTGTCCACTATGGCCTGAATTGCAGTGAACTGAGTAACTTGACAGAAAGGGAGTTCCTGCTGACACTCTACCACAGCAGGCTGAAGAGTTGTGAAAGCCTCTTCAAGCGTTGGCATCCTTTGACCATGGTTCGAAGTCTCGGCCGAGACCGAGACGACTCGGCCGAGTCGTCACCGTCTCGGCCCCTATCGATACGATACCGTGACGAAACGATACCGAAATACTTGACTCGCCGAGAAATCGGCCGAGTCGTCACCGTGACGGATTGACTCGGCGAGTCACACCGAGTCATTCCGAGTTATCCTGAGTCAAGACGAGAAATCAGCCGAGTCACACCGTGACGGATTGACTTGGCCGTTTCTTTTACTATTTTTTAATTATTTTTATTTAGCATACTTTTTTATATTATTAACAATTTTTAGAATATTAAATACTTTAAAATTTGTGTCTCACCGAGACCGCGACCGATATGCCGAGACCGATGTGGAACGTTCCGGGCCGCGACCACAACCGCGACCGTGACTTTGAACCATGCCTTTGACTTCCTTCTGATGCTTCAGGAACCACAACCCCAGTTTCTCACGAGATCCTCTCTTGAAGAGCCGCAGAAAAATAGTAACGAATGATCATTTCCGTCACTTTGATACTTTAATCTAAATCATGAAGGGGTTATGTATAATTTTTGAAATCATAAGGGGTTATGTAAAAAATACTAAATCACAGGGGATAAAGTGTAATTTGCCCTGAAATAAAACCGGGATGTACCATTTGAAACATTATTATTTAATCTAGTCTTGTGTTTCAGATGAAAAGCCGACTAATGCGGGAGAAGTTTCTGAAATCCAAACAGATGTAGCAGCAACCTGCTGCTGTCCTCTACTAAAGTATATGTATAAGAGTTCGATCTCCCAACAAGTTAATGTATGATAGGTCTATATAATCAAGCATGTTTCTTTGTCCATAGATAGTTGTTGGGATACTATGTAACTTTTACAAGAAATAGTTATTTGTGCAAATGAGGCTGTAATCTTCCCAGTTTTGGAAGTAGTGAAACCTGTTAGAGATTCTGCTTCTCCTCGGTTTAATCCAAAGATTTTTCTTGCGTGACTTTGCAAGAGCCTTGAATCAAATAAAATGGTGAACGGAAAAATCAGTCATGCGGTTCAAATAAAAAATGGAGCAGGAGACTTTATAGGTCTGCTTTCCTAAAAGATGACATTTCCATGAGAATAACTTCGAGGAAAGTCAGAACGAAGTTCATACTAGATACATTTGGCTTTACCAATGACCTGATATATTAGTGAAAATATAGATATTCGATGGCCATAAAAAGTGAAAAATAAAAATCAACTTAAACATAAATATTTTTAGCACTGTCTCTGATGGATTTGAGCATTAGAGTCGTCTATTTCCGTTCTAAGATGCATTGTTTTCTCGCTTGAAGTTTAAGACAAACTTTTGATGTGTACATTTCAATGTTTAGATTCTTTAGAAGTACACCTGATTTTGCTTTAAGTAGCAGTTCATGATCACAGACTGGCTAATTTGAGCATTTCTGCGGTACAATGATTCTAGAAAGCTTAGGGGAAGCAAGGATGTAATAGCAGTTGATCATCAATGCAATTCTCACAGACTGCTTCAATAAGTATTATTTTCATCCATTCAGCCAAGAAGTCACTCTCACTGCGTATTTTTTTCTTCTAGCATCAGGTAGTTCTTTTATAAATTGTAATCCGGTTTTGGAACTCACTGATTAACTTGCGTGATAATGCTGTATAGTCACAGACAAAAATATGACATTCTTGTCTCGAAAACCCCTCACGTTATCATTTCCTTTGGTGATGAGTCTTGCAGGTTGAAACAACAAAAGGGCATCTATCATCTGTTTTACAATCTTTTAAACAATATTCAATCTTGTATTCTGGAACAGTATTTAGTTCAAAAAAAAATCTTCAATTCGTTATCCTTCAGGTGTTGTAAACTTCGGTTTTCAAGCCTAGGATGTGGCTGGCAGCACATAGAAGCTTCAACGAAGTTAGAAAACTAAATTGGATTCTGTAGTATCTCGTTGCTGTGAATGATCAGGATGAGAACATTTGTTAGCCAGTGGAGCTGTTTTTTGTTATACTTTGAAGATGAACTAGTTAGGCACATATTGGATAGAACCCTGTATCTAATCTCTAAATCATTTAAATAACAGCAAGATTGATTCTGAATATGTTAAAAAGAGTTCATTTAAGTTCTTATGTGCATCTCCTTCCTGCATAATTACCTGGAATGGCTGTTTGAAACTGCAAAACATCACGGTTCCTAGATTCATGTTAACATGATTGATAACAAATAACTCAAAAGCTTTTCAAAAGCCAACATTTCATGCAGTGGAAACTCAAGTTTCCTACTGTGAAACATAATGTCTGCTTCGTTCTGTCATTCAGCTATTGGTCTACAAAGATTGCACTAGTTCATGATTCTATGCTGGCTTTTCCATGCTCCACTGACGAGCTGATCACTATGGAACTGCTTGTTGGATATTCAAGACAGAGAAAAGTACGAGGAGCAAATAGTCTATAAATCCTTTCATTTCATTCACTCTTAATTAAAATTACATATGAGCTGAACTTGTAGATGATGCCCTAACATGATCAACGCAAAGACTCCTTGAAATACTAATTCTAAGACACTTGTATGAAGTATCAGTAGGCCAACTCGATGAACTAATCCCAAGCACATTAATCAACACTTCCAGACACTGAGCATATGAATTGGAGTTCCCTTCCACCCTATAGTCATGCCTTTTCCATTTACCTCTAGAGTGCAAGAACTCCAACAAGGATTGCTTTTCGCAACCAAGTTTGCTTGACAGAAAGCCCAGTTGCTCAACGTAATTTCAACCATGCCAAATCTTTTCAAGAAAGCTCTCCAGAAACCAATACTTTCTTGGCGATGAATGCTTTCCTTACCTCTGGAGGTAATAAGATATTGAATCCCTTCTCGGAGAAACATTCCTTCAATAATTGCTCTGCATGAACTGTCACGGTCCATGCAACTCTCAAGACAATCAAAAAGAGCTGCTGAAACTGAAAGAGATGCATTAAATCGATCCATGAAAAGAGGCGCATTTGTATTTGCTTCAATTTCAATCATCACCATAACACGTGGCCTGAGTTTCTTAATAGTTGATAGAAGAGATTCTAAGTGATGAGGCCATGCTAACAAACT